>NC_138774.1:104675279-105876665 GCF_965119305.1 Pelophylax lessonae | reverse complement strand
CGGGGCGGACCGCCCTGCCCCCTGTTGGTACGCCACTGCCTCTACCAGAAGTCTATACCCAGCATTCACTACTCTTTCAGTAAAATCATGCTTTCCAAGATTAGTGTTGAACTTTCCTCCTACTAGATTGAAATCATGCCACCTAATTTCAACTTCATATTAAAAATACTGCCTTCCTGGTCCTTATTCACACCCTCATTGAGAAAAGGTTTCAGTCATGTCCCCTCTTTCCCTCTTTTTTGTCAAAGTTGTAAAAACTAAGTGTTCCAGCACCAAGAGTGGACAGCTTTCACCATCAGGCCTCCAGTATTCTGACTTCTTACATTATCATTGGCCATTAAAAACAATGGTTGTCCTCAGAGTACCTCCAACCACGGCCTTTGTTTTCTTTGGCCAAAGTTGGCACAGCATTGGAATGTAGCAGACTATAACCCCCTTGGTTCTATTTTTGGATTTCCCAACAAATTTTCAGTAGTTATACAAAAATGTTAAATATTGTATTTTCATGCTGCCTATTCTTATCTTTTTTGCCCTAAACACTGGTACATTTTGTTTCTAGATATATTTTATCTTTAGGGAAACATGTCATTGGAAAAATAAGCAGGCCGACTAACATCTCAATCTGCTGTGATGTCAGAAAACACAGGAAGCAATGGATGCCAGAACTGATCTGTTTACTTGGGACTCAAGAATTAATAAAGTCATCAGAGAATAAGCATGACAAGAAGGTAACCATTTTTTTTAGAAGGAGATCAGCAATAACACTTTACATATTTCTTTCATGCCAGGTTTTTTTTTTTCCAAGAATCCATTTGTTGTCCGGCACTTAGATTGCATTTTGCTATTAACCACTAAAGTATTTAAACTATGTTTTTAAGTTCAGATGTGCTGGATTATGTTATTTTTTTAAACATTATTGAACCAGATATTGCATTAGATACCTCTAGTATAACAAATAAAACTCTACCTGATCTGACCTTAAACCCAATAATGGACAGTAACTGACCAAACAGTAACGGAAATATGTTTCTCTAGACATTTTTATAAGTTACTTACTTATCTACTTAAAATTGCATCTTCGCTTTAATCAATGTCTGATTATGGACTTAATGTGGTCAGAAAAAGTTTTCCCTTAAGTTCTTAAGTATATACAAACATCTAGTGAACTGAATTAATTTAGAAAAGGAAAAGTATTATTTAAAAATTAAATAATGGAATTAACAGCAGAAAAATAAAATCTTTTTTTTTGCCTTTGACGACTTTCAGGGGTGGGGGTACTAGGGCCACCCCTCAACACCTATAGTAGGCTCCTCAATAAACCAGTCTTAGGTGACCCTGTAGTCTAGTATGTACCTTAGATAACCCAGAACTGTCAGCTGTGCACTTTCATTTGATATTCTTTAGATCCAAGGGCAGCTGAGGAGATGGACGTTAGGTGATAAACCTAGTCCCATGCTTTTCTTTGAGGTTGTCATTTATGCCAAGATCATGTGTCAGCATGGGTACTGGAATAATCTGTGCTAACCTCTGTGCAACTTATGTTAACCCTAAGATAGACTCCGCAGCCTTTTACTGCTGATCACCTGGCTTTGTATGTAGAACATCCCAAAAAGTATCTTTACTTGTTTCAGGATCAGATATACCCCTTTACCAGTTCACAGAGCAAATATGCTCATCTTGCAGAACAAATTAGCGATTCCCAGTAAATATACCAATGAAGATAAACTCTAACCAGGTGGCACAATTGCAGGAGCGCATCCATATGCATGGACCAACAATTATGGTCAATAGGCACTGTTAGGGGTCAGGCTATGATAACTTCTGACAATATTGTTATCCTATCTCAGGGAAGGAATTGCTTGAGAAACTGTGTTTTTTGCATTAGAAATGTTTGTTGGCCGGATGTATTTTAAATGTTTTTTAGAATTTGTCTTTCCTTTTGTGTTACATTGTGTTATGTTATTGGGTTGTGTTACATCTTTGGATTTTATACTTGAATTATTCTGTGATCCTGCTACTCCAATTACTCTATCCAATTATAGAGTATGAAATTATAAAAATGTAACAATCTTTGCAGCTACAGAATTTATAGAAGGAATTGGAGGCGTCCTTTCGGAGAAGTACCCTGCCCCCTTCCTCCCCCTACCCCTTCCATTCTTCCCCCCTTTTTTTCCCCTTTCCATTCTTCTTCTTATGTGTGTTATTCCTCTCTCTCCTCTTTTTCCCTCTCTCTTTTTCTCTTGACTATCTTCTTCCCGGCCTTGTCGGGCCCCTATTTCCCGACAGGGAATGGAAGTCTATTTGTTATATCTTGCAAAGTTTCTTATATATTATACCTGGTTATATTTGAAGCAGACCATATACACAATACCCTTGGATGTATCTCAGTTTAATCTTTCTGTTGTTATATTGCACTATGTCCATATCTCATCTGCCTTGTCTTTGGATACTATTCTTCCCCACCCGGTCATACGTTAGATTTGTTGGTGATGTATCCCATGACCTCACTTTGATATGGTATATATATATATTTTTTTTTTCTTTATGCTTGCTATTCCTCACAATTGTTTTTATTACCTGTAACCTGTGTTGATTTTTTAATAAAGCACCTTTTTGTGAAAAAAAAAAAGAAGTAACTACCTACATTTTTTATGCCCCCCACATTAAAAAATGATATATACATAGATCATGGGCCCTTCTTCTGCTTCTTTGGTGGTGGTGGTGGTGGTGGTGGTGGGGGGGGTGATCCTCACTGCCACTCTAAAAGACTCTCATATAATGATGCATGGGAGCCATACAGTGAAGTGATACACTAAGCCCAGGATGTGTGATTATGCCATTAAGAGTGTGGGTCCATCAGAGCTTGCCCTCATAGTAAGTGGGTTGAATCACTCCAGTCGTCCTTTAATTCAGAAGACTGAACACATCTAGTGATAAGAAATAATCACTTTAGCAGTTAACTATGGCTTGAAGGCAACACCGTAGAAAAAATATGCTTTTTATCTTTTTTAATGGGCTATTTTTTTTTTTTTTTTTAATTTTGACTGGAGTTCAGCTTTAAAAGCTTTAGAGTTCTATTGTAAAGTTTTTGTTTCCTCTATAGGTGTGAATATAATCTCCAGGCAGGAGATGTTCATACAAGAATTTGCCCCTGGATTCATCTATGTTGGGAGGGGGAGACCAGAGAAGCTCAAACAGGAGCTCCAGCTTTATGCACACATGGCTACTTCTGCCAAGCTATTTCCAAGTGGATGTGCAATATGTGGTCCTATTGCACTACATATGACTAGAGAGCCTCTAACCATTCTCTTTTCCCTCTGACCATTTGTACTATTTAATTAATCAACTACAGTGCATGCTGCAAAATATATAGATGACTACAATAATAATCTGTTATAAGAATTACACCAAGATCTGACTGCTCTTCTTTTCAGAGATAGATATATTACCTTTAGCATTTCTAGGAAAGAAAAAGTAACAGGCAGTAAGAAAAAAAAGATAAAAGCAGCAGGGCTTTCACTCCATATAAAGTAAGGTAAGGTGATTCACAAATTGCAACTTTTTATCATCTTGCCTAAATACACTGCTCAAAAAAAGTAAAGGAACACTTTTTAATCAGAGTATATCATCGAGTCAGTTAAAGTCCTGGGATATTGATCTGGTCAGTTGAGTAGCAGAGGGGGTTGTTAATCAGTTTTAGCTGCTTTGGTGTTAATGAAATTAACTACAGGTGCACTAGATGGGCAACAATGAGACAACCTCCAAAACAGGAATGGTTTTACAGGTGGAGGCCACTGACGTTATTTTTCCCTACTCATCTTTTCTGACTGTTTTTCACTTGTTTTGCATTTGGCTAGGGTCACTACTGGTAGCATAAGGCGATACCTGAACCCTATAGAGGTTGCACAAGCAGTACAACTCCTCCAGGATGGCACATCAATACGTGCCATTGCAAGAAGGTTTGCTGTGTCTCTCAGCACTCAAGAGCATGGTGGAGATTCCAGGAGACAGGCAGTTACTCTAGGAGAGCTTGACGGGGCCCGTAGAAGGTCCTTAACCCATCAGCAGGACCAGTATCTGCTCTTTTGTGCTAGGAGGAACAGCATTAGCACTACCAGAGTCCTACAAAATTACCTCCAGCAGGCCACTGGTTTGAATGTCTCTGATCAAACATTCAGAAACAGGCTTCATGAGGGTGGCCTGATTGACCGACGTCCTCTAGTGGGCTCTGTGCTTACTGCCCGGCAACATGGAGATCGATTAGCATTTTCCATTGTACACCAGAATTGGCAGGTCCGCCACTGTGACAGACGTGAAAGGGTCTGGAGAAGCCGTGGAGAATGTTATGCTGCCTGTAACATTGTTCAGCATGACCGATTTGGTGGTCAATGATGGTCTGGTGAGGCATTTTCATGGAGGGATGCACAGACCTCTACAGGCTTTACAATGGCACCCTGACTGCCATTATGTATCGGTATGAAATCTTTGGACACATTGTCAGACCCTACGCTGGTGCAGTGGGTCCTGGGTTCCTCTTGGTGCACAACAATGTCCAGCCTCATGTGGCAAGAGTTGATATGATTGAATGATCCCCACGCTCGCCTGACCTAAATCTAATAAAACACCTGTGGGACATTATGTTTAGGTTCATCTGACGCTACCAGGTCTCATCTCAGTCTGTTCAGGAGCTTAGTAATGCCCTGGTCCAGATCTGGGAGGAAATACCCCAGGACACCATCCATCATCTCATAAGGAGCATGCCCCAATGTTGTCAGGCATGCATACAAGCATGTGAGGGCCATACAAACTGCTGAGTACCATTTTGGTGCAATGAAATTTCAGCGCAATGCTGCATCATTTTTTCAGTTTGATTTTTGGGGTGTCTTTGAATTCAGCCCTCTGTAGGTTAATAATTTTCATTTCCATCAAATGATGTGGCATCCTTTCATTCCTAACACATTACCCAGTCCATATCAGTATAGATATCCAGCATGATATTTTTCCTCATTGAGATCTGATGTGATTTCAAAGTTTTCCTTAAATTTTAATCTTTTTGAGCAGTGTATATTCAAGAAGACTTGTTGAATTGAACATCATGCAATTTATGAACCATAATTTTCTGGACTCCTAAAATGCCTGAAGTTCCACACATCATAATGATCATATTAGGTCAAAACAAAAATTTTGGATTTACAAATTCGCCTGTTACTGGTAAAAAAAAAAAAAAATGATGATTTGCTAATTTGCCTAATTTTCAGATCAGTTTGTTCTTTCAGTATGCAGGGACAGCTCTAGCACCTGTTCCCATCAAATTCCTTGTTATTCCATCACACAGTGTTCATTAAACAGTTCAGAAATAACAGAAACACTTTGTGTAAAATATAAAATATAAATGACAGAGTTATGAATACATGTGTTATATGGGTAGCCATATAGCGTAAGACATTAATAGTGGAAATTTAAAGAGCTTCTCTCTTGCCCAATCTATCTATAGTGAATGTGCCAATTTTTGCACATCATGGGAGACAAAAGAACATGCTAGCCATCTACTGATCCGTTATATCTTTGAAATGTTGAAACGTGTAGTATATAATATTTTGTTTTTAATTAAATGTATACTTCTTGGTCTGCTCACTTTCCTATCCGCTTGGCATTCCCCCGGCTTCCCTTCAGACAAAGATGTGAGTGCTTTGATCTGCTTGGCAGAACCCACTGGGGCATTGGCTTAGAGGTTAATTACACAAAGACGTTCTCCAGCTGGGGCAGATCGCTCCCCCTCTATGTTTGACCCTCTCCTAGGTACCCCTCTAAAGAAGACAGACGGCTGAAATAAAAAAAAGCAGCAGAAAACCTTTTGATACAGCTAAGTCTCCACTCGTGGAATGTTTAATTATTTTGTTGTTTGGATAAGTGATGTTTGAAATATGAATGGGTTCATAGCTGCGTTGATATCATTATGCTGTCAGGGTAGTTTATAATTTCTCCCTTATTTAAAGAGAATCTAACATGCTAGTTATGTTGTTTTTAAACCTTGTGCTTTTATTTGATTCTGGGCAACTACTTGATGAGCACTCTTGGCTTGCAGTGCTGGTGTCCTGTATTCAGTTCCTGCCTGGTCTTTATCAATGTGGAATTTTTTATGTGAATTTCTTCCCACGATCAAGAAACATATTTACAGATTGGTTGGGTTCCACCTAATATAACCCTTAGAACCCATTTATATCTTGGTGTTGTGTTACTGTATGTACTAATGTGTTGTGTCATTTGCTATCGTGCATTGCATTAAGGCAGTCCATTTATTTTTTACTATATTTGCAACACAGCATGGCCAAAATTGGGAAGACTCATGTTTTTAAACACAGCACATCACGCTGAATGGTATGTGCAGTATGGCGCGTTGCAGCGCAGATGTGTTGTCGCTACTGTAATAGTTTATTAGAATGCAATTCAAAATGAATGGCAGCACAACCTACCTAATGGTTCCATGCATTGTGGTAACGTGCAGTAAAGAGCATAAGTGTGAATGGGCCCTTATGCAGAGATATTAGCCTAATTGAGCAATTTCTAGAGTGATAAAGAAGAGGTGCCCTGAGCAGGCTGTCTAAAACGTGAGCGAGGCCAAATCAGGAGTGAGCATCCTACATTGACAGCACTGCTCCTCCGTAAATACATTACAGTGACTGTTGTCAATCTAGGATAGAGAGTAGTACTAGCCAGATACAGATGCAGGTAAGGATAAAGGAAGATATAGCCTCAAAGAGAAAAAAAAATGAAACCACCAAATATAAGGACCTGGGTTTAGATGTACCCTAGTATACCTTAAAGAGGAGCTCCAGCCCCCCCCCCCCCCCCCACCCACCAAATACTGTAGCTGCTGACTTTTAATATTAGGACACTTAGCTGTCCATTGATCCCGCAATGTCAGCACCCCAGCCGATTTTTCAATCAGCTTTCGGGTGCTGCCGCCGCTATCCTGTCTACGGGAGACCCGCAATGAAGCCTTGTGGCTTTACAGCCATACCCTACTGCACATGTGCGAAGCATTCTGTGCTTTCTAAATGGCCCAGGGGTGGAAGAAGGAGGAGGGGGGACCTCGTTGCAGAGCTTCCCTTTTTGGTGGAGCTCCACTTTATGTTATATGTAAATCTCAAATTTTTACTTTGTTTATGTACCAACCTCTCCCGTCCTCTGCTCCTTCTTATTGGTCACCTGGTGTGAACATTGAACAAACATGAAAGCGAACAAGGATTGACTTTACCAGGAAAAGTTTAGCTTTGCATATGACTTTAACTGTTTATAACTTCAGATTTAAAATTGTTGATTATTTTATGCTTAGTCTGAGTTACTTTTAGGCTTGTGACAAGTTTATTTAACCACTTTAAGACCGGAAGGATTTGCCCCCTTAATGACCAGGCCCTATTTTGCAATTCGGCACTGCATTAATTTAACGGACAATTGCGCGGGGGTGCCACGCTGTACCCAAACAAAATTTATGTCCTTTTTTCCCCACAAATAGAGCTTTCTTTTAGTGGTATTTGGTCACTTGTGTGATTTTTATTTTTTGCGTTATAAACAAAAAAAGAGCGACAATTTTGAAAAAAATAAAAAAATATATTTTTCACATTCCGTTATATGACATTCCCCAAAAAGAAAATTTAAAAATCAAAATTTTTTATCATTTTAGGCCAATTTGTTTTCTGCTACAAAGTTTTGGTAAAAAAAATCGCAATAAGCGGATTTTGATTGGTTTGCGCAAAAGTTATTGCGTCTACTAACTACGGGAAAGATTTTTGTCATTTTTATTGTTTTTTTTTTTTTTTTACCAGTAACGGTGGCGATCTGTGATTTTTAGCGGGACTGCGACATTGCGGCGGACAGATCGGACCCCTAACTGACATTTTTGACACTTTTGGTGGAACCAGTGACATTATTAAAGTAATCAGTGCTAAAAATATGCACTGTTGCTGTAATAATGACACTGGCAGGGAAGGGGTTAACAGTATAGATGATCAAGGGGTTAAATGTGACCCTAGGAGAATGATTCTAACTGTGGGGGGGTGGGGTGGCTTCTGAGATGACTATAGAGACATGTGATCCTATATAGAAGGATCACATGAGCTCTGTGATCATTGCAGGTAGAAGGACGGTCGACTGTGTTTACAACAGCCAACCGCCCTTCTCTCTCTGCGGGGAGCGATCGGCCCCTAGCTCCTCCCATGCGAGCGACATAGATCTACTACGTTTTGCCTGTAAGAGCCAGCCTGCTGCAGTAGATATGGCATAAGCAGTCCCGGAGTGGTTAAAGCATATCTAAACCAAATCACTAAAGTACAATATAAATATCAATGGTAAAGTAATTTCAAAGTCGTTTTCAACATTTTTTTTTAAACTTGTAACTTTCATTAAAATTATACCTGCTGATCCTTCCTTGAAATAATTGATTAAAGGCTAAAAAAAAGAAAAAATAATACAGCGTAAACAATTGTGACACAAGTCATATTGTAATTGAATGTTATTAAAAATTACCTTTCCTTTTCAATCTGCAGGCGATGTAATTTTCTGAAAAGACAATGCAATATGGCTGCCTGGAGGTGTTCTGTACACAGAATGTGTACTGACCACCCCCTAGAAATATCATGTCCTGCTTGTGTGATTGGCTGACTGATTTTCCCAGAAGTCTACACTAAAATCCAAGTCAGATTTCAGGCATCCCCTGCAACAAAAATGTAATTTTTGGTGAGATACTCCCAATAGGAAATCACGTCTATAGGGATGCAGGCCCAGCAGCTTTCTTTACTGGTGTCCTGCAGCTGCACAGCTGATTGATAATTATGAAACCACTCCTATTAGATTCATTTTCCCACATGAGCATAAAGAAACACACAGGGATTTCTTCAGAATAACAAAAGTAATGTACATAGATCACCCAGAGGGGAATGTTTTTTTTCTCCAAAAAAAGTGGAGTTACGCTTTAAGGCTGTCTCTTGATTGTGCTCCTGCGTTGTTAGCCTGTTACATGCACCCATGTTGGAGACTACAAATGGCTGTTCTGACACTCAAAATGAAATGCAGATATGATTCACCAATGTCACTATCAGAAAGCTGGTCCACAGTAAAGATTTACAGTCAATGATAAGCAAGTGAAAGTAGACAGAAAGTGGCTAAAAGAGCTGCAGGAGATCAACATTGATGTTCAGATGCAACATAGCATCAAATATTGTAAAAAAAATGGCAACTATTTAATATACACAGTTCTTTAGCAAACCACATTTCAGACAGTTACCATTTACTTTAAAGTGATTTGCTCTTTAATAGATACACTGGTTGCTCTTAATTGTAAAAAAAAAAAAAAAACGAAATGGATGTTTTTAACAGGACTTATAATGTCTTATATTTTATTTAAGATCACTCTTAAATTTTGCAATTACCACTTTTAATTGCAAAAACAAAAGTTAGAAAACAGGATGCCACTTATTGTGGAATAAAGCCGTCCAAACCTTTAACAAAAAACCCCAAACCCTGTTTTCTAAGCTTGATGAAAAAGTTCAGGCCATGTGATAGCGCTGGGCACATTAGCAGCACTATGTAAAATCTTTTATATACATAATATATCCAGCGCTGTGGATGCCCTTCCATTACCAGTGTAAAATCAGGAGTGTCTAATGGAAGGCCTAGTGAGTGTTACTGCTGCTTTTACACTTTGTTCATTGAAGAATGTTTCCATGGGTTTTCCTTCTTCAGCCGGTGCTATGTGTCTGTCTGCTCCTTCAGGACACACAGAACAAAATACTTCATTCTAGAAAGTTATTATCATCAAAATAATCAATAGATAGGGCCCCTTCTAATCACTGATCTTCACGGTAGTGACATGCAGGCATTTTCCAGGATCTCCCCTGACCATAACTTGACTAAAGGATTCGTCAACCTGGGGTCCTTAAAGCGGAGTTCCACCCTAACATTAAACTTACCTCCATCTTCATGCCCGGGGTCACCTGAAAAACAAATGGATATACATTTTTTTTTTTTTTTTACTTACCTGGTTTAGTAGAAAATATACTTACCTTACTTCCTCTTCCTCCCCTCGGCGGCCACGGCGATTTGTCACTTCTTGACTTGCAATGATTCCTGGGAGCTGAACGCCATCGCTCCCAGGAATCAATGCGCCTGCACCGGCCCTGACATCAGTTCCAGTGCATGCTCTGTCATACCTTGCTAAACAGCTTCTGGGCATGCAGGGATGACGCTGCGGCACCGGAAGTGACGGCGGGGCCGGTGCAGTGCATCGTGGGACCGAAGAAGACGGAAGAGGACACAGAAGAGGATCGCGCTGGCTTCAAGCTGCCCACACCTGAGATCGCAGCGCTGGACAATACTTTTTCAAGGTAAGTATTTCTTCTTGCAGGTAAGTGCAACCCGGGACAGATCAAAGGCTAGCCATTGTGGAATGTACTAGCCCTGACTGTCCCGGGGGTATTTTTATTAAAAAAAGCTTTCCCAGGGTGGAACTCTGCTTTAATACTATAAAATAACGACACGGACTGCGTGACATGGAGCCATTTTTATTAACCAAAGAATAAATAACATAACAATAAACATAAACAATGCTTAAACCAGAAGGGGTCTTTGGGTGTCCTTAGAGACGATAGTAACTGTAATCGTCCATGTCCTCTGCCGCTCCCCAACTGGCTCGAAGACGTTATGACACCACACATACTTCCATTTTTCCCCCCAGGGGACCTAGCTCCTGGGAGGACCACCACTAACCAAATGAAAGCACCATACCTTAGATGGGCCCCACAATTCTTTTAACAATTTACTTGCTCACTGACCCCCCAAAGACCCCTTGACCCGCCGCTGCTGTGACAAATGGTAAAAAACTGCATAATTTAAACAAACAAATCAAACAAATAAACTTTTTTTTTTTTTTTTACGGTTTTACTTCTTCCATTTAATCGTATTGCATGTATGGCAGTTAGTCCTTTATTTACTAATTGTATTTTTATTTTATTGATTTTTTTTTTTATTTTTTTTTTGGTTTTGATGTAGTAATTGATTTATGCCATCTTTCCCGAGTTTTTTTTTTTTTTAAACTGCTTTCACAGTCCTGGACAGCAAACAAAAGAAAAAACATTACCACCACCCATGTCCAATAACCGCTAACCCAAGGGGGGAGGGAGGGAAGTCACCTTTTCTCCTGAAATTCTTCAGATTGACTGGATGGACCTACATACGCAGACCCCCACACATCTGAACCTTGCCCACCAACCTCTACCTCCAATCAGGTAAGGGCTACTCCCCTTCACACTACACTGACCTAGCTGACCCATCCTTGACCCTGTTCCCCTGTTCCTCCCCTAGTCATGCCGCCCTTCCGTCTATTCTCTCCTACAGGCCTCACTTTAAATAGCAAATTTAAGTGCAAATTAAATAAAAGAAATAAACATGAAAAGAAAGAAAGCAGAGGGCGCACCAGCGTAGCGCTTTACCTTTAAAACAATTTATTAGTTAAAATTGTATGTACATCATACTCACAAAAATGGATTAAAAAAAAGCCACAGAATAGAACAATAAGTCCACCAGAAATATCCACTGAGCATAGCTCTCTGGTACAGACCATGGTGAGATGTAAACCTCTAATCTCACCTGACCATAACTTTAAATAGCAAATTCAAGTGCAAATGAAATAATAGAAATAAACAATCTGATAAATTACTGGAAAGCTCCATTTTCACTATTTTACCTACAGTATCCTACTACAGCCATCACACAGGGTGTCTACATTTGGCTGTTTAGTCCAATAGGGCAGCAGAGGTAAACCTACTGCATTTAGCATTCAGTTAAAAAAACGTGTGTACACCCCCCTGTTGTCTGTGTGAGGGGCTATACTATAATTTAGCTATGCCAGCCCAGAACAATGGAGTGGGAGGGTAGGAATTAGCATTTTCTTTAACCACTTTAGCCCCGGAGGATTTGGCTGATTAATGACCAGGCCCTATTTTGCTATTCGGCACTGCATTATTTTAAAGGACAATTGCCCGGGCGTGCGACGATGTACCCAAATAAAATTTACGTCCTTTTTTTCCCCACAAATAGAGCTTTGTTTTGGTGGTATTTGATTACCTGTGCGATTTTTATTTTTTGTGCTATAAACAAAAAAATAGCGACAATTTTGAAAAAAAAAACAATATTTTTCACATTCTGCAATATAACATTCCCCCCAAAAAATGTAAAAATCAAAATTGTTTAACATTTTAGGCCAATTTGTTTTCTGCTACATATTTTTGGTAAAAAAAATTGCATTAAGCGTATTTTGATTGCTTTTCACAAAAGTTATTGCGTCTACTAACTACGGGAAAGATTTATGTAATTTTTATTGTTTTTTTTTACTAGTAATGGCGGCGATCTGCGATTTTTTGTGGGACTGCAGCGGACAGATCGGACACCTAACTGACATTTTTTACACTTTTGGGGGTACCAGTGACATTACTACAGTAATCAATGCTAAAAATATGCACTGTTACTGTACTGTTACTGTAAAAATGCCATTGGCAGGGAAGGGGTTAATACTATTAGTGATCAAGGGGTTAAATGTAAGCCTAGGGGAGTGATTCTAACTGTGGGGGGGTGGGGTGGGCTTGTGAGATCATTACAGAGACATGTGATCCTATATAGCAGGATCACATAGCCTCTGTGATCACTTCAGGGAGAATGACAGACGGCTGTGTTTACGGAGCCACCTGTTACACGCACTGGCTCCCGGCTGATGAGTGGGGACGGGAGCGCACCATCGGCGGTGGCGCTCGCCTCCTGGAGCCTCCTGAGCAAGCGACGTAGTAATACATTGGTTTGCCCAGGAGCGGCCGCCTGCCGCAGTAAATCTGCGGTGGGCAGTCATCAAGTGGTTAAAGCAGAAATTCACTCTTACAATCAACATTGACTATTTTTAATTCTTATGTTGCTAGCATAGGTATTCATAGTGAACAAAATTATAAAACACAACACTTTTGTTTTTTTCCCCCATTTTTCATGAGCTCAACTCAAAGATCTCAGACTTTTTCTATGTACACAAAAGGCCTATTTCTCTCAAATATTGTTCACAAATCTGTGTAAATCTGCGTTAGTGAGCACTTCTCTTTTGCCGAGATCCATCCACCTCACAGGTGTGGCATATCAAGATACTGATTAGACAGCATGATTATTGCACAGGTGTGCCTTAGGCTGACCACAATAAAAAGGCCACTATTAAATGTTATGCTATGATGCTATGTGAATGGGAACATGCAACAAATACATTTTAAGTTTATCTAAATCCAAAATCTTTCTTTTTTAGTTGGAGTTTGTAGTTTAACCACTTTACGACCGCCCGCCGCAGTTATACTGTGGCAGGCAGCCGCTCCTGCATAAACCGCCGTAGGTATACGTCGGTTGTGTGCAGGGAGCTAGGGGGCGCACTCCCACCCCCGCTCATCAGCGATGAAGCCAATGCATGGGGCAGGCGGCTCCGATTGCCTCCTGACACCTGCGCTCGTTCCCCGCTGAGAGAAGGACTGGCAGCTGTTTTAAACACAGCTAACTGTTCTTCTCCCTGGAATGATCATAGAGCCACTGTGATCCTTCTATATAGGAACACAGGTCTCTATTATCATTTCACAAGCCATGCCCCCCAGATAGAAACATGCCCCTAGGTACACATTTAACCCCTTGATCACCCACGCTGTTAACCCCTTCCCTGCCAGTGTCATTATTAGAGTAACTAGATTACTGTAGTAATGTCACTGGTCCCCCAAAAAGTGTAAAAAAAAATCACTGATCGCCGCCATTACTCGTAAAAAAAAAAAACAATAAAAATTACATAAATCTTTCCCATAGTTAGTAGACGCGATAGCTTTTGCGCAAACCAATCAAAATCGCTTATTGTTATTTTTTATTACCAAAAATATGTAGCAGAAAATAAATTGGCCTAAAATGTTAAAAAGTTTACATTTTTTGATTTTTGGGGGGGAATGTTATACAGCAGAATGTGAAAAATATTGTTTTTTTTTTTTTTTCAGAATTGTCACTTATTTTTGTTTATAGTGCAAAAAATAAAAATCACACAGGTGATGAAATACCACCAAAAGAAAGCTCTATTTGTGGGAAAAAGGGACATCAATTTTATTTAGGTACAGTGTCGCATTGCCCGTTTAAGTAATGCAGTGCTGAATCGCAAAATATGGCCTGGTCATTAAGGGAGCAAATCCTTCCGGTCCAGAAGTGGTTAAAGCCCTCATTCGTTTTTTTTTTTTTTTTTTTTACACTTTTTGCTGTTTGTGCCCTTCTGGGGAGATTTCCTTTACTCCCTGTCCTGTAGATATCACACGGAGGGAAAGGAGATCTCTTCAATGTGGATAATGTCACTAAAACTATTAGATTTTCCTGCAACCCTTGTTTGGGTGAACAGTATTGGATTTCCCATCGCTTTTCTAACAGCAATAAAAAAAAAAAAAAAACCTGATAGATATTCTAACCCCTTTCTAAAAAGAAACTCTTTAGATATGCCTAATTACTGTCTCACAATTTCTAACTCTTCAGCATCATTTGTGTAATTTTCTTTAATATTTGGTTTTTATAAGGCATTTGCATCATTATTTAACCACTTCCAGACTCCCCTAATGACCAGGCCATTTTTTGCGATACGGCACTGCGTTACTTTAACTGACAATTGCGCAGTCGTGAGACACTGTACCCAAATAAAATTGATGTCCTTTTTTACCACAAATAGAGCTTTCTTTTGGTGGTATTTGATCACCTGTACGATTTTTATTTTTTGCGCTATAAACAATAAAAGAGCGATAATTCTGAAAACAAAAAACAATATTTTATACTTTCTGCCATATAACATTCCCAATATAAAAAGTTTTCAAATCACATTGTTTCATCATTTTAGGCCAATATTTATTCCGCTACATATTTTTGGTTAAAAAAAATCCCAATAAGTGTATATTGAAAAGTTATTGCGTCTACAACTAGGGGAAAGATTTATGTCATTTTTATTTATTTATTTTTTTTAGCAATTTTTTTAGCGGGACTGCGACATTGCAGCGGACAGATTGGACACCTAACTGTCATTTTTGACACTTTTGGGGGGACCAGTGGCATTACTACAGTAATCAGTGCTAAAAATATGCACTGTTACTTTACTAATGACACTGGCAGGGAAGGGGTTAATACCAGGGGCGATCAAAGGGTTAAATATGTCCCTAGGGGATGCTTTCTAACTGTGTAGGGGATGGGCTTGCTGTATGAACACAGAGACCTGTGTTCCTAAATAGGGGGAACACAGGATCCCTGTGTTCATCACTGACAGAACAGCGGTCTGCCGTGTTTACATCGACAGACTGGCGTTCTGTCTTAATGGGGAGCGTTCATGGGTGCCCAGGCGGACATTGAGGCCTCCGGACCTGCTTATTGGCTCCCCCTGTGGCCAATTGGCATGTGCGCGCACCCTCACTAGCTGTCCCGCGAAGCGACGTACAGGTACCTGCCAAAGTATAAGTACAGCGGCTGGTCAGCAAGTGGTTAATGATGACATGCAAGTTATATTGCTTTAATTGCTAAGAAATCAGAACCGTTATTTGTATAGATTTCATAGCTTCAAGCATGCCGGAGCAATCTGCAAACACTCCTGTAGGCATTTAAGACAGTGCCAAAGGTAATTTTAGCCCCTCATATATAACTCATATTTGTCCCCCACAGGCAATATTATTTACATTATTAAATCTGTAGATCCTGCTTGTGAGTTGAAACCAACCTGTTCAAGTGGACTCTATTTTGGTACATTATGTTAAAAAAAAAATGCAATAAATTATGTTAAAAAAAAAAATGCAATAAAAATAAAAATACACAATGAAAATATTCAAGGGTTGTTTTCGTTTTTGGTTAATGGTTTATATTTGAAAAAAGTATTTGTTAAAAAAAACATGCTGGACTGTGTTTTTAATACAAAGCAGCCATTGCCCACAGTATAGCTGAAACAAGCAAATCTAGAACAAATAAAGGGAGATCACAGTGCTGTGGAATAGAATAATGTACATATAAATCCTAACTTAAAGGGTAACTCCACTTTCGTGGCGAAAAAAATAGAGCAAATAAAGAAAAAACAATATAGCATATACAATTGTGACACAAATCATATTGTGATTGAACGTTATTAAAAATGACCTTTCCTTTTCAATCTACAGGTGTTGTAATTTTCTGAAAATGCAATGCAATATGGCTACCTGGAGCTGTTCTGTACACAGAATGTGTACTGACCACACCCCAGAAACATTTACTGCTTGTGTGATTGGCTCACCAATTTTCCCAGAAGTCTGCCTAAGATCCCCTGCAACAAAAATGTCACTTTTGGTGAGATACTTCCAATAGGAACACGTCTAAAGGGATGCAGACCCAGCAGATTTCCTCATTAGAGCCCTGCAGCTGCCACAGCTGTTAGATAATTATTAAACCACTCCCATTTGACCCACTCTGCACAGAGGCACAGAGGAACAATGATTTCTTCAGAATAACAGAAGGTAGGAATCTGCAACAAAGTTTGTTATAATCCCTGCAATGTACAGAGACCACCTAGAGGGGAATGTTTTTTTTCTCAACAAAAGTGGAGTTACGCTTTAAAGTAAAATTTTACTCACAATATTACAATTTGCAAACAGGCAAGAGACTGTGGGGTGGATTAACCTTACATGTGCAGTTGCACTTATTTTCCCCAGGGCTTAGTGACTGTGGTGATGATTCCCATCATCCAATCATGTGAAAGTAAAAATTATTATTTTCTTGCACCTGGGTATTCTTTACAAAGTGAAGCTCCGCCTCATTCGCTAATCTCTGAGGAAAATGAGTGCAACTGCGCTTGCAAATTGCAGAGTCTATTTACTTTTAGTAAGGGTTTTTTTCCTCAGAGAATAGGTGCAGGAACTCCCCCCCTTCTGAGTCAACCCTTGTCTCCACCCCCTACCCACCTCTGAGCACCGTCACCTAGGTTCACCCCCTACCCACCTCCCAGTACCGCCCCTTTTAGAGAATACAGAACCAAGTATCATTTTGTGGTGCTAAATACTTTGTATGGAGTTTGGTAATAATAGCAAGAAAAGCAGTAAAATAGATCCTCTGCAGCCAGCAACATTAGACCCCCCCCCCCAAGCAACAACAGTTACCCCCCACAACAAAAGACCCCACCCAGCAACAATAGATCCCCCACACAACACTAGACCCCACACATAGCGAAAATGGACCACACACAACAAAACACCACATCAGCAATAAAATATCCACCCCAGCAACATTAGACCCCCCAGCAGCAATAACAGATCTCACAGCAGCCAGCATCAATAGACCCTCCAGCAGCAATAAACCTACCAGCAACATAAGACCCACAGGCAACAATAGACCCTCACACAAAAACAGATCCCCACCAGGGACAATAAATCCCCCAGCAGCCAGCATCATCAATAGACCCTCCAGCACACCCCACGCCCCTTTCTATTACATACATTCAGTGCTGGAGGTGTGGGAACTGCATTCCCCTGCGTTCCTGCTGAAAAAAAGCCCTGCTTTTAGTAATTCAACCCCTATGTCTCTTCTGCATTAAAGTATTCTTAAGCTGGTACACACTTCATGTTTGTTTGTTTTTTTATCCCAGTGGGTTGAACAAAAAAAGAAGAAAGACCACTGTACAAACACAAGTAATGTTGATAATCTCCCCCCTGTGCTATTATATTTTTACAGGAGGACTCCCCTCCCTCCAGAATACATTGATCAGCGCTCGCAGCCATTGCCTTCATTGGCTCCAACCATTGTTTGCAGGGCTGCGACAAGGGGTGGGCAGGAGGGACGGTTGCCCTGGTCGTAATGGTTTATTGCAGGGATGGAGGGGGGGGGGCGCCTTGACCCTAAACCTAAGGGAAGAGGGGGCGCAGTTTGGAATCCTTGCCCTGGGCGCTGGATGACCTTCTTCCGACACTGATTGCTTGTTTTTCGAGCATGTCCCTTCAAAAAAAGACAGTCGTTAGATCTGCTTCTGTCAGACAGACTGATGCACACAATGAGCGGTTTTCAGACATTATGCACCCAGCTTTACCTGCTTGTTCACAACATATACTGAACTGCGCATGCTCATTAGTGACATTTAGGTTTGTGCATCATCAATAACTGCCATGTTTTGTTTCTAGTAAAATATTTGTTTTAACTTTTTTCATCCTTTGTTGCATCCCAATACTGCTGATTGAAAGCAGCTTCTTTACAGACCATTTTTGTCAATATGCACTCCAGCAATGGCTGCATGGTGTTTCTCAGGGTGGGCTTTCTAATGGTGACACGGGTGGACCATTCCCATGTGATGTCTGTACAGAAAGGGCCACCTGTAGTCTCCATCTGAAGCCCATGAAATGAGGTAGCAATGCAGGAGCATAAATAGTAAACAGGGTCACCCTAAAGCAGGAAGTCATCCAGAAGAACTTTCATAACAGGTTCACCAGGTATTAAAGAGGAAGTAAACCCTCTGCAAAAAAATGAGAAAAAAAAAAAACTGTAAAGACAAAGGCATAATGAGCTAGTATGCAACCTTATAACAAACCCCCCGCAGTGCCGCCCGCTCAGCGACAGGATGGCGGACATGTTCAGCCTTCCTGCTTCCTGGTTCGCGTCCTCCGGCCATCTGATTGGCCGGAGGCGCGATTACATCACTGCTGTTCACGGCATGGCTGGCTGTTCCTTCAGAGCGCATGCGCCGATGACGCCATTGACTGCATGCACTGTAAATATCTCCTAAACGGTGCAAGTTTAGGAGATATTTGTAGCACCTAGGCTTACCTATAGGTAAAAGACTTTAAAGTGGGTTTACAACCACTTTAATAAAAGCTGCAGATTTAAATTAGAATCTGAAAACTTATATGAGATTTTAGTGATTGAGGTTACTTATACTTTAAAACAATGCAAGAGGTTTTATTAATTTGTGTTTTTTTATTCAGACCATGCTGCCGTGGCAGACTAATCAGCGATAGAAAACAAGGGGATTTTGCACTTTTAAAGCGTCCATCTTTACAGAAAAAAAAACTGTACAAAAATTCAGCAGTCTTCATACTGAACTGTGTCCAGACACTGCAGATAATTATGTTGGTCGGTGCACAAAATGAATCCATGAGCTGGCACACCAATTGATATATTTCTTTATTTCATTAGTGCAGTGTTCCTTTATTGTAGACAAATTGTCTTTCATTATTTTCCACTTCTAAGCCCAACAAAGCTGCAGTCTTGCTCTGTACGGCCTTCTAATTTAGAAACTGGGAGGAAAATGGAATATTTTGCATGGTGTCAGCTGTGCTGGCTCTTGTTTGCTCAGGTCACCTGCTGAATATAGCTTTGGGCTATACAAGTTTTTGTATGGAATTGGTGGTTTCCCAGCAGGGCTTTTCAGTAAAGCCCTGCATAACAGCAGGGAGGATTGGGTGACATGAGTACACAAGGACTGAAAAGTTTCAGTGAATTGTACTTTTTTTTATATGTGGTCAGAGCATCTGCCATCTTGTACCAAGTACGCCGTATACTGCTCTTTAAACTCTCCAGAAGAGCTAATGATGATAATATCTCTTTCCCCTAAAGTGTACTAATGGAGAATGACAAATCCTAAAGTCCTACTGTTGGCCATCGAGTAAAAGCGAAGGGACTGATGGGGTCGAGCAAATCAATGCCAGCTAAGTTTTTCCAATTTGCTTGAAGCAGATACCAATGAAATGTTGGCAGTTTGCATCAAAGAATTGCACCATTTTAAATAAAAATTGGTGGTAAATAAAAAAAAAATTCTATTCAAGTATGTATTCTTAACCGGTTCCCGACCGGCTGCCGCCTATTTACTGCGGCAATGTGGCTCTGCTGCGCAAATCGACGTAGGTCTACGTCGGTCACGAGCAGGCAGCTAGGGGGCGAGCGCGCGCTGCAGGAGGCATGCTCCCTCCCCCACTTGGCAGCGGAGAAGCCTAAGCACGGGCCAGGCGGCTCCGATTTGGAGCCGCCTGACACCCGCGATCATTCCCTGCTGAGAGGGAAGAACGGCCAGCTGTTGTAAACACAGCTGACCGTTCTTCTCTCTGGAATGATCACAGAGCCCCTGTGATTCTTCTATATAGGGTCACAAGTCTCTATGATAATGTCAGAAGCCACGCCCCCCCCCACAGTTAGAATCACTCCCATAGGTACACGTTTAACCCCTTGATCACCCACAATGTTAACCCCTTCCCTGCCAGTGTCATTATTACAGTAACAGTGCATATTTTTAGCACTGATTACCGTAGTAGTCACCGTAGTAGTCACTGGGCCCCCCAAAAGTGTTACAAATGTCAGTTAGGGGTCCGATCTGTCCGCCGCAATGTTGCAGTTTTGCTTAAAATCGCAGATCGCCGCCATTACTAGTAAAAAAAACAAAAAAAAAACAATAAAAATTACATAAATCTTTCCCGTAGTTTGTAGCTTTTGCGCAAACCAATCAAAATACGCTTATTGTGATTTTTTTTTTACCAAAAATATGTAGCAGAAAACAAATTGGCCCAAAATGTTAAAGAAATGTGATTTTTAATTTTTTTGAGAATGTTTATATAGCAGAATGTGAAAAATATTGTTTTTTTTTTTTTCAGAATTGTCGCTCTTTTTTTGTTTATAGCGCAAAAAAATAAAAACCACACAGGTGATCAAATGACACCAAAAGAAAGCTCTATTTGTGGGAAAAAAAGGACATCAATTTTATTTAAGTACAGTGTCGCACGACCACGCAATTGCCTGTTAAATTAACGCAGTGCCGTATCGCAAAATATGGCCTGGTCATTAAGGGGGAAAATCTTCCGGTCCAGAAGTGGTTAAAGTAACTGCTACTGCTGTCAGTCTTTCCCCAAATCTCCAAATTCCTGTTGTTCTGCTGCGATCTGACTTTCTGTTATGGTGGTCACAGATGGCTCGGTTTGCAGGGCCAGCAAAATTTCGATCCATGTGTGGTCATAGTGGTTAGTGTAAGGAGAAAAAGCCGCACTCCGAGTTGAAGATGAAGATGAATAAAAATCAGTTTATTTGTATCAAAAAAATGATAAAAACATCTCAAAGTACATCCATAATAGCCAGAGACACGGGGGGATGCACAGCGATTGACGCGTTTCACGGAAAACGTCCGCTTAGTCGTAACCAAGCGGACGTTTTCCGTGGTTACGACTAAGCAGACGTTTTCCGTGAAACGCGTCAATCGCTGTGCACCCCCCTCGTGTCTCTGGCTATTATGGATGTACTTTGAGATGTTTTTATAATTTTTTTGATACAAATAAACAGATTTTTATTCATCTTCATCTTCAACTCGGAGTGCGGCTTTTTCTCCTTACACACACCTATTGTCTGGATTGCGGATCCTGGCCTGCACCTGTTCTTGGATGTTTTTGGGATTACTGCATCACCGGAGCGGTTTTCTTTGCCCTTGATCTGTGGTCATAGCGGTTAAACAGAAGATGATTTACTGATCAACCTCTGTTCAACCACCCTGTCAGATAAAAGCCACTCCATCAGCGGCTGCAGCACTCATCTCTGTATTCTTACAGCTGTCAGAGTACAATAGCGCAGAGGGGAGGATTCTCCTATTTACCTTCAATGTGTGGATGGGGGAATCAGCTCAGTTTTTTTTTAAATTAAATGAAAAAACAGAACCGTATATGGGCCGCTTTAGAGGGTGGCTATGTTCGTTCTCCATTGTCCCACTGTATATATTGTAGCCAGGTCCTTAACTAAAAAATGGAGAATGAGAGAAACACTGGCTGCAGCTGCTCTGTGTTGCTGCTGCCTGGAGATGCTGAACTGATTAAAAAAGATATCAGCAAGTGGAGGTTCCTGCTGAGCAGGAAGAGTTCAATAGACTATGTCAACCTTTACTGCACTGTGGAAACTGTAGTCAAGAAGAGAGAAACTTTACTTCAATCAAGGGGTTTTGAACTGCATTTCACAGAGAAAGATTTTAAGGAAAGGGAAAAGAGCTAAACTTTCTTGGGCTGTATGGAACTCAGCTTCCTCTTGCCAAGAGGGAGCCCATAACTGTCCAGTGTGCTGCATAACAGTGTCCTGAGCAGGATCTGCAGTGCTGAGTCCAGATGTACCAACAGCTAGAGTCCCCTGGGTGTAGAGTAGAGAGTGGACTAATCGCTTTGTGTGACCGGATGGTGATCGCTGGGACTGGTGAGCTGCTGCTGTTGGGTTTTTATTATCTGCTGCTAGACAGACTGAGTGATTTAGAAACTGACCATACATCCTAGCAGTTTTAATGCTGCCCCCAGGCTTGACTGGGACTATTCTCATGTGCATCAACGGCATAACTGGGCCCCAACGTTAACTGGCTGAATCATTAAGACTAAAGACTGTCCCTTTACAGCTATTACACTGAGACACTTGCATGTTGCTTATGCAAAGAGGTACCTCTCAGGGGACATTGCACCAAATCCTAGCCATTCTCCTAGAGTGCACTCTAGACTAGTTATAGTAGAAACATAGAAACCTAGAAAAATTATAGCAAAAAAAAAAAGAGAGAAAAAAGAGTAAGTGGTCCATCGAGTCTGCCTTTTTTTTTTTTTAACATGTTTTGTATTTTTTTATCTATTAACTTTTTTGTCTGGAAATCGATTTATGTTTGTCCCCAACATGTTTGAAACCACTTACTGTTAACTGACTCACTACCTCTCCTGGAAGTTTATTCTAAGCATCAACTATCCTTTCAGTAAAATAATACTTTCTAAGATTAGTTTTGAACTTCCCTCCAGTTAATTTGAGGTTATGTACCCATTTTCTTGTTCTTGGTTTCATATTAAAAATACTGCCCTCATGAACCTTATTTACTCCCTTAATGTTTTTAAAGGTTTCAATCATATCTCCCCGTTCCCTTCTTTCCTACAGACTGTACATATTAAGTTCCTGAAGAATCTGTTAATATGTTTTATCCCTCAGACCTTTCACCATTTTTGTTACCCATCTCTGGACTCATTCTTTCTTATCAATACATTTTTGTAAGTGAGGTCTCCAGTAGGGATGATCGAACGGTTCGGGTCGACCATCGGTTCGACCCGAACATTGGCTGTTCGAGGTTCGGCCGAATTTAGAACTTTTTGCTGAAAAAGTTCGGAATTCGGCAACCAGAACCGACCAAAATGCAATGGGTCAGGAAGTGGACTTTAAAAGCCGTGATTGGACCAGAACCATTAGTAAAAGCCAATTGAGGGGGCAGGAGAATGCTAGGAATGTGATTGGAGTGACTAGGGGGTCCCTAGACCAATCATTAGTGAATATGCCCCCCAGTATATAAGATAGCCCCGGCAAATTCCTAGCATTGTAATACAGGGACATGGAAGAGAGTGGAAGCAGTTCTGTTAAAATTTGCTTCAAAAGTGTCATTTAGCATTTATTAGTGTGAGGAAAGGGATATCTAGTGTAGTTAGAGTGCTCTTTTACACTTTAGTTAGATGCAAAAAATTAGTTTCTGTAAGGTGCCAGGGTGACCGTAATGTAGTGTAGGGTGAACTGACTCTGACTGCTATGGCAGGGTGACCACAATAGAAACAAGTTTGTTTCTCTTAAGTCACATTCAGAGCACTGATATGGCTTCTCACCGGTCAGCTTGCTTTTTGGCTGCAGGCGTTTATAGGGATTTTTTGAGGACATGTTTGGAGTCAGGCATGACATCTGAACATGTGTATAGGGGGTATATATACACACCCATGTATGTATATATACACCTGCACATATATAGGTGTGAAAGGAGCAGAACACTATACTTGCGCTAATGAAATAATTAACACTAATATGGCTCCGCTCCTATAACACCTATATATGTGTAAGTGTAAAATACATATAAGGGTGTGTGTACATATATACCCCTATACAGAAGTTCAGATGTTTTGCCTGCCTCCAAAGAACCCAAAAAAATACCCAAAAAGAATGCTAGCGCCAAAAAAAAAAAACGCCCAGGTGTGTTGTTGCAGGCATTTTTTGGGGGTTTTTGGAGGCAGGCAAAACATCTGAACTTGTGTATAGTGGTATATACATACACACATATTTGTATGTATTTTTACACTTACATATATATAGGTGTGAAAATAGCAAAGCCATATCCCTGTTCTATAAGTGACATAATACAAACAATCTTTTTTTTCTGGTTCTGGACATGCTACAGAGCTGAAACTTCACAGGTACACTTTTTAGACCCCCCCCCCCCCCCCCCCCCCCGATACTAAATCCAAAGAATTTTTTATTTTTTCAATAATTGGCTCTCTATCAAAAATGACAATTTTTAAGAAGTTTTTTTTGTGTGATTAATAGTCCCTGGGGCATGACCCAGAACCCTAGGCACTTTTTAGGGTATTTATTGGGTTTTAGTGCTTCAAAATGGTGTTTTTTGATTACCCGAAGTTCAGGTCCCATTGATTTCAATGGGGTTCTGAAATCCGGGCCGAACTTTCGGGAAGTTCGGATGTTCTGGCCGAACCGAACTTTTGAAAAGTTCGATCATCCCTAGTCTCCAGAACTGAACACAGTATTCTAAATGAGGTCTCACTAAAGCTCTAAATAGGGGAATCATGCCCTTCTTCCTCCTGCTGGTGATCCCTCTAGGGATGCATCTTAGAATTCTGTTTGCTTTTCCAACTGCCTGGCCACACTGTTAATTTTGCAATTATCTAAAATAAGTACCCCCAAATCTTTTTCTTCTGTAGTACTGGCCAGCACTGTACCCCCTAATGTTGTACCCTTTCAGGGGATTCTTTTTACCTAGGTGCATTATTTTACATTTAGAAACATTGAACTATAGTTTCCACTGTTTTGACATAGTTACATAGTTAGTCAGGTTGAAAAAAGACACAAGTCCATCTGGTTCAACCAAAAAAAAAAAAAAAAAACAGTATTGAAAACACAACCATACAATCCCAAATTCACAATCCTATACCCAAAGGGGTAGGAGAAGAAAAGCAGCGCCACCTCAGTGTAGATTAAAAGTTTATTTATTACATAAAAACAATGTAGTAACTCACACAGAGGAAATAGTTGATCAGCAAATGGTGATGGTTCATCTGCAACACTGCAGGGATGTTAGGGAAGTACACTGTGGTGGCCGTGATCCTGGCTGTGCCGGTGGAGTCTGACACTTCCTGTGTTTCTGGCAGCGTTCAGTATCCAGGCTTACATGCAATAGTGGCAGGGGGGTGCTCGCGTTCAGAGCATGCGTGCTCCTTCCTCAGGCGCCTGAGGAAGGAGTCTGTTGCATAGTCCCTCTAGCTCTGTATGAAGCCTGCAGCCACCTCCACCATCCATCTCCACTAACCCCAGGGATTGAACTATCCTGCATACCTCCTAAAAAGACTAACTACAGCCACAGTTTATACTTTTTTCATAAGATCGAATGTACTTGACTTTTTCACTGGTGCAGGTCCAACGTTGTGTATATATAAGAATCCTATACCCGCAGTTGATCCAGTGGAAGGCGAAAAACCCCAGCAAAGCATGATCCAATTTGCTAAAGCAGTGGAAAAAAAATCCTTCCTGATCCCCTGAGAGGCAATCGGATATTCCCCGGATCAAAAAGGAGCCCCGACCAAGTATTGCGTGCATACGGTATTGTACATGGACATACTTTTCAGTAAACCAACATTGCTGTATTAAAAATCCCTTTTTCTTTTTTTGTATTGGTCTTATGTAATATTCAAATTTTCTGAGATATGATTTTTTTTTTTTTATCTGCTTTCATGTTTTTATAGACCCTAAATCCCTATTTTATATCATCAATAGTCATTTAGGTCATATATATATATATACAGTATATATATATATATATATATATATATATATATATATATATATATATACTGTATATATATATTATGGAAATCTATAGCATGTGTGATATGGATAACTCTTAGTGAAGTCTGACACAAGGAAGGGAGTTTCTTAATACAAATGTATCTTTAACTTGTTTTTTAATTGTGAATATATGTGTTTTTAAATTGATGTTTATTAAAGATTATTAAATATTATCAAAACTTTTAGCTTTTTTGTCCTTCAGCACCTTCAAAGTCCACAGTGTCCTCTTTTTTGGTTTCTTCAACATCTATGTGGTCATCTTTGTGCCCTTCCTCCAGGTTCACAGTATAGAGAGACCTCTGCAAAGCAATAAAGCCCTGATTGGCTCAAAGTTCTGAGCTTCCCTCTCCCAGTATGAGTGCAAAGGTTTATATGAGACTAATATAAAGATAGAGTCATGTATTTGTACCAGCTGCATTAAAAAACATTTAAAAATTTGTCAACAAATGCATAATTTGACTGTTCTTTTTTCTGTGAACTGATGCTTTATTTGGCACAAATAAAATAAGGCTTTACAAATTCAGTAATCATAATGTCATATGAGAGATACACATCTGCTCATAATGTGATGGACATGCATTGCCTATCTTTAGTTGACACTTGACAGATGTGGTCTCTTTTGAGCAAGATATATTTTGATGTACTGGAGGTGTTTACTGGCAGACATGATAAGCTTGCTTCAAGAAGCAATGCTAGCTCAGCAATTTTTGTTTCAGGTCTCTCTATAATAGGAACAATTCTACAAACTACATCAACCTTTCTCTATGACCACTATAGAGAGTTGTTTTTGGTATAACAAAAGATCTACTGAATATACCTATTCAATATAGCTCTGTATTAGATTAGATGTTTTAGATTGGTATTTAGGTCTGTATTACATGGCTATGTTTTTTTGGGCAGGATTTCCATTCCTAGTGTTTTATATATGTAGAGGTACCCCCGCAATGGACGCTGACTGTTGATGATGAAAGATGATAAAAGTACAGTTACACAGATGATTATGATGATCACAGTTCTTCTCCTGATTGTGAAGAGGATGCCAACACACACATTAGTGACTCCATGCACACTGACCCAGTAACTAGTCTAGGGGATGTTTTTTTTAGATTTGCTGAAATCAAAAAGATAATGCTGAATAAACTTGTAACTGAGGAGGGGTGTAGGGCATGGGATATTCTGAGGACACTAACTTCACTGTCCTGAAGATAGCACTCACAGACCACTGAGGCTGGAAGGGAAAGGCCAGTGTACGGGTTGTTACTCAATCTGTACCCCATAAAGTTACAATGGCTCGTCTCTCCTTGCAGTACCAAACATCACCCGGATCAGCAGTCTTTTACTCACAAGGCCAAATGATAGCTGCCCAGACTTAGCTTCCAGATGCCTTCCAGTGAGGTGATAGTAGACTGGATCCTCAAAAGTGAAGTTTGTAGGCTCTGCCACAGCCAGGACTCTGGTGAACAGCAAATGGACTCAAAGGCTTCTGAGATGGCAATTTTTGTGGAATCTTCTAGGCCAGATATGAAGAGCTGGATACACAGCACATGCTAGGCCTCTAATTGGCTTTTGGGTCTAGCAAAAGTCCAGTAGCAACTCCTCAGGTCTCAGCCTGAGACAAGAAAATGTGCACATGGCCTCCCCCAAATATGTATACCCTCCCCCATCACACCCCAGTGGCTTGAAGCTCCAACTGGGATGGCTGGGGAAAATATGAATACTCATAACTCAGCTTGGCGGGGAAACCTCGTACTATAGCCTGCGGTGCTAGTTAAGGAGGATCGAACTTTTGAAAAGTTCGGTTCGGCCAGAACATCCGAACTTCCCGAAAGTTCGGCCCGGATTTCAGAACCCCATTGAAATCAATGGGACCCGAACTTCGGTAATCAAAAAACACCATTTTAAAGCCCTAAAACCCAATAAATGCCCTTAAAAATTGCCTAGGGTTCTGGTTCATGTCCCATTAACTATTAATCACACAAAAAAGTTCTTAAAAATTGTCATTTTTGATAAAAAAGACAATTATTGAAAAAATAAAAAAATAAAAATAAAAAGAGAGAGATTTTTTGATTTTGACTTTGGATTTAGTATCTGGGGGGGTCTAAAATGTGTGCATATGAAGTTTCAGCTCTGTAGCATGTCCAGAACCATGAAAAAAAAAAAAGATAATTTTTCGGTAGAACAGGGATGTGGGTCGGGACCCTCCTTTAACTTTAACACCTATATGATCTTTTTTTCTGGTTCTGGACATGCTACAGAGCTGAAACTTCACAGGTACACCTTTTAGACCCCCCAGACACAAAATCACACAAAAAAGTTCTTAAAAATTGTAATTTTTGATAAAAAAGCCAATTATTGAAAAAATTAAAAAAAAAAAAAAAGAGAGAGATTTTTTGGATTTCAGATCTGGGGGGGTCTAAAAAGTGTACATGTGAAGTTTCAGCTCTGTAGCATGTCCAGAACCAGAAAAAAAAGATTGTTTGTATTAGAAAACTTTCTGACAGGGGGTTTGCTTCGCTCCTGTAACACCTTGCCGGTTTAATAGAAGGCATTTTTTGGGGATCTTTGCAGTCAGGAAAAACATCTGAACTTGTGTATAGTGGTACTGTGCACAAGTTCTGATGTTTTGCCTGCCTCCAAAAACCCCCAAAAAATGCCAGCAAAACACACCTGGGCATTTTTTTTTGACGCTAGCGTTTTTTTTGGCTTTTTTTGGGGGGTTCTTTTGAGGCAGGCAAAACATCTGAACTTGTGTATAGTGGTATATATACACACATACATATATTTATATACACACCTAGACATATTTAGGTGTGATAGTAGCAGAAATATATTACTGTAAATGATTTCATTAGCGCAAGCATATATTTCTGCTACTATCACACCTATATATGTCTAGGCTTCACTGCCGGTTTTCCTTACAAGGAATGGCCACGGCAGCACTCATGAGCCAATTGAAAAATGAGCTGGGGTGCCGATATTGCGGGATAACTGGACAGGTAAGTGTCCTAATATTAAAAGTCAGCAGCTATAGTATGTGTAGCTACTGACTTTAACATTTTTGATGAGGGGACTGGAGCTCTGCTTTAGGTCCAGTGCTATGCAACTTACTGTCACTATCTCTCTGTTCTTTGTAGCACCAATCACATTGAGATGCCCATAGCAGGGTTGAAGGTGATTGATGGATTTGAGGGTCTGAGATTGTTTTCTAGCAGGGTTTTTGTATGTTGTAGATAGCAAGATATCAGCAGGTATTGTCTCAGTGTAGCAAGAAGGTATATTTTAAGATGACCATATTGATAACAATGAATTAAACTTGTTCATCCAATCCAAAAGGGATTGGATGATTTAGTTTCTTATAGCTATGCCTGGATGAAAAATGTATGTATTGAGATGGTAACATACTTTAGGTTATGTATGAATCTTAGTTTAAACAGGATATGGACAGTAAAAGCTGTGTTCAAGAAAGACAGGCAGAGAGCAAATGATTAATCACCAGTATTGCCTGTAGGCTCCATGTGGCTGATCCTCTCCTCATTACTGAAGCTGGCCATAGACGGATTGAATCTTGGGTTGTTCTGCAGGAAGCGGCTGAGATTCAAACCGTGTATTGGCAGACTGAATGTACTAAGTTGATCGACCAATCAACTTGGGTACAACCAGCCAGCTGGATTTACTTGTGATTATAGCAGCCTGCGGAGATGCCTTTCCCCGCTCCCCTGCCAGGAGAAGACTATGTCTCGGCAGGAGGGATTCTCCTGTCAGCACTGCCTGTGTTGATGGTGGAATCATGCAAATTTCTTTCCTGCAACCCGTGGTTGCAGGAAAGAAATTTGCACCATCGATGGCCTGCCTGGTTACTGTGCTTGTTCTGCACTTTTGATGATGCACCACTGATGGTGGAAATGACCATCTCTTTAGAGAAGTAGGGTTTTGCTTCCTCAAGACAAGGCTGCCCACTGATGACTGGTGACCTGCAGATTAGTGCAGCAGGAGATATGGAGGAAGCAAAAAATGTACAGAATGGATGGACCAGAAGCAGTGAGTTCTTTGCATTGCAGGTTCACAGCTCTTCTCCAGCATGAAGAATAGTAAGCAGCACGGGTAGTACCATCACCAAATCTCACTACAAGTCAGAGGCAGTAAAACCTTAGGCAATTTGACACTACAAATTAAACTTCATTTGAGGGTATTTACATCCAAATCAGGTGAAAGGTGTAGCAATTACAACAGTTTGTATATGAGCCTCCCACTTTTTAAGGGACCAAAAGTAATGGGACAATTGGATACTGAGCTGTTCCATGGCCAGGTGTGTGTTATTCACTCATTATCCCATTTACAAGGACTAGATAAAAGGTCCAGAGTTAATTTCAAGTGTGCTATTTGCGTTTGGAATCTGTTGTTGTCAACTCTCAATATGAGATCCAAAGAGCTGTCACTATCAGTGAAGCAAGCCATCATTAAGCTGAAAAAAACAAAACAAACCCATCAGAGAGATATCAAAAACATTAGGTGTGGCCGAATCAACTGTTTGGAACATCCTTAAAAAGAAAGAACGCACCGGTGAGCTCAGCAACACCAAAAGACCCGGAAGACCACGGAAAACAACTGTGGTGGATGACCGAAGAATTCTTTCCCTGGTGAAGAAAACACCCTTCACAACAGTTGGCCAGATCAAGAACACTCTCCAGGAGGTAGGTGTATGTGTGTCAAAGTCAACAATCAAGAGAAGACTTCACCAGAGTGAATACAGAGGGTTCACCACAAGATGTAAACCCTTGGTGAGCCTCAAAAACAGGAAGGCCAGATTAGAGTTTGCCAAACAACATCTAAAAAAGCCTTCACAGTTCTGGAGCAACATCCTATGGACAGATGAGACCAAGATCAACTTGTACCAGAGTGATGGGAAGAGAAGAGTATGGAGAAGGAAAGGAACTGCTCATGATCCAAAGCATACCACCTCATCAGTGAAGCATGGTGGTGGTAGTGTCATGGCGTGGGCATGTATGGCTGCCAATGGAACTGGTTCTCTTGTATTTATTGATGATGTGACTGCTGACAAAAGCAGCAGGATGAATTCTGAAGTGTTTCGGGCAATATTATCTGCTCATATTCAGCCAAATGCTTCAGAACTCATTGGACGGCGCTTCACAGTGCAGATGGACAATGACCCGAAGCATACTGCGAAAGCAACCAAAGAGTTTTTTAAGGGAAAGAAGTGGAATGTTATGCAATGGCCAAGTCAATCACGTGACCTGAATCCGATTGAGCATGCATTTCACTTGCTGAAGACAAAACTGAAGGGAAAATGCCCCAAGAACAAGCAGGAACTGAAGACAGTTGCAGTAGAGGCCTGGCAGAGCATCACCAGGGATGAAACTCAGCGTCTGGTGATGTCTATGCATTCCAGACTTCAGGCTGTAATTGACTGCAAAGGATTTGCAACCAATTAATAAAAAGTGAAAGTTTAATTTATGATTGTTAATCTGTCCCACTACTTTTGGTCCCTTACAAACTGTTGTAATTCCTACACAGTTCACCTGATTTGGATGTAAATACCCTCAAATTAAAGCTGAAAGTCTGCAGTTAAAGCACATCTTGTTTGTTTCATTTCAAATCCATTGTGGTGGTGTATAGAGCCAAAAAGATTAGAATTGTGACGATGTCCCAATATTTATGGACCTGACTGTATATACACAGTCATCTCATATAATTAGAATATCATCAAAAGTTCATTTATTTCAGTGATTCAATTCAAAAAGTGAAACTCATGTATTTTATATAGATTTGTTACGCACAGAGTGATATATTTAAAGCATTTCTTTCTTTTAATTTTAATGATTATGGCTTACAACTAGTGAAAACCCAAAATTCAGTATCTCAGAAAATTAGAATATTGCATAAGACCAATAAATAAAAGGATTTTTAATACAGAAATGTTGGCTTACTGAAAAGTATGTCCATGTACAGTATAGTATGTACTCAATACTTGGTTGGGGCTCCTTTGGCATGAATTACTGCATCAATGCAGCGTGGCATGGAGGCAATCAGCCTGTGGTACTGCTGAGGTATTATGGAAGCCCAGGTTCCTTTAATAGCGGCCTTCAGCTTGTCTCCATTGTTGGGTCTCGTGTCTCTCATCTTCCTCTTACCCAAAAGATTTTAGGCCAGGCGAGCTTGCTGGCCAATCAAGCACAGTGATACCATGATCATTAAACCAGGTATGGGTACTTTGGGTTTAGGCCAGACGAGCTTGCTAGCCAATCAAGCACAGTGATACCATAATCATTAAACCAGGTATTGGTACTTTGGCAGGTACCAAGTCCTGCTGGAAAATTATATCAGCATCTTCATAAAGCTGATCAGCAGAGGGAAGCATGAAGTGCTCTAGAATTTCCTGGTAGAGAGCTGCGCTGACTTTGGACTCGATAAAACACAGTGGACCAACAGCAGCAGATGACATGGCTCCATAAATCATCACAGACTGTGGAAACTTCACACTGAATTTCATGCAACTTGGATTCTGTGCCTCTCCATTCTTTCTCCAGAGTCTGAGACCTTGATTTCCAAATGAAATGCACAATTTTTCACAGTCCTTGATGATTTGGGGAGCCATGTAATCTGCTGGTGTTGGTCCACTGTGTTTTATCAAGTCCAAAGTCAGTGCAGCCCTCTACCAGGAAATTCTAGAGCACTTCATGCTTCACTCTGCTGACCAGCTTTATGGAGATGCTGATTTCATTTTCCAGCAGGACTTGGCACCTGGCCGCACTGCCAAATATACAAATACCTGGTTTAATGATCATGGTATAACTGTGCTTGATTGGCTGGCAAATTCGCCTGACCTACACCCCATAGACAATCTGGGTATTGTCAAGAGGAAGATGAGAGACACCAGACCCAAAAATGTGGATGAGCTAAAGGCCACTATCAAAGAAACCTGGGCTTCCATAACACCTCAGCAGTGCCACAGGCTGATCGCCTCCATGTCACACCGCATTGATACAATAATTCATGCAAAAGGAGCCTCAACCAAGTATTGAGTGCATACTATACTGTACATGGACATACTTTTCAGTAAGCCAACATTTCTGTATTCAAAATTCTTTTTTTTTTTTTTGGGCTTATGTAATATTTTAGTTTTCTGAGATACTGAATTTTGGGTTTTTACTAGCTGTAAGCCATAATCAATAAAAATTAAATGAAAGAATTGCTTTAAATATATCACTCTGTGTGTAACGCATCTATAGAAAATATATGATTTTCACTTTTTGAATTGAATTACTGAAATGCATTAACTTCTTGATGATATTCTAATATTTTGAGATACGCCTATATATATTTACTGGCGTTAAAGGAGTTGTGAAGTCAGGAAGGTTTTTTTCATCTTAAAGCGGTGTTCCACCCCCCCCCAAAAAAAAATTAAAAGTCAGCAGCTACACATATTGTAGCTGCTGACTTTTAATATTAGGACACTTACCTGTCCTGGAATCCAGCTATGTCGGCACCAAAGCCAATGTTTCCATCGGCTGTCAGCGTAACAGGGCCCCGGTGCAAGAAACCATGAAGGGCCCCCTGGACCCCTGGCCGGGGCCCTTACCTTCAAGCCTGGGGCTCTTCCCACTGATCCTGGGGCCCTTTATTACAGTACTGCAGCTGGACTTTTTCACAAGTTCTGCAGTGGGCCCCCTTCCTGCCATCTTGGGGCCTCCCCACCGTGGTGGAATGCCAGGGCCCATTCGCAAGTGTGACCTTTGCGTACCTGGATGTTCACCCACTGGTGTCAGTAGTTTTTATTTTTTGGTATTTTGATTGTATTATTTTCTGACTATTACTCTGTCCATTCAGAAAAGGAAGGAGCAATTAAATTACATATTTACCGACCCCTTCCTGGTTCTCTTTTGTGACACATCCCCTGCAGCCGCCGACAGGAGAGGGGGGAGGGAGCACAGTGGGGGGGGAGTTTTGGGGCGGGGGCAGCACAGTAGGGGGGGGGGCAGGGGAGCCCACAGGGGCTCAGAGATAGCAGAAAACAAGTGAACTGAATAGGAGGGGTGGCGAGGGCAGCATACAGAGGAACCAATCTCCTCAGTTCCCTACTGCAGCTACAGAAGGAAAAAAGAGGACAGTGATTTCTCCACATGCTGCCCAGCCGCTTCACGCCCGGGACCCTACTGCCCATGTGCGCTGTGCTTGGTATTTGGCCTGGAGCATTAACGTACCTCGCTGCGGTGAGGTCCAACGGAAGTGGGGACAGGGTACCTGTCAAAAACAGGTAACCCGGCAGTAAAGCCTTGCGGCTTCACGCCCGGGTCCTTACTGCCCATGCGCACTGCGCTTGGTAATTGGCCTGGAGCAGGTAATGTACCTCGCTGCGGTGAGGTCCAATGGAAGTGGGGACAGGGTACCTGTCAAAAACAGGTATCCGCGCCCCCTGAAAGGTGCCAATTGTGGCACCAGAAGGGGGGAGAAGACAGATAAGCAGAAGTTCCACTTTTGAGTGTAACTCCACTTCAATGCATTCTGTGCTTTAAGATAAAAAGCCTTCTGTATGTAGCAGCTCCTCCAGCACCCCTATTACTTACATGTGCCCCCTCTCTGTCCAGCGATGTCCACAAGTCCCTCGGCTGTCCTGGGACTCTCCCTCCTGATTGGCTGAGATACTGAGATACAGCCGCGGTGCCATTGGCTCCCATGGCTGTCAATCAAAGTCAGTGAGCCAATCAGGAGAGAGCGGGGCGGGGCCGAACGGTAGCTATGTGTCTGAATGGACACCCAAAGCTGCAGCTTGGCTCGGGTGCCCCCATAGCAAGCTGCTTGCTGTGGGGACACTCAATAGAAGGGAGGGACCAGGAGCAGGAACGAGGGACCTGAGAAGAGGAGGATCCGGGCTGCTCTGTGTAAAACCAACTGCACAGAGGAGGTAAGTATAACATGTTTGTTATTTATTTTTATTTTTTTTTAACCACTTGCCGACCGCTCACGTTGAGCCCACTGCTGCAAAGTGGTTTGTTATCATCCAGCGACGTAGACCTACGCCGCTGGACTCCTCCCCTTGTGCCCTTGTGGGTCGCTCCCGCTGTATTCAGTCACAGCGGGAGTTGGGTCGTCAGGGATTCGAGTGTGGAGATCCGGCCGCTTGTGTAAACAAAGCGGGCGCATCTCCTAAGTGACAGGCAGGGACAGATTGCAGGGTTCAGCATAGCTGAACCTGCGATCTGTGCCTGTGTCACACAGTCCCCTCCCCCCCACACATGTCAGTAAGCACCAGGCATACATTAACCCCTTGATCACCAACAAAATTTAACCCCTTCCCTGCCAGTGTCATTTTTACAGTAACAGTGCATATTTATAGCAAGACTTTACAATCACTTTAATTTTCTAACACTGAAGAATACTAAATCTGGTGCAGCTCTACATAGAAACTAATCAAATTCCAAGTTTTTTTTTGTCAAAGCTTAATTGAACAAGCTGAAGTTAGAAGCGGATTGGCTACCATGCACAGCTGCACCAGATTTTGTACTCTCTAGTTTTAGTAAATCAACCCCACTGAATATGTGTGTGTTATATAAATCTATTCCATTATTTTATACATGTCAGCCCTGAAGAAGGAGAATTCTGTTACCTTGAAAATTGTTGGATTTCATCTGACAATAAAGGACAACATTTGTACCTAAAGCTGGATACACACTATCCAACTTTTGTGGTTAGATTTCCTTCAGATTTACCTTTTCTATGTAGTGCAAGGGCCTGCCAGATTGCATACAAATTGAAAGTGTTTAGGTTTGACCTCATATTATATGGTTTTGGTAAGTCTAAAGGAAAAAGTCTTCAGAAAATCTTATAGTGTGTATGGGCCATAACAATCTCATTGACTCCTGTTTGCCTCTTTTTTTTCTTCTTTAGCGTCAGTCTGTGTTTGCCACAGTTTTTGCTCTACATTATCTGATGGTCTATTTAAAGGTAAATTCTGGTGTGTTATAAGTAATAACATAACATGGGCAATATATTTTTAGAGACATTGGAAATCACCTTGGCCTGCATGACCATGATAAAGGCATCAAACCTTTGGCCTTGGTCATTTAAATTGAATAATTCTTTGATAAATAAAAGAAAACAAATTAGTGGAAAAATTACCAATAGATCGGCATATCTAAATCCTGCAAATTAATTCCTGTGAAATTGCATTTTATAAATGTTTGCTTTTCTCTAGTTGCTACCGGTTACTGCACCTTGGCATCTACCTTATTAAGAGATTTGGAATGGAAATGATCACAACAGAACAGTTTAAGTGTTTAATATGATGAAGGATTTAACTATGTGAAACTATGGAAGAAATATGCAATTCTCAGTAGCCATTCACTCAATTATTGCCACGTTCCTTTTGAATCTTAATGAATATTAAAGCTCCTGGGCCCTGCTTGTGCCCGACAGAAGACAGACATCTTCCAAGAGCAGGGAAATTTCTTTAAAAAACCATATAGCATCCCCTCCCTAAGTGAGAAGAGAGCAGGGTCATGTCAAGGCCCTCAGCTGATCTGCTAATGACACGGGAAATATGCTAAGGAGCTGCCTGCAAGGGGCCTTTCTAATGCGGTCACTTCCTGGGACCTCAAAGAAGCTTTAATTGCAGAGCTTTGGAGACAGCAGGTGTGCTTGTCATGTCTAATCAGAGATTTGGGTGTATTTGACAGCTCAGCCGAGGAACAGGCTCTCACACTCTCCCTCCACACGCATGCCCCCGATCCCCCCTGTCCTCCTTGCTAACTTTTCACTCGTTGCACACCTGTCACTTTGATTATGAGAATGATATTCTCCTATAGCAATAAGGAGAAGAAAATCCTCCCGTTTTCTGAATTTGCTTTTATTCCTATTGTTTGCTGGGGATTAGGAGACGCAATCCGCTCTTTGCTTCCTTAACAAGATTTTCTTTTTTCACTTCTGCTGGGTCGCCTGATAATAATGATATGATAAATCATTAAGAGTGGGTTACAAGCACCAAAGGTGTCATGTGCTGTTGTCATAGAAAAAAGTATATTTAATATATTGACAGTTTTTTTTTTTACTAGAACGTTAACGTTTGTATTCAGTTTTGTATTCTGTTTAAGATAATACAGCTCATATGTTCGGAAGATGATAAAAGCTTCTATTTTTGAAACAGTTTCTTAGAAAATTTTAAGATAACCACACTGAAGTTTTTATTCAACAAGGCTTCTATCAGATAGGCGGCAAAGCTGATCCATGATCAGAGGGCAGTATAGCAGTGGTTGAATTTCAATACTGCCTCCTAAACATCTACTTTTTTTTCAATCTCATAAGGGATTATGTTGCAAAAAAAATCACACTGCATCTGCGAGCTGAGGGTGCTCCTATTGAATTAAATTGCGAGTGTGATAGGCAAACTCTACAGCACAAATCCAAAATAATGTGGCTGCTAAGCATCACAGTTGTGGCACAAGTACAGCTCTGTTTGCATTTGGGTGGGCAACTAGGGGATGGTAGGATGGTAAAACTGCAGCTCAGCCACCTGTTTTCACTGCCCCCTGGCTGCCCATGTGAAAGAGCCCTAAGGCAAGATGGGTTAAGCAAAGGCTAATTTGGTGCTTACAGTTTATAGCTAGTTTATACATCATCACCATAGTTCCCAACTGTCCCTCATTTGGAGGGACTGTCCCTTTATTTGAGACCAAATCCCTCTGTCCATTGTGCAGGCTCAGCTGTCCCTCTTTTTGATCTGATGTGTACATCTGTATACAGCGTGCACTGTTTTCTACTAAAAGTGTTATGCTTTTTATCCAACCTCTATATTATTGCATTTGTTATTTTGAAATAAAATAAGGATGAAAGGGAAAGGGAAATGAAAGGAAATAGAAGGATAAGTTGAGGTCAAAAAATCTCTTGTATGTTTGTACCAATCCTTTTTTGCATATTAGTTCTTTGAGGTCTGTGATAGGTATGTGTCCTTTGCCTACATACTGGTTGCTAAAAGGTGTCCCTCTTCATCATTTCAGAAAGTTGGGGGGATATGATCATCACTGTCCTTTATGAAACCTTGAACACTAAAGCCCTTACCTGTTTGTTTCCACTCCAGAAGTCTATTGTTGGCAATGGAGCTGTTTGTACTTCACATGCTACTGCAAGCACTGCAACAGGGCCTGTGGTATGCAGTGGTGTATTTTGGTTTTGTGCTGCCCTAGGCAAGACTAAAATTGGGCACCCCCCTTCCCTCCTATGTAAATTTGCTCCTCCCCCTTCCTGTTTAACGGATGTGGCTCCCTCCAAAATTGAAGGACTATAAGTTTCAGCAAGAATCCCTGAGATCTCGTGAGAGGAGGGGATGAAAGAGAGTGCTTGTGCGAGAGGAGGGGATGAGAGAGAGCATGCACATGAGAGGAGGGGATGAGAGAGAGCCCCCAAGAGGAGGGGATGAGAGAGCGCGAGAGGAGGGGATCAGAGAGAGCACAAGAGGAGGGGATGGGAAAGTGAGAGAGAGCGTGAGAGGAGGGGGCGAGAGAGAACGTGAAAGAGAGCACAAGAGAGAGAGATGAGAGAGTGGGAGACCTCCTAGCCCTGCCTGCATTCCCTCCTGTGCCCCCCTGTCTGTGGGTAGGTGTGTGTGATGCACCTACCTCCCGCCCGTCCTAGTCCTCTGGGCCCTCGGTCAGCCTGTCTTCCTGTTGATGTCCTAGCTGGGAGCGGAAAGGAAGTTTGAGAAGGAGTGCAGGCTCTGGGAGGCGCCAGGAATCATGCCGCCGCCGCTGCTGCTGCTGCTCAGGTCAGGGTGGTGCCATGGCAGTGGAGGTCTTCTCCCTCCCAGGCTCTCGGTCCTCCAGGGTCGGCCGGCTGCCTGCTTGGTGTGTAAAGACACCGCAGCTCAGCAGCAGCAGCAGCAGCAGCAGCGGCTGCTTTCGGCGGCGAATTGGCAGATTTTGCTCCGTTGCCCTGCACCCCGCTGTCCCCAGACTGGTGGGACACTTTGGGTCATATGAGCACTAGGTGTGGAGGAGGGGGAAGGTAAATCCTCCTCCACTAAATTATAGGCATGGCTAGGGAGTCACAGCTGTGACGTCACTGGTTGCTAGACGCCAGGCAGCTCTAGCAACCAGTGGCCAATAGAGTCTCAGATGAAGGTGGAGGTGGCTATTTTGCTGTCCCCTTGCGAAGTGCCGCCCTAGGCCTGGGCCTTGTTGGCCTAGGCCAAAATACAGCACTGGTGGTATGCTTACAAACTGCAGCACATAGCAATTTGCACATGGTTTTTATTGGGTTGTCTTTCACAAGACACGTATAACCTGAAAATAGACATATTTACTGTTTTTGAAGGTCCCATATAATGGCACTTTGATGTGAACATCTATTTCATAAATTGGGAATCGAACATGGGCACTTTTTAAAAAGAAATGCCTTTGAGTGCCATATTTATACATTTGTTTGTCCATCTATCTATTGACCAGTCTATTAATCTATCCAGGCTTATTTGGGTTTGGTACAAATTTCTTAAGTTTCCGTACCATTTTAATGGCCTTGATCGCACTGTAATTCCTTTCAAAATGTATCCCAAAAAAGTCTGAGCTCTACAGTAAATGCAAGGTTTGCACTCCTTTGTCTTATTGGGTGGGTGAACCTGTTTGCATGTGGTCAGCACATTGGAGTGCATGCATGCAACATACGCATTGTAAATACATATGTCTCAGCTGAGTGTTTAGCACTTATCCCCACAGGAGCCACTAGTGATGGCAGGTGCTCTTTTCTGCCACAACCTACTAAACTGCTCGTTCACCACAGATATACTTAGTTGTGGTTTGAGACATGCTCACACCTGTTTATCTTAAGTGTTAGTTTACCTACACTCTATCACTCTATACCTACACTATATCAGCACACAGAAAGTAAACCACAACAAAGGAAAGTTAGGTTAATTAAATGTATTATATCAGTACAGGTTAATATTGTGGTAATTAGCAAACAACCTTACACTTTCAAACCTGCAAAAACTAGATAAGTGAACCGAGGCCTTTAACAGGTTGATTGAACTGAGCTAAAGGACTTTTAAAAGTTCAACTAATATAACCAGTAACTGGCATAGTCAGAATCAGCTAACACAATAATAGTGCCCTTGGGTGTACCCTGAGCTTGTATTCCTTTAATGGGTGGGTCACGGTGCCTAAAAATGGGTACTCTGGAAGTTGACCAAAGTACAAGGCACCTGATTATTTAATAGCACCCGGTATTCGGCGGGGCCCTTCTGCTAGTGGTGCAGTATCCCTTTAAATATGTGGATGATGAGTGACAAAAGAGCTGAAGTAAGAGCAGTCTCTAAAATGTTACCTGTGTGTGACTAGAGTTTAGGATGTGTCATTACGCTCACTACTGGCAGGTGGTAGGCTTTTCCAGAAGTCCCAGTCCTCATGAATGGTCCCTTTTTGGCTCTCCCTGACTGCAGGCTCTATCAGCAAGGGGTCCCTCCTGCTTTGGGTTCCTTTCAAGAACACTCACAACCAGACAACTGCGAGGGCGCATGTGCATACCCAGACGCAATCCCAGAGCTACCCACCAGAATGGGCATTGGCGCACAGATGTGCGTACGGGCAGGAATGTTCACCAGAGGTGCCTTTTTGTATATAAAAGGTTGACAGCTGCACTAGGATAGCACTGTCTGATCTAAAGCTTCCCCTCTATCCTGTGCCCGTATCTGTCTTTGATCTTTATTACCCAGTTTTCTTGACCATCCTGGTTCTCTCCAGTCCTGACCTCGGCTTGCCTTTTGACCTTGATTTATCTACATCTACCTGATTATCTGTTGCCAAACCTCTGCCTGAACTTTGACTAATCTTTGCTTGCTGTCTCTGATATTTCAGATCTCCTGTATATAACCTAGCTTGTTTGACTCTGCACCCATCTTCTCAGCTTCCAGCATCTGCAGCATACCTGCATCTGCAGCATACCTGCATCCGCAACATGCCTGCATTCACAGCAGACCAGTACCCTGTACCCCTGCTGCCATCTGTTTACATTGTCTGCTGACAAGCGGAGAAACTCGCAGGCACTCCTACTCCACCGCACTCTCACGGCCCCTGTTGCAAACCTCAGTGGTCCTTGAACTGGGGCGGTATGAGAGGCCTTTCTCTGCTCGTCAGGCTCTACCAGAAGGTACGTGACAAATCCTGTAAAACAGGGGAAGTCTCAGTGTCTCAATCCTTTGGCCCCCTGGCATGTGCGCAGGCACCCTAGCAATGGGTCTGCACTGCTCCAGGTCCCCACACACCGGAGGCTTGCAGTCACACAGTCTCTCTCTCCGCACACAGCTACCTGGCTACATGGCTAAATGTGTAAAATTACATGCTGTGAACCAGCAAGTGTGTCCTAAGTTTCTGTACTATGTAATTATATGGTGTGATAAAATGCTTGCTAGGAAATAACATTCTGGGACTGGGAGCCAATCTGTGTGTCTTAACTGCATGTAGCATGTAACTATCCAATGTTGAAAAATGTTTTATTTCAAATCACATTAGCCAGCCTGTATATCCTAACTTCATGTACCATGTAACTACACTGTGGAAAACTAAGTTGTGGGAAATTAATTGCTGTGAGCCAGCCTGTATATCTTAACTGCATGTAGCGTGTAATTATACAACATTGGAAATGCACGGAATAGCATAAAAACAAAGACTTTAAAAATATATATATATATATATATATATATACACTGTATGTATTATATTTTCATTCACTTTCCAAAATTAAGGAACACTTGGACTGCCTAAATAATCCAAAATGAAGTAAACCGTAGCTACTAATTAGAAATAATATTTGACTCTTACAGGAGCTTCCTACTGTAGTATTCAGTAATTTGATTGCTTAATGTGGGTTATTGCACTTTGCACATCCTCATTGCTTTATATAGAACCCATTAACATTTGTACAGTACATTGACGTGTGTTATGTCATGCGTTAACATACATTGTATTAAGGCAATCTATTGAAATCAATGGGCTTCTGATGCACCAAAATGACCCAAAAATTGGATATGTCCCAAAATTTTTGGTGCATTGCCATGCCTCGCAAAGCAGGTTTGTTTCCTTAGTGTGTGGGGGTAATATTTAAAATGAACAGCACCAGAAGGCATTAATGCATTGATCAACATGTAACATGCATTCCCATGTGTTGCGGTAATGGCGTGTTGTCACAAAACATAGATGTAAACCAGACCATAGTGATATAAATTTAAATAGTGGCATTCTTATATATAGAATAGAAAGAGCCTCCGTTCCTGAAGAAACACATTGGATGGAGCTGATCTTGTGACATCATCGCGCATGTCAGCAGCTGGAGCCCGTAGTGGTGATTGGATCTGATTGTTATTTGATTCACTGCTGTACATGCTGCTGAGATATGTACTGTAGGTGCAATAGTCCATTATTGGAATTTACTGCACCATGAAGCTTCTCCTATTTTTTACATTTTAACTGGTACATACACGTGAACGCCGTGTGAAACCTCATGCTTGTGATCCTTATGAGGGAGACGGCATCCTGAGCTGGCTGGCCAAATCATCTATTTTTCCGATTTCCACATTAGGACAGAGTTATTCGTATATATTATATTTGCACATACAAAAATCTTTTGGACTCCATTATTAATTTGGGACACCTCTGTTTTAAGTTTTTCTGTTTTCTTATTTATTTATTTTTTTAGCACCTGATTTTTTTATCTTTATTTTTTATTTTATTAATACTTGTCTTTATTTATTATTTTTTTGCTTTATGTAATGTTTTTTTTTTAAGGGAAAAGTGCACCTGTTTCTTTAAAAGTAATTGTCAGATCCTATTTTCAGACTTGGTTGGTGCAGTTTTCTATTTTATTGGCGCAGACAATTCTAATGTCTGCTGATATTTAAATAAACTTAATAAAAGGTAAAGGAATATTTAATAGGCAGACTGGGTTTTCTGAGAAGGAGCTAAAAAGTCACAAGGCTGTTTCAGGGAAGCTGGCTGCAGTTTGACTCAACTTCTTACCTTTGTACCATCCAGCCTTTCAGCTTTCATGTTTTACATCATTGTTCTTCGTGAAATACTGAGGTCATTGCCATCATCATACATATTATATGTTCCAGAAGTTTTATAATAATGCCTACCACATCTTGTATTAGATGTGTATGGACCAACACAGCTGTCAGGCTTACATGTATTAGGCAGTGCATTTGCTATATATGATTGTCATATTACTACTGCTACTGGTATCAATATTAATGTAACATTCCACTAATACATTTTATTGTCCTTAACACTAATAATAAAATATTCCCAGCATAATTTTGATATTGTTATGTCACATATTGAAGAAGGTGTGGCCACAAACACGTTTTAATTTCTTGAATTCTTCTACATGTGTATAAAAGAGTTTATTTTTCCAAAAGGGTTAATGTTTTCCGAATGTCCATTTTTAGAGATTATATTATGTTGTCAGTTTAGATGCTAATAGTGGAGTTCTCTGGTGGAAAATAACTAAGCAAAGGAATGATTAATAGTTACCAAATACCTTTATGATAGGCCAAGGCACTGTATCTATATTTAATTAACAACAACCCACCCATTTACTGGACTTTTATGTTACCATCTATACACACCTAATTATATAAGATGTCAAATTGTTAAAAATTTCACATTCATATACAGCACATATTTTTGTATAATCTATTTTCACAAAAAACAAACCCTCCAGTTGCATATTCTCTGCCTACCACCTACTAAATATATACCCACGCTGACACCCTAAAAAGGGAGAGGAACAGTTATTGCTGATCTTTTTTTATAGTTGACCAGAGAATCTGTCAACAAAGCGGTGGCTATGACCTGTTAAGTAGTACTCCCTTCTAAGTGCAAGCAGTTGGACACAATGGGATAAATCAGCATTCAGACTATGTGTGGAAAAAGTACTATAAGCCTATGTATACAAATACAACTGTCATTTATAAGACTGTGTGCTGTGATTGCATCAGTAGGCAATATTAAAGAGAAACCACACTAAGATATTGATTGTCTTGACTCATTCTTTTATATAGGGGGCTTTGGGTCACAATTGTGGCACAACTTGACAACACAAGCGATGTTATACTGTATTCATTCTGACACTCATTATGTTCTCCTGAAGAAACAGGCTCTATATTATCTTTGAAACACGTAAAGTCCTCCTTGCTGTACTAACTTATCAACAGTGATTATGAAAAATACATATGCACAGAGTCGTAGCTTGCAGCTTATGGGCCCTGATGCAAAAGTTGACCTGGGGACCCCCACTTCCACCCGCCACTTCCACCACTTGCCAAGATACACACACCATGTGAAAAGATATTTTAAGTAGCTAAAGAGTTATTTCAGATCTTGATATATTGAGTGGGTGATTTTAAAAGATTTTGGAGAAACTGTCCACATTATGGCATACCTCTCCAATTCTTTTGAATACCCTAAAGCAGAGGTAGGCAACCTTCGAGAGGTTCTACCTAAACAACATGAAAGAGATCAAAGATCACCTAGCAAGGCTAAACTAAATAGTAAGGAAAACTAAGAAACACACAATATAAAAACAAATACTTAGCCTACCTTAAAAGTGGACAGTGTCAGTCAGCAGAGCAATGGACAGTGTCAGTAGGGCAGTGGACAGTGTTAGTGGGGCATTAGATGGTGTCAGTAGAGCAGTGGATGATGTCAGTAAAGCAGTGGATGTGTCAGTAGAGTAGTGGGCAGTGTCAGACTGCGGAGCAGAGGATGGTGCCAGTATGGCAGTGGACTTTGTCAGTAGGTAAGAGGATGGGGCCAGTAGAGCAGTGGGTGGTGTCTGTGGAGCAGTGGACTGTGTAAACAGCTTTTTTAATGTTTTTTTTCTATTTCATTATTTGTTACCATTTTTTTTTTATTAATATATTTATTTACATTTTTTTTGTACCGATCACATACTCTGTTTATTCAGAAAAGGAAGGAGGTGAAAAACTACATATTTACTGGCCCCTACCCTGTTCTCCATTCTGAAACATTCCCTGCAGCAGTCCGTGGAGGAGGAGAGGTGGGAAGTCGGCAGCATTGCGGGGGGGGGGGGGGAGACAGGGGAGGGGGCACACAGGGGGCCAGAGCAGCAGGAAATAAGAGTAACTTGGAAAGAAGCGGCGGTGGGGTCGACATATACAGAAACTGTTGCTCTCCATTGTCCTCCTGCAACCTCTGAATTCTGGCAGGAGGGAGGCTTTCAGAGGCTGCAAGAGGAAAGTGGAGAGGATTGGTTCCTGTATATGACGCACCTGCCAACCTTCCTCTCGAGATGTAAAGCATGGCAGTGCATATATGGATGTACATATATATACAGTATCTCACAAAAGTGAGTACATCGTAAATTTGTTGTCCCCTAAAAATAACTCAACACACAGCCATTAATGTCTAAACCGCTGGCAACAAAAGTGAGTATACCCCTAAGTTAAAATGTCTAAATTGGGCCCAATAAGCCATTTTTCCTCCCCAGGTACATGTTACTCGTTAGTGTTACAAGGTCTCAGGTGCGAATGGGGAGCAGGTGTGTTAAATTTGGTGTTATCGCTCTCACTCTCTCATACTGGTCACTGGAAGATCAACATGGCACCTCATGGCAAAGATCTGAAACAAAGAATTGTTGCTCTACATAAAGATGGCCTAGGCTATAAGAAGATTGCCAAGACCCTGAAACTGAGCTGCAGCACAAGGTGGCCAAGACTATACAGCAGTTTAACAGGACAGGTTCCACTCAGAACAGGTCTTGTCATGGTTGCCATGGTTGACCAAAGAAGTTGAGAGCTCAGCGTCATATCCAGAGGTTGTCTTTGGGAAATAGACGTATGAGTGCTGCCAGCATTGCTGCAGAGGTTGAAGGGATAGGGGGGTCAGCCTGTCAGTGCTCAGACCCTACGCCGCACACTGCATCAAATTGGTCTGCATGGCTGTCATCCCAGAAGGAAACCTCTTCTAAAGATGATACACAAGAAAGCCTGCAAACAGTTTGTTGAAGACAAGCAGACTAAAGACAAGGATTACTGGAACCGTGTCCTGTAGTCTGATGAGACCAGGATAAACTTATTTGGTTCAAATAGGATCAAGCGTGTGTGGCAGGAACCAGGTGAGGAGTACAAAGACATGTGGTCTTGCCTACAGTCAAGCATGGTGTTGGAAGTGTCATGGTCTGGGGCTGCATGAGTGCTGCTGGCACTGGGGAGCTACAGTTCATTGAGTTGAGGAAACCATGACTGTCAACATGTACTGTGACATATTAAAGCAGAGCATGATCCCCTCCCTTCAGCGAATGGGCTGCAGGGTAGTATTCCAACATGATAATGACCCTAAACACAACTCCAAGATGATCACTGCCTTGCTAAAGAAGCTGAGGGTAAAGGTGATGGACTGGTCAAGTATGTCTCCAGACCTAAACCCTATTGAGCATCTGTGGGGCATCCTCGAACGGAAGGTGGAGGAGCGCAAGATCTCTAACATCCACAAGCTTCGTGATGTTATCATGAAGGCGTGGAAGAGGACTCCAGTGGCAACCTGTAAAGCTTTGGTGAACTCCATGCCCAAGAGTGTTAAGGCAGTGCTTGAAAATAATGGTGGCCCCACAAAATATTGACACTTTGCCCCAATTTGGACATTTCCACTTAGGGGTGTGCTCACTTTTGTTGCCAGCGGTTTAGACATTAATGGCTGTGTTAAGTTATTTTGAGAGGACAGCAAATGTACACTGTTATACAAGCTGTACACTCACTACTTTACATTGTAGCAAAGTGTCATTTCTTCTGTGTTGTCACATGAAAAGATATAATAAAATATTTACAAAAATTAGAGGGGTGTACTTACTTTTGTGAGATACTGTATATACATATATATACATGTGCTATATGCAATATATTTTAATGTGAAAAAAAAACAAAATACCAATAACAGGAATTAGGAATAATAATGTGAAAATAAAGGTAACAGGAATAATATAACGCGCAATGCAAAGACATTGATGGCTAAAACACTGTTTGCATGTGTGGTGCACTGTGGCTAATGTGCACCCTACCGTAATGCACATTGATGCATGTTACAGTGCTATTTATTTTAAATGGTAACCTGACACACTAAGGCGATGTAGCTCCAAAGCACATGAGTTGCAGTTTATGACAACACACAGTAACTCAAAACCATTGTGGTGCGTTGCATCATAAAATATGCCATGTGTCCATTTTTTTGGTCTGTTTTTGGTCTGTTCTTGTGCGTTGATTGTCCATTAAAAATGAATGGGCTGCCTTAAAGCACGTTGTGTCATGTGATATTGGGCATTGTGTTAACAACTGTGCATTAAAGCAACATACAAGAACAAACAGATCTGAATGGATCCCAGAATAGATGTAAACTGGATGACATATTGTATGGATGTATGTCACAATCTTCTCTTGTCCAATCACAGAATACAAGATATTCTACAAATGCAGGAACAGCAGTGTGAGTGACTCACTATAATTGCTGTACTGGACATTCACTCAGTGGTGACATCACAGGCAGGGGCTGCATTTAAATAACATTTTCCAAGAAAGAAACAGCAGCCACAAGTGGGGATCACGTAATTAGAGACTCCTTACTGGTACCTAGCTAATGCCCCAATATAGTTTTCACCCACATTTCAGCTGTATTTATTCACATATTCTTAAAAACCTCATTTTTTTCTTGTTATAGGGATGGAGATGCCGGGCACTACCTGCTGGGGTCTCACTCAAAGTCCCACCTAGCCTATTATGTTAAAGCAACCAGGGATGGAGACGCCTTGCCTACAGCTTGGTGCCTCATATAAAGTCCCACCGTGCGATTCTCGTGCGTTTTTGGTGGATGCAGTCTGATTTGACCTTATTTTTCCTTATACAGGGATGGAGACCAATAGCATGACCTGCTTGTCTCACACAAAGTCCCAAATAGAAAATTAGGGATTGAAAGGCATTGTGCTTTACAGGCCATGACCCATATATAAAATCCCTATCTGTCTTTATACTGCATCTACTAAGGGGATGGAGGTGTAATGCTTCTCAGCTGGTCCTTTTCAGTTTGTACCATCGTTACAACTTAGTTATTTGAGTTTTGAGACAACAGACCAGTCATGGATGAGGATGGGTTGGGGGAGGTTGGGCTGTCTCCCTCTCACCTGTTCCCCCATCCATCCATTAGCAGCCATGTGCTTCCAGTGTGGAGACACTAAATTAGGAGTGTTAGGACTGCAAATTTAACAGGGTGCCGTGAAGTGGCTCTGCAACTTTCACATGCGTTTGGAAATTTGTGTCAACTAAACCCCTGTTCTTTGTACCAAGAGACAGGTCTACTTGGTTGGTGACAGACTGGAGGGTGAGTACATCAGACTGGGGGCTGGCTGACTTTCATGCACCTCTTGTAATCCTTCAACCTCATTTTTTTCTTGTTATAGGGATGGAGACGCCGGGCACTACCTGCTGGGGTCTCACTCAAAGTCCCACCTAGCCTATTATGTTACAGCACATTTAGTAAGCCATCTTCCCTAGCTCAGTCTCCCTCCACCTGGGGACATTAGCACTCACTTAGAGGTTCTGGTTCGCCTTAGGCTGTCTGGGTCCCAATTGTTCCTCACAGGTAGCCGCACTGAGTTAGGATGACTTTAGACACCTCTAGCTTGGGTACAACTCTCCTAGGTCCTCTAGGGGAATAGCCTTACTTCAGGGAACACTTGACCTGTCCTAAAAGGTGTTTTGCAACGCAGCTCAGCCCCCACCACCATAATAATTAGGAAGTCTACAGCCAGGCTCTTCTGGGTGCAGGTCTACTTCTCCATGTCCTCCTGCCCTGTCCAGGTCCTCCACTTGCTGGCTACATCTGCCTTGTGGTGGGGGTCTCTGGCTCCCATGCTCACAACTGCACTAGGGCTCCTCTCAACCTGGCTTATATATGGACAATGACTCACCCATGACATCCCTACATTAGCAATAAAACTGTATTCCAAAAAATGCAACCTGCTCTCCTTTTTTTAACCGCATATCAACTATAGTCATTGCAAACTATTGGTTTTAATTGTCTATGCGTTTGGAATGTGTTTATGAACACATCCAAACACATCAGGCCCTTAAAATACAGGCAATTTTGGAAATAAAACATGAATAAACATTTGGAATGCAGATTTTATATTCTTCATTGGAGATATAAAGTTAAGATTTGTCCAGACTATGCAAACAAATATGTAGCATACCCCCTTAAGAGCTGCCAGAATGTTGGTCTTATTTTCTCCCCAGAGCACACACAGCTAGGCACGTATTGCATGTATTTCATGCACTCTTCCCCTAGCTCCAAAGAATGATACTCATAGTTCTGTTCTCATCACCACGTATACAGACATTAGATGGAAAGCAATGCTTTGGGAAGAGATAGCCAAACAGATTTACCCAGAATGGAAGAAAATGAGGAAGTTCCAACAGGAAGTTGACTGACAATATCAATTGCAATGTTTGGGAAGGTGTATGAACTTCTTTTATCAAAAATAGGAAAAAAAAGCAAATAAAAAGGATTCTAAAAAGCAAAAAAAAAAATCCAACAAGGATTTTTTTAGTGTAAAGACTCCCAGAAGGTACCCTTTTGTTTTTGTGGGGGGTGGGGCCATTGGGTCAGCAGTGGAAAGCCTAAATACAAAAGGAAGAAGTATTAAAGATAGCTTTGTGAAAGAGCTCTGCCAACAAAAGAAGGAACAGAGCAGTGGGTCAGGAGCCAAGATTTATAACACCTATGTTCACTACCACCTGCTGGAGTTTTTGAGGCCAATCATGGATCTTCGTCAGTAAGTTGACATTGCTAGAAATGTTTTTGTGTCCATTTTGGCCCAAACTGTTAACCCTTGGTTACTTTTTCAAACAGTGCTGAAAGGAGGAGGATCAGGAGGAGGAAGCAGAAACTAAGCTGGAGCAACTAAATGACCTGGATGAGGAAACAAATTCCCCACTGTAGGGGAGCAGTCTGATTATCCAGAAGCTGGAAGGCAAATCACCTTATACACCAATGCATAAAAATATTCGCACTTCTGTCGAAAGGTGCACAGCCATGTTTTTCTCTTCTAGAAGCTTTAAAAGCATCCAGAATGATGAGCTCATGAATGAGGCGAAAAGGCAAGAGTGAGGGTCTAACTACAATATTATCTATCCATGTTGCTCATCCCTCTGCTTAAAAAAAGTGCCCAAAGATAGAATGGGGGCATTATGTCATGAATGATCTCTTGACTTCATGCCAGAAGGATACCCATTCTAGGCTCATCTATCAGTATATTCCTGTACCACCATCACCACTACCAACACCCCAATTATGCTACTAGCAAGCCAAGCCCTCTATCCCCTAAGCAAGACATTCCTAATTGACCTCCTCTTCCTCCAGCTATAACCCATCCCTGTATGCAAAAACATCCATCAATACTGATGTTCCACAGTACCACCAGCTCACAACTTTTACAACTCCACGGAGAGGGCACACTGAGGATCTGAGCAGGGAGGAGACAATGAGACCCTACTTTCGCTCATATTTTTTTCTAATTAAAATGTGTTTGCGTGTGTTTTTTTGGTATACTTTGGGTTTAATTTACTAAAATCAACTCTTTGTTTCTATAATAACCACAGTTCAATGTTCAGTGTTCATATTACAGGTCTGTTATTATGCAATTCCTGAGGTTGAAGTTTTGCTATGGGAAGGAAATATAATTTACATTACATGCTGGGCTTGGCATCAGTGATCTGTTTCCCTTTTGTTTTTATTACACTTTAGTTAATTGTACATGACATGGGCATTCTTTGAGGGTGGTACGTTTGTTTCAAAAAAAGATCAGGGGTTGCCAGCCTTTCTGTAATAATTTTAGTATTTCAAACTTGTTGAAGCATAAATAATTTCTCAATGAAATCACACTTTTCCAACTAAAATCTCATTGAAAATTTTGAGATCTTACTTGGTAACAAAAACATGCTACAAATACATTTTTTCTAGCCCTACTTGTGAGGAGCAGATTAATTTAGATAATAAATGTCCTTTATTCTTAGTGCTGGCATGAGACTTGCTTGATGCCCAGCCTCATTCCAACAGGTAGACTGAGGACATACTATGAATGGCAGTCATTTGGAATGCAAAATGAATAAGTTACACGATAAGGATAAAAACATGACTTAAATATTATCAACCTACTATAGAATAATGATGAGTTCTTCAGTGGGTAAGACTGCCTTCCTGTTAGAGTTGGGCGAGCAGTTAAGGCCAAGGAAAATTCAGCCCAAACATCGCCTAAACACCTTTATTTGCGGGGCGCTTGGCTGGATGTTCACCCGCCGAGCACCCCACAATGCACTGCACGCTGATTGGGCAAAGCTTTGCTCAATCAGGGCACAGTGAATAGATGGTTGTTAAAGAGGGGTCCAGGAAGCTGGTTGCAGCATTCTTAACAATGGAGTCATCAGCTGTCAACTGGCTTACCAACCGGAAATAGAATTTTTTTTTTAAAAAATGGCATGGGGTCCCCCCAAAAAACCCTTACCAGACCCTTGGGTCTGATATTGATTTTAAGGGGGACCTACATGCCATGATTAAAAAAAAATGGTTTGGGGTCCCCCCAAAATCCATACCGGACCCTTATCTGAGCATGCAGCCTGGCATGCTAAGAAAGGTGTGGGGGGGGGGGGGAACAAGCGAGCGATCCATACTAGGCCACATGCCCTACACATTGGGCTCTGACCTTCTACCCCAAAATATCTGGTCTCCATGTTGATGTCAAGGGCCTCTTCCCCACAACCCTGAACTCTGGTTGTGGGGGTCTACATGAAGGGGGCTTATCAGAATCTGTAAGGTCCATAAAGACATGGATTAGCAAGCTTGGGTGGAGAAACTTGACTTGCCTGCACAAAATCCTGACCTCAATCCGATAGAACACCTTTGGGATGAATTAGAGCAGAGACTACAAGCTAGGCCTTCTCGTTCAACATGAGTACCTGACCTCACAAATGCACTTCTGGCAGAATGGTCAAACAACCCCATAGACACACTCCTAAACCTTGTGGGCAGCCTTCCCTGAAGAGTTTAAGCTATTATTGCTGCAAAGGGTGGACCAACTCAATACTGAATCCTACATACTAAGACTGGGATGCCATTAAAGTTCACATGCGTGTAAAGGCAGGTGTCCCAATACCTTTGACTATATAATGTATATAATATATGACTTTCACTTTTTGAATCAAATTACTGAAATAAATTAACGTTTTGATTTTAATTTTTTGAGATGCACCTGTATATGCACCTGCTACACTGTCAACAGATCTCCATCTTCTGGTTACTGTTCCTTCACAGGTCTCCCTGTTCTGTATCTTTGCATGAGCAGCTTGTCACCATGGGACTGTACTGAAAAAAAGCCCCCCATTTGCTTCACCTCCATTATTAACTAACATTGCATTCATTGTACAATCATCTGTAGATATACCTGATATAATAGGAGCTTCCAAAATTGTCCCGTTTTCTCATACTGACATCAGCACATGTACCCAGAAATGACGCTTGTGATGAGCACGTCGTCTTAGAATTGCAATGGCAAGCACAATGAACATGCCTGTTAGTGAAGACATTGTTAACAATCACAGGAAATTCTCCACCTGGATTCTACACAGCACACAAAGAAATGCCCATAGAAGAAGGAATTGACCTCAAAGGAAATATTTTGCACTGCAGGTTCCTTTTAAATAAAGGGTATAAAAAAATGTGCTGAAAAGTGAATGCAAATATGTACATGCATTTCTGTGATTTTATTGCATTTTTTGCATGGTGGTATGAACAGGCCCTAAAAAATGTGGTTTACATACCATTTTTATTAATTAATAAAAATCATACTATAAGCTTGTCTTTAATTTGACAGACAGAAGTATCTTAAATAGCACTGTCTGAGAATCTGTCGTTAGGTACAGCTGTATGTGATATTAATATTTGTTTCTGAATATTTGCATCAGATTGAGTAGACAAATCAGCACAGTGTCAGAATTATTATATTGGTAATGTAGAAGCTCGCAGGCTTACCAGAATATTTAATTATAAAATTTGCACAAATGTTAACAGAACAAAATAAAATCTCTGAAAGAGAAAATAATTAATTGAAGATCTGACTGTAATCTTTATTTGTCTAATCAAAACAGAGAGGTCATCACTCTCCGAGGGACTTTTGAATGAATTATGAATCAGAGGCACAAAGTAAATGAGCTATTGGTAGGAAATGCTTGCACTTTGTGCTGATGAAAAAAATCCAATATAACAATAATAAAATGACTCTCCTTTTAATTACCACTGATCCAGCGTGTTTGTTGCTTGACATGTATCACGGTTTCAAACACTAAACCTGTTAGCAATTGTCAGCCCATGGGCCCATGACCCATGGGCCTCTAGACTGGAATGGTGGTAGTGGGAATTACTAGACCTTTAGGACTCACGGTCCTTTGGTGGAGGGTTTGCCTTCTGCTAACCAAGGTCCATGGCTATAGTTTAACATAACATTGGATTCATTTTTTTAAATACATTGTTCATGTATTTTTGTATAACTACAGGTATATTCTTCTGTATAATAAAGTTTCCTGTTCCTGTCTGCAGTTAAAGAAGAAGCTGTCATTTGGCTGTACTTCTGTGGATCACAGCAGTGCAGTTCGTTCTGCACTTCTGTGACTCATTTTCAGCAGACAGCGGGCTGAAGCCCGCTGTTGGCTGATGTCACAGAGCCGGTCCAGGCTGAGGAAAGAACGTGACCATATGATTGGGATCCACCCACATGACATGCTTGCACTGGCACCCAGCACAGCCTTTCAGTAAGTGCAGGGGGGGGGGGGGCAGAGCAGATAGTCAATGACTCACAGTCACCAGCTCTCTGAGGTGTTTGATCGCTCAGTTCTCAGCCTTAGAGACATGTGCAACATCGGATTGATACTGGATCCACCTAGGTAAGTGTCATTTTTTAAAACAAAAATTTCCCAAACTTCTCTTTTAAGCAGCAAAGTCCATGAGGACTGTGCACTGTCTGTCTGTTCTATATACAGAATTTCTAAGAATAAGTATTACAAAAACTCAGTTTAGTCCATATATTTTCATAGAAAAGTTGTTACACTTGACTTTGAACTATACCTGTGATGTATAAAGGACCACTTTAGTAAAAAATAATGTATTCTAGTACAGTTGTAAATGTATAGATTTAGCACATGTATTGACAATATTAAGTACATTTCTTTTCTTTTTTAATTTGCAGGCCTTTCATTTATATTTATCTTCACCTCTACATACAGGCTAAGTTATCCAGTGAATGTGACAGATACAGGGTTGGGACACATCATATAAAGCTGTTTGGGGGTGCTTACAGCATTTAGCTTTTTTTAATATGGTTTGAATTTTTTTTACAAAAATGCTGATGTACCGTATATACTCAAGTATAAGCCGACCCGAATATAAGCCGAGGCACCTAAGTTTACCACAACAAACTGGGAAAACTTATTGAATCGAGTATAAGCCTAGGGTGGAAAATGCAGCAGCTACTTGACCCAAATGGACCACCACGAGACCCAAAACAGGGGCTGTGGGCATGGTGCAGGTGATGGTACAGGAAATGCAGGGCTGTGGGCATGGTACAGGAGATGGTACAGACATGGTATAGGAGATGGTTGAGGCATGGTACAGGAGATGGTACAGGCATGGAACAGGAGATGGTTCAGGCATGGCACAGGAGATGGTACAGGCATGGCACATATGATACAGGCATGGCACAGATTTGTAAAGGCATGGCAGAGATATGGCACAGATGGTACAGGCATGGCACAGATATGGCACAGGCGGTACAGGTATGGTACAGGAGATGCAGGGCTGTGGGCATGGTACAGGAGAATCTCTGCATCTCCTGAGGAGTCTCACTTACCTTTCCGCATTACATTTAAAAATGGCACTGCCTGGCGCCAACACGTCACTGCGCATGCGCCGTCTGCCCGCGAATAGCCGAATGTGTCCAGGCTTTCCCGATTTGGCAGGGGCACATGTGCACTGACCGGGGAAAAGGTAAGTGAGACCGTGACTTGAGGGGGGCTTTTTCAGCATGAACAAACATGCTGAAAAAGTTGGCTTATACTCAAGTATATACGGTAACTACATGTAACTTAACACTCTGTAACCTAAGTAACCAAGTCAACTTTGACATGCTATAGGAGACATATAAGACGCAAGATGGGGGATTTAATTTTATTTGTAAAATGATCAGACAAAGCCTTTTTAATACTGTATAAATATATCCAAGGTCAGTAAAAAATTATCAAATTAACTTTTTCATTTTAAAGCTGTAAAATTAGGACATCAGTTTCAGTTCTAGGAAAACTGAATTTCCTGCAATAAAGGAAAGGGTTTTTTTGCAGCAATAGTAGTTGGAATTGTTCTCTTTTCCAATGGAAGAAAATGTTATCAAGGATCAATCACAAGATGTGAAAGTTGGGTTATGTATACATGCTGGTAATATCTCACAGTTTCTTTACAATCAAAAGCCGGCCTAGATATTTGAGAAGGCACATGTTTGTTTGGTGGGTTAAATCTTCTTTAAAGTAGAACTATAGGCAAAACAGTTTATGATAGAGCAAGTGAGGGTTATAACATATATTCATCGTCTGTGTTCTATTTCAGAGATTTTTCTTCACCTCCGATTCCATAGCCAAACAGGAAGTGAGAGGAAATCCCTGCAAATTTAAGGAATTCCTTGGGGAACTAGTGTCCCCATTGGAAGATTTCCCCTCTATTACTTTTTAGGGACAACTCAAAATTTGGGTTCTTCGTTTCCCTTTTAAATGAGAATGGTAAACAGGACAAATGGAAAGGATGAATTTCTTTATCGGGGACACAGACAGCAATAAAAAAATGGTCAGGAAGTTCTAATCCCTCTCCACTCTATCCATAACTAAAAAAAAAGTTTTGCCTTTAGCTATACTTTAATCTTTTACTGCCTGCTAATTAAAGACAATGCTTAACCAAGAGTATGATCATATCCATGAAGCATTGAGCAGGACTGTACTGGCATAGTATGTGAACAGTCCAGAGACAAGTGTTTACATCTGAAGGGTATTAGTCATGAGGACATGATCTTTTTCCATCAATTCTGACAATTCTGGCTCCCAAATCAAGTGATCAAGGAAAGGTTTGAAAAAACTTACACAATACCATGTACTTAAGGCTTTGTTTCAGGGTCACATGATCTCTCTAAAGCCAAACATCCGGGTCGGTGAGTGGGACCAGTCTGCCCGGCTGGGAAAGACAATAATAGGAGGAGCCACTGCCAATCACACTTATGCCTGGTAAATACAATGAGAATATCGGAGGAACGATTGTCCGTTTTTCTTTTTTGCATGCTAATCTCATATCGAAAAAAAAGAGTTTACTAAAGTTACGAACATTCTCATATGACAGAATCAAAATTTGAAAGTAATGTGTCGTAGTGTATTTGTATTGTATTTTCGAACGACAACTGTGTTGAATAAACAAAAATTGTATGATCTGGTATTGCACGAGAAACATTTTCGTGCTTGTCCCATTGGATAATATCGGATAACTGTCATGATTGGCTCTTGCAAGCTGTATACTAATGATCAGATTATCATACTTTTGCTTCAAATGTGGCATTTTGTGTACGACTTTCTGATTGTGTGTACGGGCCATTGCTCACCTAGTTAGGCTCCCAGCTGCCTATGTCACCAGCAGTAGCAGTTGTGCTTAATTGACAATGGATCTTCCTGTCCTAGCCATTCATGGTAGGGCATGCTGGTCCCACCCATTGCCCAGGATGGTCCAATCTGAAACCATATTGGGTTTTTTAAAGGTTTAATGACACTTGTTGTAAAGGCAGAAGGTATTTTATCCTAATGCATTCTATGCATTTAAGATAAAAAAGCCTTCTTTGTGAAGCAGACCAAAAATAACCCCCCTATCTAGCGGTTTAAAAAAGTTTCAAGTTACTGCACTTAGAGTGGCGCCTGTGTTTTCTTCTAGTTCTTCTTTGTGAAGCAGCCTCCTCAGCACCCCCTAATACTTATCTGTGCCCCATCTCTGTCCAGCGATGTCCACGAGTCCCTCGGCCACCTGGGACTCTCCCTCCTGATTGGCTGGGACACAGTCTAAGTCAGTTAGCCAATCAGGAGAGAGAGGGGGCGGGGCAGAATGGCAGCTCCATGTCTGATCGGACACAAGGAGCTGCAGTTCGGCTCAGGTGCCCCCATAGCAAGCTGCTTGCTGTGGGGGCACTCGATAGGAGGGAGGGGGCCAGGAGCAGCAACAAGGGACCCTGGAAGAGGAAGATCTTGGCTGCCCTTTGCAAAACCTAATGCACAGAAGAGGTAAGTATAACATGATTGTTATTTAAAAAAAAAACAAAAAGAAAGTGAGACTCTACTTTAAAGTCAACATACTGTAAGAAGGGGGGTGGGGGTCTGCCTAAACCAACTTTGCATAAAAACAAGAGGGCACATAGATTTACCAAATTGCATTAGTATTTTGAATGAAAAACTCTTTTTAGCCATTAAAAAAAATAAAAAAACTGCTTGCAAACTTACTTGCCCTAAAAGCTAGGCAAGAACACATGGTCACTGACTACCCGAACAATGAGGGTCTACCATGCTACGCCACAACTGTGCATACCCAGTGGTGCTCTGTTGTGCACATCAGCCTATTAATTTTCAACGTGTCCCAACGTAGGTAAATTACTCAAGAAGGACTGTGCTGTCTGGCAGAGCAATGAAAAAATAAGAAATGCTTTTTTTTGCCAGGTAAAACAGCTCTTATGTATGTGTTTTCTGTGTGTAAAGCTGTTTGCCTGGATTTCAGATTTAAGACTTGGAATAACTAATTCAGTTGGCCCGAATTTACAAAAACGTCCAACCGGACCAGTTAATGGTTCCCTGAATTTTACAGTTGGGATGACTGCAGTGGCTTTTTATATTTTTGGACTAAAAGGCTCATTCCCACATTCCTACAGTCACATAGAACCTGGAAACTACTCTGTTCTATCTATTCCCCATAACTGACTTGGCAGGGAGTGATTGCACAGGAACACTTTGCTGTTTCTATCTGCCACTGCATATACTTGAGAATGGTTACCCAATGAGCAATGATAATCTTGATAAATATCAGAAAATCTTTGTTGAGTCTAAAAATGAAGTTGTTTTTGCTTTCATTTACTTTTTAGAAAGCCGTAGCAGCCTGTGTGCACCTAATAGGAATATCGTGTATACAGCATATGGTCTCCCTGCATCCATACACAGCCTATAGCAATGCCTTTATTGACTCTTCAACCTCCCCCCCGCCGCTTCCCTATGTTTGTTAATCATTAATTGTTCACTTACGTTGTCAGTTTAACGAGCGATGGAAAGATTACTCCTGCTTTGCTCCACTCATAACCCTGTGTGAGAAGCAGTAGGCCAGGTTAAAGGGGATGCAGGGCAATTAACAAATACATGCGTCCATTTCAAAGTAAAAGGAGGCTATTCTTGGTCAGCCTAATAGTACAGAGATGTCAGCAGTTTCTGAGTGCTTTAGGAAGTATGGCAAGGTTAACGCTATGTTAATATGAACACACAGGGGAACAAAGCGATTGGGGGAAAGACTGAGGGTAGGAAAATGAGCAGGTAGGTGATTGAAATGTGAAAATGGTGGTTTGTTTTTTTCCTTTTTCCAAAGCAGGAATACAAATGATCCCTACAAAGCCTGCGCCATCCTCAGACCCTGTAGCCAATTAGTGTACATCAATATTTAATCAAACCTTCCACTATTGTGCATAGGCAGCCTGCACTGTGCAGACCAGCTACCCTGGCTCTTACACACACACTGCTATGACACATAATGATATTGTCAATTAATAATTGAACAGTTTTTGTTCTCCCTCCGTGACCTTATTAGTAGAAAATGTGAAAGAGGGTTTTTTTTTTTTTTCGGTGAGATAGGAAAACATACGTTTGGTTCTTTTCTCAGCTTCGGGTTCCCATTCCACGGTACTTTTACCGACTTGTCAAACAATATTTTTCACCATCTAAAAAGACAACAGATGATGGTGAATTTAACATGTCATATGCACATTATTACTTGCTTTGGGAGGGGGAATATATTTTCCCAGCTATTTTAATGCTTGGACAACTCAATTCACTAAACTGTCATGACTTTTAAAGGTAATCTCCAATCAAAACTTAATATTGAAGTTGATCTCTGCCCAAAATGGCTAAAGAGCAGTTGAAATAAATAGATGCATACAGTTTTGTCACAGCCAAAGCCACAGTCACTGCATAGCCAGGAGGGTGACATTGCTATTTCTTGTTGTTGCTTTCCTGCTTTCAGGGTCACTTTGCCTGGTTGATGGGCTATTAGAGAGAGTCATTATGCTGCTAAGGCCCCTTCTGCTTCTGTCTTCCTTTAAAGTGTTATTTCACCCTTTCAGAAAAAATGAAATGGTGAAAAAACAGCGTACACCTCCCCACCCCCTTGGTCCCCACCGTACTTACCTCAGTGAAAGCTGAACTGTCAGTGCCCATGCAACCGGTGCATGGGTACGGGGATTTGAAATATCCACCCTTCTCCCTATTCTCTGTGCAGGATGGAGTTATTCTGATTGGTCAGCTCCAGCACAGAACATCGCTCGAATCCGGCCCAGGTGTGCTGTAGAGAAAAGAGGGAAAAGATCGGGGATTTCAAATGCCGAGAATGTCACTGGCTGCGTGGGCACTGGCAGCACAGGATCCAGCAAGTAAAGTACAGCAGGAAAAAAAGGTGAAGTTTAAAAGGTGAACTAACACTTTAATTTGTCTAACCTAACTACCTCTACATAACCAGTGTTGCCAACACCCAATGGCTTGTTTTACTGACAAAGCATGAAAATCGGAGCACATTTTTTACTGACAACCTAAAATATGACAGAAACTCCTATTATGAACCAAGACAATCAATATTTCAAAACTAAATTCACCTTTGAGGAAAAAATATGAAATGCATATATTTTTGTATGATAAAAATGTGTTAAGTATCCTCCAAGATAGGCTGCTCTGTTTGGGTAGGCAAATTTAGGTTCCATGCTCTCCTGTAATCAACAGAGCAGCATGAGATTTCTTTAGGCTGCTCTGGACTCTGCAGGCTGAAAATTTGATTACTTCTCCCTCTCTTCTGGAGGCTTCCAGAATGTAGTAGGTGGGAGAGTCAAATGAGCAGCCTGAATATTTATGCAGCTCCAGCCAATCCCTGGGAAGGTGCGCCCAGATGGTGTTTGGGGGGTGAATACATAGTTTGGAGCCTCAGAAAGCAGGGTTCTCCCCCAGGAGCAGATGTTCCCAAGGGCTGCTGTCTTTCCTGGCAGTCCAGCTGAAGATCCTGCCTGTCTCATTGAGGTCCCAGCTGTGCATAGTTGAGGGGGCCTTTTGTGCTGCCAAATTTTGAGATCTGGAAGAGGGGTTTCATTGAGGATCTGGTGTGGAAGCTCCAGTGAAGAAACAATCTGTCTGAGTCTGGAGGGAGACATTTAAACCTGAGTACACACAGGCCGAATGTCTGAAGCCATCGGCCAGTTCAAAATAAACTGGCCGACATTCAGCCCATGTGTATGGCAGTCAGTCTTACAGAAGCCAGCCAGCTGCTGTTGAAGAATCAGGACTTAAAAAGGTCTGCCAACCGACTTCCATTCAGCGCTCTTAGCCAATGGCTGAGAGCACTGACTGGAGTGTTCCTCTAATCAGAAGACAGTAGCACAGCAAGGAAGATCACTGTACAAACATCGGATTGTTTGTACAGTGGCTTTGACATGAGCGGTCAGTATTTTTTCATTCAAGCTGCTGGATTGAATTAAATAAAACTAGTAGTGGTATGAGGCTTAAGTGCCAATGACACTGTGAGTACAGACCCAAGAGAGGGATCCTAGTGACTGATGCTGCTGTTAATCCCTGGTGCACTAAGTTTAAGGCTTGCTTGAAACATTGCAAAATAGCATCCCAATGCTGTCCACTATATGTCCTACTCTTCAAAGGACTGTGTTAGAAAGCAGCTCCAAAGGAAACTGTCCTCACATTCTGGTTAATCTGCAATAAACGCTAAAAATGCAAAACCCCTTTTTTTTTTTCTGAGCCAGACGTGAATGTTAGATGTTCCTCCACCAGAGTGCCCACTTAGATGTTCCTCCTCCAGAGTGCCCCCTTAGAAGATCTTCTGCCAGAGAGCGCCCTTAGATTATCCTTCTCCAGAGTGCCCCCTTAGAAGACCTCTTTCCAGAGTACCCCTTAAAAGATCCACCTCTAGAGTGCCCCCTTAGAAAATCCCCCTCTACAGTGCCCTCTTAGAAGATCACCCTTCGGAGCGCCCCCTTAAAAGATCCTCCTCCAGAGAGCGCCCTTAGATTATCCTTCTCCAGAGTGCCCCCTTAGAAGACCTCTTTTCAGAGTACCCCATAAAAGATCCACCTCTAGAGTGCCCCCTTAGAAAATCCTCCTCTAGAGTGCCCCTTGGAACATCACCCTCCAGAGCGCCCCCCTAAAAGATCCTCCTCCAGAGTGTGCCCTTAGATTATCCTTCTCTAGAGTGCCCCCCGTAGAAGATCCTAGTCCAGAGTGCCCCTTTACTGATGTTCCTTTCTTTACTTGAGCTCACCAGTGGCAGCGCTGGCAGTAAAGCACTTAAACAAAAAAAATCATTGCCGCTGAGCAGTTCCAGTGCCAGCTGACTAGTGAACTGTTGAGCTCGGCCTCAACTTGTACAGCGGGGCATGTGAATATAATCTATACCCAGTGCCCAAGCCAAGTCTTAGCCCAGCAGTTTTCTAACTGGCTTGTTTCACAACTGCACATGGACAGTTCAGAGGCAGCGGCAAAGATATTTTTTTATGGGCACTTTTCAACTGTCTACAGACATTTACGGACAAGAGAAAAGTACCTGTTTTGTTACAAACAGTCTGCAAATTAATGGACGGTTGGCAACACTCTACATAATACCAATTTAGCTTTCAGCATATGATAATATTAGATGGTTACAGTTTGACTGGGTGACTGAACTCATAACCATCGACTGTCAGCCTACTTTTTTCTGTGCTGAATGCACATGTGAAATACTGTATATGGGAGTTATCTTACTTCCAAAAGTGTTTATATTTCTGTCCATGGCAGGCAGCACTGTTTAATTGGTGACCTGTTTTTTTCTTTACAACAGTTAGGAAATATGTCTTTGAATGCATAGTGAAGTACCAGCAGCAGAAAGAGAGGCTCCTCACTCTGCTCCCTCCTTTCAGCATGATCCTTTTCAATATATTTACTGATATTTCACCCTTAGTGCGGCTGCTCCTTCTCCCAGACTACTATAGGAGATTTCAAGGCAAATTTGGGTACTTACATTGGCTGTATTTAAGGATGCCTATATTTGTTTTATTTCTGTAGAGCTACCCCCTGTCCTCTTGCCCTGCTTCACTTGTGACTTGCCCTGTATCTTGACCCACCTGGAACTGTTTAAATCGGCTTTATTAAATACAGATTGCTGAGCATTCCCCACAATCTCCCCTGAAATAACCTGTCCAGGAAAACACACTAAGCCAGCTTAAATCAAAAATACACAGCGGATCCTCCCTAAAGGAAATTCAAACACCAGGAGAACAACCCTTGGTGTATTATCCTGAGCAGAGGGACCCCTGAGAGTTGACCCATAGAGACCACTTACCTACGCTAGACCCCAAGGGGTCATCTGGTAAGTGGGTAGCGTATAAGGTGGAGGATATTCACATTTCAGACACCCACTGAGGTCACCTGTTTACAGAGCACAATTTTGCACCTGTTTGGAATTTACTTGAATATCAACACCGTTCGAAGCACTATCACTTTATCAGCAGTCACATTCAGTGTTGCTGTTTGCACAAGGACTGTTCTAATATTGCACCATTATATTTATATTTTATATACAGTATTTATCCAGTTATGCACAAATCACTTTATATATATTTATCAATGTGTTATTTATAGCAACATTATTATTGATTTGCTTATTCGTTGGAATAGGGCATTGAGTTCATTTATACACAAACATTTATAGTTCACAGAAATTTAGAAAAGGGGATATTCTTATCATCCATATATGAGCGCTGTTTCTTATCATACCTTTACATTTCCTCAACCGTTTGTTGTTTTAACTAGCAGCTCATAAAGAATTAATTTTCAAATTTATTTATCTTCCCCTACACACAAATGATCATAGGTCAATCCTGAGCGAAACCACCTGAGTATCTATCACTCACATTTTCCCGAACTACAAGTACCGTCAGCATTTGCGGCTGTCGGCTTGTAGTTCTCAATGAGTTCAACAGCGCTGTGGTAGTTCATTGATTCTTCCTGTCAGTGTAAAACTGCCTGTCCGTGGGCAGACAGCTTACACTGACACTCTGCAGGAGAACTGCATGGCATTAGCGATCTGCTGATCACTGATGCAATGCCTTTCAGGCTCTTCTAACAAAAAATAGTAAATGCACATTTTTTACCTGCAACAAAGTGCATTTATTATTTTTTATTAAAAGGTGAACTTATTTTTTAAGCTTAATATCATGCAGCCAGTGCTAGGACAATGTCATTTAGTGCCCAGGGCAACAAAAACAAACTGCGCCCTCCCCATCGATGTGTGAGCAGCATGTGCCAGCCAATCTGCCCCAAAAAGTGACCCCTCCTAGTACACATTCTTTTCTCCCTCAAACTTCTCCTTCTAGCACGAATCGTCCCCCCCTCAAATCCCAGAACAAATCCACCCTTCCTATCCTCGCGCCTAAAAATAAACCCCCCATCTTAGCACCAATCCCTCCCTACCCCATCCCTCTCCTAGCATGAATCTTTCCCGTCCCCCGCTTTTAGCACAAATTCTCTGCACCCTCTTTCTCTATTAAACACACACAAATATACGTTTTTCATTCACATGAGAATGACTCACACAATTAAATTTTGAGGAACCACACTGCAGATGGGAACTCAAGGAGGGGAATAGATCTAGGAAATATTGTGTTGTCATATGTTTTCACTCTGCTCATAAAGTTATATTCACTTCAATAAATTCCTACCCACAAATAAACAGAATCTCTTTACTTTTTGTACTGTATTTTTTAGGCATATCCAGTGTCCGCATATACCTGTAAATCTAAATTTCAGGCAGGCATAAAAACACAAATTGATGCAATTATGATTTCGGGAAAAGTTTTCCCTAATGCGATTACTACAAGTACCTGAATTTGGCTTTATACCAGACTATTTAAAATGGGTTGGAAAGATCAAGCACAAGGAGTTAATCAAACTCTGCTGATAGGATTATATAGTAGAGCAAAGTTAGCAGAGGACCTCATCTGTGTGCTTATGTTCCTTCATTGTCCAATCAGCAACCGGGGGGTCGATATTTTTCACCAATCTGTGCTGCTGCAGTGGAGGGCATAAACTGAGCGGCCGCATTTTGCTGAGAGGCCATCATATGACGTCATCCTATGCTGTCACTGCCTTTGATCTGTGCCTGTGATCAGCAGTGGTCTGTGATCACTGCATTCTTCGGCCGGAGCTATCACAGATTGGGTTACAGAGCCAATCACTGCAGCTCTTTACCATGTGATCAGCTGTGTCCAATCACACAGGAAACTGGAGAAAGTGTAGAGAAGGGCAACCAAACTGATAGGAGGCATGGAGGAACTCAGCTATAAGTAAAGATTAGAGGAACTGAATGTATTTTCTCTTGAGAAGGGATATAGTCAACATGTACAATACATAAGGGGTCCATATGGTGAAATTCACTTTAAGGTCATCACAGAGGACAACGGGGCACTTTTTATGGAGGAAAAGAGATTTTGTGTCCAAATACAGAAAGCTTTCTTCACAGTACGAGTTGTTAAAATGTGGAGTAGACTCCCTCCAGAGGTGGTTCTGGCCAGCTCAGTAGAATCCTTTAAAAAAAGGCCTGGATTCTTTCCTAGGTGTACATAACTGGGTACTAATATTTAGAGGTAAAGTTGATCCAGGGAATATCCGATTGCCTCTCAGGGGATCAGGAAGGATTTTTTTCTCCTATTGTAGCAAATTGGATCATACTTTGCTGGGGTTTTTCGCCTTCCTCTGGATCAACTGTGGGTATATGATTGTGTTTATGGTATTGAATGGTTGTGTTTTCTTTTTTGTTTTTTATTGGTTGAGCTAGATGGACTTTGGTTTTTTTTTCAACCCGACTAACTTTGTAACTATTTAACAGCTGATGGATGTGAGCAGGATTTGCCGGTTATCGGCAATCCTCCCCTCACGCTGACAACGCTTGAGAAGAGAAGAGCCAAAAACCAGAGGGGACATCTGCAGTGACAATATGGACACTGATCATAAGTGTTCTGATTATCAGTGGAGCCCAAAGAGCGCCCACCAGTGCTGCCAATCAGTACCCACCAGTACTTCCAAACAGTGCCCACCAGTGCTGCCAATCAGTGCCCATCAATGATGCCTGTCAGTGCCAATCAATGGCACCTGTCAGTGATGCCTATCAGTGCTGCATATCAGTGCAAATCAGTGCCGCCTATTAGTGCCATTAGTGCCACCTATCAGTGCTGCTTATTAGTGCCCATCAGTGCCGCATATCAGTGCCGCCTCATCAGTGCCACCTCATCAGTCCCACCTTATCAGTGCCCATCAGTGCAACCTATTAGTGCCCAACAGTGCAGCATATCAGTGCAGCCTCATCAGCGCAAATCAATGAAGGTGAAAATTGCTTTTTCGGGATGGATGCCGCTTTAATGAATATTCACTAACTATTTAATTGAGCTCTTGGTTAAAAAAATGCTTATTTACAAAATTTTATAGCAGACACTAAGAAAAACTTTTTTTTTTTTTTTTTTTTTTAATTTTTGATCTTTTTTTGTTTGCTTAGCAAAAAATAAAAAAAACTGGTGATTAAATACCACCAAAATAACTCTCTATCTATCTAAAAAATGATAAAAATGTAGTTTGGGTACAGTGCTGCATGACTGCGTAATTGTCATTCAAAGTGCCACAGCACTGAAAGCTGAAAATTTCCCTGGGCAGGAAGGGGGCGAAAGTGCCCAGTAGGCAAGTGGTTACCCTATGCAAGCTCAAACATAAAACATAAAAAATTGTAATACAGCTAACTTGTTTACTAAAAGTTAATATATCATATTCCTTTAAAAAGAACTCGTTCATACCCAGCCAGAATCACAATTTCTTGTATGAACTGGACCACGGAAGATGCAATGATAAAACATGCAGGGAAATCAACAAAAGAGGTTAGCAGAGGTTAGGTCATCCAAGAGTGCAGTATGTTTTCTTCCAATAGTACATATGTGTCTTTCATATTTAGTTTTCCTATTCATTCTTCTGGGCTGATTTATTTGCCTGATGAGTTCTAGAATTGATTTTTGCCTTCTTTCAATTTGCTTTGTGAATTATCTATTGAAGCCACTCTTTCCTTCTCAGAAGATGCCTGCAAGTTGCAGGCCAATCAATTAAGTCATACTTGCAATAGTTTTGTCAGGAATCCCCAAATGGGTATAAGAAATAAAAAGTGAGCCAGAGGATGGAATAATGAGGCCTGGGAATAAAATCTAGATTCTAGTGCAGCAAGCGAAAGGAGGGTGGTTGTGTGGTAGAGAGCTGGGTTGCCGTGGTCCTCAGATCCCAGACTCAATCAATAACTTCTTCTGACACCTCTGACTTCACAAGACGAAGGAAATGCAGGAACTAGCATATCATAAGGCTCTTCAAAATTCATATGAATGAAGATTTGGCTTTACGGAAGATTCAGCTTGGGAATTATGCTCTTAATGAATGCTAAAGTGTGGTCAATAAAATAAAAACTTTGTTATTTATTTGGGTTAAGGTTGTACATGGATTCACTAAAGTACCTATAAACATAAGGGAGTCATTAGAAGATTATTTAAAAAAATAATGCATAAGCATGCATATATGTATTGGATGGGCATGCATGTTTTTTATGCTGTACAGCACTTTGGCACCAACCTAACCTGGGAAGCAACTAGCTATGCATGTAAAGCCAAGATGCAACTACACAACTTATGATAGAGCATACCTTCCAATTTTTAAGAATGATAACGAGGGACACCTTTTAGTACACAGTAAGTAGGCAAAGGACATGTACCTGCTGGTTACACAGACCACAAAGATCTATTGTGTAGAAATTGATTTGCTAGACCACACAAGTGCTCTATTTTTCCTTTATATTGCCTTTTGTATATAACAAATGTAGTAACATAAGAGCTGGACAAAAGTTTAGTGCAGCATAACACGTTTGGTAGTAAAGTGGTAAGTTTTATACAGAGATCATATTAGACAGAAAAAAGGGACAACTAAGACTGTAAGAGGGACAGGGGGATTTGGTAAAAAAAAGGACAGTTTTTCCAAATGATGGACAGTAGGAGCTATGATATAGGAAAGTTACCTGCAAACCTTTTACTGGATGGCCTGGAGTGAACATATTGCTTAGGATACAAAAGCATTAAAGCAGAACTTTATTTAGAGAAATATGAGAGCCCACTTTACTGGAAATTGTTAAATGACTAACTATTATGGTGACCAGTGGCTATAACATTATCCATCAGTGGTTAGGCAAGGCCAAGAGTCAGATTGAAGTTATAAGTCATTAACTGTACATTTGTTATGGGATAGCAGCTTTAGGGATAAAACTACATATTATACATTTATGTTTAAAATGTTGCCCCCTTCCTACAGCCCCTGCCACACCCCACGATCTGCCACTTACCTGTCAATGATCCATAAGGATCTTCCTAATGGAAAGTATTCTGGACTCACCAGTCATGCATAGTAGATTCCACTCTGAGACCAACAAGAGACAGCTTTATTATAGGAATCAATAAGGAGTGTACAACACATGCAAGACCCTGCCATAGTAAACTCTGTGAAGAGACTGGAGAGCGCTGAGTGACCCCACAGGAAAGATCTATCTGGATCATGGACTGGACTTGTAAAAGGCATGGGAGGTTGCTGGGGGCATGAAGGCAACATTTTTAGTATAACCTCACTTAAAGTACAGTTATCCACTTTACTATATTGAAGGGTCGAAATAAGATCCAGGCAACCACCATTTGCAGTTTGAAGTATTTGAAGTATGCAGTCAGCAATCGGCTTCTATGTTTTGCTCAAACAAGGATTTATTTAGATCAGGGATCCTCAAACTACGGCCCTTCAGCTGTTGTGGAACTACGCATCCCATGAGAGATTGTAAAACTCTGACATTCACAGAAGTGACTAGGCATGATGGAAATTGTAGTTCCTGAACAATTGGAGGGCCTTAGTTTGGAGACCCCTGAATTAGATAATAACTCTACTATAAAACTAGTTTCATTGAGGTTAAGGCTAATCACTCTTGGTATGCTTACACATTCTTTTCAGGCTGGTTTCTCACCAAATGGTAAAGAGAGGTTCAGGATGACAGACTTAAAATATGCATTTTCAAAAACTAATCTTCCATGACAACCACCACATTGTTCTCTTATCAGAATAATTTGTACGGCTATATGCACCAAAGCATAATATTTTAGGTATGCCATCAGAAGTGTGATGTGCTGAATCAGCCATTGGAATCTTATACCGTTCAAGATCACCAGTGGGAGATCTCCCTTTTCCAGATTCCTTTCCACCATCCTAAGAGGTGACTTACTTCTTCCATTGTGTTTTCTGTAGAGGTTGTCCCCGGGTTACAAACATCCGACTTCCAAACGACTCCTACATACAAACAGAGGGAAACAACAGGAAGTGAGGAGAATTCTACCCCTAGGAAGGGAAATTCACTCCTTTAAGAGTTCTCATGGGAAAAAGGAGTCCCCAATGCAGCTTTATCGCTAATCCTTGTTTCCACAACATCCCAAAATTTTCAAAATCCAGTTGTCATAGGGACAGAATGTGAGGTGAAATCTTCTGAACAGGGGTACAGACAGCAAAACAAATGGTACATGGGTGTTAACCCTTCCCTATGCTATCCAAAAAATGTAAAGATAATTTTTTTGGCTCGAGCTACACTAAAAAAATGCACCTGTTCCAACTTACAAACAAACTCAACCTAAGAACAAACCTACAGACCCTATCTTGTTTGTAACCCGGGACCGCCTGTAATGTAACATGCATGGAAAATCCAGCAAAAAGAGCTTAGAACCATTCCAGCATGCCTTGCATTTTCGTGTTTTGAGGCAAGCTGTGTAAAGGCTCAAGGTCAAAGCATATGTAAACCAAAACCAAAATTGTAATAAATTGTAACAATCCTTAGATACCGTGGCTGCGTTACTGTTCTGTTTTTTAGGCTCTCTTCTTTATTTTCACTTGGCGATCTGGAGCAGTAACACACTTCCTGTTTTAGGGCACCTCCTGTATCTGTAGAGGAGTAATGGAGACACTCTCGGACAGCAGCACTGTCGAGAGATAATATCGTTAGCTAGACTAGTAGAATCAGATGGACTTTACATAAGTGACTAACAGGTAAATAAACAGTTTTTCTTTTTACTTCTTTGGGATAAAGGTTTTAAAAGAAAAGTGCAAGATTCTCAAAAATTAAATATTTATACTTACCTATTTAAGTAGGTACATGAGAACTGAGTGATCAAAGACTGCTGGTTCACTGGTAGTCACCGGGACTTTGCTCTGCCCCTCTAGCTCTCACTGGAGCATTGGGCTGTGAAGGGGGCAGGAGCGGCTGGTTCAAGCTGTCAGTGGCGCGCTGAGAGGCTGAGCTAGCTGCCATACAAAAAATGGTCACTTTCCCACCTACTGTATAACTGGTCTTGACAGCAAGGAGCATTGGAAGGGCAAATGCATGTAAAAAAAAGCCAGGGGGTTTCCAGTCACAACTTACCAACCAGCCTGCGACCAACCAAATTAACCTATCTAACAATACGCATTAAAAACAGGAGTTTAGTTGCACACATTTGCAAATACATGCTTAAGCTGCAGGCCACGGCAAGGCACCCTGATATCTGCATATCCTAACTCTACCTTTAAAGAGTCTCCACAATGGGAGCACATGTATTCTAATAGATAGATGGAGGACAGGTGACTGGAGGGAGCCCGCCCCTCCTTAAAGGCGCAGGGTCACACTGAACACCCAGCACATTGCACAATGGCAGCAAAGGTGTCAGTGCATTGCCTGACCAATATAATAATAACAATACAAAAAATGGTCACTTCCCCCACCTATTCCTGGTCTTGACAGCAAGGAGCACTGGAAGGGCAAACGCATGTCAAAAAAAGGGAGCCAGGGGGTTTCAAGTCACAACTTACCAACCAGCCTGCGACCAACCAAATTAACTTGTCTAACACTATGCGTTAAAAACAGGGGTTTAGTTGCACACATTTGCAAATACATGTGTAAGCTGCAGGCCATGGCAAGGCACCCAATTGTTATATTGGTTAGGCAACGCACTGACACCTTTGGTGCCATTGTGCAATGTGCTGGATGTTCAATGTGACCCTTCGCCTTTAAGGACGGGTGGGCTCCCTCCAGTCACCTGTCCTCCATCTATCCATTAGAATACATGTGCTCCCACTGTGGAGACTCTTTAAAGGTAGAGTTAAGGACTGCAGATATCAGGGTGCCTTGCCAGGCCCTGCAGCTTACGCATGTATTTGCAAATGGGTGCAACTAAACCCCTATTTTTAACGCATACTGTTAGACAGGTTAATTTGGTTGGTCGCAGGCTGGTTGGTAAGTTGTGAGCTAGCTGCCAGCCAGGCACCTGGGCAGATCCCGTCATTATTGTTGAGTTCCCTGCAGAGCCAGGACCCACTCTGTGACATCAGCTGACGGCTGAATCTGGGTCACAGAAGTGCAGAACTAAGTGCAGCCCGGTAACCCACAGGAGACATAACGCCAGAAGAGCTTTGGCCATACTTATTCTTTAACCACTTCCCACCCGTTCCGTACATCCTTGGGTTTCAGTGGTTATACCAGGATGATGCCTGCACCGACAGGCATCATCCTGGTACCGTTAGTTTCAGCCGGCCATTCCATAAGTTGGTTAGTACCGTTAGTTTCAGCCGGCCATAATTAGCCACTTGATCACTTCTGCGGTGGTGGAAGGGGGTCCCTCCGCCCTCCCACCGCCGTCTCTCCCGGGTTCTCTGGTCCCATCAGGGAGGCCAGAAGAGATGCGGCAGATGGGGAGGGGGAGAGGAACTGACGTCGTGCCCCTCTTTCTGTAACCCAGGAAAGCGGGAGCCTTGAGTATTCATCACTACCGGTTCCGCCCTTTTGTTTACCTGGCCACCAGCGGCCTAAGAAGCAGCTGATCGAAACGATCTCGGTTTGATCTGCTGCATGGGGGGGCCAGAAGAGATTTGGGGTTTAATAGACCCCAAATCTCTCCTTGAAGAGGACCTCTCACAGCCCCTGCTTTCACATGGGATGTTGTTCATCCTTTATGATAGCAATAAATTTAGTAAAAAAAAAGTAAAAAACAATAAATAAATTTTGTATAAAATAAATAAATCAAATAATGATGGAGCACCCTCCTAGGTAGGTGCTAGGAAAAGTATATATTGGCCCTGTCTGCTTATCAGGGGGGGCCTGATCATTCAGTTAGGCTGTCATATGTTTCCAGGTGTGGTCTGTTGAGTTTGGGGAGTATCCCCACTCTATCCAATGAGGGCTATTATTGGACAGTGGAGGAAACCTGCCCAATAGTGCACCAGGGCTTATAGCTGTCTCACTGGGCAGAGTTTGCCGCAATGCACCCTGGGATTGGATATAAGCCTGAGGGTAGCATGTGACAGGGCGTCTTTGGCGGGAAGCAGAGTCCCAGGAGGAGGCTGACGACTGTCTCTCCTCCTGTCAGAGCAAGTGAGGGTGTCCTGGGCAGTCAGCCTAGAGGACAGGAGGTTGAGCTGGGCTGCAGGAAGAGGATCCAGAGTGTTGCTGACTGAGTGAAGCTGCTGGGCAGAAGTTTCCAGGAAAAACAGTGTTGTGAGTACTCAAAACTGCCCAGGGGTCTGCCTAGGAGAGGGGACCACTCCAGAAGGTCTAAGGGATCCGGGAGCCAGCTAACCAGTAGAGGAGGCTTAGGAAAGGGGGTGCCATTGTCTAAGCCCTGAAGATAATTGAGAGAAAGGGGGCGCCGGTGTGGGCCCTGATGTGTTCAGCAGTGCAGCAGTATACAAGTAGCTACCTCAGCAAGAGTGCTTAAGGGATCTCAAAGAGGACTTCTTTAGTCAGAAAGCAGTCACAAGTCAGTTCAGTGTTAACAGGCATCTGGCCAGCGTTAACCAGCATCAAGCTAGCACTGATAGGCATTCAGCCAGCGTCAAGTCAGCGCCAAAAAGCGTTTTTCAAGTGTCCCTGCTAAATTGTGCATAGTTCAGTTCAAGGAGTATCCCACTCATCCCTTCTCCTATCCAAGTTACAAAATAAATACAAAAAAATCCAAAGATACTGGACTGGTCATTGTCTCAGTGCTCACACTTGGAGAACATGCTTAAATAGGCTGTTGTTGCTAGCGGTAACCCAGGGGGACCCATATCCAGCAAAACGGCTGGGAATTGTGCTACAATAATAAAAAAATATATTAAAGCGCCCGCCTCCCAACGTGCTTATGCACAAATGCGAACGCATATGTTACTCCCGCACGCATATGTAAATGGTGATCGCACCGCACAAGTGAGATATTGTCGTGAATGTCAGAACGAGAGCAATAATTCAAGCACCAGACCTTTTGTGCCACTCTAAACTGGTAACCTTTAAAGGCGCTTAAAGCATCGCCTATGGAGAATTTTAGGCACCATAGTTTGCCGCTATTCCACGGGCAGACGCAATATTAAAGCGGACATGTTAGGTATCTATTTACTCAACGTAACATCATGTTTCACATTTTAAAAAAAAAATTGGGCTAACTTTACTGTTTTGATTTTTATTTTTTAAATTCATGAATGTGTTTTTTTCCCACAAAAATTGTGTTTGAAAAACCACTGCGCAAATACCATGTGACATAAAAAATTGCAATGCACACCATTTTATTCTATAGGGTTTTGCTAAAAAAAAAAAAAAAAAATATTTATTATATATATATATATATATATATATATATATATATATATATATAATGTTTGGGGGTTCTAAGTAATTTTCTAGCAAAAAAAGTCGATTTTTACATGTAGGAGCGAAGTGTCAGAATAGGCTTGGCAAGGAGGTGGTTAACTAAATGAATAAAAGCTTACCATTGTAAGCACCCTGACAGTATTAACACTTTGCATCAACCATCACTTCTGGGCAGCTTGGTCTGTTAAAAAAGTTGAAAAATAACAGACTTACTGGCCAGATTACCAGGTGAAAATAAAGGAAAACAACCTTAAAAAAACAAATGCAGTCACCACTTTTAACCTCTTCCATACCGCGCCAGGAAGTGTTAGTCGATACGGACGGCCGTCATGTGACATTCGCCCGCTCTCGCAGCTACTGCGCGTCCCCGGGGGCACGCAGCGCGGCGATCAGGGATGAGGCTCGTCCCTCAGACATAGCCCATCCCTGATCTAGGTAACACATGAGCGGCTCCAGCGTGAGCCGCTCGTTCTCTCCTCAATGCGTGCCCCTGGGGACGAGGCTCATCCCTCGGACAGAGCCCATCCCCGATGTAGGTAAAGAGCCAATGAAATTGGCTTTTTACCACTTGACCGGCTGTCAATCACAGCCGGTCACAGAATGTCAACAGAGAACACGGTAACTAGCTGTCACCGTGTTCTCCTCCTCACACACTGATCCTGTGTGAGGAGGAGATTGTGGTAACAGCTAGTTACCGATTACAGTGCACCCCAAAACACACTGATTGCCCCCCCCCAATAAAGATGACCTGTCACTAGCCCATCAAAGTACCCGAGTACCTGTCACCAGCCCATCAGAGTACCAGAGTACCTGTCACCAGCCCATCAGGTACTCTGATGGCAGGTACTCGGGTACTCTGATGGGTTGGTGACAGGTACTCGGGTACTCTGATGGGCTAGTGACAGGTATTTGGGTACTCTGATGACAGGTACTTGGGTACTCTGATGACAGGTACTCGGGTACTCTAATGACAGGTACTCGGGTACTCTGATGACAGGTACTCCGGTACTCTGATGGGCTGGTGAAAGGTACTCGGGTACTCTGATGACAGGTACTTGGGTACTCTGATGACAGGTACTCGGGTACTCTGATGGGCTGGTGACAGGCACTCGGGTACTCTGATGGCAGGTACTCGGGTACTCTGATGACAGGTACTCGGGTACTTTGAGTACCTGTCATCTGAGTACCCGAGTACCTGTCATCAGAGTACCCGAGTACCTGTCTCCAGCCCAGAGTGCCCGAGTACCTATCTACACCCCATCAGATTACCCGAGTACCTGTCTCTAGCCCATCAGAATACTCAAGTACCTCTCTGAAGCTCATCAGAGTACCCAAGTACCTTTCTGAAGCCGATCAGTGTACCTGAGTACCTGTCTGCAGTCCATCAGAGTACCTGAGTACCCATCTGCAGCCCATGCCTCCTAGATTATGTGTCGGGGTGTTTGCTTTCCAAAATGGGGTCATTTTGTGGGGGTTTGCATTGTCCTGGGGTTCCAGGGCCTTCAAAAGTGTGATTGGTTGTAATTAAATTATATGTGTAATTTATGCTCCTAGAACACCTGACGGTGCTCCTTGCATGTTGGGCCTCTGTATGTGGCTATGCTGTGACAAAGTCCCACATATGTGTTATTGCCATACTCAGGAGGAGTAGCAGAATGTATTTTGGGGGTGTAATTTTTGCTATGTACATGCTATGTGTTAGATATATCTTATAAATTGACAACTTTGTGTAAAAAAAAATGCTTTTTTTATTTTCTTTCCACATTTTCCAAAAACTTGTGGAAAAAAATGACATGTTCAAAAGACCCATAATGCCTCATAGAATGTGTGTGTGGCCAGGCTGTGTAAAAGTCTCACACATGTGGTATCGCCATACTCAGGAGGAGTAGCAGAAGGTATTTTGGGGTGTAATTGCAAGTATGCATATATTGTGTGTGAGAAACAACTTGTTATTATGACTATTTTGTGAAAAAAAAAAGAAAATATTTCTTCATTTTTCCAAGAATTGTTGGGAAATAATTACAACTTCAAAAAACTCACCATGCCTCTTACTAAATACCCTGGAATGTCTACTTTCCTAAAAGGGGTCATTTGGGGGGTATTTGTACAGACTAAATAATAACCACTAATTTGGTTATTTTACCAAAGATATGTAGAAGTATAAATTTTGGCCCAAATTTATGAAAAAAAAATTACTTATTTGCAAAATTTTATAATAGAAACTAAAACAAAATGTGTTTTTTTTTTCAAAATGTTCGCTCTTTTTCCACTTATATCGCAAAAAATAAAAAACTCAGTGGTGATTAAATACTACCAAAAGAAAGCCCTATTTGTGTGAAAACAAATGATAAAAAATTTGATTAGGTACAGCGTTGCATGACTGAGTAATTATCATTCAAAGTGTGAGAGCGCTGAAAGCTGAAAGTTGGTCTGGGCAGGAAGGGGGTGTAACTGCTCTGTATTTAAGTGGTTAATGATTGGTAAGCTGCAATGTATTAATTTTTTGCTTTTGGGTTAAGATACACTTCACAATTAAAAAGAATGGGCAGGCAATTTGAGCCAGCACACTTAACACAGTATATACCAGAGCTTTGCAAACTGTGGCCCTCCAGCTTTTGCAAAACTACAAGTCCCATAATGTCTCTGCCTCTGGGTGTCATGCTTGTGGCTGTCAGAGTCTTGCTATGCCTCATGGGACTCGTAGTTCTGCAACATCTGGAGGGCCACAATTTGTATATCTATAAACCAACACACCCAGCATAGCAAAGCAGAAACTAGCACGGCACAACACAGGGGAAGCAACAAATACCAGCATGCTCAGCACAGCACCACATAATTTTGCTCTGTTTTTTTTTTCTCTGAAAAAAAAATTGCCATGGACAGATGAAACTGTGCCTTACCATTCATATCTCAATGGATTATGTTTATCTTCATGTTGACTGTACATCTGTACCTCTTAAATTCTCGATAGTTGTTGTTTTGCCTGAGGCAGTGCATAAGACCAGGTGATTTCGCATTTGCTACCAGAATGTGTTTTACACCTTCACACATTTCCCCCTCCTGGGTGCTGGGCAGATGTTATGTGTCTGTGCTAAAACTCTGTGCTACAGCTGACCTGAATTGCAACAGCAGATGCTAAAGTAGAACTCAAACAGGATGGCAAATGAAAGACACTTAACTTGGTATAGTAAGTATATATATATATATATATATACATACACACTATATTGTCAAAAGTATTGGGACACCTGCCTACCTGCACATGAACTTTAATGGTATCCCAGTCTTAGTCCGTAGGGTTCAATATTGACTTGGTTTAATAATCGACTGGCGCACAACGGGGAAGAAGAAGTAATACTAGGGACTTCACGAGTGTCACTAGCAAAAACAGGGGATCAAACAAATGAATAATGTCAAACAAGGGGACAGTTCATAAGTCCATATAAAAGGTCCATAAAAAATCCCAAAAAAGCACTCCGTAGGCAGCTCTGGTGACAAGTAGAAGATGCTTGGAGCCAACTGGAAGGAAAACACAGGCGCCACTCTAAGTGCAGAATCTTGAGATTTATTTAAAAGAACCAAAGGAAAGGTACTCACAAAGGTAATAATATTTTATTATTTTTTATGTAAGTGTAAGTGTAAGTGTGCCCCGGCAAGCAGAGGGGTGTCACGCGTAAAGCCCTGACAAAGCATGGAAACAAGTAAATTGCTTGCGGTGCTGTGAGTGGGGGCATGTTGTCACCAAGTGTTCCATTATCCCTGGATGCAGTGCAAAGTAACCTGTCTAGGCAGAGGTCTGTAGTTACATGCCAAATTTGTTTTGATAATGTGTCCAGTTGATAAAATGTATATTAGCGATGTTGAAAAAAGGAGCTTGGTAATTTTGTGTATGAAAAGAACCCCAGAGGACAATAAAAGATGTCTGAGGCCTCTTTGAGAAACATTGTGTTCAACGTTTCTGCCATTCAAGCCCGAGGTACTGCTGACCAGCTGATAGTCAAGAGCCCATTCCCTGCAGCAGCAAGAAGTCCTCACATAATGGATGGGCTGAAAAATGATGAGAAAAGAGTAGAAATTCTACCTGTGACCCAGAAACAAGCTACAATGCCTGGATTGCAAAATAAAGAGATATTGGGGAAAGTGCACAGGTGCGAGTGAACAAATCAGTGTCACTGACTTACAAAAATGGTTTCTCTGGCAAACCCAATAAAGCCTCAATGAGCAGGGAGAAATGTTGATGGATGGATGTGGAGACTGGCATGTCCTGCAAGAAGGATTTAAACTAAAAAAGAAAAAGAGAAGAGAGCACCCAAAGGAAAAAGCAGCTGTCACTCAAGGTGACTATAAACCTTGTGAACATAAACTACTAAAAGTGCAATGTTTACAGTATAGAGTGTTTAATAAAAAACATAAACAAAAAGACTTTTAAAAAAAAAGTCCGATAAATGTAATAAATATATTGATCCTCCCAAACTGGAAGAAATGTTCCACCTCATGAAGATTAAAGAGTTGACGCTGATTCACCACTCTTTATGAACTTACCAGAATAATACTGTAAAAACACATATAATGACAATACTCTTGGGAATAAAAACATATTCCAACACGTGAAAAATAAAACGAGGTGCTGTCAATCCTCCGCGTTACTTATGCACTCACTAGAAGCATATTATATGCACGCATATGTTGACAAATCTCCATGAGAACAGTCCATCAGGTCACCAAGCTCCACAGCATAAAACACCTCAGAATGGTTAAAAGCTGTATAAAAGCTTACCACATGGAGCCAGAAAGTGCTAATTATAGTGTAGTATTTATTGTTAACAATAATCCATTAAAAGTACTATTAAGAAGCTGCAGCATACATAAGCATCCTATAAAACAAACAAACAATCTCAGCCGGACTTACAAAGATGGCTGCAGTCTGGAAACCAGAAGCGTTGGTGTGACGTCAGCCAGGAGGATTCTCACTAAGTGTAAAGGTATTGATAGAGAACCAATTGCCTATAATAAATGTCAGGACAGCCACCTACAAGTGTATTCCATAACAGATGGATCAATGTTTCCTGAGGTTGCCATGGGAGAGAACCACACGCAAGTGTATTGCCCATGCAGACACTGCCCTGTCGGAGTAAGAAAAATAATCAGTGGTATGGCTGTAAATGGTAAACACAGAAATACATTCTTGCTGATACTCTGGTTACCATGGAAAACAACAAAGATGTTTATAGTCATGAATTCCAAGCTGAGAGGACAGAAGGGGTGGACAGTTGCAGTGAGGAAGTTACATGCTTCTTGAAAAAGGGTGCACAGTGTGTAGGGAGGAAGGCCCTGCACTAATATGAGATGGTAGTTCTGGGAAGGATGTTCCACACTTGTGGATACTTGGGAAGTTGGGAAAAGTAAGACAGAAACTTAGAGTTTAAAAGTTGACAATGTTATCCCAGAGCTCTGTGTTGTTGAGCTAAAAAGAAGATCTTGGAGGAGTGCGCCCTTTGAGAGTAGATTTAATGAAATGTCTGCAAGTGCTGAACATCCTCCCCTCTCAGGGTTGCTAGAGGCAATGACAGAAGGAACGTAATTCTCAGAACATCTCATACCTGCTTATAGCAAAGTGATTCAAAATGTCCACCTATCCCAATCACAAGAAAACGTGTCAGGGAAAAGAGTGCATCCAATTATGTGTGTTGTAAGTATATTGGTCCCTGATGCTCAAACTTGGATGACACCTGTGGAGTGTTGCTACTGCTCGACTCAGTAAAGGCTGCATATTTGGAACAGATTAGACAGTGATGTTCCTGCCTAGGAATTCCGCTAATACCTACAAAGATTCCAAGCCTGGTAAATGCCCTGATAAAAATGTGGCTGGTATGACCAAAGTTAAAATTGTCACTGTCAGATGTCACTCTTGTAAAGATACCTGTAGGAAGACTTTAAAATGTCTCTTGGGACAAATAATGATGGGCCAGTGTAGAAGGTATCTTCAGATGCATTCTTTGGTGTTCCCCTTAGGAGACCATTTTAAAAGTGGGGCTAGCAGAGGTGTCTCTGAATTTAAAAGTTATGGGACATATTTTTTAAGGGACAGGCTTACTTATCCTAGGTTGGCAATTGTATCAGGCAAGAGAGTGCCCATGAGTGTGTTAGGTGGCACAGGTGTCATGTGAAGGAGGAAAGTGTTACTTCCCTTGAATATGTAAAGTGGAGCTGAGAGTGGTTGGCTATAATTGATGTGTTCTGACCCCAGGCTTGAAATGGGGTGGTAGAGGGAGATATGTTCCAGGCTGGATTAGTGTCACTGTGGAAAGATTTAGTTAATGCCAGGTTCAGTAAGGAAAAGGTGCCAGATCAGGTGTAAGACTCAATGGTCAGATGGGTGTAGACCCACAAAAGGGGAATTGGTGTAACCTGACAGGGCTTCTCCCTCATCAGTGGAGTCATGCACAGTTTGTGTACAGACTCACTGGCAGTTTGTTCTGGGCTGTCTGGCATTAAAGACAGCCAATCTGACAAGGATGCCTCCTGAGAATTGTCAAAGACTGTATGGAAGCAGGCTGATAGATGATTTTGTCCAAAAAGCTAGAAGGCTGAGTTCTTGCAGTCTGTGAGTAGACAAAGTAGCCAGCAGGCTTTCCTTTGTATCCTGTTTGATGGCAAACCCCTGTGTGGGAAACCTAAAGTATTAAACCAAGGGTAGAGTTGGATAATTGCCACCACATCCCCAATTCACATTAAGCAATCTTAACCCAGGACACACCAAGGAATAGATACAAATGGGACTTTTAGGTTGGGTAATCTCTCAAAGAAATAAGGAAGAGACATACTTATGTTAAAATTGTGACCTTTATTCACATTTATCCCTTGGGCCCAAGGCCCAGGCCTTTTGAGAAAGAAGAAAAGGCTACAAAAGCCCATTTGTATTAAAACCATCAAGTTCCATATGGACATAGCTACAAAACCTAACTGCATAAGTGGAAATTATAACATACTCCAGTATACTCAGGCACAACTCTATAAATCTTTATATGCTGTCAAACAGCACCAGCTGGGAAATGATGGAAAATCAGTGTCCCCAATTTCCAATTTCTGCAGTTTAGAAGATAACAGAGAATATCCAAGAAAATCTGCTTTAGATGAGCAAAACTTACCAACAAGTTTTGCCCAAAAGCTTGTTCAGGGGTAGGGGGGGGGTGTTTGTGCAATATGATGAAGTGCTGATACAAATGTAACAGAACCAGCTAGCCTGGAAATCACTTCACCCAAAAAACACAAATGGATCAGATCAAAATATTGGAAAATGAAATAAATATCTTGATGCAGTCATTGGGATGTAGCCTAACAGAACTCTGTACATAGAAACCCTGTGGTCTTGCCCTTTTGTATATTCTATCCCGTTTAGGGGCCTGTGGTAAACAGATAGCCCTCTACCACAAAAATGGACATGATCCTCCAATGGTGTCAAAAATTATCCCAAAAGGCCAACATAAATAAATAGCAGGGTCCTAGCTGGGAATCCAAAAGTAAAGAAATATTATTTTGAATAAAAGTTCTAAAATTCAAATTGGTAAGCTGACTGGGCCCTTGAAGTTCTTCCCTACACTACTGAGAAAATGTTTTAGACAGGTGGGAAAAATACTGTAAATGAAGAATTCTTTCAGAAATAGAAGTTTTTATTCATTAACAAAATGGAAAGTAAATGAACAGAAGAGAAATCCAACTCAAATCAATATTTGGTGTGACCCCCCTTTGCCTTTAAAACAACATCAATTCTTCAATTCTTCTAGGTACACTTGCACACATCTTGGAGAACTATCCACAGACGTTCTGTGGATGTAGGCTGCCTCCTATCCTTCGGTCTCTTCATGTAATCCCAGACAGATTAGATGATGTTGAGATCAGGGCTAAGTGGGGACAGGACCCTCACTTCCAGGACTTCATGTTCTTTACACTGAAGATAGTTCTTAATGACATTGACTGTATGTTTGGGATCATTGTCCTGCTGCAGAATAAATTTGGGGCCAATCACAAGCCTTCCTGATGGTATGGCACGATGGATAAGTATTTGCCTGCATTTCTCAGCATTGGGAACACCACTGATCCTGACCAAATCTCCAACTCCGATTACAGAAAGGCAGCCCCAAACTTTTGAGAAATCACTCTTTATTGGTACCTGCAGACACTTATTATTGTAGTGCTGCCCAGCCCTTTGCCGAACAAACTGCCTCCTGCTACAGCCAGATATTTCAAATTTTGCCTTATCAGTCTAGAGCACCTGCTGCCCTTTTTATTTATTTTTTGGCAAATGTGAGACAAGCCTTTATGTTCTTTTTGGTCAGCAGTTGCTTTCACCTTGGAACTATCCCATGGATGCCATTTTTGCCCAGTTTATTTCTTGTTGTTGAATCATGAACACTGACCTTAACTGAAGAAAGTGAGACCTACAGTTCTTTAGATTTTGTTCTGGGTTCTTTTATGAGCTCCTGGATGAGTCGTCGTCATGCTCTTGGAATCATTTTGATAGGCTGGCCACTCCTAGGAAGGTTCACCACTGTTTCAAGCTTACTCCATTTGTGGATAATGTCTCTCACTGTGGTTTGCTGGGGTCCCAAGGCCCTAGAAATGGCGTTCTAACCCTTTCCAGACTGATACATGGCGGTTACTTTGTTTCTCATCTGTTCTTGAATTTCTTTAGATCGTGGAATGATGTGTTGCTTTTTGAGATCTTTTAGTGGGCTTCACTTTTTTAGACAGCTTTTATTTAAGTAATTTCTTGATTCAACAGGTCTGACAGTAATCAGGCATGGGTCTAGCAAGTGAATTTTAACTCAGCTTTCCAAAAAATGTGGTTAATCACAGTTAATTCATGATTTAGCAGGGGGTGATTACTTTTTCACATATTTCACATAGGGCCAGGCAGGTTTGGACAGCTTTTTTTCCTTAAAAATGAAATCATCATTTAAAAACTGCATTTTGGATTTATGCGGGTTATCTTTGTATAATATTAATTTTTTTTTGATGATCTGAATCATTTTAGTGTGACAAATATGCAAAAAAAATAAAAAATCAGGAAGGGGAAAATACTTTTTTTTACAGCACCACTGTGTATATATATATATATATATATATATATATATATATATATATATATATATATATAATATATATATATATATATATATATATATATATATATATATATGTATATATATATTGTGACAGGAGTCACTTTGGGCATGGGGGTTGTGGACCCAAAATTCCTTTAAATAGGGTTGGGAGGCACTATGTCCAGCCTTGTGTGGCTTTCTTATGTTTAAGTCACCCTGCATCTTTTATGGATGCAGGGTGACCGGGAGGGTGGTGTACACTGAGAATATGGTTTGGACTATTTCAAATGGGACGGTATAGGCATTACCCATATCTCTCAGGAAATATGGAGATCTACCTTATGCCTGTAAACTGTAAGGCACAGGAAGTGCACTCCTAATATGGTCATTCCAGGAAGTTCAAAGGAGACGGACTGTCTGAGGTGGCTCTCCATTCACCTATTGTCGGGTGTGCTAATGAACTTGCCTGCTGTCTGCTAAGAGATGTATTGACACTCAGAGTAATGTGTATTGAGGGCTCGTTAGGGAACCATTGTTCTGTGTCTGGCTATTGTGTACATTGATTACCCCCTGGGGGCTTCTGTCTCCTTGGACATGGCAGTCCTTCTGGTCAAGCTATCTGACCAATCACTGCTGACTCATTTTCAAGCCCTCATTTGCATGGCTGGAGAGGACCTTATGGGGAACTGCAGGTACTGTGCAATTGACCAATGGGAAAGCGGTTGTTGGGGGAAGGATGTTCCAAATTCTGTATAAAAGTGTGCTGTGTTCTTCCAATAAATGTTGTTCCTGTTTTACCCTCAACTCGGAGCTTTGTCTCGTTTTTGGAGGGAGATTTATTATACAGAAAGCCGTTCGATTGTTTGGGGCCCTCTTTGGATGATTATTCGTATGCTGGTGTGCTACAGGGGTAATTCGTACATGCTGCAAAGGTGGTACACCCACTAAACGGCGGTTTCATTCCTTTTTACGCTGAGGTTCGTAACAATTGGTGGCAAGCGGCGGGATCGTTCCCACAGCCAGAAGGACAGCTACAGGAGACACCATTCCGTAGATTTACAAGTTGGGGGCAACGCATGTCTCAGTACAGCAACCCTTAAAGCAACAGGATGGAACCAGCAGTGGAGTACAGATATTCTCTGAAAGAATATGACCGTATGGTGTGGTTACGGCTGAGCTTCTTCGGACCCAATCCACTGGAGAGATCCAAGCGGTTCGTGAGGAACTTAGTGTTCATGTCTCTGCTAGACAGGGCAGAGAGAGAGGGCCAGCTAGCATGTTGGGAGGAACTCCAGCGGCAGGTACAGTAAAGGGAAGAGGAGAACCCAGCCTCCATTCCCCAGCGGCAGCCTGATTTATTGGGAATTGGGAGCCCAGTCTCCATTCTCCAGCGGCAGGCTGAGTTACAGGGGGCAGAGACAGTCGGTCTCCCTCCCCAGGGGCTGGAAGTATATTTGGGAGAGGAGCTTGTTACCCCCTCTCCCCATGGACAGTTTGATTTGTTGGGAATTGGGAGCCCAGTCTCCATCCCACAGCAGCCGAGTGAAGTGCAGGGAATTGGGAGCCCAGTCTCCATACCCCAGCGGCAGGCTGAGTTACAGGGGGCAGACACAGTTGGTCTTGTCCCCCAGCAGCAGATGGATTCATTGGGAATTGGTAGCCCAATCTCCATTCCACAGCGGCAGAATATTTCATTGGGAATTGGGAGCCCAGTCTCCATCCCACAGCAACAGGGCTGTTTAGCCAAAGGGGAGACAGTCGGTCTTCCCCCACAGCAGCATGGTGGGTTATCTAAAGGGGAGACAGTCGGTCTCTCCCTATTGCAGTATGGTGGTGTATCTAAAAGGGAGACAGTCGGTCTCCCCCTCCAACAACCAGGCTCCAACCAGGCTACTTCCGTGGTAGCGCTTGCAACAGGGCAGAGTACTGCTGGTCTCTGCCCACTCAGCAACCCACCAAGGCAATCTACCAGTCCCCCACACAGCCAAGGTGAGGCACCTGGACATGGACAAATTTCTCTTCTGCCCAGGTGTAGTAACCAGTTATTTTGGTTGGGCTGTACTGCTGTTTCTGTTTTGTGGGTGGGCTGCTGGACTAACAAGGGCACTGACCGGCAGAAGGTCAGATACCCTGTTAGTCTGTTTGGAAAAGGGGAGAAATGTGACAGGAGTCACTTTGGGCATGGGGGTTGTGGACCCCAAATTCCTTTAAAGAGGTTGGGAGGCACTATGTCCAGCCTTGTGTGGCTTTTTATATGTTTAAGTCACCCTGCATCTTTTATGGATGCAGGGTGACCGGGAGGGTGGTGTACACTGAGAATATGGCTTGGACTATTTCAAATGGGACAGTATAGGCATTACCCATATCTCTCAGGAAATATGGAGATCTACCTTATTCCTGTAAACTGTAAGGCACAGGAAGTGCACTCCTAATATGGTCATTCCAGGAAGTTCAAAGGAGACGGACTGTCTGAGGTGGCTCTCCGTTCACCTATTGTCGGGTGTGCTAATGAACTTGCCTGCTGTCTGCTAAGAGATGTATTGACACTCAGAGTAATGTGTATTGAGTGCTCATTAGGGAACCATTGTTCTGTGTCTGGCTATTGTGTACATTGATTACCCCCTGGGGGCTTCTGTCTCCTTGCACATGGCAGTCCTTCTGGTCAAGCTATCTGACCAATCACTGCTGACTCATTTTCAAGCCCTCATTTGCATGGCTGGAGAGGACCTTATGGGGAACTGCAGGTACTGTGCAATTGACCAATGGGAAAGCGGTTGTTGGGGGAAGGATGTTCCAAATTCTGTATAAAAGCGTGCTGTGTTCTTCCAATAAATGTTGTTCCTGTTTTACCCTCAACTCGGAGCTTTGTCTCGTTATTGGGGGGATTTATTGTATGCTGTTCCAATTTGACTGCTAGGAGTGTAAAACCCTTCATATGGTTTTTCCTATTCAGCTGTATGCAGCATTCATAAGGTTCCAGCTACACTGTTTGCATCATTCCTTGGTTTCCAGTTCGGGAGTTTGGTGTCCTGCAAGTAGCTGTGCCTGTAGCTCTGGAAGGGGAAGATCTCCTAAACGGTTTTAACCCTTTTGTGTCCGGGGTGCCATTATATATATATATATATATATATATGTATATGTATATATATATATATATATATATATATATATATATATATATATATATATAGATACTGTATATAGATACAGAAGCCAGAGAAGAACCATAACAGCTAAGTACATATTCAGAAGGAGGTCAGAAATAGAAGACTGGCCTAATGTTGTGTGATGATATGCAGGTCTGGTGACCCCAAACTGTATGGAAAGATTGGGAAAGTCATATTGCACATAGTACTACCCTCATTTTCCCCACATGTGAAAGTTGGTAACAGAACATTACAATTTAATTATTATGCCTGTGCTAGGCAGCAAGAGAGACACACACTAAGAGGGAAAAAAAAAAACATTCCAATTTAAGACAAATCAAGACAAATTAGGGTTGATTTACTAAAGGTAAATAGACTGTACACTCTGCAGGCACAGTTGCTCCAGAACTTAGAAAATAAGGCAAAGCTTCACTTTACAAAGAATACCAAATCGCACGCAAGAAAAATAAAATAATGGCATTTTTGCTTGCACATGATTGGATGCATAGGTGTGCGCAGCTTATTGCATTAGGGTGTGCACCCCAAAGTTCAATCACACATGCCTGTGTGTGTATGTATATGGTGTTAGTAGAGCAGTGGATGGTGTCAGTAGAGCAGTGAATGTGTCAGTAGGGCAGAGGTTGGTGTCAGTAGGACATTGGATGATGTCAGTCAGTGGACATGTCGGTAGAGCAGTGGACATGTCAGTAGCACAGTGGACAGTGTCAGTAGGGCAAAGGACGTCGTCTGTAGAGCAGTGAACGGTGTCAGTAGAGCAGAGATTCGTGTCAGTAGGGCAGTGGGTGGTGTCAGTTTTTTTTTTATTATTATTTTTTTTATTATTGCTTACAATATTTTTTTTCTCTGGGGGTTGGCAAGGAAGATTCACAGTCTACCCATCACCTGTCCATGATTGACAGGTAGATCGTGATCAACAGGTTGTCAAGCTCCGGATTAGGGTGTGCCCAGGCACATCTTGCACACCCTGTGTGCACACCTATGATTGGATGATGGAAGTCAGTGGAATTTCCCCTCATTTACTAAGCTCTGCAGCAACTGGGGGGACAAGGAGGGCTGCTGCACATAAAAGTTTTTTTTATCCTAATGCATACAATGCATTAAGATAAAAAAAAAACTTTTGCCTTTACAACCCCTTTAATTATTCAAGTTTTGTGCAAACGTCCATGTGCATGTTTATCCAGAACATTAATCAAACAGTGTCCAGTGCTTCAATCACTTTGCTGACAATTGTTCTTTTAATTTCTGCAACAAAAATATGTGCCCCTCACATCACTCTTTTAAAGCTTATCAGTGATTGCTTTCTGTGCAGCAATCTCCTCCACACTTCTCCACCCAGCAACACAGCTTACTCATCAGAGAGCCTTTGACTCTATTTAATGCAGGTCTTAAACTGCTTTCATGCGGATTAAACCACTTTCTCCCCAAGAATTTCAAATTAATATGGATATAAAATAAAACTCATAGAACAGCTCTGTTTATTAAAAGTCTTTAACATTAACTGATCATCAAAATTACATTAGATCATGCCCAGCCCAGCACATAGGAATCACAACATAGACATAAATGAGGCACCAGCTCCACTAGTAATTGCTACCAGTCATGAGCGGACCCTCTGTGCAAGATGAAGTCACGTATCCAAGCCCCACCTTTTACATTTTGTCCATTAGACATCATCAGGGGGCATAGATTGGACTGGGTAAATAATGGTAAACAGTCTATTGCCATCTGTCATACTGGGAAAGGATACCAATGAACTGTATAGGGCTAAGTTTCATACACTTTCCATAATTCCTGCTATGATGGAGTCATATTCATAAAAAGTGGTCCCACTAATGTATCAATCTGTTAGACACCAAATATGCTTTATTTACAAGGTGCAGAAGGCTAATGGAACAAATTAAACCTCCTAACAGGAGTGTAAGATTCATATCATATTCGGTGTCTTGTAAATCATAATTTTATTCTGTTTAGTAAAGTTATCTGTTGGTTGTTGAACTGTGAAACCTTGTCGGATAGAAATACAGATAAATATAGAGTCATTGGCATTAAGGGAGTTTATGCTGGAGCATAATAAAGCACTTCACCATCATTCAGCATATCTCTCAGCCTCCTTGATTGATTGTGTTAATTCTGTAAACTCACTTTTCAGGAACCAGAAAAGATGCCTGCATATACAGTAGCAGCTGAAGCACCTGTTTGCCATTGAAACTGCTGAGGATACTGAGTGTGTCATTTCTCTTAGAGCCAGTGACTCTTATACATTAGATTGGACTAACTCTGCAAAGAACCAAAGACCAAGCAAGCTTTGCTAAGTCCTTTTCACATTTAATCTGATTTGTTGCCCATTGTATGTTTTGTAAAAAAAAAATGTTGCTGTACATATTTTCTTGCACCCTTTTACTTAACTCTCATTAAAACAATATTTAAAAAACATTAGGTTGAAATTCTTAATACTGTAACCAGGAATGAAACAACTTATTATATCATTGAAGAAAGTAACTTTATCTGTGATCTTTGTTACATTCCTCTCTGGGTGTGACAGCAAGTAATAGAGACATTTCTTTTGAAAAGAACAACAATGCAACAGGAGTTGATGTAAATAGTGCATGTTTCCAATAAAACACCTAGGGGTTGATTTACTAAAACTGGAGAGTGCAAAATCAGGGGAAGCTGTGCGTGGTAGCCAATCAGCTTCTAATTTCAGCTTGTTCAGTTAAGCTTTGACAATAAAGCCACACGATCAGATTATCGAAAGATCTGTAGTCCGTTTTTGTGGCATGCTAGTCTGATGTGGAAAGTGAAGAGGTTTTTTTCATACGAATTTTCCCGTACGACAGAATTTTACTTCAGATGTGATGTCATGTGCTGGATTGTTTTGTATGTGTTCTTTCGTCTCTGAGCATGCCTGGTCTTGCTCTTAAGATTTTTTTTCCGTCAAAATCTGTACTAATGAGACGAAAATCGGACGTTGTATTATGGACAACAAAAATTTTATAGCCTGCACATCAGGATTTTGTCAGCCGAAAAGTCGGAGTCGGCTGTCGAAAGCACCATACTAACAATCCGAAAATCGGAAGATCGGTCATCGGACGAAATTTCCCTTTCAGATTTTCTTATCGTGTGTATGGGCCTTTAAACTGGAAGCTGATTGGTTTCTATGCAAAGCTGCACCAGATTTTTCACTCTCCAGTTTTAGTAAATCAAGCCCATGGCGGTGGCTACTGTGTGTGTGCGTGTGTGTGTGTGTAAAAGTTTAACTGTAGGTAGAGTAAACATGCTCCAGTGGTGATCATTCTCACTTACATTGTTCTCAAGCGAAGTGGAAAAATCTCTGCACAAGGTGAGGCTGGGAGTGTAATTTCTAGTGTTTTCATTGTAGGATTGTAGCTACATTCATGCCTAGGGGAATTTACTGCCCCATGTAATATTTTGAATGTAAATACAGTAGGAGTCCACCACTGCCATGAAGAGAAAAGTATGCACCGGGGTGGGGGTTTCTAGATTAGAATAATTTATAGGGCTAGTAGGGAATAGTGACTGGCCAATTTATTATAAAGTGTATACTTTTTAGTTTTTTTTTTAATTACCATCCTATGCCTTCAGTTGGGGTACAGGTTGGTTTAGCAGCCTAAATCAGTCAGCCCAAACAAAATTGCAACTAGTGAAGTTGATTTACTAAAACTGGAGAGTGCAAAACCTGGTGCAGCTGTGCATGGTAGCCAATCAGCTTTTAACTTCAGCTTGTTCAATTAAGCTCTGGCATTAAAAATAATGGTTTGGTTTCTATGCAGAGTTTCAGTAGATTTTGCACTCTCCGGTGTTATAAAATCAACCCCAGTGTGTACCAAAACCACTTTTGGACAGATGAGTGCTTTAATTTGTACAGGAAAAAAAAAAAAAAAAAACACAGAACCCTTGCACTGTCCATGGTGCTGAACAACATATGACTTGTAAAGGCATCATGTACTGTATTTTCCACATTTGAGATACTTTGAAACAATGCTTTAATTGAACACTGTTCTGAATATACCTTTTATTTGTCACAACATAAAGGATTCTCTTTTGTCAGTCACACAATGGCAGTTTTACTATATTACATTAACTTAATCTTAATAATGAATACCTGTTTTATGTAAACAGTACACCCTTCCTCCAATCATTTACTTTTGGCAATAAGGGGAACTTTTCAGTCATTTTACATATTAAGATCTAACAGATCTTCCCTTTATCATATACTGCAAGGTGTCTACTGTTACCTTTAATACCCTTAAACTTTTCTCTGCATGTCACTCAGGTGCAAGGAGAAGTGTTTTCAGAAAAAAAAGATAGAGTCCTGATGCTGTCTCCTAGATAATACTTTACTTTTAAAAGTTTAAAATGGATGACAGTCTGGGGGTTGATTTACTAAAGGTAAACAGACTCTGCACGTTGCTCCAGAGCTTAGTAAATGAACAGAAGTTCTGCTGACTATCATCATCCAATCCTGTTCAAGCAAAAATGCATTCTCGTTTATTTTCCTTGCACGTGATTGGGAGTTCTTTACAAAGTGAAGCTTTACCTCATTTACTAAGCTCTGGAGCAACTGCGCTTTGCAAAGTGCAAAGTCGGTTTGCCTTTAGTAAATCAATCCCTCTGTCTTCTGTTGCCTCAGTAAAGAATGGCAAACATTTACCTTTTTTAAACCAACAGAACATCATTACTTCTATTGCCTGCCTCTATGTGAGTAGCCAATCAATGCCTCTGCTTCACACAAAACCCACCAGCAATGGACCCAAACCGGTAGCAGTGATTAGTCAAAAAGGAAGTATAAAGCTCCCAACCAGTAAGCATTGTTTCAGTCCCCTGGGTTCCCAGTACAGGTTTCTTTAAAACAATATTTTTATTGATTATCCAAGATAATGTTAATCCTAATTTCACATGAAAGCATCTGGTGTTTTTTTATTTATTTATTTTTTTAGAATTCTGAAATGCTTTTAAAGGATTATGAATAAAACCTGTGGCTTTCAGCTTCCTACTGAAGTGTGCTGGACTGCTTTTCCAATGTTATAGTATTTGCTTTACATTACAATTGTGCTGGATTGGGGAAATATATTTCAATGTATCTGGCTCCTGTGTGCATTTTTACTGATTATCTAAACATCAAAATGGAAAAAAATAAGAAATGGCTCTGCTGAATTGAAGGTACAAGCTGTCATTCTTTCAATACTTCATTGCTTAGTGAAACACTGACCTGGAACTAGTACGAAGCCAGAAAAGTGTTGAGACACTCAACTTTCCTTCTTGATCCAGTTTAGGTTGTTATGTAGTAAAGAAACAGTAAGAACAATAGTCCTGAAACTTGTACATTTAAAAACAAGTCAATCTCTGTATTTCTTATGACAGGTTTCCTTTACGAATCAAAGTATGATTTTGATGTGGTGTTGGACTTTGAACGATCATGTGAAAGGCACATCCCTATCCATGTGTGTGACCATGGAAATAAGCTTGCTTCATAATGACCCTCATAATTCAACAACTGACTTTTATAACAGGAATTGTTTAGTAAAGCATTTAAATTAAGATGTAAAAATGTTTAACATGAATTTTGAATGCAAATAAAATGTCATTGTATATTTAGGATTCTTATATCCTAAGCCTCATAATAGCTATATTATCTTCTTCTTTTCCTAGCAGGATGTACTATTAAAGTGTAACTAAAGAATTGTTTTGGTTAGTGTAGGGGACAATTAGAACCCATTTCAAGTTTTATTCGCTGTCTGTTTATCCACTGGGGAGATCCACCCTCTTTTTTCCTCTACAGTCCTCCGCTCTACCAGCTGAGCTATCGAATGAGTTTATCCACCCTCTTTATTTATCTTGTAAACCATTGGCACCAGAACAAAAAGTGATGGCAAATCAAAAATGTTACAGCTGCCCCTGGAAAAAAATAGAGGATAAATCCTGTAATGGGACACGTGTCTAAGAAGAGATTTCCCCTCACTTTGGAGAGATTTGCTCCAACTTCTAGCTGTGTCTCTGGGACAAGATGAGTATAGAAATCTACATGTCCGTTTACATCTCACTGTCATCTGATTTGCTAGATGGATGGGGAACAGATCCCCCATCTGTTTTTAGTGGACAGGATCGGATCGGATTTCGGCGGGTGTCAATGGACGTGTCTGTTGACATTCGTTGCTTAGAGGGCAATGGATGGTCTGATCGAGTCTGCCTAAAAAATTGACAGACAGACCAGATCAGTCCACCCATGTGAAAGGGGCCTTATTTGTACTTTATCTTTAAACCATTCTATTCTCTAACCAAAATTAAGAAATACAGATTTGGCATTCAATGATGATAATTATAATTAAAATAAATACTGTATATATAGTATATTACAGTACATTTTTCAGAGACAACTTCACACTTAGCTTACAATGTTTTCCATTGCCAATAACATTTTGAGCTGAATATTAGACTCCATATTAATGCTGTAATGTCTACTGTTGGGAGTGAAATGTCCATTCATACAGAAATAGTAAATATGCTTTTGGGAGGTAAACAATTCTCTTTTATTTAGAATAGAAAAGTATGAACAAAACAAGACAAAAAGACTCAGAACTCCAAAGGAATACTAGTTCCTGTTCTGTTATTTGCCTAGGTGCCAAACCATTACCCGGATAACTTGCATGAAGTTTCATTTTGAGTGTTGCATTTGGACTTTCTTGATATGCAAGTTTTACTGCAACAATTACTGAAAACATGTTACATTTTAGGGTCAATGCTAGTGGGTTAGAGTACTTGCTGGGTTCTTAGGGCTCTAGTAGATTTAAGTGGTGAGGGTAAAGCTAAACATAAATGTATCAGTAATTACAAATGACCATCCCTTTCAGTTATTGAACCATTTCTTTCCTGCAAAATGGGCAATAATGAGCACTTTGTCATTGCATTGGCAGATTTCCCAAATTGCTATGGGTATGTCCTAAACCTAAAGTCCCTGTTCACACCAGTGGGAATTGTCATGCAATTTGACCTGTCCAAATCGCATGACAAGTTGTACCTTTTTGTCTGCAATAGAACTGTTGAAATCGATGCAACCCTGATTTTGTGGTGCCGCACCGATTTGCAAAAGAAGTTCCTGCACTATTTTTGACAATTTCAGGTGCAAATGCATTTACATCTGGGTATTAGGTCGCACAGATGTCGGGCAAGTTTCACCTGAAGTCGCACTGACATGCGGCTTTGAAATTTTGTGATTTTAAGTGAAGTCACACGATTTTAAAGTAGGATTCCTGTGAACAGGGATTTACTCATTTTATGCAGAAGATTAAAAGTACTGTGTGCATGCCATTGTCAGTGTTTCGGGTGGTATCCATAGGTCTCAGGCAAGGACAGACAGTTATCTGCCTATCCTTGTTTTTTGAGAGCTATCTACTTATCTATTAAAGGATTCGTTTGTGTCTATACCCTATCATAAGACCATAATAAAACTTTAATCTTCTTGTAGCTGGTGCCCACCTGTCCTAGTAAGTGTTAAAACCATTGTCAGGTTTAATTTATTGTCTGTGTCCTCTATGGGGAGATTTCCTATTCTAGTACAGGAAGTGAATAAAAATCCCCCCAACAGGGACTGTCAAAGCTTTACAGAAATCTGTTGATTCAGGTGCCCAATTCAAGTGTGCAAAACAGAAGCAGTGAGCTCATGGCACTTTATAATAGTACATGCAGGAATTTGTTCATCAATAGGGCCATTGTTAACTATGCCACATTAAAGTGGTTGCAAAACATCAGACATGAACTATTAATAACAAAGCATATCCTTTTATAGTATGTACTTGTCTTGAACCAGAGCACTAAGTCTTATTTCTTTTTGTTGACTTGTTCCTCTGTGACACGGGAAGGATCCCCAGCTGATTGACAGCCTCTGCTCTGTTCCTGTACGAAGAGGTTGGGAGGTCCCTTCCCTCCAATCAGCTCTTCTCACTGCAGAGTGTAATTTCATTTCTCTGTCCCCTTTTTCCTGAACTCTCACAAAAGCTTTATAATTTCAACACTTTGAACAGATGTAGAGAAGAGAGCAGATAAACAGGTACAACCCATGTAGCAGGATTTAATTCATCTCTGTGTATCATCTGAGGCCAGTCACTTCACAGGGTATACGTAAGGGTTTATAGCCATTTTAACTATTGGAGTATACTGTATGTGTTCTTCATCTGTAAAACTGGAAAAAAAGAATGTGGCATTAGTGTTATATCTTCCAATTATGTGATTCATTTTAGTATAAATTGGAGCAATACAGTTGACATTGGGCCAAGTTCACAAATGAGTAATTTTAATGGATGATTATTTTTTCCTAAAAAAAAACTGTACATTTCCAAAGATATAAATTGTTACTGGGTTGTATGAGATTTTAAAGGGAATCTATCAAAAAATAAAAACACAAAGTCATTTTCTGAAATTCAGTTTCCATTCTAGTTACAGGGCAGTGACTTCAAGCGGGCTCATGGCTAAATGTTGCATACTTCAACGTGCATTCAGCTAACATCTGAGATCAGTTTCAATGCCTTTGGACGTTTTTCTGATCTCTTTCAGACCTGCTTCTAAGCACCTTCCAAGATGTTTTAAGCTACTTTTGCATTCTCATTGACTTTAGAAGAAAAGCAGTTCTGGCGCAAGCAAATGCCCCTGTACACAAAACCATAGCAGGGAATTCGAATAAGGTAGGCTTTACTACTTCGAAACTAGTAGCCATATTTAAAACAGAGAATTCTAGCTTCAATCTAAGGTCCTTCCCTGAATATTTTGATTGGAAAAATAATAAATTTATTATATGGAATTATAAAGTATAATAAATAAAAGTACAGATTCAAATAGCTTTCCTTTACCCTTTCCTAATGTTCCTCGATGATGGTGTGACCCCCCCTTTGGCTTTAAACCAGCATCAATTTTTCTAGGTAAACATTCACACAGTTTTTGAAGGAACTCAGCCAGAAGTTTGTTCCAAACATCTTGGAGAACTGACTACATATCTTCTGTGGATGTAGGCTGCCTCAAATCATTTTGTCTCTTCATGTAATCCCATACTCCATGAAGATCAGATCAGAGCTCTGTGGGGGTCAAACCCTCACTTCCAGAACTCCTTGTTCTTTTTTACACTGAAGATAGTTCTTATTGAGATTATTGAGATGTTGCATGTTTAGGGCGTTGTCTTGCTGCAGAATAAATTTGAGGGGAAATCACCACTGCATCTATGGTCCTCAACGTTGCCCAATCAACGGTGTCCTCAGTGCTGAGAAATACAGGCAGATACTTATCCATCATGCCATACCATCAGGGAGGTGTGTGATTGGCCCAAAATGTATTCTGTAGCAGGACAGTGATTCCAAACATGCATCCAATGTGAATAAGGAATATCTTCTGTATAAAGAAGAACAAGGAGTCCATGATTAAACCTGGGGGCAAAACATTATGGAGGCGTGGTCTGGATGAATCGAGCTGAGGCCGCTTTTACCTGCTAACCACTCGGACGGGGTGAGGTTTTCAGTGACTGGGCTATCTCGTCCTATTTCTGAAGCATGCTTTGGGTCTGAAAGGACCTCTCCTTAGCCTGCACCCTCACTAATCAGAGGCATCACACTCATCGGACCTTGACAGCCTGAGCAGGGACCTTTAAGCATTTAGGTGTTAGACCACCACCAAAACAACCGGATGGGAGGCTGCCAATTAATAGGGATGGACACCTTTGAATATCAACAAAGTATTTTTATGTTTTACAAAAATATCTTCACCTTGCTGTCCAGTAGAAATAATAAAATACATTAAAGTTGTCATCAAAAATATTTAAGTAAATAATATTTAAAAAACAATGAATGCACAGGTTTTTAATCTTCTAGAGACAAAGTCAGCTGTAGTCAGAACCCATGTTTCAAGTCAGACCTTCTGCTTTTATCTATATTTTAAACCCCACACAAGGTATACAAGGCGAATAGTGCTGTTACCGTCTCAGGGACTTAAATAATATATGAAGAACAGAAGTTGCTCAGAAAAAAAGATGGAGAGAGAAAATAATAGAGAAAAAATTATATGGATTGAGAAACCCCCTCAGTACTGCTGGCTCCTTACGCTACTCAACCCGGGCTTGGATAGACATGATTTATTGCTGCAATGATGACTGGAGTCACTTGATGAAATAATTACGACATGGAATGATAAGCGTGAGAAGTTCGAGCATTAAGATCATATAGGCTTTATGTGTCATACAACTGACTTATTATATGGCTGTGTCAAATGCTGATGTATATATTTACCAGGAGCATTCACCTTCTATAATAACACATACAGTTTTATTTAGTAAGTTGAAGAGTAACGTGCCAAGTGCAATGATCCTTGGTAAGGAGTCAGATTACATACTTTACTGATCTGTTTTGAATATAAAATGAATCCTGATTGGTTGCCAGGGAATTTAAAAAGATCCTTCACCTTTTTTATAAAAAAGAAGTAAAAGAACAGAAAAAATAAATATTTTAAATGCTTACTTGTAGTTTTTTCCCTTTACATGAATGATGTTTTATTCACTTACAATTTGCAGGAAAAATTAATTTCCCAGCAGAGTCCTCTTCTCTCCATGTATGTCATTCTTATCTTCTGGAAATGTGCATTGACTCTCTGTGCTGGCCCAGCTCCTTTGCCCCTCCCCTTTTAACCCAAATCGCCTTTTATGTAGCTGAGGGAAGAGCAGACGGGAATACTATATATTTTTTACTTGAGTGACAGCTCTGAGTTTTTTGGAGCTCCTGATATCACATCCAAGATGGTGCTTCCAAGCAGCATTCTTGGGGATTTATGGGTAGATTTTTGTTAAAAAGGATGACCCAATGACAGTCTATTTAAGCTCTTTAGTTATTATTAGTAGTCTTTGCAAAGCTCTAAATGCCCAATCTAATTTTTCAGTTTTGCTAAATTTTCCATATTCCCATTCAGATTTTTAATGTGCGTATATGCTTTAAGTTTGCTTTTTATTTTTGTAATCCAATTTTTTGTTCATTTTCAGTGGGGATGTAGCATGTGTATTATAATACAGACGAACTTTCTAAATTAACCTATAAAAAAAAAAGAAAATTGAACAAAACCTTTGAGCTTTTGGCTTTCCTAAAGATGAACTCCAGCTGGACAGATAAACACACATGTTAATTACATACTGTAGAAGTAAACTATTTTTCTAGCAAAATAATTTGTTATTCTAAGTCTTGTGGTTGACACACCTCTGCCAGACAGCACAGCCAGTATGGCAAATCTACTACAGTTTTCTTCCAGAGTAAGGATCTTCCTAAAAACTGGGGGACAAATTATTAGAGAAAGTTTCCAAATATATTGGAAATAAAGGAATGAATTTAGCAATAGGAATAGTTTCTACTGGCAACAACCCCCATGGTGCATTTTTTGTTTGCTCGTGTCACAACTGAGTATAAAAGAGAAGAGAGGAGCCTCTAAGTGTAGCAATATGGTGTCATTTAATGAAGGTACAATATTTAGCAACTCACAGTGTTGATGATAAAACAGGCACTTCTAAGTATGCAGGCAACCGGGGTAAAGCTGTCCACATAGACCATTCCCCGCACCGCCATCTTAGTCCAAAGTGGTTGCAAACTGCCCCATTTTATTTTCAATGTGCTGGGCTCTATCTGACACCTCATTAATATGAGACTTGAACTGTTGCATCAGGGTTAACATATCTGTATGAATAGTGCTTCTCAGGGATACAATCATGTCTTTTAAAACTGTGTCCATTACCATCTGGTTGGATGTGGGAAAAACCAGAAGTGATTCATGTAATTCCCTGGTGTCATCTAATGATATGTCCAGTGCACTCCCCTCTGTTGGTGTGCCAGTGGGCTGAGAGAGCTTCTGTTTAGTTTTAGTTGGGCTAGAGGAGCTGGAGGAGCTCTGAGAGCATAGGCTGCAGTGTTGGGGATAGGGGGAATTAGGTCCCCTGGTGCCAGACTAATGCTGTGTCCAGTCGGAGCAGCGGGCTGAAAAATCTGTCAGTCTACCTGGTCTCCTCTGGTCCTTTCGCTTCCAGGACATGTTCCCTGGGGGTGCCCATTGCTGTAGGAGTTGAAACCGCCAATCTACGGTGCTCAGTTCTGCTGTTATAAGCCCCTGCAAGCGACCTCGCTGCAGAGTTGCTAGTCTAAGCGGGCATTCCGGTCCAAGTGCTGGCCACGCCCCCAGACATTTTTCAGGTTAGACAACTCAGCTATTAAATAGCCAAAAGAACCAATAGAAGGAGCACAAGATGAAATGCTAAAAAGAGTCCAAATGATTTCTTGATTTGCTTTAAAAGATGGCCAACACATTTCAGGGGCCTGAAAACACTCACCAGGGCTTCAGTTAACACAAGAAACTTGAATGGATCCAAATAAAGCTTTATTATGGTAAATGTATTGTTATGGTAAATAATCTGAATGAAAATAAATAAATAAGTAAATAAATAACAATAATTTTAAATAATAATAATTAAATGAGCACCAAGTGTTGCGTGACAAACATCAAAACGGTAGACCATTTCTTTTCACACATGATTCAACTAGTTATTGAGTTCACAGCTTCAACAATTTGATGTCTCAGATCTTGAAGAGTAGCAGGCATAGGTGGGACAAACACCCTGTCTTTTATGTATCCCCACAGATAACAATTGCAGGGGGTAAGATCTGGTGACCTGGGAGATGATGAACAAGATCTTGTTGTCCACCTCTTCCAATTCATCGTCCTGGAATGGTGTCGTTCAGATTAAAAAGAAGTCATTCGAACATTCTTGAATCTTTTGCAGTAACTGCAACTTGTACGGCTTCATATGCATATGGTTTTTAAGGACACATCATATCATTGTTTAAGGAATTCCAAGTTCAACGCTTGTAAATTTCTTAGGGCTCTGTTCGAATGCACTTTGGCTCAACATTTTCATCTGACGTGCAAGTATAACCAGTGCTTTCCTGTTTGCATATGCAACAATCTTCAACTTATTTTAACGCTTATGATGAGACGGGTGTTTCTTGAACCTACGTCGGAATTCACGTTGCACTTGAATGATGGATTCACACTTCGCAAACTGCAGCACACAAAACGACTTCTCCTGTGGCGTCGCTATTTTCCTATAATCAAGAAATCCAGAGATGTGCGGAATGTGCTTCTATCACTTACAGTTTATTTGAAATAATAAGTTGAAATCTGTTCCATCTTTTTAATAAACCCTGTATTATTATGGTAAATCTACTAGTATAGTAAATCTTACTGGATTGCAGTATCAAGAGTGGCTGGATACAGGTTTAAAAATTAAAATTTCTACATGTGTATTTTTTTTGTGAAATGTAAGCACAAAATAAAAAAAATGATGGCAAGGTTTTTTCTTTTATAACGTAGTGATAATATTTTATCTTCAATACTAAATAATTGAGTTAGCTTCCTGGTCCTTTCATAGTACAGCAACATTTTCAAGTGCAATATTCAGCTTTTACAGTATGTATCAGATTTTGTTTTACTACTTATATGAAGGACTATTTATTGTGTGCCATATTTCCTTCATGTGTTTCATTTCAGCTTTTCATTTTACATTTGGAACGTAGCCTAGTGTAACTTGCTGTGTTTGCATACTTAAAAGTTCCTGCAGATTACAATCTCAGTGGTGTAGAATATGTGATGAGACAGAAGACTGAACACCTGGAGCAGCTTCTAAGTAGAAAATGACTGCACACTATTATAAATACTGTAGTACAAGATTTGTGAAGGGAACTTACTGTATGTCTTTGTACAGTAGTAAAGGATTTTAGGGTAGACCTCAGCCCTAACTGGATGACAATAATTTGCTAAAACATAGGGCACTGGACACCACAAATCTGGGTGTAACATTTTACTAAGTTTGAACATATCCTTTAATTTCTTCTTATATAAAGCCTGTATTTTTTCTATACTGGTGTGCATCTATATGCTTATTTATGGCTAGTGATGTATGTTGGTTGCAGTAGTTCCCCTGCAACCAATTATTTTGTTTAGAATACTGATTAATTTCCCAGGTAGAGACCCCCTTTGTTCACAGAGGCCCTATCCGCGGTGGAGGTACTGTCAACCTGTTTAGGGAGGGCCATTTCTCAAAACTCCTCCCCCCAAAAAGAGGGCAACACTTGAAGAGAAATTAAAAAAAAAAAAACTGGGTTTAGTGTTACTTTAAGGATAAATTGGAACATGGGCACATGGGCACGTACAGTGCAATTTACATTTTTTTTTTGTAATAGAAGGTTCCATGTTTAAACATACTGGGCTTGATTTACTAATACTGGAAATGCAAAATCTGGTGCAGCTGCATGGTAGCCAATCAGCTTCTAACTTCAGGTTGTTCAGTTAAGCTTTGACAACAAATAAACTGGAAGCTGATTGGTTTCTATGCAGAGCTGCCTAGATTTAGAAGTTTCCATTTTTAGTAAATCAGCTCCACTGTGTCTGGCTGCTAGTAACTACTTTGTAAAAGTAAAGGTATTTTAAATATATTTTTTTCCCTAATGATGAAGAAAAAAAATCAGAAGTATAATGTAACTATTTTCATGTGCTGGAGTTATCCTAATATCATCCCCCTTTGTTGATCCATTGGGATAACCATGCTACAAGTTGGTGATATTGGGTAAGGCATCCATGTGCTTAGTAAATGTTATTAATAATGAAAAGTAGTCATGGGGCATGGGTTCATTTGTCTTTGCACTGGACCCCCTTTACAGCTACAGCCCAATAACCACAGTCATTTATAACTATCTCCCCAATTCACTGGACACTGGATAAAAATCCACATTATTGTTGAATGTTTTTTTTTTCCCCATTTTTTCATGTTTTGGTCGTGTTAACTGCAAAAAATTGAAACAAAACATAAAATATACAAATTACAAGTTCTATTTATTTATGTATAATTTACATATATACATGATTTGGGCTGTATGTCTCTTAGCGAAGATAAATTAACTAATGAAAGGCGCATCAGGGTTTTCATATGTAAATGTTGGACTTTCATTATTTCCCTTGCATTTTCTTTTAGAATATGTAAATGGCCTTAAAAATGTTTTTTCATGCACTGTACCCTTAAACAGCAGGGGGCTCTCAGCTTGGCTACAAGCTAGAGAGCTTCATCTCTAAGATCCCACAAAATTATCCCTGATCAAAGGGTCGTTTGTCAGTCTCAAATTTAATGTAATTAAAAATGCAAGTCGTAAAAAAAAAAAAGGTTCTATTTTTTCAAAGTCACTTTAGTTAATTTGTTTCTGTTTGTTCATTATTTTTATTGATTCTTATATAAGAATGATATTTTCGATAATATTTCAGATTTAAGAAAAAACAGTTTTTTTACATGGTATGCAGATGGGCAGAGCTTTCATAAGCGGAGATGGGACATAATATGCAGTATTTGCCCAATCTACTCCCAACCAGCCTGTTTATGCCCACTTGAGCAACCTTTCTATCTACTGGTAGAAAAAAAAAATCAACAATAGAAATTGCCCAACGTAGCTGAAGATCTCCAAGTGTTGTTCAAGATGTCTGAGCTCCAGCGCAATCTCCCTATAGCTCATAATAGCTACACTGCCAGATTATGACCTTTACGCTGCCATATTATCACATGTAAAAGGCTTCTACTATGCCAGATTATCACAGAAATTGCATTGCAATCACAGGTGTACAGCCGTGCATTACTGTATGTTAGTGTTCAGGCAGGATGTTGGGTGGCAGCTTAACCATCTGGTTTTAGCCATTGGTTAGAGATGGGAAAACGGTTTGGCCCGAGCATGAGTTGGGGCCAAACATTTGCCTGTTCGGCCATTCACCAAACACCCAAATTTGCAGGGTGTTTGCCCTGACGAACACCCTGTAATGCACTGAGCACTGCGCAGTGCATTCTGCGCCCTGATTGGGCAAAGCTTTGCCCAATTAGGGCGCAGTGGAAACTGGTTGTTAAGGAGCAGAGAAGCCGACCACGGGGTCCTTAACAAACCATGAATCATCAGCTGAACAATAAAAATTAAAAAGTGGAGGTAAAATAAATAAAGAGAAAAAAAGTAAAAAGAAAAATGGCATGGCCCTCCCCAAAATTCTTACCAGACCCTTATATGGGCATGCAGCCTGACAGGTCAGGAAGGGGGGGAGGGACGATTGAGCCCCCCCTCCTGAACTATAACAGGCCACATGCCCTCAACATAGAGGGGTATGTGCTTTGATGGGGCAAGGGTCTCTTCCCAACAACCTTGGGCTGTGGTTGTTGGCGTCTTATCAGAATCTGGTAGCCCCCTTTAACAAGGGGCCCCAAGATCGCACCCCCCATGTGAATGGGTATCGGCTAGATAGTACCCCTACCCATTCACCAAAACAATGTACAACAGTAATAAGCACAAGAGATTCTCTCTTTATTAAAAAAAAAAAAAATGGTCTCCCTCGATGTAAATCTATCGTCAATCACGCCACGTGTCGGAACCAAAAAAAAATGAAAAACAATCTTGCCTCCTGAGAGGTCCCCCACTGTATGCCCGCTCTGCAGTTTTACAGTTCTTATATAGGCAAAGGGTGGGGCCATCTAGCTACATCACACAGTGGTACCGCCTCCTTCTGATGTCAAGTGATGTCAGAGGGGGTGGTGCCACCGGGTGACACCCCTTGCCTATATAGGAAATATCAAAACGCAGAGCTGGCATATGGCAGAAGGCCTCCCAGAAGGCGAGAGCGTTTTTTTTTTTATTTTTCAGGTGCAGCGAGCGGTGTGATTGACAATAGATTTACATCAAGGAACACTATTTTTTAATTTTTTAATAAAGGATTTGTCAAAAACTGTCTATTGTGTTTATTACTTTTGCACACTTTTTTGGTGAATGGGTAGGGATACTATGTATATAATACCCATTCACATGGGAGGGGGGCCAGGATCTAGGGGTCTCCCTGTTAAAGGAGGCTTCCAGATTCCATTAAGCCCCCCCGCCCGCAGACCCCAACAACCACAAGCCTAAGTTTGTGCGAAGAGGCCCTTGTCCCCATCAACATGGTGACAAGCTGTTTTGGGGTACCTCAAAGCACCCACCCCCTATGTTGAGGACATGTGGCCTAATATGGCTCAGGAGGGAGGGTGCTCACTCGTTCCCCCCTCTTTCCTGACGTGCCAGGCTGCATGCCCGTAAAAAGGGTCTGGCAAGGATTTTGGGAGGGACCCTTCGCAGTTTCTTTTTAAAATTTTGGCATGGAGTTCCCCCATGAATCCACACCAGACCCAAATGGCCTGGTATGGACTGGGGGAGGGACCCCACGTCGTTTTTTTCTTTATTTTTTCAATAGCCAAGTGGCGGCATTTGTAACCACAAGTCATTTTAATTGAGATTTGACTAGTTTCTTTTGAAATATTATTTTTGCTGTAGCATGTTTAAAGCATGCTTCAGATGCGCCACTTTGCAGGCACATTAAGGGGACCCCCCAGGCACTATATTTAAAGCAATTTTTCATTTTTATTGTTGCACATTAAGCATAGTTAAAATCACTGTTACTGAAAAAATTATCATTTTTTTTTTCTTATTGATAAATGTCTCCTAGGGCAGTACCCAGACTCCCACACCCCTTTTATGGCCAATTGCTTTGCATATAACCCTTCAAAATGAACACATCTGATTTTTTCCTGTTTGGCTCCCGTAGACTTCAATGGGGTTTGCGGTTTGGGTTAGATCATTTCCCCTGTTCAGGAGTTCTGCTACCAACTGAACAGGGAGGTGTTCGACCCATCCCTACCCCCGATCACACTAGTGAAACTTGTAATGCGATTTGACAGGTTCAAAAAACATGACAAGTTGCATCCCATTGTCAGCAATGCAACTGTTAAAATCGGTGGGCCGCATTGATTTCAAAAAGAAGTTCCTGCACTATTTTTGCCAATTTCAGGCTTGAAATTTCACAGATGTCAGCCAAGTCGCACCTGAAGTCGCACTGACATGCAGCTTTGAAATCATGTTCTTTCAAGTGAAGTCGGGCTTGGCATGGCCGGGGGGTTTACTATACATAAGGTAAAGAAATAGTGGTCGTAAGAAAGCACCATACCTCAACGGGCAGTGCATGGAAGTGTTTAAAAAAGCACCATTTGTTCTGCAAGATCCAGGACATTGGGCTTTTACTCCAGACTGTCCGCCATTGCTCCTTCTTCTGCAAGGTCCTCAGAAGTGTCCACTGGAAAAGAAGTAATGCGATAAAACACTAAACAGTTTCATAAAAAAAAAAAATTCACGAAATGAGCCCTCTGACCCCCCCCCCCCCCCCCTGTCCACTTCCCTCTTTTTTTTTTTTTTTTTTTTTTGAATGGATGAAAATCACATTCTTTAGCCCTTGACATGGATGGAATAATGGGATGCTCTTATATCAGCTGCTGGTCAATTACTGGCTTAATGCTGTATCTCTGTTCTCTTTATAGGTCCCTGGAAGAACGAGGGAAGACCATTACCTTCCATTCTCATGGAGAAACTGGTAATAAAGGTGTGTTACTACAGTGAGGCAACTGGACCATAGGACCTTTGAGGTCTGCAATGGTCCCATGGGTGACAGTGACTCAAAACTGCTTTGCTCTTTTCACTTTACAAGGATTTCAAATATTTAATAAAATGGTGCCAAAGTATGGGGTGCTCTAATATATATTTTGTAATTTTTAATGATATTTTCCAGCAGCAGAATTTTAAGGACACAGCTCCTTTCAGAGTAGTGCTATTTCTTTTGGCACAGCTTGGAGCTCTTGTTGAATTAGCAGACATTTGATGTTAACTGTTGAGACCAAAGTTTCCATATCGAGCTCAAGGATTTCTCTGACTTCCTGGTGTGCAGCGCCATACAGAGCTGTGTGTTTGTTGCTACTGATTGACCTCCTTTTGTGGTTCACTGTGTTCCAAGTGAATTCTGATTGAGCTTTTTTCTTGCACTATGTGGATTTTCTTTTATATTTATCTATATTTTTTAGTGAGATCTTTGAAACATACATATTTTTGTGATTTTCTCTGGATTAAAAAAAATCAATAACATTTATTAAATTAACTGAGCATACTTTTTTTTATTACAACTTTTTAAATCACTGATATAGTATGTACTGTTTTAGAGCACATAACAATTTACACCAAGCCCTGCCCCAAGGTAGCTGAAATTAGAACTCTACCCCTAAAATGATCTTTAATTTAAACACCTTCTCTTACATACTGCTTAACATTTAAACTAGTGAAAGTGAAGAGCACGAAACAGAGTCAGAAATATGATTTTATAAAGACTCAATTTATTTTTGGATAGCAAAAAAAATAGAGCCAAGACATTTGGAAGGTAAAAATCACCCCCTTCTTCAGGGCTGTAGGGACTTATGGGTGTTTATGCAGACTAGTAGATTTGGCCTTAGGAATTTAAAAAGAAATTATGCTGTCAACTTACAACTGCAACCTGATGCTGTGCTCCACCGGCTGAGCATGGGCTTCCACAGGTAGGGGCAAGGGGGGGCAAATGCCTCTCTCAACTTCCCCTTTCAACATACTGTTTAGTAAGCCACTTTATACCATCCTGTCTGGTCTGTTTAATAATCCTGTGTGCCTGTGTGTCTGTGTATGTGTTTTTAAAAAAATAAGCCGTTCTTTACCAGTTTTCAGAGGGCCAAGGACTGCTCACGTGACCCGTCGTCTCTCTCCTCTCCCCATCTGACAACTGCTTGCAGTGGGCAGGGCCGAGCAATCCTCACTGATGTCAGTCGGGAAGGGAGGAGGAGGGTAGGGGGAGAGGAGGAGGGAGGCAGCAGGTCACGTGAGCGATGAGTGGCGCACTGAAAACCTGTAAAGAATGGCTTATTTTTATAAAACACAGACACAGGGGCACACAGGGATTATTAAACAGACTGTAGACAGGATATGAAACTTTAAATGAAATTACAGCAGGAGGAGAAGAGGGGGGGGGGGGCAGACACTGACAGAGGAGCAGACAGGCAGGGAGAGAGGGGGGAGAGAGGACAGGAGGGCTGCGGAGAGCGGAGGCACGTAAACTGACCACAGTGTCAGGGCTCATCAGCCATGGTATACAATAGTCAGTTTACAGAGAGGAGGACATAGCCAGGCAGGATAAGCCAGGTATTTCAGGTAATACAAGGGGCCAAATTACACAGCAAAGCACTGTGGTGTATAACATGCTTTAAGGGAACAGGATCACATTTTTTTTAGGTTAACAAATGCTTTAAAAATAAATGCTGCTGTTTGCTCTTTAAAAATAAATACTCAATATAAGTATAATGACTAAGTCCCTCCCCTTCATGACATTGTTGAAAAAGGTCGGAGCATGGGTGACCTTAAAATGATGCCCCCCCCCCCCTGAAAAAAGTTCTGCGGACGCCCATGTGGCCGAGCATCAAAATCGGTTGCTTTGGACCCCCCAAGTAATTTGGATTCGTTCTTTTTGCATTTATATTTAAAACAACTAACTCTTCAGGGAATCATACATCTGACTGTACATCGGGCTTCCCACTTGCTTATAGTAACTATTGAAGGACAGCTTCTTTAATGAGCTGCAGTCTTTAAAAATATCCCAAAAACCTAATACATGTTTTAAACATGAGTACTGCTATAAAATCACTCTACCAGCCACCTAAAAAAAATCTAGATTGAAGTTTAGTGCAATAGAAAACGTATTATATTCACTTATCCGGTGGGCCATTGCGGTTTGGTGCCTTTTTGTATACCTACTTCCAGACCCGGCCTTTTCTGGCACTTTTTGTTTATATTTAACAATCAGTATTTTTGCTAGAAAATGACCTAAAACCCCCAAAAATTATATATTTTTTTAAAGTAGAGGCCCTAGAGAAAAAATTGGTTGGGTTTTGCAATTTTTTATGTCTCATGGTATTTGCGCAGCGTTATTTCAAATGAAATTTTTTGGGGAAAAATAATTTTTGGAGTTTTAATGCAAAAAAAACCACAATACATAACTAGGGTTGAGCAAACCCGAACTGTAAAGTTCGGGTTCGTACCGGACTTTAGGGTTTTCGGGTACCGGACCCGAACCCGAACATCGTACTGTATATTCGTTATCGAGTTCGGTGTTCAGCAATTTAATGGTGCGTAAAAAAAGATGCAGGGCAGCCAATCCAAAAGCGTTTAACTGGTGTGCCCTTAGAAGCCATCACAGCCATGCCTACTAATGGCATGGCTGTGATTGGCCAGTGCAGCATGTGACCCAGCCTCTATATAAGCTGGAGTCACATAGTGCCGCACGTCACTCTCCTCTATCTAGTGTAGGGAAAAGCCAGGGGGGATTTTATGCAAGCTCAGTGCACCAGCATATTCAGTGCGCATTTAAAGCTAATATTTTCGATAATTTTCTTGGGCTAAAATTCACTATTTTATAGCCCTTGCTTGCTGCATCTGTACATGTAGAGTTCAAGCTGCTGTCCTACTGTGTTAGTCATAAAACACAATTTTTGGCCAAAATACACAGTTTTACAGCCTTTGCTTGCTGCATGTGTGATAAAAACAAGCTTGAAATACTGCAATAGTTTTCTGTGTTTGAAAAAACACCCATTATTGGCATTGCCCTCCATCTTGGGGCTCTGTCGCATTATTCAGTGCACATTTAAAGCTATATATAGCTATAATTTCCTGGGTTTTTAAAAACACCCTTTTGGGCTAAAATCCACAATTTTATAGCCCTTGCTTGCTGCTTCTGTACATGTAGAATTCAAGCTGCTGTCCTACTGTGTTAGTCAAAAAACAAAATTTTTGGGCAAAATACACAGTTTTACAGCCTTTGCTTGCTGCATGTGTGATAAAAACAAGCTTGAAATACTGCAATAGTTTTCTGTGTTTGAAAAAACACCTATTTTTGGCATCACCCTCCATCTTGGGGCTGTGTCGCATTATTCAGTGCACATTTAAAGCTATATACAGCTTTTCTGGGTTTTTAAAAACACCCTTTTTTTTTGCTGCATCTGTACGTGTAGAATTCAAGCTGCTGTCCTACTGTGTTAGTGAAAAAACACCCTTTTTGGGCTAAAATCCACAATTTTATAGCCCTTGCTTGCTGCATCTGTACGTGTAGAATTCAAGCTGCTGTCCTACTGTGTTAGTAAAAAAAACACCCTTTTTGGGCAAAATACACAACATACTGTTGTTCTATTTTGCTATTAAAAAACACCCATTTAGGGCAAAAAAAATTATTTTGCAGCGTTTGCTGCATATGTTACTGTGAGATACACCCTTTAGATACTGTTGTTCTATTTTGCTACTCAAAAAACACCCATTTAGGGCAAGATCCTAAATTTGAGAAATATGTGGAGAACGTCAAATAAGGGATGTGGCCTCGGTCGTGGTGCTGCTGGTGGAGCTCCTGTTGCAAGGAGAGGATGTGGTCGATCTGTGCCAGCTACACGCACAAGTGAAACACCTTCCTCAGTTGCGAGTAGGCGACAGAACCTGCAACAGTATTTGGTTGGGCAAAATTGCGCTCTACGAATGTTGAGGCCAGAACAAGTACAGGCGATAGTAGATTGGGTTGCTGACAGTGCCTCCAGTGCTGTCACATTGTCTCCCACCCAGTCTACTGCTGAAAGATCAGAGTTGGCACCTGCAGCCCATCAGTCTTTCACCTCACCCCCCTTGCAAATCAGCCAAGCAGTCTGAGGCCCAAGTCATGCAGCAGTCTCTTCTGATTTTGATGACTCTGTTAGCATGGTTTCCCAGGGCCATCCACCTAGCCCTGCCCCAGAAGTGGAAGAGATTGAGTGCACCGATGCCCAACCACTTATGTTTAAAGATGAGTACATGGGAGATCCATCGCAGCACGTCTCGGATGATGAAGAAATACAGGTGTCAACTGCTGCGGCTTTCAGAATTGTGCAGACCGACAAGGAGGGCAGGGGTGAAGACTGGGTGGAAGATGATGTGGAGGACAATGAGGTCCTCGACCCCACATGGAATCAACGTCATGCAGGTGACCTGTGTAGTTCGGAGGAAGAGGCAGTGGTCGCACAGAGCCACCAGCACAGCAGAAGAGGGAGCAGGGTGAAAAAGCAGAGCGGCCGTCCCCTAGACAGTATGCCTGCTGCTGCCCAACGCAGCAAGGGACTGAGCACACCAAAGCCAGCTCCAAGGAGTTGTCTAGCATTGCAGTTCTTCAGACAATGTGCTGATGACAGGACACGAGTGGTTTGCACGCTGTGCAATCAGAGTCTGAAGTGAGGTATAAACGTTCTCAACCTGAGCACAACCTGCATGACCAGGCATCTAAGTGCAAAGCACGAGCTGCAGTGGAGTAGACACCTCAAAAACCAAGAAAGGTCTCTGGCTCCTCCTGCTTCCTCTTCTGCTGCAGTCTCAGCCTCTTCATCCACTTCTGTAGTGACAGTGGCACCTGCCACCCCGCAAACAGAGGGTCAGCCAGCAACACCCCCACCTGGGTCACCAACCATCTCCACAATGTCCCATGGAAGCGTTCAGCTCTCTATCTCCCAAACACTGGAGTGGAAGAGGAAGTACCCCCCTACCCTCCCGCGATCCCTGGCCCTGAATGCCAGCATTTCAAAATTCCTGGCCTTTGAAATGCTGTCATTCCGTCTGGTGGAGATGCAGAGTTTTAAAAGCTTTATGGTGGTGGCTGTCCCACAGTACTTCGTGCCCAGCCGCCACTACTTTTCCAGGCTAGCCATCCCTTCCCTGCACAAGCAAGTGGGGGACAAAATCAGGTGTGCACTACGCAACGCCATCTGTGGCAAGGTTCACCTAACTACGGACACATGGACCAGTAAGCACGGTCAGGGATGTTATATCTCCCTAACAGCACACTGGGTAAATGCAGTGGCGGCTGAGCCTGAGGCGGATAGCAGTTTGGCGCATGTCCTTCCACCACTGAGGATTGCAGGGCGCTTCAGTTTGCCTCCTGTTGCTAACTCCTCCTACTCCTACTCCGCTTCCTCATCCTCTACCGCCTCCAGCACCTTCACCACCAACTTCAGCACAGCCAGGGGTAAACGACAGCAGGCAGTTTTAAAACTTGCCTGTTTGGGGGAAAAACCCCGCACCACGCAGGAGTTGTGGAGTGGCATTGAAGAACAGACCGATGAGTGGTTGGTGCCAGTGATCCTCAAGCCCGGCCTGGTGGTGTGCGATAATGGGCGATATCTCATAGCAGCTCTGGGCATAGCCAGTTTGACGCACATCCCTTGCCTGGCGCATGTGCTGAATTTGGTGGTGCAGAGGTTCCTTAAAAATTACCCCGATATGTCAGAGCTGCTGTGCGGGCCATCTGTGCACACTTTCGGCGTTCTCACCTTGCTGCTGCTCACCTGTCAGCGCTGCAGCGTATCTTCGGCTTTCCCACTCACCGCCTCATATGTGACATGCCCACAAGGTGGAACTCCACCTTGCAAATGTTGGCCAGACTGTGCTAGCAGCAGCAGGTGATAGTGGAGTTTCAGGTGCAGCATGCACGCATGAGTCGCTCTGTGGAACAGCACCACTTCACCACCAATAACTGGGCCTCCATGCGAGACCTGTGTGCCTTGTTGCGCTGTTTCGAGTACTCCACCAACATGGCCAGTGCCGATGACGCTGTTCTCAGCATTACTATCCCACTTCTATGCCTCCTTGAAAAAACTATTTGGGCGATGATGGAAGAGGATGTGGCACAGGAGGAGGAGGAGGAGTAAGAGGGATCATTTCCAAGGCTTTCAGGGCAGTCATTCATAAGTGGTTCTGAGGGTGGGTTCCTGCACCCACAAAACGCCAGGTACACAATTGTCCAGCAAGGGCCCAGTTCTGGAGGATGCCGAGGTGGAGGATGAGGAGGAGGAGATGGAGGAGGAGGAACCATGTTCACAGCAGGGTGGCACCCAGAGCAGCTCATGGCCATCACTGGTGCGTGGCTGGGGGGATACAGAGGACACAGACGATTCACCTCCCACAGAGGACAGCTTTTCGTTGCCTCTGGGCAGCCTGGCACATATGAGCGATTACATGCTGCAGTGTCTACGCAACGACCGCCGAGTTTCCCACATTATAACTTGTGCTGATTACTGGGTGGATACGCTGCTGGATCCCCGTTACAAGGACAACATACCGTCCTTAATTCCCTCACTGGAGCATGATCGTAAGATGCGTGAGTACAAGCGCACGCTGGTAGACGCGCTGCTGGTGGCATTCCCACCTGACAGCGGGGGCACAGTGGAAGCACAAGGCGAAGGCAGAGGAGGAGGAAGAGGTAGCCAACGCAGCCGGGGCACTGCCACCACCTCAGAAGGCAGGGTTACCATGGGCGAAATGTGGAAAAGCTGTGTCAACATGCCGCAACAACCAGCACCACCAGCTGATATGGAACATCTTAGCAGGAGGCAGCATTTCACCAACATGGTGGAGCAGTATGTGTGCACACGCCTAGAAGTACCGAATGACGGGTCTGCCCCCTTCAACTTCTGAGTCTCCAAATTGGGCATATGGCCTGAGTTTGCCCTTTATGTCTTGGAGGTGCTGGCCTGCCCTGCAGCCAGTGTATTATCTGAACGTGTATTTAGCACAGCAGGGGGCATTATCACAGACAAGCGCAGCCGCCAGGCCAGAGCAAATGTGGACAAGCTCAATTTCATTAAAATGAACCAGGCATGGATCCCACAGGACTTGTCTGTACCTTGTGCAGAATAGACATGTATACCGGCCTTATAACAAAAAAATATTGAAAAGAAAAAGTGGGGTTTTTTAGGCCGAGATGATCAGAATATGACACTGTATGTTAGTTAAAAAGCATATTTATTAAACAAGAAGGTTCATAAAAAGGCATGTGATTACATGCTCTAAATACATACATACATATAACAACAAAAAAAAACAAAAACAAGGTATAAGAAAACTGAGTGGTAGGTCTCAATAAGAGATGATGGAGAATGGTCCCTGCGCAGCTGATGCGTTTCGCATGGTTCTGCTTCCTCAGGGCTCAAGAGACCACAAACCAACTAGTATTCCCTTGTGTGTAAAATCATTAGGTGGGAAGCAGTCCTGTATGCGGGCACTGGTCATAGGCAGTATGTTGTCTTTAAGTGGAAATATGAAAATATACATATGTACCCTATATTAAATATAAAAGCGCAACTGTATATATATATATATATATATATATATATATATATATATATATATATATATATATATATGCATCCCAAACATGCGTGATATTTCTATATATTAGGGTACAAGATTAATAGTATTAGATCATATCCCAAACATATTGTGTCATTTCCGCATAGATGAGGTAATATATTTCATCCTCACTGGGGGTCCTATGTATTAATCAGGCAGATGCTTGCACAAATATACGTGTCAGACAGACCGCCAGTCCATCAGTCATAGTGGAGGAGACACCATGGGGAGTATTTACAAGCCCCTTCCAGGAACCAATCCTTAGTGTACTCATGCCAGCCGCTTGTCTGCGTGCCCGCCGCTCATCTGCCTTCCGTCTCTGGATGGAGGACGGGACTTCAAGTTAACCCGCAGGTGATTGGTTGCTAGCAACCAATCACAAGCTGGTTACCTGGAAAAGTTGTGCAGATCCCTCCCTCCTTCCAGAGCTGTCCTGCTTCTGATGTCAGCTTCATGCTTGCAGCCGTCCATGCGGAGCCGTCCATGCGGAGCTGTCCAACTGCTGTCCGCTCTCTGAGTAATGTGGAGTAAGCTGAGGGTGCTGTGAAGGGGGAGCTGAGCTTGAGGACAGGAACCTGAAGCTGGGAGGGAGCTGAGGATGGGGGAGAGCTGAGGACACAGGGAGCTGAGGACAGGAATCTGAAGATTGGGGGGGGGGGCTGACAACAGGAATCTGAAGATGGGGGTAGGGCTGAGGATGGGAATCTGAAGATGGGGGGGAGAGGGATGAGGACAGGAATCTGAAGATGGGTGGGGGGGGGCTGAGGACAGGAATCTGAAGATGGGGTAAGGCTGAGGACAGGAATGTAAAGGGGTAGTGGGGAACAGGAAGGTAAAAGGGTAGTGGGGGACAGGAATGTAGGGGTAGTGGGGGACAGGAATGTAAAGGGGTAGTGGGGGACAGGAATGTAATGGGGTAGTGGGGGACAGGAATGTAAAGGGGTAGTGGGGGACAGGAATGTAAGGGGGTAGTGGGGGACAGGAATGTAGGGGTAGTGGGGGACAGGAATTTAAAAGGGTAATGGCGGACAGGAATGTAATGGGGTAGTGGGGGACAGGAATGTAAAGGGGTAATGCGGGATAGAAATGTAAAGGAGTAGTGGGGGACAGGAATGTAAAGGGGTAGTGGGGGACAGGAATGTAGGGGTAGTGGGGGACAGGAATGTAAAGGGGTAGTGGGGGACATGAATGTAGGGGTAGTGGGGGACAGGAATGTAAAGGAGTAGTGGGGGACAGGAATGTAGAGGTAGTGGGGTACAGGAATGTAAAGGGGTAGTGGGGGACAGGAATGTAGGGATAGTGGGGGACAGGAATGTAATGGGGTAGTAGGGGACAGGAATGTAAAGGGGTAGTGGGGGACAGGAATGTAGGGGTAGTGGGGGACAGGAGTGTAAAGGGGTAGTGGGGGACAGGAATGTAGGGGTAGTGGGGGACAGGAATGTTAAGGGGTAGTTGGGGACAGGAATGTAAAGGGGTAGTGGGGGACAGGAATGTAGAGGTAGTGGGGGACAGGAATGTAAAAGGGTAGTGGGGGACATGAATGTAGGGGTAGTGGGGGACAGGAATGTAAAGGAGTAGTGGGGGACAGGAATGTAGAGGTAGTGGGGTACAGGAATGTAAAGGGGTAGTGGGGGACAGGAATGTAGGGATAGTGGGGGACAGGAATGTAGGGGTAGTGGGGGACAGGAATGTAAAGAGGTAGAGGGGGACAGGAATGTAAAGGGGTACTAGGGGACAGGAATGTAAAGGGGTAGTGGGGGACAGGAATGCAGAGTTGTATAAAGTACTCGAAACCCATACTTGAGTAAAAGTACAAGTGCTCAATCAAAAAGTGACTTGAGTAGAAGTGGAAGTGCTTGATCAAAAAGTGACTTGAGTAGAAGTACTAAAGTATTCAACATTTTTTGTACTTAAGTATTGCAAGTAGTTTTTTTTTAAATTTTGCTACTCAAGTACTGAAAGTAAAAGTACCAGTAGTTTTGAAAAAAAAAATGCTACTCAAGTACTGAAAGTAAAAGTACAAGTACTGTGTTATGTAGTTATTAAAGAAAGAAGTCAAAAGTTTGAACATCATATTGTTTTTTATTATTTCAAATGCAGCTTTTATTTATACATACAGTAGCTTTTATTTTCGAATGCGCTGATAATACACATGTTTTGAGCTTCATGAAACCTGCCATCTACTGTTCTGGCAGTGGTAATTTTTATAATAGTAACGAGTAACTATGCAGCACAAAAAAAAATATTGGAGTAGAAGTATTGAAATCATTGAAAAAATGTAGTGAAGTAAAAGTGGAAGTAGGAGAAAACAATTCTACTCTAGGAAAGTACAGATACCGCCTTTCGGTACTTAAGTACAGTAGTGAAGTAGTTCTACTTAGTTACTATACATCTCTGCAGGAATGTAAAGGGGTAGTGGGGATGAGGAAAGGAATGTAAAGTGGTGGGGGGGGGGGGGGTGAGGACAGGAATGTAATGGGGTACTAGGGATGAGGACAGGATTGTAAAGGGGTACTGGGAGGTGAGGACAGGAATGTAAAGGGGTACTGGGGATGAGGACAGGAATGTAAAGGGGTACTGGGGGTGAGGACAGAAATGTAAAGGGGTACTGGGGATAAGGACAGAAATGTAAAGGGGTACTGGGGGCGAGGACAGTAATGTAAAGGTGGAAGGGAGGTGATATAAAGGAGGCTGAGGACAGGAATGCAGAGGTGGGCAGAGGACAGAAATGTGAAGGAGGAAGGGCATGATATAAAGGGGCATAAGGATAGGAATGTAAAGGGGGGGTGATGACAATGATGTGAGGGGAGGGGGGATATGAAGGTGGGCTGGGGACAGTAATGTGAAGGGGGTTGTGATGTGCAGGGGGGCTGAGAACACTGTTGTAATGACAGGATTGTGATGTGAAGGATATGAGGCAAGCTTTATAACATTGCTACCTGTGTTCTGCATGTAGGCAGCCCATTCATTTCATTTTGTGCAATTGTCAGTATAGTAATTAGGTAGGTCAGTGTAGTGATCAGGTTGGTCAGTGTAGTGGTCAGGTAGGTCTGTGTAGTGGTCAGGTAGGTCAGTGTAGGTGTCAGTATAGTAATCAGGTAGGTTAGTGTAGGAATCAGGTAGGTCTCAAAAGTGGTCAGATAGGTCTCTGTAGGTGTCAGTATAGTGATCAGGTAGGTTAATGCAGGAAACCTGGAGAGCTGTGTAGTGGTCAGTGTAATTGTCAGGTAGGTTTGTGTAGTGGTCAGATAGGTTTGTGTAGTGTCCAGGTAGGTCTGTGTAGTGCTCAGGTAGGTCAGTGTAGGTGTCAGTATAGAAATTAGGTAGATCAGTGTAGTGATCAGGTTGGTTAGTGCAGGAATAAGATAGGTCAGTGTAGGTGTCTGTGTAGTGGTCAGGTAGGTTTGTGTAGTGGTCAGGTAGGTTTGTGTAGTGGTCAGGTAGGTCTGTGTAGGTGTCAGTATAGTAATCAGGTAGGTCAGTGTAGGACTAAGATAGGTCAGGTAGGTTTGTGTATTGGTCAGGTAGGTTTGTGTAGTAGTCAGGTAGGTTTGTGTAGTGGTCAGGTAGGTCTGTGTAGTGGTCAGGAAAGTCTGTGTAGTAGTCAGGTAGGTTTGTGTAGTGGTCAGGTAGGTTTGTGTAGTGGTCAGGTAGGTCTGTGTAGTGGTCAGGTAGGTCTGTGTAGGTGTCAGTATAGTAATCAGGTAGGTCAGTGTAGCAATAAGGTAGGTCTGTGTAGTGGTCAGGTATGTCAGTGTAGGTGTCATTATAGGAATTAGGTAGGTCAGTGTAGTGATCAGGTTGATTAGTGCAGGAATAAGGTAGGTCATTGTATGTGTCTTTGTAGTGGTCAGGTAGGTTTGTGTAGTGGTCAGGTAGGTTTGTGTAGTGGTCAGGTAGGTCAGTGTAGGTGTCAGTATAGTAATCAGGTAGGTCAGTGTAGGAATAAGGTAGGTATGTGTAGTGGTCAGCTAGGTCAGTGTAGGTGTCAGTGTAGTTGTCTGTTTAGTGGTCTAGTAGATTTGTGTAGGGAGCGCAAGTTACTAACCTTACCCCGGGCGCTGACAACCCACGCTACACCACTGGCCATTGGCATCTGGATATATTGGAAGTGATGTCAGGTCATTGCTTTTGGGTTACCATAGCCAAGAACCGATCAAAGTCAGCTAGGCCAGGTTTGGTTTTCTGATCAGCCTGCAGAAACGCTGGCTGGTTGCATGGGTCTCCCGGTGGAACGGGAGAGCCTGAGAAAGCCGAAGAGGCCTAGGATTACTTTTACAAGAGAGCCAACCACCTGCAGATTCAGGCACCATCCCGGTATAACCACTTGAAGTCTTGCCACGTACTGGTACATTGCTGGTCGGCAAGTGGATATTTTGGGCATCTACTGAGAGAGGCCTGTGTGTTTAAGAGCTGCCTCGCCATGTTAAAAATATCCTTGTGTTTGTACTACTTTAATTAGCATGAAAATCCTAGTGTCGCTTAAGGTGCTAATAAACCCAAAACCAAGGAATATAACTAAATATAATATATTACAGCTTACCAATCATTAGATGTGGTGGCTGCACTGTTTTTTATTTTTTTAGCCTTTGTTCCCTCTGTTTTCCCCTGGTGATCTGGCCACACCTCCTGTATTAGAGTGCTTACGCTCTGGATGAAGGAGCACAGGGCTACAGCAGAAAGCAGCATTGTCAGTCTGGGGGAGGGGAGCCTTAGATGTATTAGCAGATTTAGATACAATAGCAAATTGAAGCCAAACTCCAGCTAACACTGCAGTTACACAAGCAGTAACATTTTTTTTCTTTTGGGATAAAGATTTTACATAAATAAAAGCTAATCATTGTAAGCACCCGTAAGTAAATGGTTTGTCTCAACATTTTAAACAGGTACATTTGCAGGAGAGCTTGTTCTGTTGGAAAACAACAGACTTACTGGCTGGATCACCATGTGAAAATAAAAGAGAAAAACATAGTCACCATATCTAAGAACTAATAGGCTGCAATAAAATAAATGCTTGCTTTTGGGTTTAATACACAAGTTCTGGTGTGCCATGGTGATATTCATGGGGACAGGCTCTACATGTACATTCAAATTTGCACATGAGCACAGGAGATGGGAGCACTTTATTTTTTTTTGATGTAATTTCTTTTTAACTGTTTCTTTCTCTTTTTTGTTAACTTTACTGCTATCACAAGAGATAGAACATCATCACTTTTGATAGCACCGGCAGTGCTCCTTATTGAGAGATCAGGGCTCTATAAGACCCCTCATCCCTCTTCTGCCCTCCAAATCATCTGATCAAACCGATCTCGGTTTGATCAGATATTTATCTTGCTTGCAACCGTGTGTAAACAACAAACCAAAACCAGAAGTGTTAACTAGAAGTGACTAATTCCTCATCACTTCAGGCATCATTAGTCACATAGGGATGGGAGGAATAGATGTTCTTCCTTCTTTGTGCTCAGCTGGTTCGAATGTGTATGGTGGTCCCGATCTCTCTCATTACACAGGGGCCTCCTTCCGTGTCCTGTAAATGTGACTGGGCAGCTTGGATCATGTTTATCCATCCCTGGCAGCAGCCATGACCCTGATGTAACCACATCCACCTGAGAACGTACAGGTATGTCCTAAGAGCTGGAAGTAGTTAAATATTTTTTTCTGGAGTGTGAAAGAATGAAAAAATATTGGAACAACTTAATGTGAACAAATCACCAAGACCAGATGGCAAACAACACAAGAGTCCTCAAAGAAGTCAGTCAGGTCATTGCTGGACCACTATTCCTAATCTTTAGCTTACTAACCGTAATGGTGCCAGCAGGTTGGCGAATGTAGTACCAATTATTAAAAATGGGATGAAATACATACCTGGAAAATACAGGCCAGTCAGCCTAACATAAATAGTTTTTAAACTATTGTAGGGGATGATAAGGGACCATATCCAAGAATTTGCTGATATGAAAAGTGTCATTAGTAGTAACCAACATGGATTTATGAAAGATCATTCTTGCCATACCAACTTATTAACATTCTATTAGGAAGTTAGCTGTAATCTGGATAAAAGAATGCCTGTGGATGTGGCGCATCTACACTTTTCCAAAGCATTTGACACGGTACTCCATAACCACTTAATCCACAACAAAGGTCTGTTGGCATTAACGATAGTGTATGTACCTGCATAGAAAACTGGTTACAGGGGTGCGTTCAGAGGGTGATGATAAATAGCGTATCTTCAGAATAGTCTGGGGTTATAAGTGGGGTACTCCAGGGATCTGTCCTGGGACCAATCCTCTTTAGCTTGTGTACAGATTATATAAAATAGTTTTGTATCAAGGAAGACCTTGATACAATAGAGGGGTGGGCAACTACATGGCAAATGAGGTTCAATGCAGGGAAATATAAAGTAATGCACTTGGGGGCTAAAAATATTAATGCAAACTACACACTAGGGGGAGAACCTAGGGACAAATCAAGGATGGAAAAAGATCTGAGGGTCCTAGTTGATGGCAAACTCAGCAATAGCATTCAATGCCAAGCTGCAGCAAGCAAAGCCAGTAGAATATTAGCATGCATTAACCACTTTACCACCGGAGGATTTTCCTGCTAAAAGACCAGGGGTTATTTTGCGATTTTTTACTGCGTGACTTTAACGGACAATCGCGCGGTCGTGCGACGCTGTACCTAAACGAATTTCACGTCCTTTTTTTCCCACAAACAGAGCTTTCTTTTGGTGGTATTTGATCACCTGTGCGATTTTTTGATCACGCGCTATAAACAAAAAAAGAGCGTAATTTTTGCAAAAACAACAATATTTTTCACTTTTTTTTATATGAAATTCCCCCAAAAAAAATGTAAAAATCAAAATTTTTTAAAATTTTCGGCCAATTTGTTTTACGCTACCTATGTTTGGTAAAAAAAATCGCAAAAAGCGTATTTTGATTGGTTTGCACAAAAGTTATCGCGTTTACTAACAAAGGGAAAGATTTTTGTCATTTTTGGTGTTTTTTTTTTTAACGCGTAATGGCGGCGATCTGCGATTTTTTTTGCGGTACTGCGACATTGCGGCGGACAGATCGGACCCTTGACTGACATTTTTGACACTTTTGGGGGTACCAGTGACATTACTGCAGTAATCAGTGCTATATATATGCACTGTTACTGCAAAAATGACACTGGCAGGGAAGGGGTTAACAGTATTGGACAGGGAGGGGTTAAGTGTGTCCTAGGGGCGTGATTCTAACTGTGCAGGGACAGGTCTACTAGTGTAAAAACAAAGATCAACAGTTCTACATAGTAGAACTGTTTGATCTTCACTTTTACACAGGGAGAACTGACAGGTGGCTTGTTTACACAAGCCGCTCTGTCTTTCTCCCGCTGTACCGGCGATCGTAGTGTGACCGGCGGACATCGGGTCCGCCAGTCACACTCCCGCACTCCTCCGTGAACGAGCCAAGGCGGGCGCGCGCCTCAGCGGGCGCGCGCCCGCCCGCTATTGGCTCTGGAAGGAGTGACAGGCGAGCGACGTAGACCTACGTCACTCTGCCTGGCCGGGGCCGACTGCCGCAGTAAATATACTGTGCGCAGTCGGCAAGCGGTTAAAAAGGGGATTTACTTAAGGGATTAAATTATAATTCTACCACTTTACAAAACTCTGGTCTGGCCGCATCTGGAGTATTCTGCCCAGTTCTGGTCACCAGTCATCAGGAGGGATGTGTTGTATTTGGAGAGAATCCAGAGAAAATGGAGAGCAAGTGAGTGTGTGCAAAGCAGGGTGAGAGACAGTGGGGTTGATTTACTAAAGGAAAAAAGACTTTTCACTTTGCAAAGTGTACTTGCTTCAGAGCTTAGTAAATGAGCAGATACTCTGTTGACTTCCATCATCCAATCATGGGCAAGCAAAATGTTTTTTTTTTTTTTTCTCTGCATGTGTTCGGATACACTTTGCAAAGTTAAGTGAGGCCTTACCTCCTTTACTAAACTGTGGAACAACTGCACTTTGCAAAGTGCACAGTCTATTTGCCTTTATTAAATCAATCCCAGTGTTTTACTAGATTTTAAACATTATAGGCACTTATTTGTAATGTTTTACATAACTATACCTGCAAAAAAGGCCAGCGTGAAGTGATCTAGCAGGACTTAATTTTTTGACTACAGATCCACTTAAAGCAACTTTGCTGCTTTTGGATTAATACTTGGGCACATTACAATGGTGTTTATTTCTTTTATTTCCACATGTATCTAATGATATATTTAGTCTTAAAAACATGCACATTGTACAATCTCCTTCTTGGATGTGAACACTGCCATAAAAAAGTCATTTTTAATACACTCCGGGTTCTGGTAATTCATGAAAAATCAGTACCAGCTCAATTTTCCTAGTAAAGGGGTTCAAAATGAAGACTTCTTACAAAGGAAAAATACAGCGCTATAACTCCACATCGCGGATCGGGTGAACAGATTATTGGGTGGGGCTGGGGAAGACCCAGCTGTCATGGTACACGTGGGTACAAATGACATAGGCAGAGGAAGATGGAGAGTCCTAAACGATTTCAGGGACTTAGGAGCTAAGTTGAGGAGTAGGACCTCCAAGGTAGTATTTTCCGAAATACTACCTGTACCTCGAGCCACACCAGAGAGGCAGCGGGAGATTAGGGAAGTTAACGAGTGGCTGAGGAGCTGGTGTAGTAAGGAGGGTTTTGGGTTCCTGGAGAACTGGGCTGACTTCTCAGTCGGCCACCGGCTCTTTGGTAGGGACGGATTGCACCTAAATGGGGAGGGTGCAGCCATACTGGGTGAGAGGATGGCCACAAAGTTAGAGGGGCTTTTAAACTAGGGAATGGGGGGGAGGGTACAGATGTAGAATTAGCCAGGGGAAAGCAAGATTCAGAGGGCAGAAATGGGGGCATTAGCGGTAGGGTGTTCGGAGCTCCTAAACCCAGGGTGGGTATGGGGAAAAATCAAGAGAGCAGCCTAATAAAAACAAATGAGGATATATGTAACCAATCAAAATTAAGAGGTTTGTAAACCAATGCCAGAAGCCTGGCCAACAAGATGGGAGAGCTGGAGCTGCTGATGTTTGAGGAGGACTTAGATTTTGTGGGGATAACTGAGACTTGGTTTGACAGCTCCAATGACTGGATGGCGACCATTCAGGGGTATTCCCTTTATCGCAGGGATAGAGAAGGTAAAAAAGGGGGAGGGGTATGTCTGTATATTAAGAACAGTATACAGGTAAATATGAGGGATGATATTAATAATGGAGCTAAGGACGAGGCAGAATCCCTATGGGTAGAGCTTCAAAGGGAAGGCACGGTGGGGAAGGTAATATGGGGCGTATGCTATAGGCCCCCCAACCAGAGGGAGAAGGGTGAGGAGGACCTCATGTTACAGATAGGATTGGCAGTAAGGATGGGAAATTTCATTATAATGGGGGACTTTAATTATCCAGATATAGACTGGGCAGAAGGAACTGCGCACTCAGCCAAGGCTAGGCAGTTCCTAAATGTTTTGCAGGACAATTTCATGGGTCAGATGGTGAATGCACCGACAAGAAACAATGCGGTACTTGACCGACTGAATACCAACAATACAGACCTGCTCAAGGATATAGAAACACGGGACAACTTAGGAAACAGTGACCATAGGTCAATTGGTTTCAGTATTAATTACAGTAATAGGAAGCACAAGGGTAATATAAGGACACTGAATTTCAAAAGAGCCAATTTCCCTAAACTGCGCTCGCTGCTAGAAAATATCAAATGGGATAGAACCCTGGGAACAAAGAACACAGAGGAAAAATGGGAGTGCTTCAAGAGCATACTTAACAAGGGGATTGGCCAGTGCATTCCAAAGGGAAATAAATTTAAAAGAGCAAAACTAAACCCTGGGTGGCTAAACTCCAACATAAAAATGTATATTAGTGCTAAAGAAAAGGCCTTCAAAAAATACAAGACTGAGGGGTCATTGGCAGCATTTAAGCATTACAAAGAGTGTAATAAGAAATGTAAAGATGAAATCAGGGCGGCTAAAATAGAACACGAGAGACATATAGCGGAGGAGAGTAAAAAGAACCCCAAGAAGTTCTTTAAGTATATAAACAGTAAGAAAGCGAGGCCAGAACACATTGGCCCCATAAAAGATGACAAAGGAAATATGGCCACTGAGGACAGAGAAAAGGTGGAAGTTTTAAATAATTTCTTCTCTTCAGTCTTCACAAAAGAATCGGGGGGCTACACGAACCTTGCTTGTAAGGCCGAACTAAATAATACACCTCAGGAAGTGCCGCCATGGCTAACAGAAGATAGACTTAGAGCTAAGCTAGAGAAACTTAACATAAATAAATCCCCGGGACCGGATGGCTTGCACCCGAGGGTTCTTAATGAGCTCAGCCAGGTGATTGCCAGACCATTATTCTTGATCTTTAAGGATAGTTTACAGACGGGTATGGTGCCAGCTGATTGGAAAAAAGCCAACGTGGTACCAATATTTAAAAAGGGGCCGAGATGTATCCCGGGTAACTATAGGCCGGTCAGCCTAACATCAGTAGTCTGCAAAATTTTGGAGGGAATGTTAAGGGACCACATACAAGACTTTAGTAATGAAAATGGTATTATAAGTAGTAATCAGCATGGATTCATGAAAAATCGTTCTTGCCAAACCAATCTATTAACCTACGATGAAGTGAGCTGCCACCTAGATAAGGGAAAGCCTGTGGATGTGGTGAATCTGGACTTTGCAAAGGCCTTTGACACCGTTCCCCACAAACGCTTACTGTACAAACTAAGGAAGGTAGGTATGGACCATAAGGTGAGTACCTGGATAGAGAACTGGCTCCAGGGGAGAGTCCAGAGGGTGGTGATTAATGGGGAGTACTCGGATTGGGCGGGTGTGGAAAGTGGGGTCCCCCAGGGTTCTGTCCTGGGACCAATCCTGTTTAATTTATTCATAAATGATCTAGAGGAGGGGATATCTAGTACAATCTCAGTATTTGCAGATGATACTAAACTAGGCTTGCCAATATCTTCTATGCAGGATGTGGAAACCTTGCAAGCGGACCTGAACAAAATAACGGGGTGGGCAACTACATGGCAGATGAGGTTTAATGTTGAAAAATGTAAAGTAATGCACCTGGGGGCCAGAAACCAGAAAGCAAGCTACTCACTAGGGGGGGAACCTCTGGGTGAGTCTAGGATGGAAAAGGACTTGGGGGTACTGGTAGACAACAGGCTTGGCAGTGGCATGCAATGCCAAGCCACTGCAAGCAAAGCCAACAGAATACTGGGATGTATAAAAAAGGGGATTCACTCCAGAAATAAAGAGATTATTCTCCCGCTCTACAAGACTCTGGTCTGGCCACATCTGGAGTATGCTGTCCAGTTCTGGGCACTGGTCCTCAGGAAGGATGTGCTGGAACTGGAGAAAGTCCAGAGAAGGGCAACAAAAATGATTAGGGGAATGGAGGACATCAGCTATGAGGATAGGCTACAAGCACTGAACTTATTCTCTCTGGAGAAGAGACGATTGAGGGGGGATATGATATCAATGTACAAATACTGTACTGGCGACCCTAGCATAAGGAACAAACTATTCAGAGAAAGGAGATACAATAAGACATGTGGCCACTCACTAAAACTAGAGGAAAGGCGGTTTAACCTTAAAGTGCGTAAGGGGTTCTTCACTGTAAGAGCGGTAAGGATGTGGAATTCTCTTCCACAAGCAGTCGTATCAGCAGGGAGCATTGATAGTTTAAAAAAACTAGTAGATGGGCACCTTAGAGACCACAACATACAGGGGTATACGATGTACGGTTAAAAGCAAACACACACACACATCATAGGTTGAACTGGATGGACTGATGTCTTTTTTCAACCTCACTAACTATGTAACTATATAACTATGTAACTCCCATAGAACACAGTATCATAAGTATAATACTATATAAGATACACTATATTGTCATAAGTATTGGGACACCTGCCTTTACACGTACAGGAACTTTAATGGCATCCCAGTCTTAGTCCGTAGGGTTCAATATTGAGTTGGCCCATGCTTTGCAGCTATAACAGCTTCAACTCTTCTGGGAAGGCTGTCCACAAGGTTTAGGAGTGTGTCCATGGGAATGTTTGACTATTTTTCCAGAAGCACATTTTCTGCACTAATTTACTAAAACTCTGGGCAGGCCAGTCAAGTTCCTCAACCCCAAACTCACTCATTCATGTCTTTATGGACCTTGCTTTGTGCACTGGTCCAAATCATTTGGTGGAGGGGGGATTATTACAGTGTGGGGTTGTTCTTTCTGGGTTGGGCTTCGCCCCTTAGTTCCAGTGAAGGGAACTCTTAAGGCGTCAGCATACCAAGACAGTTTGGACAATTTCATGCTCCCAACTTTGTGGGAACAGTTTGGGTATCCGGGCAACATGACTGCGTACCAATGCACAAAGCAAGCTCCATAAAGACAGGGATGTGTGAGTTTGGGGTGGAGGAACTTGACTGGCCTGCACAGAGTCCTGTCCTCAACCCGTTAGAACACCTTTGGAATGAATTAGAGCGAGGACTGCGAGCCAGGCCTTCTCGTCCAACAACAGTATCTAAACTCATAAATGCGCTTCTGGAAGACTAGTCAAACATTCCCATAGACACACTCTGAAACCTTGTGGACAGCCTTCCCAGAAGAGTTGAAGCTTTTATAGCTGCAAAGAGTGCGCCAACTCAATATTGAACCCTACGGACTAAGACTGGGATGCAATTAAAGTTCATGTGCGTGTAAAGGCAGGCGTCCCAATACTTTTGACAATATTATATATATATATAATTTACTAAAATTGTAGAGTGCAAAATCTGGTGTAGCTCTGGAAAGGAACCAATCAGCATCCATTTTTTTTTTTTGCCAAAGCTTAATTGAACAAGCTGAAGTTAGAAGCTGATTGGCTACCATGCACAGCTGCACTGGATTGTGCACTCTCCAGTTTTAGTAAATCAACCCCATTGTATCATATAATGTATATCAGTGCCAAGTGTAAATCTTTATCATAAATAACCAGAAAGATTAAACAAAAATGAAAATAAATAAGATGTGTCTATTTGGATCTACTTTATTCATTAAAAAAATATGCAGTACATCTCTGCAATACATTAACATTTTCCCCAAGTTTTATCCCTTTAAAGACCCTGCAAGTAAAGAAAAATACCTGATGAGCTGCCAGAAGTGTACTCCACTCTTAAACCTTGTTGTGGGCTGACAACACACAGCATTTTTGTGGATTGGTGTCAGGGCCGGACTGGCCTAGCGGGATACCGGGAGGTTTCCCGGTGGGCCGCCGGCCCTGGGGCCGCTTTAAGGGCCGGCGCAGCCGCATCGCCGCTTCAAGGGCCGGCGCAGCCGCATCGCCGCTTTAAGGGCCGCCGCAGCGCCGCTTTAATCACTGGGGTCCAATCGTGTGACGTCAGCCGCTGTGAGCCGTCAGGACGCCGACGGTCACGGGGGCGGGGCGGCTCAGCGGCGGGCGCGGCGGGAAAATTGACTAGCTGAGTCAGTGGAGGGAGGGAGGCTGGCTGAGCGTGCGAGCGAGGCTGCGAGTGCGACCCGACCCGACCCGACTGGTAACTGTCACGGGCACGCCGACGCCGATTATGATCCCTCCCCTCTGCACTCATCCCCACAGTCCCTCCTCCCCGATCCTAAGGGTTTTTGGGTGATGCCAGGTGGGAAGGCAACACAGGACTCAGAGCCACGATATGTCATGTGGGTTTGCCACTGCACCTTCTTTACCCCAACCCCACTCTGCAGTAAAAGACATCTGTGCCCTTCTAACACCCCAGCCCTCCTGAACCCCAGTGTCATCACCTCCAGACCCCTGGCGCCATGCCCCACCTAAACCCCCAGTGCCATACCCATGCCCTCCTGAACCCCAGTGCCATCCCCTCCAGACCCCCGGCGCCATGCCCACCTGAACACCCAGTGCCATACCCATGCCCTCCTGAACCCCAGTGCCATCCCCTCCAGACCCCCGGTGCCATGCCCCACCTGAACCCCCAGTGCCATACCCATGCCCTCCTGAACCCCAGTGCCATCCCCTCCAGACCCCCGGCGCCATGCCCCACCTGAACCCCCAGTGCCATACCCATGCCCTCCTGAACCCCAGTGCCATCCCCTCCAGACCCCCGGCGCCATGCCCCACCTGAACCCCCAGTGCCATACCCATGCCCTCCTGAACCCCAGTGCCATCCCCTCCAGACCCCCGGCGCCATGCCCCACCTGAACACCCAGTGCCATGCCCATGCCCTCCTGAACCCCAGTGTCATCCCCTCCAGACCCCCGGCACCATGCCCCACCTGAACCCCCAGTGCCATGCTACTGACCCCCAGCACCATGCCCTCCCTACCCCCAGCGCCATGTTCTCCTGAACACCCAGCGCCATACCCTCCTGAACCCCCAGCGCCATGCCCTCCTGACCCCCAGTGCCATGCCCTCCTGACCCCCAGCGCCATGCCCTCCTGACCCCCAGCGCCATGCCCTCCTGACCCCCAGCGCCTAGCTCTCCTGAACCCCAGGGCCATGCTCTCCTGAGCTCCCCCTGCCATGCCCTCCTGACCCCCAGCGCCATACCTTCCTGACCCCCAGCCTCATGCCCTCCTGAACCCCAGTGCCATGCCCTCCTGAACCCCAGTGTCATGCCCTCCTGAACTCCCAGCGCCATGCCCTCCTGAACTCCCAGCGCCATGCCCTCCTGAACTCCCAGCGCCATGCCCTCCTGAACTCCCAGCGCCATGCCCTCCTGAACTCTCAGTGCCATGCCCTCCTGACCCCCCCCCAACGCCATGCCCTCCTGAACACCCAGCACCATGCCCTCCTGAACCCCAGTGCCATGCTCTCCTGACCCCCAGTGCCATGCTCTCCTGACCCCCAGCCCCATGGCCTTCTGACACCATAGCACCATGCCCTTTTGACACCCCAGTTTTCTTGACACCCCAGCCCTCCTGATCCCCCCCAATACCATATCCTCCTGTCCCCCCGGTGCCATGCCCTCTTGACACTCCAGCCATCCTGACCCCCCAATACCCTGCCCTCCTGACCCCCCCTCCCTGCACCGTGCCCCTCTGATCCCCTAGTACTGTGCCCCCTTACCCCAGCCCTACATACTGATGACCTCTGTACACTGCCCTATATGCTACCTCTGTACACTCCCCTACATACTACTGACCCCTGTACACTGCCCTACATACTACTGACCTCTGTACTCTGCCCTACATGCTACTGACCTCTGTACACTGCCCTACATACTACTGACCTCTGTACTCTTCCCTACATGCTACTGACCTCTCTACACTGCCCTACATACTACTGACCCCTGTACACTGCCCTACATACTACTGACCTCTGTACACTGCCCTACATACTACTGACCTCTGTACACTGCCCTACATACTACTGACCCCTTTACACTGCCCTACATACTACTGACCCCTTTACACTGCCCTACATACTACTGACACTGGCCAGAAATCAGAGCACATAGCCAGGCTTGAAACTAATCAAGAAAATCAGCTTGCAGTACCAGATGTTCTGCCTTCATGATGGACTCCGGCATCTGACTTGTGGGGGCAACCAATTACCCCCCCAGACAAGACAAAAAAAATGTGAATGAAAGTGAATGACGAGATTCTCACTGAAGCTAACTTTTAAGGTAGGCTAAGTTTATATTTTTACAGTGACATTCGTTTTAGTAGTTTTTTCAGGGTTTTCTTTATGCCATCTTTAATTTTTATTATGGATTTGCTAGTTAATTTGAAAAAAAATAAATGATAAAAAGGGGATGCTAAAAAAGGTAGCTCTGCACCCCGGTGATCTTTGATCTCTTCAATGTTGTTCAGGTAGATCTCCATCTTTTATAGGTTGCCTACCCCTGCTTTAGAGACTCAGTGCTACGTTAGACACGATTATCAGCAAAGATATGCACTTTCCCCGATATATCGGAGGTGGCCAATATTGCCGATATTTCGGGAAAGTGCGTTTACCGGAGTGATGCCTGCAGCTTGAGGCGTCACCCCGGTACCGGCGTCCATAGCCGACGGTCAGCTGTTTATAATGACAACCGATGCTGAGAAGCCACTCGGCTGTCGTTACAAGGAGCGGGAGGGGAGCCTTCCGCGGTTTGTCCAGGTCTCCTGTCCCACTGGGAGACCTGGGCAACCAGCCTGCACGGCTGTCGAATACCCGATCAAAGCCACATTCGGCTCTGATTGGGTCTCCATGCAAAACCCCGGAAGTGATGTCATGAGTAATATCACTTCCGGGTACTGTCTGGCGCCAGATTTAAAAAAATTACGGCATTCAAAACAGCCAAACTTGGCGTTTTGAATGCATTTAAGTGCAGAGGAGGGGTTCCTCCTCTCCCAGATCCCTCCACAAAAGTACTTTTAAAAAAAAAAAAAAATAAAACATTTTAAATGTACAAAAATATCATCCGATACCGATATGCATTGGCTAAAAGATCGGTATCGGCAACGAAAAACCGATATCGGTCGATCACTAGTATGAACCTTTACTGGAAGGGGATACAGAGGGTATATTGGGAATCTTAGTGACGAGCGGTATGCGCTCCATATCTCTTTTATAGATGGGGATGTAATACAATCTATGATCACCTGAAAACAGGGTGAGGTGACGTTAAGTTGTTGGGCTAGTATAATAATGTTATGGGGCTGGTATGAAATTATTTCCAGGGCTGGTCTTTATCCCCAGTCCGGCCCTGATTGGTGTCAGCCCTGCCCACTGTCTTTTGGTAAGGTACTCAACCACTCCCATTCTCAGGTCTCTATAAAATGAAGGCCAGTCATTCTGGACTTTAAAGATAAAAACTAAAGGGGGGGGTGGATAACATAAAACATAAAACTGCTCCCAACTTCTGACAAGATGAACATTTTTTTAGAACTTATTAACCTTCCTAGCGGTATTCCCGAGTGTGACTCGGGGTTAGATTTTAGAGCCAAAAGCGGTAACCCCGAGCCACACTCGGGGTAGCGCTAGGAAGATCGCCAGATCCTGGAAGAGGTTTTACTTATCTTTTCTCCGGGATCCAGCGATGTATGCGGGCGGTATGTGGCGGCGGAGCTTCCTCCCGATCGTCTGTCAGCCCCGGCTTCCGTCTCCGGCGACGTGACGTCCGCCGGGGGGTGGAACCGGCGGCAAATTCAAAATGTATAACACACAAACACACTGATACACTGTAATCCTATTGGATTACATTCCCTAAATAAAATAAATTGACCTTTGATTGCCCCCCAGTGCTTTCTCCATTGCACTTCCTGCATTATTCCTATACATTGTATCTGGATCATTGCAGAGCGACCATGGCCTCAAACAAGCGCGCCGCAACATCAAAAGTGATGTATGACCTGCTGGGCGAGAGCGACAGCGATCCCGAATTGCATGCAGAGTGGAGTGACAGCGATTCATGGGGAAGCTCGTCATCCGACGCTGAAAGTGAGTTCAGTGATGATGCTGTGACTGTGCCGAGCGATGTGCGTACTTGGTGCGTGATCGACTGCGGTAAAGAGCACGTAGCGCCCCCAAGGTTCCCGTTTACCGGAACCCCTGATCTCAAAGTCGATGTTGAGGAGGATAACCCCTTGGCGTATCTGCAACTTTTTTTGACTGATGAGGTTATCGAAAAAATTGTTGTGGAGACCAACCGGTACCAGGAACAACAAGCCGCAGCACATCGGCGGTTTTCAAGGAGCAGGATGTGGGAACCTGTAACCAGTGCAGATATCTGGAAATTCCTGGGCCTAATTATTCTACAGGGAGTGGTGGGGAAACCCCTGCAGAAGTGGTATTGGACCACAAACAAATTATTGGCCACACCTTTTTTTGGTACCGTTATGTCGGAGTACAAATTTTCCCTTATTATGAGATATTTGCACTTTGCCAATAATGAGGATTTTGATGAGACTTCTCATCCAGCTCCGAAGCTGAAAAAAGATCTGGGACATTTACCAATTAATTTTGAAAAATTTCCAGGAGTCCTATGTCCCAGAAAGAGACATTTGCATAGACGAAAGTCTTATGGCATATAAAGGGAGACTTAGCTGGATCCAATATATTGCGTCCAAGCGAGCACGCTTTGGAATCAAATCTTTTATGCTGTGTGAATCCAGCTCTGGCTATATTTGGAACTCGGTCCTATATACCGGGAGAGGAACCAAGTTCAACCAAAGGTTCAGCAGCTATGGGATGGAAACTGCTTCTGTTCTGACGCTGATTGAGCCTCTGCTGGATCAGGGGTATTGTGTCACCATAGACAATTTTTATACGTCCCCAGAACTGTTTGAGTTCCTCCTACAGCATAAGACAGATGCGTATGGGACCGTCAGAGCAAACCGGCGTGACATGCCCCCCAGCTTTGCCAACAAAAAACTCAAGCCCGGAGAGTTAGTTGCCTGGCAGAAAGGAAAAATGTTGGCACTTAGATGAGCACCATCCATAACACCGCCACTGTCATGTTCCATACAAAAGGGGGAAAAGATGTTCTGAAACCGCAACTGGTCCTGGATTATAACAACACCATGGGAGGTGTGGACAGAGCTGACCAGGCCATGACTTTCTATCCGGCAATGCGGAAACAGCAGAAAAAATATTATAAAAAAATATTCAGACACCTCCTGGAGTAGTGTTTGTGGAATGCCTTCATTCTGCTAAAAAAGAAAAGTGACAGGCCTGTGATCCATGCGGACTTTGTGTGGAAAATTGCTGAGCTCATTTTTCTCAGGCACCAGACACCACCAGTAAGTCGATCCGGACGCCGTGCTGCTGGTGTTGTGAACCCCGAACGACTGACCGGTCGTCATTTTATGGACCACATTCCGCCGACGGAGAAGAAGCCTGCACCCACAAGAATGTGTGTGGTGTGCTGTTCCAAGCACGTCGACACCGGGCGGAAAATAAGAAAGGAAACGCGGTACTACTGTCCAGACTGTGATGTTGGACTTTGCGCTGTACCCTGTTTCAAAATTTTCCACACCCGGGACGTTTATTGAAGCAGTATGAAGAGTAATATTGCATCCTTTTTGGGAAAAAAAAATATATTGCATCCTTGTTTGACAAAAAAAAAAAATGTCAGTGTTTTTGATTACATGATTTACTATAATTTATTAAATAAAAAGTGTTATTTTTTGGAAAAAAAAAAGTGTTATTATTATATTATTATTTTATAGTTATTTATTATATTATAATTTAGGATTTTGTGTTTCAAATTTTATCATACTCGGGATGTTATAAAGAAGAACACACGGTAAAAAGAAATCATATGTAAATAGTTGGTTTGGGCTTCTCATTCTCAAGAATTGCAAGCAAAATAATGGTACCGCTTTCAGCACCTAAAATCCGAAAGAATCATACCGCCAGGGAGGTTAAACAGATATAACAAAATGCTAATGTACGCACTAATAAACACAAACCGCACACCAGTGTCGGTTTCTCCAAATGCATTTATTTGACAACAAGCAGTATGGCAGCAGACAAAACATCCCAGCCCAGGGATTGCCCCTCCTTGATGCGTGTCACTGTAATAGGATTAGTCATAAGGATAGCCTATGCTATTCTCTTGTTGGTACAGTAGTAGTAGTAAAACTTAATATCAGTGTCAAGTGCAATATGTGCAATATGAGAATACCATGGATTGTTCAACTCGTGGGTATCCAACTAACTCTTCAACATAATCAATTAGTGTACTGACCCTTTGACAATGCTGTTTAAAAAAATAGAGCTACACTGCAGACATCCAGTGCTGCAGCATAAATCACAAGAGAAGAAGTCGGCACTCAGAATGGAATTCAACAATGGTTATCCTTTATTGCAAAAACATGTATAACAGCTGTAAAATATCCAATGTGTTTTGGCTGCCAAGCCTTAGTTGGCTGTTTAACAGCTGTTATACATGTTTTTGCAACAAAGGATAACCATTGTTGGATGCCATTCGGAGTGCCAACTTCTCCTCTTGTGATTTGTGTTATCTGAGGCTTTTATCAGCCTGTAGGTCTGAGTCCCCAGTAGGAGCTGGGATGTGAAAAGGTGGAAGTACTTACACACCTGTATTCATCAGTTCCACAGCATGCCAGCCTGGTTACCTGACTTTTCCCTACTACAAGTACACACAACTCACCTTTCCGCCAAGCCTTGTAATGGACAGTGATGGAGCAGCAGCAGACTGATGAGTTTCTCCTGCTGTCAGCATGGTTCTTGTCAGTACATGCTCATGTAGTAGGGCCTTATTGCCCTCTAGAACTGAGCCTTACTCTCCTAGTCTAAGTGCTGCTGTACAGAGGCTGACATCACATTAATTGCATTCATTGGTGTTTTCATAAAATAAGACTGGAAAGTGTTTGTAAACCCAAAAGCCATTTCTCAGTAGGTTTGTCATCATGCCTAACTGTATACAATTTTCTTACGCACATTTTTTTGTGAATGTTTTGCAAAGTTTCCAATGTGGAAATCCTGCCAGTAACAGCACTTTCTGTTGCAGGAGGAAAACCCCAAACAACTACTTTACATTTAGCTGTATTGTTATCAGCCTGCCATGTGTGCTCCTTCAGTAGGCCATGGGGCTGCCTTAAAGACTTTCATATAGGCTACCTAACCGCTAAACTGAAAGAGCTCACAAAGCAGGCTGACAATGCTGCTACTAATTGCAAAGCAGCAACTTAAAGTGACTCTAAACCTAAACAATTTTTACCTTACTGTTTTCCCTGGATTAGGGTAAAAATGTCCCCCTACCTGTCCTAGACCCCCCCGCCCCCCCAATTCATAAACACTTAGCTGAGTCCTCTATCAATCCATTGCTGTTCTCAGCTGCAGGTCTTCTGTTCCCTCTTTCTACTCTCAAAGGCAGACAGAGAGCAGTGGGAGCCATTGGCTAATGCTGCTGTCAGTCAAACCCTGTGAGTAGGGAATGGGGAGCAAGGCCAAGCCACCCTGTGCACATTGATGGACACACACAGCCCAGATTGGAAGCGTGCCTGCATGGGTGCCCCATAGCACATGGCTTGCTATGGGGGCACTTGGAGAAGAGGAGGAGTGAACATCACCAGTGGGGACCAACAAAGAAGAGATAAGGAACTGCTCAGAACAGGCAAGTATAAACGTCTTTTTTTTTTTTTAATTCACTTAATGGGTGGTCCATTGGGCTAAGAAGCTGGGTAAAAATATGTAGTCGAGCTGTGGCAGTCCAATCAGATGCTGGCCACAGTTTTGGTATTCTGACAGCTTCCACCACTAGCTGTCAGGATACGATAGCCCAACTAGAGGATTCATTTATCTGTGTTGTACAGAGCTGTAGATAACTTTTTGTTCTGGGGGGAGGGGGGGGGGGCTTCACCAGCAAGTCCTAAGTAAAAGTCTTTTTACATAAAACAAATTGTGCCAAATTCATAAAGGGAAAAGGAAAAACAATGTTTTTCTCATAGTAAGCAATCAAATTGTTGATTCTATTTTCTCATATCCTCCTAAAAACTGAACCTGATTTCAGTTTTTCCTTCTTCCAGTTTTTATGAACATTGCCCAGTGAGGTTGGCTATTGTCCAGTTTAAGGTGTGGGACACACTGTCAGACACTTAGTGTTAGTACAGTGATCTCCCCCACTGTGCTTTTGTGTTCTCACAGGGGGGTGCCCCCCACCAGAAAATAGCGCTCTTAGCCATTGGAGTGTCTATCACAGGGTGGTGCACTGTAGAAGCCAATCGTACCGGGAAAGTGCAAAGGGCACCATCTTGTGGATGGCAGTACACAAGAGAAGTGGTACTGTGAGTCCATACATACTGAAGATACCTCTGAGCTCTTAAACTTGAGACTGATGGGTATGCCAGGGAGAGAAGGACCTGTGGCGCGCGTAGCGCACCACAAAAAAAGGGGATGTGGCCAAACAGGACTGCGGATGGATTACAGGAGATAATCAGATACTGCAGATGGATTACAGGAGATAACCAAAGACTGTGAATGGACTAACCTTATTTTAGGGTCCCTACTCCCCTCTTACATCAGTGACGCCCTGCAGAATATTTTCAGCAGATGGCAGGGCAGTCTGTGTGTGGCGTGGAGCTGTCATGCACTGACCTTAATTTTCTTGTGCAGTCCAGGGCACTGAGGGTAGGAATTGATCCTCTTTTCCTCCTGGAGCCGAGATGCCAGCAAAATGCCCTGGCCCCCGCCCGGGCCAAACTGAGCCGAGATGAGATGCCAACAGCCCGCCCCACCCACCAGCTGAGCCGAGCCAAGCCATGATCTAAAGCTGGGAGGAGGGGGAGCATGACAGCGGCAGCAGCTGATTCAACACAGGAATTTGCCTTTTTCCCATCCATTGATAGTTATGGACCAGAAGGGGGCGAGTTCAAGGCTCCCTTTTTTTGACAAACAAAACTCTGCTCTGGAGGGGGGGGGGTTTAGACACCCCAAACCCACCCTACCTACATCTATGGTGTTGTATAATGTAGATGAAGGCATCTGCTCAATTTTATTAGGGTATCGCTGGCCATTGAGTGTATACGTTTTGGCCAGGTGTTGAAAAACCAGCCAAAAACTGCTTAGTGGGTGGCCCAGTTAGCCACCTCTCGCCCAACATACCTCAAATGAAAAATCAAAGGAGCTGGGTGGAAAACTGTCAGCAAAAAAAGCCACTTTGTCCAATAAGATACAGCCACTGTTTGGGTATTTTGGTCAGGGTCAGCTGTCAAAATACAACAGCCACAGCAGAGATTTGTCCATGCATAACACCAATGGAGAGATCTGCTTATGCCCAAAAAAATCATCATGGCCACGTGTATGTTCAATCTTAGCCTGCAACAGGAATTAAAGTGTTTGTAACCCTAAAAAAAAAAAGAAAAAAAAAAGAAAAGAAATTGATCCTCTTACCTTAAAGCATGAATAACAGCACAGTGCTTGATAATATGGCGCCATGTATAATCTAAAATACCCAGCTGATCCTGCCTGGTTCTTCCCTTCCACCTGTAAACTGACCACGTTTATCATGGCTGCTGAACCCTGACACGTAGTCAGTTTACGTGCCTCTGTCATCCGCAGCTCTCCTCTGTCCTCCTTGTCTGTCAGCTAGTGAAACTGCTCCCTGCCCCTTCCCTTCCTGCTGCTATCATAGCTTTGTCATGATCATACAATCTCCTCTGTTAGATAATGGTATGTGCCCACATACAAAACATGCTGTTTTGTACCTTATTTCAGAGTGCCTCTCGGTGCTCATGTGACTGCCCGCTGCGCTCTTTCTTTTCTCCCCTCCTCCCAGCTGACATCAGCAGGAATTCTCAGCCCCTCTCGCTGTAGTTGTCGGATGTGGAGAGGATAGCAGCGAGCCGTCACGTGAGCGACAAGAGGCACTCTGAAATAAGGTACAAAATGGTAGATTTTTTTATGAAACACATACACTGGGGCACATAACGTTATCTAACAGAGAGGATTTATAGCAGGGATGGGGAACCTATGGTTCGGGGGCCGTATGCGGCCCGCAAAGTCATTTGGTCAGGCCCTCTGTGCAGCTGAGTCTTTGTCTCTCTCTCAGCTGATCTGTCAAAACTGAGCCAATGCTTCCTGTATAGTTCCTGCTCCGTTATGACAGTCTGAGTGAGTCACAGGGGGAGTGATATTAAATGCACTCCGCCTGTGACGAATACAAGAAACATCACCTCTTCCTCCAGCGTGGCGCTGCTACACTTCTCCTTGCCAGCATTTCCCTCCAGCAGCACTCACAGCAGTACTAGCCAGAGCCAGCAGTACTCACAGCAGTACCAGCAGTACCAGCCAGAACCAGCAGTACTCATTGCAGAACCAGCAGTACTCAAAGCAGTATACCAGCCAGAGCCAGCAGTACCAGCCAGAGCCAGCAGTACTCAAAGCAGTACCAGCCAGAACAAGCAGTACCAGCCAGAGCCAGCAGTACCCACAGCAGTACCAGCCAGAGCCAGCAGTAGCCACAGCAGTACCAGCCAGAGCCAGCAGTAGCCACAGCAGTACCAGCCAGAGCCAGCAGTACCCACAGCAGAACCAGCAGTAGCCACAGCAGTACCAGCCAGAGCCAGCAGTACCCATAGCAGTACCCACAGCACAGTACCAGCCTGAGCCAGCAGTACCCACCAGCAGTACCCGCCAGCGGTTCTTTTCAAAATTTGCCACGACAAAAAGTCGACTGCGCTCCAGACTGACCAACGCAAACCTGGAAAACCAGTTGCGAGTAGCAACATCATCAATACCAGCTAACATCACACACCTCACCAAAGAGAAGCAGTTGCAGCCATCACATTAGGGGTGAGTTAATTAAATGTTTGACCAAATATAACAGGCACATTTTTAAGTTGATAATTTTGTATGGCCCCCGAATGATTTTATAAATACCCGAATGGCCCTTGGCATAAAAAGGTTCCCCACCCCTGATTTAGAGGATTATGACAAAGTGGCTTTACAACCACTTTCATGATACAAGCAGGATCTCCAGGTAAGCAACTAAAGATTCCCAAGAAATGATTTACATAAAATACAATCTCCCTACAACTCTATAATCTGAGGAGCTACCTAATCAATGTTTCAAGAACTGTCCAGCCAAGGATTCAGCATTATGCAGTTGTTGGTAAAGTTTTCCGATCTGACAGCTCAGATCTAAAACAAACCCTTTTTACTGCCTAACACCCAAGGAAACTTTCTTTATTCATTCTTTTAACTTTCAAAAATTGACTGAGCCCCGGTAATGAGTTGATGAATGGCTGGGTAAAACTCTGTTGAAAAGCCGTGCTTGGAGAAGTCTCCCCCCCCCTTCAGTCACTTCTAAAGCTGTCATCCTCCTTGAAAGCTCTTGATTTGTCATGCAAATGAGCAGCAACAAATTGAGCAGTGTGCTCTCTTTTCACCAGCAGCTCCCGCTTGGAGACACCAGACAGAACACTTGCCAGCCCTACATGATCACACTGCTATTCCATTCTGTTGTAATTTGTAAACAATTACTTTTCCCAACCCATCTCATCAGGCTGAGATGTTGGGATTTATTGGAGTGAATAGAATACGATGCAAAGCAGGTTCTTGTGCTGTTCAACTTTGTGATGTAAAGACAAAGTCCTGTATGTTTACGTTTTTGAGACTTTTTGCAATAATTCATCCAAAGAGGTATTAAACCCAAAAGAAAACATTTATTATATTGCAGCTTACCATTTCTTTGATGTGATGGCTGCATTAGTTTTCTTTTTTAAGCTTTCTTCTTTATTTATTTTATTGTTACCTAGTGATTCAGCCAGTAAGTCTGTTGGGATGAGATGAGACAAACTATTTTAGAATAACAGGGGGTGCTTACAATGAGCAGATTTTATTTATTCATATAAAACCTCCATGCCAAAAGGAAAAAAACTGTTTCCTGTATCTGATTATAAAGAGTGAGCTGGAGTCTTGCTTCAATTTGTTAGTGTATTTAAATCTGCTAGTACATTTAACGCTACCTTCCCCCCAGACTGACAGTGCTGCTATCTACTGCACCCCCTGGGCTCTTTCATTCAGAGAGGGGGCACTCTAATACAAGAGGTGTGCCACTGGCTAGATCACCAGGTAAAGACAGAGGGAAAAAACTGAAAATAGGAAAACTAATGAAGCCACCACATCTAATGATTGGTAAGCTGCAATATATTACATTTTTGATTTGGGGTTTATTACCGCTTTAACCGCTTGCCGACCGCCGCAAGTACATATACTGCGGCCATCAGCCCTGGCCAGGCAAAGTGATGTACCGGTACGTCACTAGCCTGTGAGCCAATAGGGGGCGAGCGCCCTTCATAGCGATCGTCCACTGTAAAGAGAGAAAGGCAGGCAGCTAATGTAAACAAAGCCACCTGTCATTCTTCCCTTTGTAACAGCAGAGATCTAACGGTCCTGCTATGTAGGACTGTAGATCTCTGCTGTTACATGTAAAGCCACATCCCTGCACAGTTAGAAACACGCCAATAGGGACACACTTAACCCCTCCTTCTCCAATAAAGTTAACCCCTTCCCTGCCAGTATCATTTTTACAGTAACAGTGCATATGTATAGCACTGATTACTGCAGTAATGTCACTGGTAACCCCAAAAGTGTCAAAAATGTCAGTCAAGGGTCCGATCTGTCCGCCGCAATGTCGCAGTCCCGCAAAAAAAATCGCAGATCGCCGCCATTACTAGTTAAAAAAAAACAACAAAAATGACAAAAATCTTTCCCTTAGTTAGTAAACGCAATAACTTTTGCGCAAACCAATCAAAATACACTTATTGTGATTTTTTTTACCAAACATATGTAGCAGAAAACAAATTGGCCAAAAATGTTAAAAAGTTTTGATTTTTACATTTTTTTGGGGGAATTTCATATAGAAAAATGTGAAAAATATTCCCCTTCTTTATCCCTGTAACATGGGGAAGGTGATATAGAGAGATGCAATTTACAGAGAAAAGAACTAGAAACTGTATGAGATTTCAGTCCAATGTGAAGTAAGTTAATCATTCTCTGGATTTCTGGCAGGATTAACAGGTATTTCTTGTATTTAGTTAAATGTATCTGGAAAAAGAAAATCCAATGCAGCAAACCACACTCACAGACTGGCTGCCTCCAATATATTACATTTTTTTCTTGGTTTTTCGATATCGTTTTAGTCCTTTTAAACAGAAGATATAAATTTGATGGATTTTTAGTAACTAAAAAAAAAAAAAAATTCCAGTTGTTTTAAAATGTTTTTTTTTTTTTTAGATTGCAGATGATGGGCTCCATTCACTAAAGCAGATCACATATGGCAATTCGGTGATTTTACATATTTTTCCCAAATATCGCATGCAATGCTGAAAATTTCAATTCACTATCACCTATTACCTCAAAGTAATAGGTATATTAGTAAATACCCATATAACGGCATTAGTCAATTCACTAAAGAAAATTAATAAATTAATAAATTCGGTAAAGAAGTAGTGGTCCAGACACATCATATGTAAGAAATTTAAAAATATAACAGCCAATTTAGAATAGTCCCCTTTTTGGATCAGTAGCCTCTCAACAGTAATGCATAAAAACCAAAATACGGAAAAAACTCAGAAACATTGGGGTTGATTTACTAAAGGTAAATAGACTGTGCATGTTGCATGTGTAGTTGCTCCAGAGCTAAGTAAATGCGGTAAAGCTTCACTTTTCAAAGAATACCCAATTATGAGCAAGGAAAAGAAAACAGCATGTTTAGCTTGCATGCGATTGGTTGATGGAAGTCAGCAGAGCTCCTCCTCATTTACTAAGCCTTGGAGCAACTGCATTTGCAAAGTGCACAGTCTATTTGCCTTTAGTAATTCAATCCAATTACATGTATTGAAATATATTTATTTTCTTCCAACATTTTGCCAAATTTTTGATACTTTTTTTGTGTATATACAAGTATATCAGTCAGTGATCAGACCATACGCCGCACACTGCATCAAATTGGTCTGCATGGCTGTCGTCCCTGAAGGAAGCCTCTTCTAAAGATGATGCTCAAGATTAGAAAGCCTGCAAACAGTTTGCTGAAGACAAGCAGACTAAGCACATTGATTACTGGAACCATGTCCTGTGGTTTGATGAGACCAAGATAAACTTATGTGGTTCAGATGGTGTCAAACGTGTGTGAGGGCAACCAGGTGAGGAGTAAGGATGATCAAACTTTTGAAAAGTTCGGTTCGACCAGAACACCCGAATTTTCCAAAAGTTTGGTTCGGATTTCAGAACCCCATTGAAATCAATGGGACCCGAACTTCGATAATCAAAAAACACCATTTTGAAGCCCTAAAACCCAATGAATGCCCCTAAAAAGTGCCTAGGGTTCTGGGTCATGCCCCATTAACTATTAATCACACAAAAAAAAGTTCTTAAAAATGGTCATTTTTGATAAAAAAGCCAATTATTGAAAAATTAAAAAAAAAAAAGAGATTTTTTGATTTTTACTTTGGATTTAGTATCTGGGGGGGGGTCTAAAAGGTGTGCATGTGAAGTTTCAGCTCTGTAGCATGTCCAGAACCATGAAAAAAAAAAGATAATTTTTCAGTAGAACAGGGATGTGGGTCGGGACCCTCCTTTAACTTTAACACCTATATGATCTTTTTTTCTGGTTCTGGACATGCTACAGAGCTGAAACTTCACAGGTACACCTTTTAGACCCCCCAGACACAAAATCACACAAAAGTTCTTAAAAATTGTCATTTTTGATAAAAAAAGCCAATTATTGAAAAATTAAAAAGAAGATTTTTACTTTGGATTTAGTATCTGGGGGGGTCTAAAAGGTGTACATGTGAAGTTTCAGCTCTGTAGCATGTCCAGAACCATGAAAAAAAAAGATCGTTTGTATTAGAAAACTTTCTGACAGGGGGTTTGCTTCGCTGCTGTAACACCTTGCCGGTTTAATAGAAGGCATTTTTTTGGGATCTTTGCAGTCAGGAAAAACATCTGAACTTGTGTATAGTGGTACTGTGCACAAGTTCTGATGTTTTGCCTGCCTCCAAAAACCCCCAAAAAATGCCAGCAAAAACACACCTGGGCATATATATGCTTGCGCTAATGAAATCATTTACAGTAATATATTTCTGCTACTATCACACCTATATATGTCTAGGTGTGTATATAAATATATCTATGTGTGTATATATACCACTATACACAAGTTCAGATGCCTGCCTCAAAAGAACCCCAAAAAATGCCAAAAAAACGCTAGCGTCAAAAAAAATGCCCAGGTGTGTTTTTGCTGGCATTTTTTGGGGGTTTTTGGAAAGTTTTCTAATACAAACGATCTTATTTTTCTGGTTCTGGACATGCTACAGAGCTGAAACTTCACATGTACACCTTTTAGACCCCCCAGATATTAAATCCAAAGTAAAAATTAAAAAATCTCTTTTTTTTTTAATTTTTCAATAATTGGCTTTTTTATCAAAAATGACAATTTTTAAGAACTTTTTTTGTGTGATTTTGTGTCGGGGGGGTCTAAAAGGTTTACCTGTGAAGTTTCAGCTCTGTAGCATGTCCAGAACCAGAAAAAAAGATCATATAGGTGTTAAAGTTAAAGGAGGGTCCCGACCCACATCCCTGTTCTACTGAAAAGTTATCTTTTTTTTTCATGGTTCTGGACATGCTACAGAGCTGAAACTTCAAATGCACACCTTTTAGACCCCCCAGATACTAAATCCAAATACCTGTGAAGTTTCAGCTCTGTAGCATGTCCAGAACCAGAAAAAAAAGGATTGTATGTATTAGAAAACTTTCTGACGGGGTTTGCTTCGCTCCTGTAACACCTTGCCGGTTTAATAGAAGGCATTTTTTGGGGATCTTTGCAGTCAGGAAAAACATCTGAAATTGTGTATAGTGGTACTGTGCACAAGTTCTGATGTTTTGCCTGCCTCCAAAACCCCCCAAAAAATGCCAGCAAAAACACACCTGGGCATTTTTTTTTTGACGCTAGCTTTTTTTGGGTTCTTTTGAGGCAGGCAAAACATCTGAACATGTGTATAGGGGGTATATATAGACATATATGTCTGAATATATACCCCTAGACGTATATAGGTGTGATAGTAGCAGAAATATATTACTGTAAATGATTTCATTAGCGCAAGCATTTATTTCTGCTACTATCACACCTATATATGTCTAGGGGTATATATTCAGACATATATGTCTATATATACCCCCTATACACATGTTCAGATGTCATGTCTGACATCAAACATGTCCTCAAAAAAGCACTGGCAGTGGCATCCCCTGCAGCATAAAAAATGCTTGGCTGGTGAGAAGCCATATCCCAGTTCCGAAGCTATTCAGAGAAATGATCATTTCTCTATAGCGGTCACCCTGCTATGGAAGGGTTTTGTCACCCTGCCATAGCAGTCACTGCCAGTTAACCCTACACTACACTACGGTCCCCTGACACTTCATACTTTCCCTACAGAAACTGAATTTTTGAAGCTAACTAAAGTGTAAAGGAGCACTCTAACTACACTAGATATCCCTTTCCTCACACTAATAAATAGCTAAATGACACTTTTAAAGTAAAATTAACAGAACTGCTTCCACTCTCTTCCATGTCCAGTATAACAATGCTAGGAATATGGCGGGGGCGATCTTATATACTGGGGGGCGTATTCACTAATGATTGGTCTAGGGACCCCCTAGTCACTCCAATCACATTCCTAGCATTCTCCTGCCCCCTCAATTGGCTTTTGCTAATGGTTCTGGTCCAATCACGGGCTTTTAAAGCCCATTTCCTGAAGCATTGCATTTTGGGCGGTTCTGGTTGCCGAATTCCGAACTTTTTGGGCAAAACGTTCTAAATTCGGCCGAACCTCGAACACCCAATGTTCGGGCCGAACCGATGGTGGACCCGAACCGTTTGATCATCCCTAGTGAGGAGTACAAAGCCAAGTGTGTCTTGCCTACAGTCAAGTATGGTGGTGGGAGTGTCATGGTCTGAGGCTGCATGAATGCTGCCAGCACCGGTGAGCTACAGTTCATTGAGGGAACCATGAATGCCAACATGTACTGTGACATACTGAAGCAGAGCATGATCCCCTCCCTTCGGGGGATTGAGTCGTAAAGCAGTATTCCAACATGATAACGACCCCAAACACACCTCCAAGATGACCACTGCCTTGCTAAAGAAGCTGAGGGTAAAGGTGATGAACTTGGGGTGTACTCACTTTTTTTGTCAGCAGTTTAGACATTAATGGCTGTGTGGTGAATTATTCTGAGGGGACTGCACATTTACACTGTTATACAAGCTGTACACTCACTTCTTTACATTGTAGCAAAGTGTCATTTCTTCAGTGTTGTCACATGAAAAGATATAATAAAATATTTACAAAAATGTGAGGGGTGTACTCACTTTTGTGAGATACTGTATGTCATATGTAGTGGGGATACTTTACTTATTCACAAATTTTTTAGGAGATATCTTTGACGCAACATTTTGCAAGACAGGAGAGGGTTAGGAATAGACAAGTATTCTAAAAAAAGGGTGTGGAACTTGAACTGTTAGGGGGTGTCATTATTTTGATGATTTGACAGATGGATAGCAGAGTGACACTTTCAAGAACATCATATAATGACAATGGATATTCTCTAAAAAGACGAAACATACTTGTCCAAATATATAGCAATGACTTCACAAAATATCACAGAAAAAAATAATTAAAAGTGTAATTAAAGACAAAACTCTCTTTTTCATTTTGAGTAGAGGGATGAGAGTTAGAACCCCTGTCAGTTTTTTTTTTTGTCATCTGTGTCTCATTGGGGAGATTTTGCCTCTATTCGATGTTAACCCAAAATGTAGGAATTTATTTTCCTTTCACTTATAGTGATAAGGAGAAACAGTAAAAATAGAGAGAGTTAATCTCCCTAATAAAGGCACAGACAGCAATAAAAACTGGCAGGTATTCTTATTCATCTCCGCTCTATCCATTTTACTAGATATGACATTAAATGAGATAAAATATCAAACATTTCAATAAAAATAACACATGCCTTATTTTAGTTGTGTTTTTTTTTAGTGAATTTCCCAAAAAAATTTTTTTTGAAAAACGCTAAGAGCTATTTTAGCTGAAAATACCGTTTTGTGAATTGAGCCCAATATGTTATAAAGTTTAAACAAAATATTCAAACTCCTGGTACAATTTCCTTCTTCAATGCTGTACTCTAGTAAACACCTGGGCGGATAGAACTATTTGCTGAATGAGACAAATGTTCTTGACATGCTGTTGGGAGCTGTGCTCATCAGGTCAAGAGATCTGGCTGAATTTTTCCTGACTTGGAGGAATTTCAAGTCCCAAATGCTTGTCAGTGTTAATCTAATCCAAAGAATTCCTTTTTCTATATTCTCAGCCACCGAGATAAAACTGCTCATTGCATCTGTGTAATATTGGCTGAAAGACTTTGTCACAATGCAGGTTCGTTTTTACATGGATGACAAATGTCACAAAAGTAATATGGAATCACATCTTCCAAAATCTTGTTTTTTTTTGCTCTGGCATAAGTATCTCAGTATCTAATAATGTTCCTGAAAAGCAGTATGTTCTTTTTAAAATGAAGCTGTTGAGATCATGTAATTTGTTTATTATTTATAATTTAATTATTATTGTTTTGTTTTTATATATTTAATATAATATAATTCAATAATATATATATATAACATTGAACATTTTCAGGATCGCTGCAGTAAGGACATTACAGTGCATCTTTGCTTTATATATGCAATCAAAGCAACAGGTCAGGAATGGATCACACCTGTGCAGTGCATCACATGCATCTCATTCCTTTAAACCAGGGGTTGGGAACCTTTTTTCTGCCAAGGGCCATTTGGATTTTTGTAACATTATTCGGGGGCCGTACAAATGATCAACTTAAAAATTAGCCTGTTATATTTGACCACAGCGTGCCCCCTTTCAATGCAGAGTGACCACTGCGTGCCCCCTTTCAATGGAGAGAGACCACAGCGTGCCCCCTTTAAATGCAGAGAGACCACAGCGTGCCCCCTTTCAATGCAGAGAGACCACAGCGTGCCCCCTTTCAATGCAGAGAGACCACAGCGTGCCCCCTTTCAATGCAGACTGACCACAGCGTACCCCCTTTCAATGCAGACTGACCACAGCGTACCACCTTTCAATGCAGACTGACTACAGCGTGTTCCCTTTCAAAACAGAGAGACCACAGCGTGCCCCCTTTCAATGCAGAGAGACCACAGCGTGCCCCCTTTCAATGCAGACTGACCACAGCATGCCCCCTTTCAATGCAGACTGATCACAGCATGCCCCCTTACAATGCAGACTGACCACAGCGTGCCCCCTTACAATGCAGACTGACCACAATGCAGAGATCATCGTGCCCCCTTACAATGCAGACTGACCACAATGCAGAGATCATCGTGCCCCCTTACAATGCAGACTGGCCACAATGCAGAGATCATCGTGCCCCCTTACAATGCAGACTGACCACAATGCAGAGATCATCGTGCCCCCTTACAATGCAGACTGACCACAATGCAGAGATCATTGTGCCCCCTTCAATGCAGACTGACCACAATGCAGAGATCATCATGCCCCCTTCAATGCAGACTGACCACAATACAGAGATCATCATGCCCCCTTACAATGCAGACTGACCACAATGCAGAGATCATCGTGCCCCCTTACAATGCAGACTGACCACAATGCAGAGATCATCGTGCCCCCTTACAATGCAGACTGACCACAATGCAGAGATCATCGTGCCCCCTTACAATGCAGACTGACCACAATGCAGAGATCATCGTGCCCACTTCAATGCAGACTGACCACATTGCAGAGATCATCGTGCCCCCTTACAATGCAGAGTGAACAGCGTGCCAAGCCCCCCAGACCAGTGCACTTGACTTACCTGTTGTAGCGGCGGCTTCCTCTCTTCCGTCCCCGTGTCTCTTCGAGTCCTCCCACGTCCCGCCTCCTCCTCGGTCAATGGCATTGGCCAAGGAGGAGGAGGATCCGTGAGACAATAGAGAATTTTCATTCGCTATTGTCACACAAATGGGCCGGCTCGGGGTGCAGGTTCCCCACCCCTGCTTTAAACAGTGGTGCACTGAAATGCAGGGGCATTGCTTTAACCACTTGCCTACGGGACACTTATACTCGCTTCCTGACAGGCCAATTTTCAGCTTTCAGTGCTCTCAAACTTTGAATGACTATTGCACAGTCATGCAACACTGTACTCATATGAAATTTTTAGAATTTTATCATTTATCATTTTTACACACATATAGAGCTTTCTTTTAGTGATTTTTCATATATACTGCACTGATGAGGCAGCACTGGTGGTCACTGATCAGGAGGCACTGATGGGTTTCACTGATGGACACTAATAGGTGGCACTGATTGGCACTTATAGGCACCATGGAGAGGTGGCACTGATAGGTGGCACTGATCAGTGGCACTAATGGGCACTGATATGTGACACTGATGGGCACTGATCAGTTGCACTAATGGGCACTGATATGCGACACTGATGGGCACTGATAGGCGGCACTGATAGGTGGCACTGATAGGCAACACTGATAAGTGACACTGATGATAAGGCACTGATGGGCACTGATAGGCGGCACTGATAGGTGGCACTGATAGGCAACACTGATAAGTGACACTGATGATAAGGCACTGATGGGCACTGATTGGCAGCACTGATGGGCACTGAGAGGTGGCGCTGGTGGGCACTGATTAGCAGCACTGGTGGGCACTTAAGGGACCGATGTCCCTCTAACCAAAGCCAGTTAACTGTTTTCTTCTTTTCTTCACGTTAACAGCCTGAGGGGGGAAAAAAAGCCTATAACCAGTTTCTGTTTACTTCTCATTGGCTGACAGCTGATCCCATGGCAAAGGGCACGCTGTGATTGGCCCTTTACCCCAATCTGTGGTCAGCCGAGTCCCAAGGATTCGTTAATCACAGAGCGCACTGCCTGTGCTCCCCCTGTGGCAGCGCGAGAACAGGAGGACATCCATGTACGCCCTCCCGGCATTTTAAGCCTGCGCTGTAGCCATCTTTCGGCTATAGTGCCAGCGCCAAGTTGTTAAGCTGGGTACACAACATAAGTAATTTTTCGTTCAACCAAGCGGGCTGAACAAATAAAACTTACAGATTGTTGAACTAACACAAGAGATGTTAGTGTTACGATCTCCCCTGGTGAGCTATTGTGTTCTGACAGGGACTCACCCCTCTCTAGAATACACTATTCAACGCTCGCAGCCATTGGCTGCAAGCGCTGATCGGATGCTGGTTTTCCAGCATGCTTGTTCAACAGACAGTCATTAAACGGGCTTCTGCCCAAACAAGGAGCTGTACACATGGACGGTTCCTGCTGAACCAACCATTTTCCAATAATTTTTAGCCCATGTGTACCCAGCCTAAGTGTGTGGAGTTGCTACTCCACACACCAATGTGTGCATAGTGGAGTACCGCACATGATGGTAATGCACTTAGTAATGCAGGCTTAAACATTGCCTAATGCTGGCTCCACTGCCGGCACATACTTTCTTTTCCTCTATTTCCATGTTTCTCCATTCAGCCATTGTGAACAATGAAAGTGAGTGGATTCTCTACCTTCTGCACTCCAAGAATTAAATGCTTGTTTCGGCTAGGATGAACTGAACAGGCTAGCTCTTGCACTCTCCTCCTTTTCCAGAAGCTCCAGTCTGTGGGAGAGCCTCAGAATTAGCCCATGAAATACAAAGCTAATAACCCTGTATTGTAAGTGGTGGGGGGCAACTATGCAATTGCAGCTCGAAGAGCCTTAAAGAGAAGGGTGTGGGTGACCAGTCACTTGGATCAAGAGAGCCTGCTAGAGGCAGGAGTAAGGTATGTATTTCTCCCTGTGTGTGCACCCCTAGCCTATATGCAAGGGTTAGTTGTTTTTGTCACATTTTCAGGGTTCAGTTTTAACAAGAGTGAGCACTAAGAGGCCAATTGCCAAGCCTCACTTTGTCACATTTAAGGGAAGAGAGTAAGGCTGGTTTCACACAGGTGTTCACCGTAGTCCGCATCTGCTTGCTCAGCAGGGGATCTACCCACTGAGCAGGCAAATGACAGGTCCATGTCCACTCCGCTATGCAGAGTGAACACAGCCCTGCTGTTCTCTATAGGGGCTGTCAGATGGAAACAGACTGCCTGTCCATTTCCATCTGTGCAGCGCTTTACAACATTAGGGCAGACAGTATAGTTACAATACAATTCAATACAGGAGGAATCAGAAATGTGATCCGGACCTCTGTTTTTTTAGACGAAAGGATAGGATCAGATGCCACTGGGTGACATCTGCTGCTCCATAGAGAGCTATGGATGGTCCAATCAGGTCTGCCTGAAAAACTGACTCGCCCAAGGTGAAACTTGCCTAAATCACATGATCACCCATACCTGGGAATATTTTCTACGCTACCTGTAACTGAACTAATGGTGAAAGAAGCATGGAAAAAATATATGCATTTGAAAAAATAAACAATCCTCATGGAAATGCTTGCTTTTTGCAACATGCAAGAACAGGCAAATATTAGATCTTTATTTAAAAAGTTCCTACAGATAAAGATGATATACTTGAATAAAGCACAAAAATGTTGTCTTTTACATTTTTTATTTAACAAAAATATATATAATGGTGTACTGTGGAAAAAATAAGTACACCCTTGGCCTCATAAGCCTGTATTGTTCCCCCTTTAGCAGAAATTATTTCTCTCAAGTGTGTTACATAAATGCACCTGATTGGATGCAAAGTGGATTTTCATCACGTTTGCTAAGATAAGGTGTTATTCCCTTATGAAGTGAACAGCTTATTTGCCTTTAGTCAATCAATCCCAATGACTGCAAACTTTCCAGGTCCTGGAGCAGCAAAGCAACCCCAAATAATAACATTTCTACCACTATGCTTCATAGTTCTTTCATAGTTGGTTTAAAATGCTGTCTTCGATTTGTGCCAAACATGTCTATGTTTACTGTGGACAGACAACTCTAACTTTGATTCATCAGGCCACAGCACGTTGTTTCAGAAGACCTAGTCTTTGACTGAAAGTTCAATAGCAAACTGTAGTTTTGCACGATTATTTTTTTTGGACAGCATTTTCTTTTTCCTGGCACACCGCACATGTTGGTTAAATTGATGCGGTCTCTTTATGATTGTAGATGCCTGCACTTTGACATCAAATGTTGCAATAATTACGTTCATACCCTGCGCTTAACTGTTAGGGCACTTGGTGACTTCTTTTAGCATCAGATATTCAGCTCTTGGGTTGAATTTGCTGGGTTGGTCAGTCTTGGATGAGCTAGCAGTTAATTTAAATTTAGATTATTTTCCTTACAGATAATTCATTTAAAATCATTTGCCAATCTTTTTAAATTTCTTGTAGAATCAAAGGCATCCACAAACTTCTTTCTGGAGGCCTTTGAGAGCTCAAATGATCTTGGCTTGACAACAACATACATGTCAAAAGGAAAGAGAAGACCAGAATTTTGATATCTGAGGTTTAATAAGACAGGTTCTACCACTTAAGGAAGTTCCCTGCCATCTAATTTGGAACACATGATGCTAATTTCATGATTTTGAAATGGTGTAAAATGTAAGGGTGCATATACTTTTTTCAGCCTACAAATTTTGTTGATTTAGATCAGGGGTCTCTAAACCTTCTAAACAGAGGGTCATTTTACTGTCCTCTACACTTTAGGGGGTCTGCACTGTGGCCAGTGGGAGTAGAAAATACTCAAGCATCAGTGAAAATAAACAATGCCCCATTATTGGTTTTAGCCAAATAAATAGTTCCCTATTGTTGATATCAGTTGGAGGAATAGCACCCCATCATTGGTGTCAGTGGGAGGAATATTGCCCCATCATTAGTGTCAGTTGTGGATGGAATAGTGTCCCAAGGACTGGATAGAGGCAAGCAAAGGGCCACATCCGACCCCATGGCCGCAGTTTAGAGACCGCTGATTAAGATTAAGAGAGCGAATACACCATGGCAACTTTTTATTCAATTTATTAAAATTCATTACTTTTATCTGTAGACACTGTTTGAGTAAAGGTCTAAAGTTTGGCTGTTCAGATATGTTAAAAAAGTCAATAATTTCCATGGAGTGTTCTTATTCTTTGACATGACTGTATGTGCTATTGGTAGGGCCAGCATTAGAATGGCCCTTCTGCTTTGCCCTGCATGGGTTCACTTTAAATCAGGGGCAATAGCTCTTTCTAGTTTAGTCTTAGGAACTTGTGACTAGAAGTGACTGAAAAACTAAGAGAAGATTGAATTTTCTTCCAGGAAGAATCGTCACCTACATTGAAAATGTCAGTTTGGGTTTTTAGACTGGAAGTAACATCACCTGCAATCCCATCAGTGTCTCTAACTGCCAATCAGGTCAGCAAAAGCCCTGGCAGGGTGGTCTGTTCTCAGATGGTTCCCCAGGCCCCTGACTTGGGGGTATCCCAAGGAAACCAGAATGGCTCTTTTGTCACTGTAGCAATCTCTTTCTTGTTATAGTGTCTGGGCCTACTCAAACAATCCATTGCATTTCATATACAGTACAATCAGGTAGGCCATACCATTACATTTGCCTTGCGCATGACTACTTTTGGTACCATGGTGAATTTTTTAGCCAAATAAAAGGTGTTGCAATGGGAGCAAAATGTGCTCCCAGTTTAGCAAATCTATTTTTTGTGGATTGGGAGGATAAGTGCGTCTATGATACACATAAACCGGAATTGTTGTATTATAAGAGGTTCATAGACGATATTGCCTTTATCTGGCAAGGTTCTAAAGAAAGTCTTGGGAGATTTATGATAAAATTGAATAACAATTTGTGTGACATAAGACTTGAATTTAAATGTCATGAAGAGAGAATCCAATTTCTGGATATGATTATTTTTAAGTTTAATGATGGTTTTGCGACCAAGGTATATTTTAAGCCCATGGATAGAAATAGTTATCTATCTATTAATAGTGGACACCACCCGTGTGGCTTAAAAATATACAGAAAGGTCAATTGATGCGAGTTCGGAGGAACTTCGATAGCGACTATTTGGAACAGTTCCAGGTGTTGAAAGACCGGTTTTTACAGAAGGGGTATAAGGAGCAGGTCACAGAGCGTGAAATACAGAACGTTCTCTGGATACCGAGAAGCCAATGTTTTGAAAATAGGATAAGAAACAAAAATGACAAACATCAATTCTCCTTTCTGTCAGACTTTCACAGCCAGTACAGAGAGGTGGAAACGATTTTCCGAAAACATTGGCATATATCGGGGCCCTACCCCAGGCTCCATTCTTCATATACAGAAGAGCACCGAATTTTGGAGAGCGTGTAGTAAAAAAGATATTAGACCCTCCAACTGCCTCTTTCTTTTCAGATAGAAAAGGCTTCAAGGCCTGGGGAAGGTGAACAATTTGAGAAATAGAACATAATTTTCTTCATTCCACAGTGGGAAAGTATTCAATATCAAGCAGTTCATCACATGTGATACCACACATGTGGTGTATGCTCTCACTTGTCCCTGTAATTTAATGTACATTGGGTGTACTAAAAGAACTATAAAAGTGAGAGTAGGAATATTATAAAAGAATATTAAAAAAGGCTTCAAGTACCACAGTGTATCAGAACACTTTAGAACGGTACACCAGAGGGATCCTAGGGGCCTGCAGTTCTGGGGTGTCGAGAGGGTCCCTCCAAATTGGAGGGGGTCAAATAGAGTTAGAGACATCTCTTGATGCGAAACAAAATGCTATCACTATTCTTTAAGTTATTTGGAACACTGCACTAGCGGATGAGAACTGTTTATTCATTTATGTACTGTATATCTATTTTCTCACCTTTGGAGTGGAAATGGACTAATTTTATTTGCTTATCACATTTTAATTATTTTTTACAGTGGAAGTAGTAATACACTTTTGAATATTCATGGTGCATGATTGTTTATATATTGCTGCACATGTTACTTTGCCACGGTTGTTTTTTTATATATTTACTCGGCTATTGGGATTATTTATTCACTATTGTACATACCATTACATAGTTGATTCTACAGTCTGATTGTAACTTGTGTAGCCATCTTTAAGCATATAATTATTTTAACAAGTAATTATGTATTTATTTTTTAGGGTTTTTTTCTGCTTTTAGTAAACCTCCTTATCTTGGGCCCATCTATAGCATGATGCTGAAAATAATACATTCTCTGAATAATGATATTATGCTCTCAAATACAGTAACGTTTAAAAAATGCCCAGTGTCTAGAAGGTAGAGTATATTTTGTTTACTTTCCTAGAGCTCTGTTCACATTAGGTCGCTCCGACTTAGGGGGCCACCTGTGAAGTCGCGTGCAAAGACTTAACATAATGGAAGTCAATGCAAGTCACCTTCAGGTCGCCCCAAAGTAGTACAGGACCCTTTTTCTAAGTCAGAGCGACTTGTGTCCATCCTATTAGAACCAGTCCTGTACTACACTATGGGAGCGACGGTGCACGACTTGTCAGGCTGACCAAGTCGCCTGACAAGTCGTATTAGTGTGAACCTGCACTAAAACTATTGTATTTATTATCCTTAGCAATATATCCAAGACCAGTGACTTTTAACATTATCCAGCAAACCCTGCAGCTATGCCTAAAACAGAATGTTTGAGGAGCTTTCAGTAATTCACTGCAGATAGATTGGGGGGATCTTCGTGTCTTCTTCTCAAATCCTGTACTATGTAACTTTCTAAACCAACATGATGTACATCCTATCAGATTCAAATTTCAAGCTAGGCTTGAATGTGTTTGGTGGCTGAGAGATGCGTTTTAGCACAGAAATGTGAAATGCAGAGTTGTCTGTGTATAACAGATAGCAAGGAGGCTGCAGTGGATGTGTATAAAAGAACCTCTACTGCATAGAAATAGATGAGAATATTTTGTTCCCAGATCATCAGATTACTGACAAATGGGAGCGAGGTCACCTTATGTATAATGAAGGGATGGAAAACACTTTGGGGTTGATTTTATAAAACTGAAGAGTGCAAAATCTGATCCAGCTGTGCTTGGTAGCCAATCAGCTTCTAAATGCAGCTTGTTCAATTAAAGGGAAACTCCAGTCAAAAATGAAAATATTCCTAATGATAGTATGTTAAATATCTTTATTGTTGATGTTATTCATTTTCTGGCTAGCTGCTTGTGTAGCTTAGAAATTCTTATCTACGCTGGACAAACAGCTTCTTCATCTTCTTCACCAACCACATTATCTCCCTTTATCTAAATTTGCTAAGCTGTCTTTCACTTCCTGAAAAGGTTGTCTGTCTTTCTTAGACAGACATGCATAGACCTGCCCAGCCCCATCCCTCCTATCCTTCACAGAACATGATATCCTGTCTACATAGCCTTGTTTAGGCTAGCAACCTCTCCTGAGATAGAGAGAGAGAGAGAGGGGGGGGGGAGGTCACGTCACCAGCACAATATATGAAAGAAATAAGGTACAAAGGAACATTTTTGAAAGTTTAGAAGGAAACAGAATCATTTCCATTGCTCATTACATGTGAGTAATGAGTTTTAGGCTCCGTTTCCTCTAGTCTTGTCATGCGATTTTGGACGCATAAAGTCACAGCCCATTGATTTCAATGGCACGCGTTCCCATCTATATGACTTTGAAAATCAGCGACTTTGAATAGGTGCCTGTACTACTTTAATGTGACGTTGATTCAGAGAGTGTAAAGTTGGATCAAAGCTGCACTCAAAGTCTCACTCTAAATCGCACAACTTAAGAGCCACACTAGTGGAAACGTAGCCACTAGGCAAGAGTGCGACTTTGGAGTGCGACTTTGATGCAACTTTGAATGCAACGTTGATACAACTTTACACTCTCTGGATAAAAGTCACATCAAAAGTTGCATCAAAGTAGTGAAGGGACCTTTTCAAGGTCAGCGATTTTCAAAGTTTCATAGATGGAAATGGGTGCCATTGAAATCAATGGGATGTGACTTGTCATGTGACTTTGTGCAAAGGAGCTTCAGTTTACGTTTCCACTATTGCGATTTAGAGTGCAACTTTGATGTGAATTTGATCCAACTCTACACTCTCTGGATCAAAGCCGCATCAAAAGTTGCATCATTGTAGTGCAGGTATTTTTTCAAAGTTGCTTATTTTCAAAATTGCATAGATGGGGACAAGTGCCATTGAAATCAATGGGCTGTGATTTTTCATGCTGCTTTGTGTGTCTAAAGTCACATTACAAGTCGCACTAGTGGTCGCCTGACAGGTCGCCTTCCATAGAGAAGCTGCGGACCCCTTCTAATAGGAGCGACACAAGTCGCTCCGACTTAGAAAAAGGGTCCGGAGCTTCTTTGGGGCGACCCGGAGCGACCTGCATAGACTTCAGTGTTATGAAGTCCGTGCCGGCCGCTCCGAGGTCACGGGGCGAGCAGCGCGCCGCGACCTATGAGGTCGCCCGGCAAAGTAGCGTCGCCCCAGTGTGAACGGGGCCTTAGTATAAAAATAGAAGGCAAAACATTTGTGTATAGATATAAAAAATAAATAAATAAAAATAAATACCTTTTTCCCCTTTTTTTTATAAGTGATCACATTCCCTCTGTCCTTGGCTGCATAAGAGCTGGGGGAGGATAAGGAAAAGTACACTGAGCTTCCCAATGAAAGGTTTGCTGCCATTACTAGTAAAAAAAAAATATCCCATAATTTGTAGACGGTATCACTTTTACGCAAACCAGTTAATATATGTTTATAGGGATTTTTTTTTAACAAAAATATGTAGCAGATTACATATTGTCCTAAATTGATGAAGAAATTTCATTTTTTTTATTTTTTTTATTAGATATGTTTTATAGCAGAAAGCAAAAAATATAGTTTTTTTTTTTTTTTCAAAATTGTAGATATTTTTTTGTTTTTAGTGCAAAAAATATAAACCACAGAGGTGATCAAATGCCACCAAAAGAAAGCTCTATGTGTGGGAAAAAAGGACACACATTTTATTTGCGTACAGTGTTGCAGGACCGCGCAATAGTCAGTTAAAATAACGCTGAGCTGTATCACAAAAAATGGCCTGGTCATGAAGGGGGTAAAACTTCCAGAGGTAAAGTGGTTAAAATTGAACCCCAGACAAGAAAATAAATACACAGCTGACTTGAACTTTTCAGGCCAGCAGCACTGCTCCAGACCTGCTACTATCACCTGTCCAAGAAAAAAAACAGGGGGGTCAGCTTAAAGAAGCCTGTCCTGGCTCACTATTATAGGTAATAAATAAGAACCACCTTCCGATCTCCACTCTATCAATTACTTTTGTGCAAGCATCAACCATGTAGCTGCAAGCTTTGGGCCTCCACTAAAAAAAAACAAAAAAAAAACGCATTACACCCCAAATGGCTTGAACACAAAGATCCTTGTGATGAAGCCATTTGCGGTAAAATGCGTTAAGGAGGTGGTGTTTTTTCGTTGGAGACGCTATGCTTGCAGCTACATTCTTGATGCTTGCACAAAAGTAATTGATAGAGTGGAGACCAAAGCGCGGCTCTTTTTTATTTATTAAACACTTAAGCCCCGGAAGATTTTACCCCCTTCCTGACCAGGGGGTTTTTGCGATTTTTTACTGAGTGACTTTAACGGAAAATTGCGCGGTCATGCGACGCTGTACCTAAACGAATTTGACGAGCTTTTTTTTGGTGGTATTTGATCACCTGTGCGATTTTTACTTTTTTAGCTATAAACAAAAAAAGAGCGTACATTTTGCAAAAATAACAATATTTTTCACATTTTTTTATATGAAATTCCCCCCAAAAAAATGTAAAAATCAAAATTTTTTAACATTTTTGGCCAATTTGTTTTCTGCTACATATGTTTGGTAAAAAAAATAGCAAAAAGCGTATTTTGATTGGTTTGCGCAAAAGTTATTGCGTTTACTAACTAAGGGAAAGATTTCTGTCATTTTTGGTGTTTTTTTTTTTTAACGCGTAATGGCGGCGATCTGCAATTTTTTTTGCGGTACTGCGACATTGCGGCGGACAGATCGGACCCTTGACTGACATTTTTGACACTTTTGGGGTTACCAGTGACATTACTGCAGTAATCAGTGCTATATATATGCACTGTTTCTGCAAAATGACACTGGCAGGGAAGGGGTTAACTTTATTGGGAAGGGAGGGAGGGGTTAAGTGTGTCCCTAGGGGCGTGCTTTTTACTGTGATTGGCTGTGGCTACTAGTGTAGGAACAGTGATCAACGGTCCTACATAGTAGAACCGTATGATCACTGTTTCTACACAGGGGAGAATGACAGGCGGCTTGTTTACATCAGCCGCCTGACTTTCTCCCTCTGCACCGACGATCGGCGTCTGACCGGCGGACATCGGGTCCGCCGGTCACACGCACTGACTTCCCTGTGAACGAGCCGTGCTGGCGCGGGCCTCCGCGGGCCTCCGCGGGCGCGCGCTCGCCCGCTATTGGCTCACAAGGAAGTGACAGGCAAGTGACGTAGTTCTACGTCACTCTGCCTGGCCGGGGCTGACCGCCGCAGTAAATAGTCGTGCGGCGGTCGGCAACCGGTTAAATACACCGTTGAAATACCAAAAAAAAAAAACCTGACAGTGGTTCCCACCCTACTTCACTCTAACTGAAAATAGATTAAAATAGATTTAAAATACTTTAGGAAATCATGTGACAGTAAAAACATAAAAATGAGAAAGACATACCTTCAGGTAAATTTTACAATAACACTAATGAGCTCTCACTGGAAGCACATGACACATTATGGGTTTTTTATGTGCTCCCATGCTATATGAATGTCAACTCATTTTCTAAAGGAAGGAGGATGGTAAAATCGAACAATCAATGAAGAGATAAAATGCTCTTTACAAACTGGTGTCCTGCAAACCTATAGTAATGGATCACATTTGCACCTTATAGCCAGGCACTATAAACATTCCATATGGTTGATGAAGACCCTTTTGCCTGAGTAGTGAGCAGTAAACGTGGTTGAAAATGTTTTATACCTACCACACTGATCTCACAATAGTTAATTACTTAAATGAGTCTTGTTATTAATAGAGACGGCCTGATAAATGCACTCTTTGGAACATTGATTTCTGAACTAATGCATCAGCAAAGTAGAAACCATTTGCACTAATTCAGTTGTAGCAGAACTTTTTCTCCTGAATGCGACACTTCATCCCCAGAAAACATACACTCACTTCTTGTTGCCTTAAGGGGCCTTAGAGCAAAGCCAGTCAGCAAATAGGCTTTAGATTAAACTTTGTAAAATCACAGAGAACTAGGATTAAAGGGAACCTGTCACTATATTTCATGGGAGCTGCCATTGCTGACTTGTTTTTGAAGGAGCAAGCTTCCAGGATGCCATCCTAATCCTTTTTTCACTACACTAATCTGTCACCTATACAGAACAAGCAAGGATTTGGTAAAATGATAGAGCATTTCATTTCTGTACTTTATCCACATCAGTGATTTATATGTAATGCAGTGAGGATGCAGATTAGTGGCTTGGAACGTGCCTCTCAAAAACAAGTCAGCAGTAGCTGATTCGCTGCATGTGTTTGATTTCTGATAAGATCTCAGATCTCTTTAAAGAGTTATTAATATATATATATATATATATATATATATATATATATATATATATATACAGTGCATATACAGTACATTACCAAAAGTATTACCAAAAGTATTGGGACGCCTGCACTGCATTTACACGTACATGAACTTTACGTAAAGTTACGTATAGGTTACAAAGTTGTAAGTAGCCTATGTAATGTTTTGACTGTGATATTATTACATTTTGATGATACATTTACATTATTACCAACGTTAGTCATAATTATGTTACTAACAGCACATATTTGCATTCTAGAAAATAACAGTACCCTCTGTTGCACTCTGAGTCCCCGTTCACACTGGGGCGACCTGTGAGGCGACCTGGTCGCCTCACAGGTCACCGTAGGTCGTCTTCCATAGAGAAGCTGCGGAACCGTTCTAATAGGAGCGACTTAGAAAAAGGGTCCGGAGCTTCTTTGGGGCGACCCGGAGCGACCGTCATAGACTTCAATGTTATGAAGTCCGTGCCGGCCGCTCCGAGGTCGCTGCACGCTGCTCGCACCGCGACCTCGGAGGTCGCCCCGGGAAGTCGGATCGCCCCAGTGTGAACGGGGCCTAAAGAAGGACTCTACAGTATCAGTCCGGTTAGGTGTTTACACATGATGTATGGCAGCCAGCCTGACAAATTACTATAGGTGGCCATACAATTGCCATACTTTCTGTGATGTCATGGGTGCCAGTTTTTATGTGTATCTGTTTTCTAGATGGATGTAATGTTTGTATGTCTTTCTATATATTTTTATAATCTAACAATAAAAACAATTTTTTACTATGTTGGTCTGTCTGTAAAGTCCATGAGGGGTCTTTGATGCAGTTCTCTGCATACAATTTTTGCTCCTTCACTGAAATTTAATGGAACTTGTTTTGTGCTTTGGTACTCAGTCATGTTGGAACAGGAAGGGGATCCCCAAACTGTTCCCACATAGTTAGGAGCATGAAATTGTCCAAACTGTCTTGGTATTCTGACGCCTTAAGAGTTCCCTTCACTGGAACTAAGGGGCCAAGCCCAACCTCTGAAAAACAACCCCACACCCTCCACCAAATGATTTGGGCCACTGCACAAAGCAAGGTCCATAAAGACATAGATTAGTGAGTTTGGGGTGGAGGTACAGAGTCCTGACCTCAACCTGATAGAACACCCTTGGGATAAATCAGAATGCAGACTGCGAGCCAGGCCTTCTCTTAAACATCAGTGGCTAACCTCACAAATGGGCTTCTGGAAGAATGGTCATATATTCCCATAGACACACTCCTAAACCTTGTGGTGGTTTAGGAGCCTTCCCTGAAGATTTGAAGCTGCAAAGGGTGGGCCAACTCAATATTGAACCTTAAGGACTAAGACTGGGATGCCATTAAAGTTCATGTGCGTGTAAAGGCAGGTGTCCCAATACTTTAAAAATATGAGTAGAAAAGCCTCTTATCTGTCAGCATGCTACAGAGAAGGACCCTTGCTCTCTGTGTGTAATCAGTGGTCTCTCTGCAGAAGTCCAACACACCCCCTGCTGGGTCAGAGCTAAAGCTGTCCAATCAGCAGAATGCATGAGATTTGGGATCACAGACAAACAACAAAAAATGCTTTGCCTTTACCTTTACTAAATGTGCTATGCCAACCATGTCTCCCAATTATTGTGGACAGAATTTCCTGTATTGTAGAAGCATGTTGCTTTATATGCTGGTGTACAGCCGGGGTACAGAGTACTAGAGTACATCACTTAAGAACCTGCAGATAAAAAGGAGAAGGTGTCTGTATATTTCTTGAGCTATAGTTCTCCTAAACCTCTGAAACCCCTGCAATTTTACATGTGGAATTTCCCACTCATTTCCAAAGGGGTACGATATGATAAATATATAATAAAAAGAAAATGTAAATACTATATTTTTATGCTTCTTCTATGAGGGTGCTTTCACACTGCTCCTGTCTGTTTTTTTCTGCAGTGTGGGTGCAGTGTAGTATACCAGTGGTTTTCATGAGATTTACCCATGCTTTCTCATATGTATCTATTAGATCAGGTGTTTTCAGTGCATTTTCTGAAAGAGCACCAAAAGTCCGACATGCTGCATCTTTGGTGCGGTTTCCAAAAATGCACCTAAAACACATGATCTAATAAAAATTTTATGGGAAAAGCCTGCAGAGAAACCACACAGGAGCAGTGTGAAAGGAGCCTAACGCTGCTACCATAGGCGCAGGTAGCTTGTCACAAGTAAAGCACAAAGCAGGAAAAATTTACAAAATTTACAAAGATTCTATATAAGTTTACAAGAACACAAGGCCTCAAAGTGAATTATGAAAATTAGAGAAAGAATTTAACACCATTGGTTCATATCTCAACCTCATGGCATCCTGTAAGTTATGGACTCAAAGGAGAAGTATGGCCAAAGCTCTTTTGGCCATACTTCTCTTATGGATCACAGGAGTGCACTTAATTCTGCACTAAAATCAGCTGTAGGCTGTTTTCACAGAGCCGGTTAAGACTCTGCAGGAATCCAACCAATAGTGTTGGTATATGCCCAGATGCCTGACTGGCTGCTGGCTCGCCTCTTGGCACACCACTGAGAGCCTGAGCCAGCCGCTCCCACTCCTTTCACAAAGTCTGGCGCTACAGTGAGTGCTGGAGGGGCAGAACTGTGAGCCGGTGACTCACTGTCACCAGCTCTCTGCTCACTGAAGACTGAGAACTGAGCGATCAGTGGGCTTTGATCACTTAGATCTTGGCATAGAGCCAACAGAGGACAGATATATAGGTGAGTATGAATGTTTTTTTTTTTTATTCCCATGAAGACCATAACATACACTCTTCCACATAAAATTAAACATATTAACTAAAACCTTTCTGTTTTCATTACATACCATATTTTAGTGATGTCACTATTGGGTTTCGGTGCCTTTCTGTGCAATGCAAGCAAATCATGACTGGTGGGAGGAGCCATCAGGGTGCTATACATAGCTTCCTGAAATCATCACAGCGCCCTGCCTCAGTACTCCTCTCAAGAGCCTTCAATACTGATTCAAGCAGTTGGTTGATTCTAGGGATGATTTATGCAAATATTAAAATACATTGATGAGTGAGTGTCCATCTGGAGTGGACATCCCTGGAAAAGCTGCACTTGCATGCAGACCACCCCAGGTAATCCCCCAAGTCTCCATTAATGAAAGCAGGGGTGAATTGGGACAGTAAAACCTAATTTCTCCAGTCTGGAAATGAGGTGGCCTCTGTCTGTCTTGCTGCAGCTTGAAATGCACACTGTGAGAGATGCACATTTTTCTGGGAAATCAGAGTAAGAAATTTCAGTATTGGAGACAAGCCTGTAAAACTGTGCAGGACTGAAAAAAAAAAGGATGGAGTTCAGCTTTAAGACACACCTAGTTCAGCATGCTCTTAACCCATATAACTGAAAGGTGATGTTTGAAGTATAAACAAGAAATTCTAAACTTTGTCTGTGATGCAGAAGTAGATGAGGGTGCACTTCCCTATGCACTAAAAGGCCACCTAACTAAAACGTAAAGCGTTTGTTACCCTAAAAAAAGAAAAACAGATCCTGTTCCCTTAAAGCATGTATACAGCACAGTGCTTGTGCTGTGTAATTTGTCCCCTTCTATCACCTAAAATACCTGGCTGATCCTGCCAGTTTCTACCCTCCTCCCTGTACACTGACCACGGTGTATCATGGCTGCTGAGTCCTGACACCGTGGTCACCATACGTGTCTCTGTCATCCGCAGTTATCTGCAGCTCTCCTCTGTCTTCCTCTGTCCCTCTCCCCCTCCCTGCCTGTCAGCTCACTAGCGCTGCTATGCTCCCTTCCCAGATTCTATAAAACTATGTGATCTTTACACCATCCCCTCTGTTGGATTACATACTGTATCCTAGTTCCTGTGCTTTATTTTTTTTTAAAAAAAGCAGTTTTCTACCTGTTTTCAGAGCACCACTCAGCTGTCATATGACTCCCGGCTCTCCTCCTTTCCTCCCCACCTCCCTAGCAGAGGTCAGAGGAAGTTCTTTACCCCACCCCCTGTAGATGACAGACGGGGAGAGAAGAGAGCCGGGAGTCACGTAATCGCTGATAGAAGCTGTGAAAACAGGTAGAAATCTGTTTTTTTTAAAATAAAGCACAGACACTAGGATACAGTTTTTAATCTAACAGAGGGGATGGTGTAAAGATCACATAGTGGCTTAACAACCACTTCAACCTTTATTGTAAATCATAAAAGGTATGTAAATGACCATAACAGGTATACCTATGGGGTGAGGTCAATGCCACTATATATGAACCAACGTTCTATCTCTATGTGGTAATATTAACATCTACCAAGTTTGTTTGGTGAAACTTCTCTTGATATATACATATAGACAAAATGAGGGTTATTATCTCCTCTTACATTCAATATAAAGGTTCCAGACTGTTTAGAGGATATATAAATTCAAGGTCTACTCACCAACACCAACTGGTATAAAGAGATGGGGGTACATCTGTCTCTCCTCCTATCTATTGGCCACATAAAAAATGACATGAACAGAAAAAGAGAACATATACTAGTAAATCCGTCTTACTGTAGATGTAGGCTATCTTGTCTTCTGCCCTTTGAAATTTTCTATCTCTCAGATATGTAATACTGGTACACAAATAACCACCTATAGACCAGCCCCATATATGACTATATCCACATAAAAGCTTCTCTGATAATCAAGACTGCATTGATACAAGGCAAATCCAACCCCACAAAAATGTGTGGGTTAGATATGCAGTCTTGGTTATAGGTATATATGTTATGGTGATTTACATACCTTTTATGATTTACAACAAAGGTTACGTTTTAGTTAAGTGGACTTTTGGTGCGTAGGGAAGTGCACCCTCGTTCTAGTTAATTTTTGTCACAGTTAAGTGTTATCAATATTACTATGATGCAGAAGGACAGATTCTCTTAGGTTGATCAGCTGGGTTACTATCATCATCATTAATATTTTTTATATAGTACCACCATCTCCTGTGGAGCTGTACAAAATAATAGCTATAACAAGCAAGGGTAGTACTTTAAAACACAAAGAAATATGGTACAGTTGTTTTGAAAAACATAACCATAATAAGAAGCAAAAGGAGAGAGGGATCTTCTATGAGCTTATGATCTAAGGCGATGGTCTCCAAACCCGCAGGCCGAATGCTGCCCTTTGCTTGCCTTTATCCAGCCCTTGAGGCACCATTCTATTCACCGACACCAGAGATGGGTCAATATTCTTTTCACTAACACCAATGGTAGGGCACCATTCCTCCCACTGACACCAACAATAGGGCATTTTTCCTTCCACTGACACCAATGATAGGGCACTATTCCTCCCATTGGCATTAACAATAAGGCAATATTCTCTCCAATGACACTAATGATGGGGCATTATTTCTCCCCAACTACCAACAATTGAGCAGAGCACCATTTCTCACACTTATATCAACAATGAGACACTATTCCTGTCATTAAAACCAATGAGAAGACACTGTTTTCTTCCACCGATGCCAAGGCATTTTATATTCCCATCCAGCGCAAGTCCTTTTCTGGGTTGAATGACCCCTGCACTGACAGTTCAATGATGCAGAGAACAGTGCTAAAGTCATCACATCAGCAACACTCTTGCCTTCATTGAAAACCACACAGTGACAGAGAAGAAGTGAAGCAGAGGGCAATGCATGCCATGTGATTGGCCATAGGAAATACAAAAAATAAAGTAAGTATAAAAAAAAATATGTGTTGGAAGGCAAACTCTAAAGCTGGCCATACACTAGACCAAATTGTTCCTTCGATTTTCGGCTCTGAAAAGTTAAAACCGATTTTCTATTTGTGCCCATTAACTGAACGAAAAATGAACGAAGAGACCAAATGACGGATTTTTCGGCTAGGGTATGGCCAGCATTAGGGGTGTGACAATGTTTGAATTTTTTTTTATTCAACAACCCTTGTTTCCCTTAAAACAATAAACACATTGAGATTTGAAGCTCTAATTCACCCTCCCTAGGCACTATGTGATCTGAGCTCTGGTGATCTGAGCATGCATGATACTGGAATTATTACATGTTGGCTGGCAGAACTGTGATCTGATACCTACATCCTAATTTACTTAGAGGCTTAAAGAGTATAGGGTTGATTTACTAAAGGCAAATAGACTGTGCACTTTGTAAAGTTCTGCTGTACTTTGCAAGTGCAGATGCTCCAGAGCTTAGTCAATGAGGTAAAGCTTCACTTTGCAAAGAGTACCCAATCACGTACAAGGAAAATAAAAAAAAAACAGCATTTTTGCTTGCCCATGATTGGATGGTGGAGGTCAGCAGAGCTTCTGCTCATTTACTAAGCTCTGGGGCAACTGCGCTTGCGGAGTGTAACTGCACTTTGAAAAGTGCACAGTCTATTTGCCTTTAGTAAATCAACCCTTATGTTTACATTTTCCAGAAATTAGTCTATACAGTCAAAGGTCCCCAGTAGATATTAAAAAACAATGACGCTTTGTAATGTGCTGATTAATGTTATTGTCACAACTAAAGGCCATTTGGGACCCTGTGGAAGCCTGTACAAAACACTCCCAGATAAAAAGCCCCATGCCCTGTCATGTTGCTAGGACACGAGACACGAAAACTATTGTATGGTCACCCCCAGATTTATGAGAGTGAAAACCAACAGTTTTCATGTCCTAGCAACAAGGCAGGATATGAGGCCACTTGACTGCATAGGTTATTTTCTGGAAAAAGTTGAATTTAGCTTTGAAAGATTTAAGTTGTCTGACAGATATTAACCGGTTGCCGACTGCGCACAGTATATTTACTGCGGCAGTCAGCCCCAGCCAGGCAGAGTGACGTAGATCTACGTCACTCGTCTGTCACAGCTATTAGAGCCAATAGCGGGGGAGCGCGCGCCCGCTGAGGCGCGCGCCCACCTCGGCTCGTTCAGGGAGGAGTGCGGGTGTGAGACCGGTGGACCCGATGTCCGCCGGTCACTCACCGATCGTCGGTACACAAGCCGCCTGTCATTCTCCCTGGTGTAAAAATGAAGATCAGACGGTTCTACTATGTAAAACCGTTGATCTTTGTTTTTACACCAATAGCATTGTCCCACTACAGTTAGAATCACGCCCCTAGGACACACTTAACTCCTCCCTGTCCAATACAGTTAACCCCTTCCCTGCCAGTGTCATTTTTGCAGTAACAGTGCATATATATAGCACTGATTACTGTAGTAATGTCACTGGTACCCCCAAAAGTGTCAAAAATGTCAGTCAAGGGTCCGATCTTTCCGCCGCAATGTCGCAGTACCGCAAAAAAAAATCGCAGATTGCCGCCATTTCTTGTTAAAAAAAAAAAACGACAAAAATCTTTCCCTTTGTTAGTAAACGCGATAACTTTTGCGCAAACCAATCAAAATACGCTTTTTGCGATTTTTTTTACCAAACATATGTAGCATAAAACAATTTGGCCGAAAATGTTAAAAAATTTTGATTTTTACATTTTTTTGGGGGGGGGGGAATTTCATATAAATAAAAGTGAAAAATATTGTTATTTTTGCAAAAATTACGCTCTTTTTTTGTTTATAGCGCATGATCAAAAAAATCGTACAGGTGATCAAATACCACCAAAAGGGAAAAAAAAGGACGTGAAATTCTTTTAGGTACAGCGTCGCACGACCGCGCAATTGTCCGTTAAAGTCACGCAGTAAAAAATCACAAAAAAACACCTGGTCAGGAAGGGGGTAAAATCTTCCGGGGCTTAAGTGGTTAATCAATGAACTCATTACCAATTTTCTGATCATGTTCCCAGCAGGGCATGAATATACACACTCATATCTATGTGTACTCCTCAAGTGCTAACCTTTTCTTTGGAGGACAATATGCTAAAATGCAAAGAATCCAGCCAACAAAGTTCCCCCCAACATTTCTTTACTGAAAGTGCTTGTGAAAGCTTGTGCCACTCCATACACATCCTAATGATCATTTTCAACAGAAATAGGCAACAAAAATTAAATTTCTACAAGTGCTTTTAGGTCTGCCCAACATGGCCCATTATTGGTAGTTGATATCACTGATTATCACTTTTTCCAAGTGGTCAATAATAACCAGTACTTTTAAGTAAGAGCCAGAACTGCTCTCTATCACATGGAAAACTCTTTTGCAATATCAATGAAAGCATTTTTAGTTGGTATTAGTAATTCCTAGTTAGTCACTCACATCTTCAGTCTCTCACCGCCATACTTAAAAGCCTTCCTTGGACCCCACTAATCTTAACAACCTACGTTCCATCTACTTGCTTCCTTTTCCCTCCAAACTCCTGGAACATCTGGCCTACAACCAACTGTGACCACCTCATTAAGAATAACCTTCTTGATACCCTTCAGTCTGGATTTCGCCCTCAACAATCCACAGAAACTGTTCTCCTAAAACTCAAACGATTTAATAGCAATTAAAACCAATAGTCACTATTCTGTACTCCTACTCCAGGACCTTTCATCTACCTTTGATACGGTTGATCACCACCCCTTCTCAAAAAAACGTTGGTCTCCATGACTGTTCTCGTTAATGGTTCTCATCCCACCTATCTCACCACACCATCAGTGTCACTTACAATTCTACTTCCTCTTTTCCTTTCTCTGTCAGGGTCCCCCAAGGTTCTGTTCTTGGACCTCTCCTATTCTTAATCTATATCTCCTCCCTGGGCAAGCTGATAGCCTCCCATGGCTTTCAATATCATTTTTACACTAATGACACCCAAATCTATCTCTCTACCCCTCAGCTCACAGCATCACTAATTTACTGACCGACATATCAATCTGGATGTCACACCACTTCTTCAAACTCTACCTGTCTAAACCGAGCCAATAATAATTCCTCCCCCACATGCCCCCCTCCCCTGACTTCTCTGTCAAGATCAATGGCACAATCATCAACCCATCCCCACATGCCAGGGTGCTAGGTGTGATCCTGGACTCTGAACTCTCCTTTCGGCCCCACATCCAATAACTTTCCAAAGCTTGCCTGCCTCAACCTCCGCAACATCTTCAAAATAAGCCCCTTCCCAACCAATGACACCACAAAGTTCCTAATCCCCTCCGTGGTTATCTCTTGCCTTGACAACTGCAACTTCCTCCTTATTGGCTTACCTTTGCATATGCTAACCCCCCTTAGTCTATCATAAATGGTACTGCCAGACCCATCCATCTTACCAACCGTTTAGTGTCTGCCACCCCTCTCTGTCAATCCCTCCATTGCCTGCCACTCTCCTGATGAATTTAATTCAAAATACTAACAACTTACAAAGCCATCCACAACTTGGCCCCCCAGCTACATTACCTCATCTTAAAATACCAACCAAACCATTCTCTTCGTTCCTCCCAAGACCTCCCGCCCACTGGTTCCCTTGTCACCTCCTCCCTTGCTTGCCTCCAGGACTTTTCCCAAGCCTCTCCTATCCTATGGAATCCCCTACCCCAATCTCTCCGACTATCTTCCACTCTGTCCACTTTTAGGCGATCCCTGAAAACTTTTCTCTTCAGAGAAGCCTATCCTGCCTCGACTTAACAACTGTACTTTTATTTTCTCCATCAGCTCATCCCCCACAGTTAGTACCTTTTGTATCACTTGACCCACCCTCTTAGATTGTAAGCTCTAACAGGCAGGGCCCTCTGATTACTCCTGTAGTGAATTGTATTGTAATTCTACTGTCTGCCCTCACCTTGTAAAGCGCTGTGCAAACCGTTGGCGCTATTTACTGTAAATCCTGTATAACAATAATAGTCAATAATAACTTCCAGCTGGTCATTATTAACTAGTGGTAACTAGCAGACTAACTACTATACTAATACATGTCAGAAACTATGCAAACATTTTGTCATATCAAGGAAAAGATTACTTCCTCAGTAACTTTTTTTTTTTTTTTTTTTTACATTGGAAGGGAAATGTTCCCTTGTTGCACACAAGCCTTCTACATACATCAGCTGATTTAAAAAAAATGTCTTAATAAGTAAATCCCTCATCACTCATCGTCCTTGGTTGGAGATCTGTCAACCTTTCAAAGTCTTTTAAACTTTCAAGGGCTTTCTGTTTGTCTTAAATTACCATATGAGTGACCAAGGAAGTCATTCATGTGGATTTTGAGCTTTGTTTTGGGGTAATGCTCGAGGACAGCAGACATGGCTATAAATATGTTTGCCCAGATAGAAGCCTTCTGGCTTTACATGATCTCCAATCATTTTTAAAGATTCCCATGCATGGACTTTGTTAGGTAATATCTTTTCTTAAACATTAGTAGGGAAATACTGTCAAAGATTTCCTAGACTATGTAGTAGTGTGAGAGGAAAATGTAGACGGCATTGGCCTGCAACTCCCATTAGAAGGTCCCAAAAAGCATGAGCTGACAGTACATGGAACGTTATGAATTTGGTCCTATATGCAACGGCCATATGTGTGGTTAGGCTAAAACAGCCATTCCCCATTAGGGTTCCATGGAACTCTAGGATTCCTCCAGATGATGTTTAGGCATCCTATAGAGCTGTGGCTGATTTATCCCATCAGATGATGATACCATAGGTCCAATTCCACTTGACAAAGGCAGTAGCATGACACCAATGATGTATTTAGCTGTTTATTTCAGTGAGGATTCCCTGAAACCCGAAATTTTCTGGGGAAAAATAGTTGAGAAAGGCTAGTCTAAAAAAAGTGTCCATCTAAATAAATTACACTTTTTTGGGAGTCTGTCAAAAAGATTTGACATTGACTACCTTTTCTTCTCAAAAAAAAAAAGAAAAAGGAAAAAAAGAGCAACAGATGGGAGAGAAGCCAAGGAACTGATGCTTAAATTAAAATTCAATAAACCTTTGATTTATATTGAACCTCCCTTTGATACATGCAGAGCAAACACTTGCTAAATGTTTATTTTGACACATAAGCTTACCAACATAGCCTACACTGCCATTAAGGGGATGATTTATTAAAATTTGTAGGGTAAACCGCTGTTTGTAGCAAACAGCCAGTGAGTTTAAGAATAACACAGTTATACTAATGCCTTCTTTCAAACATGATATCATATTTTTCCAGCAAAAGCAGTCAGTATGGTTGTTTTTTTTTTTTTAAGGAAATATGGGCTGTTCATATAGCAATGTGTATTTTACCTTGCAAAATGAATATTAGTAAATAAAGTGAATATGTGAAAGACCTATGGCAGCTATTTTACTTGCCCAAGGATTTTTTCTTATTTCTGTCCATCCAGCCCTGAGATTTTCACAGCCCCGTCACACAGCATAACCCTTTGGGGTAAGGGGACCTAGGTTTTCTCTGCTGCAGTTGAAGGAGACTTTCTATTAAAATTGAAGGACTGCTTTACAGACACAACCCCCCCCCCCCCCCAAAAAAAAAGAAAAGAAACAAAAAAAAAAAAAAAACGAGAATGGTGCCAAAAATAAAGCTTTTAGGAAAAAGAAATACTTACCTTGGCTCTGACTTTCTTCCAGGAGGAGAAGGTGATGTCACCATGTCTTTCTGTCTTTCTGCTCCCTCCTAGGAAAGCTGAGCACTTTTGAAATCTTGTGATAACTTGTTACAGCACTTCATACATTTTCATTTGTTTCTTTACTCAAGTCATACATTTATGCCTGTAGAAGCATTAGAATTATCCTCTGTGCTTAATAGAAACAACAATACCATTTTGCTGATGAATGGGTTGTCTGTGTTGTCTTTCTGCAAGTACAGATGACTTAGCATTTCATACTTCTACAGTTCTAGCACAGCAATAGGCAAAAATGGAGCAATGACAACAAGTAATAGTTAGAGGGTCTGTTCAGGTATAAAGGAGTAGATATATCATGCACATTCACAAAATGTATTTGTTTTCTGTCCTGCTTAAAACTGAATTCCAAGTTTGAGAAAAGGTAACCCTTACAAAGGGTTCCCCTCCGCACTGCATGTGTTAAATGCTCTTTTTGTCAAGGGGATGATAAATTTCATGAAACACTTACTTTTCCCCTAGAAACTGGCACTCTTCTTCATTCTCCAACACTCTCGGTGTGGGCTAGCCCTCGGTGTCCTCACATACAATGCAGATTCACTGGCCCTGCATTGTATGTGATAATGTCAGAGAGCTATGACTGGTTGGACAGCGAAGGTGGCTTCGGGTCAATATAGTCTTAAAAGATGAAGAAGCCCGAGGGAGCAAAGAATAAGGTAAGTATTTCACCTTAGTGATATCTTCTAGACAAAATCAGCATTAAACACTTGCAGGGTTATTTTTTGCTCCAGCCTGGAGTTCAGCCTTAACCATATCAATTTTTTTTAGGAAGGATGGGGAAATGTTGCGGGACAAACCCTCTAGGATGTTTAATGCAAAGTTGGGACAGAAGTTGATCTGCCATGTTTGTTTTGACTAATGAAGGCCAGCAGAGAAAGATGGGTACTTTTGCCAAGTAGGGGATTTTCACTTAGCAACATAAAGCTGCAAATGTCCAAATATATGTAAGTGAATGAAAAATGAAAGGATTTTGCCTGTACCATGGTTGCAAGATTAAACACAACTTCACTTTGCTGAATGAACATTAGCTTCTCTATTAGTAAATAAATCTTATCGAGAAGGCTACTTTCAAGTTAGGCAATATGGCAGTGAAGAGTTCTGAAGTGCCTACAGCATACAGTTTTTTGATTGGTTTGCTGGTCCCACATAAACTACTATATTAGTATGTCTAATATAAACAGTTGTGAATATTCCTATAGGGGGATAAAGCCACCACATTGTCATTGTATTCATCTCAAATGGTTACTACAACTGTCACTCCATTCATTAAAGTGTATCCAAAGCCAAAACTTTTTATTCCTGTTTTGGATAGCTCAAAAAATGGTTAAGAGGTTTATAAAGGAGGTTTTCCCTCACTTTCTGTCCAGAGACAGAGCAGGATACGTTTCGTAAGTGCTGAATATGAATATTAGACAACTGTAACCAAAACAGGTTTACCATTGCAAGGTTTTCCCCTACCTTCTGTTATTGTGATATCTTAAAGTTTTATATATCCCATCAATATGGCCACCAGGACACAGCCAGCAATAAAAACCTGACAGAAGTTCTAAACCTTCCCTACTTTATCCAAAACGCAATAAAGGCTTGGCTTTACTTACATTGTATCATTTAATACAATAACATAGCTATTAATATGGAAATAAATGCACACAATATATTACATCCTTATTAATCGCTGACAATTTAATTATTTCACTGTACCTGAATGTACCTGAACCTCAGGGGTTCACTAACAATTTACAAAAGTGAGCAACAAAATGTTATAATTCCAAAATGAGCTTCAATTGCTTTTAGAAGTATTGCTGAATTCTGAATGACTTTGGATAGTGTGAACATTTGACTTAGAAGCTGGCAGATTCTGCACATTTTTTTTTATGAAAGATTTTCATGGTCAGCATACAAAGGTTAGTATGAACTACTAAGGTACAGGAAATTGTAGCTATCACAGAAGCATAAACAAAGGTAAAAGCCATCTTGTACTAACTTATCGGCGGTGTTTTAAAGCCACATTAACTGTCAGCAAATTTACGTGGAACCTAGAGGAAGGAGTTTTATCAAGTTCAGTTGTATTTGTTCGTTCGGATAAAGAGGTGATCCATTGGAGGTAATGTACTCCTTTCAGTATTTACAAAAAAATTGTTTTAGAAGTTCACTGCTTAGTTGCTTCTATAGAAAAGTCATCAGACCTAGCTCTAGAACTCTGCTGAAACCAAAATCCCAACATAGTGGGCCTTGCAGTCCCCAAGCAACTGAAGATACAAAGTTACCCTTTATAATATTAAAAAAATATTTGGATTATTTAAAATATGATTTCTCTTTAAGTATATGCATACATGTCAAAAAAGGAAACCAATCTATTGGAATTATAGTATAATAAATAATATTGATACCAGAATGACTTTTACCAACCAGTGTTTATTTTCTCATCAATTAAATGATTCTGCAATTTTATGTTTGTGCCACACTTTTATTAATATTTTCATGTGTTTAATAGGTTTTTTTTTTTTCTCAAAAGAAACAGGTTGTAAAATTACACTTTTTAGTACACTTGTGCAGTGAGTACTAAAAAAAATAAATTAAAAGTTTTCATATCTGAGTATCTTGCATGGGGAAAAATGTGAAATAAATTCAAATATTGGGTCCTATTTACTAAAGGTGAAGGGAAGGTTCACTAAGCTTTGTGAATAAGGTAAAGCTATTTTCACTTTGAATATTCAATAATATGCAGGGGAAGAAAAAAAAAAAAAAACACGTTTTTGACTTGCATATAACTGGATGATTAAAATAAAAACTGTTTGATTTATTAACTAAGCTAAATTAACATTTTCTTCTACTTTTGTAAATCAACCCAAATAAATCCTAGAATAGTAATGTATCTTTCAACATAAAGTAGAATACCTAGATTTTGTCTGTCTGTCCATCCATAATTTTTAAATAAACTGACATTAGTATTTTAAAATACAATGCAGAAATGTGCTTACTAATTATTTTTTCTGCTAACCTTTTTTGTTCAATAATTTACACAACTCTATATTAGTAATAAGTTATAACAGTAAGCAGTTTAGATTAATATACATAGTGATTCAAAATTTTCATAGCACACTAAGGTTACATTTCTTTATTCTATTTTTTTTGCTAAGAGATATATGTCAAGCTTTTGGCAAGTAAGGAACGTTATTACTTTTAAGCATTAAAGAAAGTTCTTTTCAAGAGTCTTCATCGAGGGATCTTGTGTGAATCATTCTATAGTATATCATACTCTGTGCTATCTAGGCAAGGACTTTTGTTCCACAGGGCTTATTTGTCTAAGACTTGAAGAGGATCAAAGATTGATGAGTGATCATGCTAATGACAATTTACAGGCAATTGCAAGATTTCGTAAGTTAGTTTTACTAAGTACGTCTCTATTCCTGTGTCTCCAGTGTTTTAATTTTTTATAATCATGTTGTTATTTTTCAATTAAAGATTTATTATCCATGTATACTTGGCAATGGTTTAAAAATTGCTTATGTATCATTATAATTACATTAAAAAATAGTGCTGGCTAAAATAGTACAAGTTGCCAGGCAACCTCTGATAGGCAGTAAGAGTTTATATAAATGGGCTTACCTGGATCTTTCCATCAGACCAGTTCTTAAAAAGTAGCATAAACAAAATGAATAATTGGTAAAAAGAATTCATTAAAAAAATCTTCATAAGAGAATTCAAAAAGGACTCTTCATCTTAGCATTTGGTCAAGCTGTTGAATTTGTGAGGAGGAAATACTGACTCGCCTTTTTATTATCTCAGGTGATAAATATTGCATTGCCTGCATTTAAAACTTTTAATACTAGGGGTGTGAGTTGTGGCACCTGTTTTTTTAATGTTCAGGTCAGTCTACTCTCTTATTTTTCCCGTTTCTACTGAGCAAAAATGGAATGAGGTGTTACCCCTGTTTGCCCCATTCTTTTTGGGGATCAGTTCTCTTGGAAATAAGGGGGCTGGTAACGCTTGATTGTCTGGCGTGTCTGGAAAGTAAGAGAGAGAGAGAAAGAGAGAGAAGAAGGGCCCTGCTAATGTTGCACTGAAATGATTCTCAAAGGCCCCCCAGGCTGCACTCAGCATCCAGACTTCATTAAATTTTCATATCAAGCACTTGGCCAAGGTCTATTTATGAAAATGTGCTTTCCGCTTCATGGAAAAAAACACGGGAATTAAATAAAAGAACAAAGAAGAATTCATTAATGCAAAGTATGTGTGTGTGTGCCTGTATATGTATATGTATATGTGTGTATATATATATATATATATATATATATATATATATATATATATATATATATTAGAATTACTTTCTAATTTTAGGGGTGCTATGCAGGGGACAACCCATTTTCAGCATAAAATACATTTCAAGAGATTGCAAATTTATTTCAATCTAATTGTATGTTTAAAGCCAACAATCCAATCTACAGTAGTTTTCATTTTTATTATTATTATTATTTTCAACCTTACGCGTTTGTACACTCATTCTCTCGTTCTCTCTGTCTGTCTCTCTGTCTTTCCATATATATATATATGTATATATATATATATATATATATATATATATATATATATATATATATATATATATATATTTCTAAGTTTCTTGTATATATGAGGGATAGAGCACCTATATGTTCTGGGAAACATCTTAAAAGATCTATGCAGTTATTGCATCTGGTCCTAACAGCCTGTTCAGAAAAGTTTCCCTCTATGTCTTGGGTGTACACACACACCCTCAACACAACGCACTCTTGCAACAACAACACTACATAATTTAAAAGGGCAGCCAGCACAAGGACCTCAGAGATGCTAACGTGATTAAAAACAAGTCTCTCATTCATTGGAAAAGTGTACACAATAAAATATATTCCCTGACTAATGCCCTCAGAAAAGGATTAATGTGGTCCCAGGCGAAATGCCAAATTGTGAATTTGAGGGAGTCTGAAACCATACTGAGTGATGGTTCTGGTGGATTGAAAGATGGACATATTAATGAGAGCTGGATATATTTCTACAAAGTTTACTGCAAACTTAAACCATTCTCACAGTAAATCATCGATTTCTAAGTGACTCTTTCACTTGACAAAGCTCAACTAATTGTTTCAGTGGCAAACGAATGTTGCAGTCTCTATATATGGGAAACAGTTAATTGAGATTTAAATCTGGAATATGAACCTTTAATCAATATGATTTTATTCACTCTTTTCACTTATTTCTGCAATACCACCAAATAATATATTTAATCATTGGCTACCTACTTGCTTCAGGAACTGGGATTCTCTGGAAGCTTGTTGCTTTAAGAACACCAGAATTTAAAAAAAGGAACTTGTATTAATATATATTTTTGTGCCCTAACTAATGATTAAAAATAATATTTTTTTAAAAAGACACCTTTTTTTTTACTAATGTTTTTGTTCAACATGTCAACAGAAACATTATCTGCAAAACAATTGTAATGATTCTAGTACAATACTACTAATACTACGACTAATAATACCAATTACAATATTAATATTAATAATAATAATAATAAGAAAACCCGTAATATTTGTTACTTGTTACTATCTTAAGCCTATAATCTATAACTGGAAAAAATAAAATTTGACGTTTTAAATGATGTATATATATATATATATATATATATATATATATATATATATATATATAGATAGATAGATAGATAGATATATATATATATAGATAGATAGATAGATATATAGAGATATATAGATATTGAGATATATAGATATTGAGATATACCTCAAAATAATTTTTCTAAGTTGTCATAGAAATGGCATTCAAATTCTATTGGTCACACTATGACCTTAAATGCATTTATTTTATGTTAATAGGATATTGACTATACTTATATTAATATTTATTTTGGAAGCTTAAAATGCATGTCTTCAAGGACTTGCTTCAATTTTGTATGTAAATGTTTTCACATTGTTCCCATTTTGGAAACAGAACCTGTGATATGTGTAATAAATTGCATATCTGATAATTTCTCCTGTTCCCAAGTATACAAAACAATCAATATGTTTGTATCTGGCATTCATTATTTATTATAATTGGGATTTTATGCTGGAAAACTGCCATGACAGCTTTAGAAATCCAGGAACAGAATATGAAAGTGGAGAATCATTTAATCATTTCATTTTATTTTTTTTTTTTTCTGTGGGTTATTTTATGCACCACATATTTTATTTTATTTCCCTCCTTTCTACTTTAATGTAGGATACAACGCTTCAATTTCAGAAATTATTACAATATTATTAATTTAGACTGGATGCATTTTAACTACCTTTAATTCATCTATATTTTGCCGTAAAAAGTTGGCAGTCCATAAAGAAACTATTTTCAGATCATTAATATCGTTTTTTTTTCTTGCCTGTTTACAAATTATAATATTGGCTCATGCACCATAGTTTTATCTAATAGTAAAGAATATAGTAATTATATTAGATCTATCTATCTATCTATCTATCTATCTATCTATCTATCTATCTATCTATCTATCTATCTATCTATCTATCTATCTATCTATCTATCTATCTATCTATCTATCTATCTATCTATCTATCTATCTATCTATCTATCTATCTATCTATCTATCTATCTATCTATCTATCTATCTATCTATCTATCAATATGTCCATCTATGCATTACATTACATTGCCAAAATTGTGAAAACAAGATCGGTTTAGGTAGGAATTTATATAAAGAACTTTATGGTTTAGACTTTGCATATATGCTTTTATGTCAGTATATGCCTTAAACTTTTATGGTTATAGTTTATTTACATTATCTTTAATATTTTATTCCAATGCCTTATATGTGTTTGAGTGTTTTGTTCTTTTTTTCTGGGTGATAAACGTGCATTTATTTGTCTTTAAATGATTATTCAACAGCCATGACTTGCTAACACCATCCCATCCTTATGGGCACCTAGATATGGGTGTCAGGCTTGAGCTATTAAATAAAGAATTAGATCTTGTTAATATTATGCTCTAGTGTGTTTGTATTTGCAATGCCTTGTCTTTACATTTAAATTACAAAGTGTTTTGAATCAATTTTGGCTATGCGAATACATGAGGGATAACCTTCTGATCTATGTTTTGATCCTTACTAAAGCATCTTTGTTGTTCACTTAGCTTTAGTCTTTATTGACATTTCTTCTGTTAATGAAATATTTCTTTGATTTTATGAGGCTTCTTTTACTTACTGCAATCCATGTTGATTTAAATTACAAAAGTAGGAAAAAACTGTCTTCCAGATTCCTATAAATATTTCTACTCTAAATATCTATTTAATATACTAATAAAATAATTAATATATTTTCAAACAATTGTGTGTACAATAAATATTTTTTTTTCTACACTTGCTTACATTTATTGTTAAAAAAACGAAATAAGGAACAAATAGTACAAAAAATTGTACCACCAATAAGAGGTGGATATAGGTACTTACTTTTTACACTTGATCAGCCTATCTGTCTGTTTTTAATATGGTTAACAAGAATTTCAAACAATATAATTTGTTCCTGAACCTAATTTAATATGAACAAAGGGTCAGTGTGAAAATTACTACTTTAGTAAATAAATCCGTACGTGTATTATTTGTAATATGTATTTAATTTCCTAATTAAATTTATTCTTTTGACAGCAATATTAATCATAAATGTTTTTGTGTAGTTCTACATAGAGTGTGTGTACATAGTACATCTGTGGAGTACATAAATTATTTTAGTCCTGGCATATTATTTGAGAAAATATAAAATAAATCTGTTTATTTCTTGCTTTCCCTTCATGAAGATATCATTGCAATTCAAAAGGCTGACTCAACAGACTGTCTAACCTAATTCAGTGTATGACTGATGATATCCAGAAAATGGCAAACTAGGATACAGTTATGAAGAGTTTGTGTATGTTTTTGCCTAATATAAACAGACAAACTAACATAGCCATCTGAGAGTTACCTCTATCCCATCTACTTTTTCTGATGATAAATAAATATATTGGCCAGACTTTTATATCCTACAAAATAATCATAAGGTATATGTGTACTCTCCATTTAATATTTTACATGCGATCAAATAATAATTTGAATATAAAATAAACAGTCCTTGTTAGAAAACATGCATGCTTTCTAAAATATGCATTGTCCAATTTTTCAAGTTTTCTGATAATTTTCTATTCTTTCAGATAAATGTAAATGTAGACAGGTGTTTTGCGAGACAGCAATTTTTTTTAACTCAGCTTATTATGAACATTTAACTTATGACTTTTATTACATAATATTGCCTTTTTTGTGTTGACAATCACAATTTTATGTATTACTCAGCTTTTTCTTTATTTTTATTTTTTTTTTTTATTTTAGTACAATAAAGGATATAGCATGTAAAAAGCTTGTGTTCACTCTTCTCAATTAAGGTTACCAGGACAGTTAAAATGATTTTTTTACACATGATGAAAAAATTGTAATACCAACCTAATATGTTTTATTTTCAAACATTTATGTAGAGGAAAGCTTTAGCTTTTTATGAATATACTAAGTTACCATTTTTTTTTTTAATCAGAAGAGTTACCTTAGTAAAAAGTAAAAATTCTACAATAACTGTAAAATAGTTTTTAGCAATTTATGTTCGCTAGTATGCAGATCCAACTCTGCATAACATACACACTCATACTCAAACACACACACAAACACACTCACACAACATCTTTATGTTTAAAATAAAATACATGGTTGTTTTACAGGCACACACTCTAATAATTTCCTAGCACAGGAAACTGGTGGTAATATATAAATAATTGATAAATATAGAAATACTGCATGCATGTAAGCTGTCAGTACTCTAGTACAGAATACCTTTGTTGCCCAAGGCAAATTTGAACATTAAATTCAAATAGAATTTGTTCCATTTTACAAAGCATTAAAAAGAATAACATTTTATAGAGTTAAGCTTACATACAAAATGCTATTTTTTTCTATTTTTATCATATCTCTGCATTTATATTTGTGTCGTGTGGCCATTTGGTAAGGAACCTTTACTTTTAGGCAACTTTGAACCTTTTCTCCCCATACAATGTTCCCCTACAATTTTTAGAAATACAGTAATTTGACTAATCTATAAAAATAAAGAAGCCAATTGTATAGTAATGTGAATAATCTATATATTATATGTAGTATGGTATAAGTAAAACATATGTTATATGAACACATGTACAGATCAGTGTTCACAATAAACAGATAACTACTCCAAATATACACAGCAACAATACTATAGAAAAACGTGAAAGCTTCAGTACAATTATGTCATGAGCTTTTGGTACACTCCTTTATGTTTTGCAGTGAGGCATATTAAAAAATTTAAATGACAGTGGTAGGTCTGGTATAAAATGTTCTTACTCAACTAAAATAGCCATAAAGCTGCCTGATTGTTTTATAGGCTACAGAAAACCTAAACCTGGAAATGACATATTCATCTTGCAGTGTGCTCCTTCTCAGTTAACAAATGTATCATATTTCTTTTGCTGTATTTTTAACACAGGAATTATGAAGTTTTCAAAGCAGTCCATGTTTATAGCTAGAAAACAAAGTACAAAATGAACTCATTTCCATAAGTAAGAAAAATTGCATTAAAATAACAATACAAGAAAGAATGAGGTAAATCGTGCATGGTTTATTTGAAGTTCTGTAGCATACACAGACACAAAAATTCATTTGGTACACACATAGAAAATTAAATACTCCATAAAAAAAAGATGAAACAAGTGGAATTTTTTTTTTTTTTTTTTAATATGCCAAGCAATGTGTGCCTTGCCAAAAAAAGTGCAACATTAGACATTTTCAAAATAATTAACTTTACCAATCCAATGAGAAATTGATTACATATAAGTTAAACTTTTTTTAAAACTTTAAAAATAAAACTCTTGCCTGTGTAATCAGTCTTTTGCATTAAATTAAAATAACGCACAAAACTTGGTGAGATTGTGCTAAAATGCTAGAGAAGATATGTACTTTCACATACACTGTCATATCCATTTCAAGGGGAAAAACCTAGGGGGAAATGTGAACAAACTCATTTGATTGTCAAAGCATCTTTGTAGTGAGATAGCAGGGTCATGACTATTTGAACTCAGTTGCTTCCTACAGAGTTTATGGATCTGAACATGTGCTTTCTAGCAAGATGATGAGGTAGAAAAAGAAGAGTTATTGCAAATGCAATGGGAATTCATTTTGGAGAGGAAGGTAAAGCAAACCATGCAATGGATTAGACTGCCTTTTTGTCAATGAGTGTTGTTAATTAAATTAAATTATATTATATTCAAGGTGTGTGTGTATGTGCTATACAGAAAATTAAATTAGTAATAACTTAAAACTTTAAACATTGGTGCAATTTCATCACAGATTAATATTTACAATAATAAATATAAAAGGGTAGTTCAAACTGAGAGAAGCAGATTGATAATTCAAGTTTTGTTAGCTTTGTTTGTCATTCCTTTTAGATTTTTGTGTTTTAATATTTTTTTTTTTTTTTAGTTTGACAAAGTCGCATGAAATTTTTTCAAAGGAGTCAAACCAAAGACTATCCCAAGCTTTCCACTCACCATTACAACTTTACATGTGGTTATTTTTACTGTATGTCCAAATTCTTTTCAACTCATTTGTTTGCCCAGGTATGAAGACAATTGCAGATTGGAGTGTATCTACATTTCCATAGACTGGAACCAGTTAATAAGTCAGTTTAAAATAGTGCTTTGATTTTTCAGTATGTTGCAGAAAATTTCATTCTTTTCTGTTTCTGCCTTTGATTACAAAACCAGACGCGAACTACATTCTTTTTTAAGTCTAGTTTTTCAGCTATTGCTGCTATCTTCTCTGAAGAAGGTCTTGGCTGGACAGCAAAATAAGCTTCTAATGATCGTTTTTCTGGGGCAGCAATGGAAGTACGTTTGCGTTTTTTGTCTCCCCCAGTAAAGATTTCAGGTTTGGTCATTTTTTCCCTCTGTGCTCTTTCGGCCTCCTCTAGCCAAGCTTCCAAAATGGGCTTTAAGGCCACCATATTGTTATGTGATAATGTGAGGGACTCAAACCTGCAAATGGTGCTTTGGCTGAGACAACCAACACCTGGGATCTTCAGGTTTGCCAAGGCAGATCCAACATCAGCCTGTGTCACACCAAGTTTTATTCTCCTTTGTTTGAATCTTTCAGCAAAGGATTCAAGTTCTCTTGGGTCTGTTTCACTCTCAGAGCAGGACATTGCTGTGTGAGTTACCAGTGTATGGTTATGAGAAAGGTTCATAGACTGATTGTGGTGGGCCATGTGGTTCATGGCAGACATATGGGAGTGTGGATGGGAGGGTGTCGTTCCAACATCTGGTCCCGGGACGCCTCCTAAAGCAAGGGCAGGATTTAGGTGATCTAGAAGGTCCCCGTCTAAACCCTGTGAGGGCTGGTGATGAGGATGATGATGTGAATGGTGGGTTGTTAAGACGGAAGGGTGATGCAAATGCACTGAGGAAGAGGTTGGAGTGCAAGAGACACTGCTCATGGTGTGGTACGTAGCATCTGGTTTGAACGGATGGGTTTTCTGCGAAACAATATCCACGGCTGCCAAAGCTTCAGCTCCTCTAAGTAAAGTTTCATCAAAACCAGCAAAGATATTGCCTTGAAGCTGAAAGCAAAACAGAAGAGGTGTAAATATCTTTATACATTCTTTCTGCTTGGTGTTTAACAAGCCTAATGTATACATATGTCATGCTAGCTGCTGCAGATTCTATGCATCATTTATCCATCATCCATTACATTTGTGCAGCCAAATAGGCATTTAAAAAGCACACACTGGGTAGAGGTATGCCATAGGAAATTAAAAAGAAATAATATCAACTTCTATTTATCACTAATTTCATTTCATTTTTTAATTCAAGCTGCTACAAACTGAAGCTGCAAAGGATCAAACAAGAATACAAAATAGTCTGTTACAATTATAACTTTTTGCTTGACAAAATTCTACATTTATCTGCCTTTTTTGTAGTCTAAGTTTATAAGCCCAAATCATCCAAATAAATTGACACTTACCTGTGGTGCTTGAAGACAAGCTCTGCGGATGGCCTCTGAGCTACTATGGAGCTGAGCATATTTAGGCTCATGTAGCATCGGATGCATGCTGAACGGCTGCTTGCTGTTCATGGACATCATTTTGAAAAAGGTCCTGGGGAAAGCCTTGTAGCTAGTGCATGAGCAGATTGGAATTTGGTTTAGCTTCGCTCTTTTTGGTGTGTTGTTATTGTCTGAGTTCTTATCACAGTATCAGTGGCAGTGACCCCTCCTCCTGATTTTTTTGATTGGAGCAGCTTGAGAGCAAAGAACTCCTCCCTAATGAAAGATGAGCTGGAGGCAGTGAGATCACTCCAAGCATCATCAACCACTCCTTTAGCCTTCCCTTGAGTCCTAATGAACAGCAGGCAGTCAGGTGGCTAAGGATGTATCCTGATACCATTGTGTGCATGAACTGTTACATTGCACAGCATGCAGCTCACAGTAAGAGGATCTTCTTAGCCTCTGCTTGTGAGACAATGAAAGAGAAGGCATCCAGGAGAGGAAATTACTAGCTACAAGAATTACAGCTGGCAAAGCGTGACTACAAGACTCTATTCATTGATACAAAGTAGCCTGTTTGCAGATGCAGATCTGACTTTTATTTTATTGCACTGCTCAATCTTGATATATATTTATACATTAGATTTTTTGGGACAATGTAAAAATGAAAAAAAATATTTTAAAATTTAAATGTGCGGATAAATTGTGTAAAGTTTCCCTTCATTTATCCAATAATGTAAAAAGAAAATTCCTTATTTCATGATTGGATAGTTGATTTGAATATTACACAATTTTTTTTGTAAACTTTCTCAACTCATTTAGTAAATCAGCCTCATTGGTCAAATCCAAATAGTGTACACGCACATATACTGTGTATATATATATATATATATATATATATATATATATATATATATATATATATATATATATATAGAAATAGAGACAGCAAATAAGGTGCTTGAGGGTGTTATTACCTTACCACTTATTTTTTATACACATATTTATTTTTATGTCTGTCTATCTATCTATCTATCTATCTATCTATCTATCTATCTATCTATCTATCTATCTATCTATCTATCTATCTATCTATCTATCTATCTATCTATCTATCTATCTATCTATCTATCTATCTATCTATCTATATATATATATATATATATATATAAATAGCTATATATGTATATATATATAATGTGTATATATATATATAAAAAAAAAATATATATATATATACATAAGGGCTGGGACAAGGTTATTCGGTGCCCAGGGCAGAGACGCCAAATTGCGCCCCCTAATTCCTTACATTAGGGTCAGGGCACCCCCATCCGTGCAATAAACCTTTGCACCCAGAGCAGCCGCCCCTCTTGCCCACTTCTTGTCCAGGCCCTGCCAACACCTCCCTGCCTGCCTTAAGATCCACCTATGGAATGAAAAAAAAAAAATAAAAAAAAACTTTTGCAACTCTTAGTAAATCAGCCTCATTGGTCAAATCCAAATAGTATACACACACATATACTGTATATACAGATAGAGAGAGCAAAAATGTGCTTGAGGGTGTTATTACCTTACCTCTTATTTTTTATACACATATTTATTTTTATGTATATATATATATATATATCTATCTATCTATCTATATATATATATATATTTATATCTATCTATCTATCTATCTATCTATCTATCTATCTATCTATCTATCTATCTATCTATCTATCTATCTATCTATCTATCTATCTATCTATCTATCTATCTATCTATCTATCTATCTATCTATCTATCTATCTATCTATATTATTAGGGTCAGGGCGCCCCACCCGTGCAATAAACCATTGCACCCAGAGCAGTCTCCCCTCTTGCCCACCCCTTGTCCAAGTCCTGCCAACACCTCCCTGCCTGCCTGAAGATCCACCTAAAAGGCTGTGACAATTAGGTTAGCGGTGCTGGGACAAGGTCATCCAGCACCCAGGGCAAAGAAGCCAAATTGCCCCCCCCCCCTCTTCCCTGAGAGTTAGGGCCAGGGCGCCCACATCCTTGCAATAAACCATTGCGCACGGGGCAGCCGTCCCTCCTGCCCACCCCTTGTATCGGGCCTGATAATTTTTATATACCCTTACATGCAATTATCAAACTTTTGCATAGAAACAGGAATTTTTGGTTTGCAGATTTTGCATGATCCTAGCTGAATCCATTTCCACTTGGCTCTTCCATCTCTCTTTATTATATATTTGAAAACGTATATGCAGTATATTTTATCATTGAAATTGGTAGGTTGCACGACTTGAGTTTTGGCTAATTCTTGCAGAATTGCCCACAATTAAAGCTGTAGGTGCCCTTGTCGGCATCACCCAGCTCCAAAAAAATCAGTTGTTTAATTGACTTTTATTGAAGGGGTCCGCTGAACAGTGACAATCCAACAGCGACAGCAACCAATCAGATACAGTCACTGCTCAGGTATTCTGACAGCCAGAGGTGGTGGCTGTCAGAATGCTATAGTCAGCAGAGGAGATTTGTCCATCCACACTAGCGTGGATGGAGGAATTTGTTAGATTTCTTTTGTTAACTCCGCAGGCTGGACGAAAAAAATCTATCAGTGTATGGACAGTTTTACATGAAAATAAGATACTCTGGTCAAGCTCTGTATCTATCTAATGTCAGATATACATGACATCTTTTCTAACCTGACCACAGTATTAGTACATGTTGGCAGCACTTGTTTCCTGAGTGCACTTTACTACCAAACAGTTTTACAAAGGTCAAACTTGCATTGCTTAGATGTCAGGTGAGTAAAAGGAAGACATATAGGTAACTGAGGACATCAAAGGTACCTCTTGCAACTGTTTTCAAAAAGAAAAAAAAAACAGCAACAAAATAAAAACCATTATATTACATTATTCTATTCCACTTGAAATAAGCTATCTAATGTATGTGATCCGAGTGTCTGTTTTGAAGTGTGAATCCTTGAATCCTGACTGACTGTCACCAGAACAAGAGTTGAGGGTAACCTTCCAATTCTGACATCTTTTCTGGTGACAACTATCCAGGAGAGGAATTATTATTATTATTTTTATACAGGATTTAAATAGCGCCAACAGTTTACGCAGCGCTTTACAATTTAAAAGGGAAACAATACAATAAAATACAGGGGGATTAAGAGAGACCTGCTCAGGGGAGCTTCCTCTTACTTCCAGTTGCATCTCTAAAAAGTAGAGGACAATCCTTTTATTTTTATATTTTTTTTACTGTATATTATCTTTAGAAAACTGGGGTCTTTTATTAGGCCAGGCTCACATATGTCTGGCCGCGGTTCCCAGCATGGGGTCAGGTGCGTCCCTGTTCACCGGTTCAGGTGGGAATCAGGTCCAAATTTTTGCCTGAATTCGCACTTGAATCGGACCCAAAGTCGCACAGGACCCTTTTTGAATGCGGACTGTGGCTCCGCCAGACCTGTGTGAACCGTCTCCCGTGAGAGTCGGTCACACTCCCCTGCCATGTGATTTGGATGCGGGTTTCCTCGCATCCAGTTCGCATATATGTGAACCCAGCCTCAATCATGGATGGGGCTGGATGCAGCTTCAACATATTCACTAAGAAAAAGTGAACATTCACTTTGCAAAGAACAAGTGCTCTGTATCTTTACTAAATGATCCCTATTGTTTGCAGAAACCTGCCTGTCATGTCTGGACAGCCTGTGTAAAAAAGTGCCTTGAGGGTCTGGGAGGACAGCTTGAAGCTGAAAGGCCTGGGTGCTCTTTGATTGCTTATATACACAAGACAAATCATAGCCCAATCTACAAAAATGGTTTGTAGACTAATTCTGTGGGATTGATTTACAGTAGGGGTAGATAATATTCACTCTGAAAAACAACTGTTCAGTTAGCTAAGTGAATAAGATGACACTAAAGTAAGGTGAAGTTCACTTTGATATTTAACCACTTAAGCCCTGGAAGATTTAACCTCCTTTCTGACCAGGGGGTATTTTGCGATTCGGCACTGCGTGATTTTAATGGACAATTGCGCGGTCGTGCGACGCTGTACCTAAACCAATTTGATGTCCTTTTTTTCCCACAAATAGAGCTTTCTTTTGGTGGTATTTAATCACCTGTGCGATTTTTTGATCATGCGCTATAATCAAAAAAAGAGGGACAATTTTGCAAAAATAACAATATTTTTCAATCTTTTTTATATGAAATTCCCCCCCCAAAAAAATGTAAAAATCTAAATTTTTTTAAATTTTTGGCCAATTTGTTTTCTGCTATCTATGTTTGGTAAAAAAAATCACAATAAGCGTATTTTGATTGGTTTGCGCAAAAGTTATTGCGTTTACTAACTAAGGGAAAGATTTATGTCATTTTTGTTGTTTTTTTTTTAAAGAGTAATGGTGGCAATCTGCGATTTTTATTGCGGGACTGCGACATTGCGGTGGACAGATTGGACCCTTGACTGACATTTTTGACACTTTTGGGGGTACCAGTGACATTACAACAGTAATCAGTGCTATACATATGCACTGTTACTGTAAAAATGACACTGGCAGGGAAGGGGTTAACTTTATTGGAGAGGGAGGGGTTAAGTGTGTCCCTAGGGGCGTGCTTCTAACTGTGCAGGGATGTAGCTGTGTGTGTAACAGCACAGATCAACGGTCCTACATAGCAGGACCGTTAGATCAGTGCTTTTACACAGGGGAGAATGACAGGCGGCTTTGTTTACATTAGCCGCCTGCCTTTCTCCCTTCACAGCGGATGATCGCGAGTGACCGGCGGACATCGGGTCCACCGGTCACACGCATGGAGGTGTCCGTGAACGAGCCGGGCGGGAGCGTGCCTCTGGCGGCGCGCGCTCGCCCGCTTTTGGCTCCCAGGCTAGTGACGTACCGGTACGTCACTTTGCCTGGCCGGGGCTGACCGCCGCAGTATATGTACTTGCGGCGGTCGGCAACCGGTTAAGCTGGCCATACACTGAATAAAAAACATTGAAAATATACTTCATTCTGAAAGCTGCCACTGGTGGCTGTAAAAATACCAACACAGCGCCTAGAACTTTTCTAATTCAATTTCCCAGTTAAAGGATGTTTGGCAGGAGGGGGCCAACGGGGCCATCCACATAGTAAATTTCAGCTCGTTCATCAGGAACCGGATGAAGTTTGCAGAGTGCATGGCCAGCTTTAATCACGTGCAAGGGAAGCTGAATGGGAAGTTTTGATTTCACATGATTGGTTGATTGAAGTGGATCATATAAATCCCCCTTATTCACAAAGCTAAGTGAACATCCACCTTGCAAAAGTGAGAACTTACTACTCCATTAGTAAATAAATTCAAAGATTTTGTGGAATAGCAAGTACCTTTGCATCAAGGTTAACTTAGCAAATGCAAAATTAAAGCGTAGCTCCACCCAAAAGGGGAGATTCCACTTTAAGGACTCGTCCTCTGCTCCTCTTGAAGAATTGGCACTTTTGAGGAACTGGGGGGATTACCTGATTTTGACGGGTACCTCCGCCTAGGCGACCGGAGCGGAAGTTCTCCTCCCTCCCTCTATCCCTCCCTCCCGCTTTGCAGTCCTCCGGAACATGTGACAGGTCCCAGAAGACTTCACCCACCATTCACGATGCGCAGCGCTGCTCATGCATGCACAGTGGGCACCCGGCTGTGAAGCCACAAGCTGCCACAACCGGTTGCCCGTAGTGAAGATGCTGGTGGCTAGGAAATAAGACAGCAGGTGAAACCAACTAAGGTGAGCACTGCTGGATCATGGAACAGGTGAGTGGCTGTTTTTTAGAGAGTCAGCAGCTACAGTTTTTGTAGCTGCTGACTTTTATTTTTTTCACTAGGGACTGCAACCCCTCTTTAAGGAGACCAAGTCTTTTTGCCAATAGAAATACTGCAGAGTATTTTGGTGCTTTTAGAGACACCAAGTAACCCCTGCTGTAAGCTTAGGGTCTTGTGATCTTCCTCATTCACAAGGAGGCTCCTAAGGTACATCCAGGTTATGGCCTACGGCACAGATGGTAATGATGTGGTCACCATACCTTTGATTACATCATTTGGGACTAGCTTTAGAAAAGATATTACCTGCAGGACATTAATCCTGACTGCAATAGATGAAATGTTGCTGAAAAACTGCAAATACAGAGGAAAATATTGCTGCATTAAACTAAAATGTTAGACAGCAATACGTGATCTTCTTCCCCTGTATAGCATGCAAACATTCTTATGCAGGGACTACCAAAGACACGCAAGATGTTGCAAGAGACAGCCTGGAATGTTTTGTGCAATGTTATATTTTTCTCTGCTGGCAATGTTCTGTGTATGGCCAGGTTTAGATTGAATAGCGACAACCTATATCAGTGTTATCCTGCCTATGAGAAATAGTGGAGGATCTGATATTTCTGATATCGCTTCCGGAAATGATTAGTGTCTTCTGTATATGAAGTGAATAGATTCAATGACAATGCAAAGGAATGCACCCCCTTTATTTAAAATAGAAATAAAATTATAGTGGGTTTGTTTAAGAAATAAGCAAAAATACTGTAAGACTTTATTCTTCTGAATCACTTTGCATTATTTTCCTCCACCCCCAAATTCCTGTAACAATCTATTTTTTTGTTAGCAAAGCGCTATTTTTTGCGGGCTTTCTCGCCTTCTTCCCCCTGATTGAAGCCTCCTGGGATATTGGTGTCATGCATCTTAGGAGGCTTCAAGTCTTTGCTGCAATGTGCAAGCATGGGGCAATTGCTGACACACTGTGCATGCGCACGTCATCAAGGGACCAGCTCAAAAATCTCTGGAAGACACAGCCAGCTCCTTGATGTCAGTGGCTCATTGGCTAGTGCCTTGCAGCACTAAGATCATTGTTTCAATTGCCAACCAGTACACTACCTGCATGAAGTTTGCATGTTCTCCCTGTGCTTATGTGGGTTTCCTCTGGGTACTCTGGTTTCCTCCCACACTCCAAAAACATGCTGATAGTTTAATGGTCCCTAGTATGTATGTATGCATGTGAGGTAGAGACTTTAGAGTGTAAGATTCTCCAGGACAGAGACTGATGTGAATGTACAATATATAGGTTGAGGGCTGTTTTGGAGTCAAAGGGGGACCTACTCAATATATGGTGGGTGGTCATAAAGTTATGGCTGATCAGTGTATGTGAAGTGCTGTATAAACTGCGAGCACTATATAAATACCTGTAATAAATAAAGAGTTGGCAGTGTGGGACCCAGCATGTGCAGTGGCTTATGCTGCATTTGAGAGACAATAGACAAAGTAAGAGGGGAGTAAAGGGGGAGTGAAGTTCATATTTAAAATATTAAACCCCAATCCAAAACTGTAATATATTGCAGTTTACAAACCATTAAATGTGGAGGCTGCATTCATTTTCATTTTTTAAGATTTTTTCCCCATCTGTTTTCCGCTGGCAATCTGGCCAGTAATATACTCCCTGTATTAGAGTGCCTCCACTTTGAATGAAGGAGCAACAGGGACATCTTTGGACAACAGCATTGTTAATCTGAGGGGGTACTAAGAGATTTAAGGGCACTAACAAATTGAAGCCAAACTCCAGCTATAAACTCTTGAAGTAGAAGACTGCATTCCGACATGAAAAATATAGTTTATTGGTTAATCCAAAAATCCATAGCAGACAAAGATATCAGAGACAGGGGATAAGAAATAGTTGACGCATTTCACAAAATCAAATTTGCTTATTCATAGTTATGATAAAGCAAATTTAAATTTGTGAAACGCGTCAACTATTTATTGTCTCCTGTCTCTGATATTTTTGTCTGCTATGGATTTTTGGATTTACCAATAAACTATATTTTTCAAGTTGGAGTGCAGTCTTCTACTTCAAGAGTTTACAGCTACCGGTATTGTGGGTCTGACGTGCACCCGACCTCTGATTATTGGACCTTACACACCTGAGCGGTCTTCTGTGTGTGGGTCTTTTCCAAACTCCAGCTAACGCTTAATAAGCAGTTACAGTGACAGTATTTTGTTTTTCATTTTGGGATTAAAGTTTTAAATAAATGGGAAAAAAGCTGCTCATTGTAAGCACCCCTGTCAGTAGTAAATGTTTTTCTCAACCCTGTAACTGCTACATCTGCAGGACTGCTTGTTCTGGTGAAAAACAGACTGGATCACCAGGTGAAAAAAAAAAAGCCTAAACAAAGAAAACTAATGCAGCCACCACATCTAAGAATTGGTAAGTTGTAATTTTTTGTAATGTTTGCTTTTGAGCTTAAAAGCAATTTAAGCCTTTGTTTTTTTTCTTGTTTTTTTTTTTTGTTTAGCTAAAAGGGTACAACTGTCTTCATTTTCACTTTTCAGGTTGCCTTGCCCTTTGTTCTAAGAGGTTTTTTTTAGTGTATGAAATGAACAGCTAACACCAGTGAGCAATAGGTGGGCTAATTAGCCGGGAAATGAAAATAATAAACTCCTTGATGAGTTGAGGTTTGTTAGAAAGTTCCTATTCATAGTAAGGTATTGGCTTCTATTGTGTTTATCTCCCCGGCATTGAGCATCACTCCGCTGTCCACACTGTGTAATCTGATTCTTGTGGCTGAGATAATTTAGCAACAGCAGGAGAGGGTGTCAAAAGGCGTGCTCCCAGAAAGCCTCATGGAGAACATGCTGTCTGCAAACAAAAGACAGACACTGTGCTGATACTCATGTAGCCATCTATCCTGTACAAGTCTATTGGGTTTCTAATTCAGATTTTTTACTATCTACGAGTATTACAAATAAAGGGAAAAAATATTATAAGCAGAGTACAGGTTTAATCATTACAGTGGATACCCTCTAACTAATCATAGGGGGACTAAAAGGGCTACGGGACGATACATATTACCAATTCAAATTAAAATAATTACTTTATTGTACAAAAATAATAAAATTAAGCGCGGCTAAAGTATAGCGGTTTGCACATATAGTAAATTCCAATATTGCATATCCGTAATGGATTACACAGTTGTTCAAAGGCGTTTCAAAGCCACCTTCTTCTTCAAAGGTGCCCCAAGCAGGTGCATATAAAATATATGAACTGTATATATATATATATATATATATATATATATATATATATATATATATATATATATATATATATATATATATATGTAAATGTATATGAACAGAAAATGCAAAAAAACAGCACTAATATAAGTAAGACATGTGCCATGATACAGAATGTAATGTATAACACAGATAGTAATGGTATAGATCACTGTTGATACTGACCTATAGGTTCCTAAAGGATATACATGTACAGACGCTGAATACAAGTTTTAAAACCAGATTGTTGGCGTTCCAAAGGTCGGACAAACAATGGGGGATAGGGAGTACCCCTCAGTCCACAGATCTCCACCCACCTCACCACTGGGACAGCGGCAGAGAGCCACCGAGATGGTCAGATGTGACTGCTGAAAAGAAAAAAGTAAAACATATATACAGTATATGTACTGTATATATATATATATATATATATATATATATATATATATATATATATATATTTTAATCAGGGAAATTACAGCGCTGCCACTAAACACCTGTTCTGTGCATATAAAACCTCCTGTCGTACCATAACATTTATAAATTCCTCAACTTTTAGGATAAAACATAAACATGCTTGTGCATAAAAAATAATAAATATATAAAAATTAAAGTATGTAAAAAAAAAGATATAAAAATAAATGGTGTTATTTGCAATTCATAAAGTCCTGTGCATAAAAAAAAAATGTTTAAATAAAGGGTTCTGTGCTAAAGTGGCAGTGCTGTAATTTCCCTGATTAGTAACAACACACATTTTGGATTGTTGATTAGGATTTTCTTTTATTTTGTTAATTTTTCTGCCAGCATTGTGCACATATACCTAAACAGCATTATATATATTTCTGCCTTGCGAAAGTATTCGGCCCCCTTGAACTTTTCAACCTTTTGCCACATTTCAGGCTTCAAACATAAAGATATAAAACTGTAATTTTTTGTGAAGAATCAACAACAAGTGGGACACAATCATGAAGTGGAACGAAATTTATTGGATATTTCAAACTTTGTTAACAAATAAAAAACTGAAAAATTGGGCGTGCAAAATTATTCAGCCCCTTTACTTTCAGTGCAGCAAACTCTCTCCAGAAGTTCAGTGAGGATCTCTGAATGATCCAATGTTGACCTATATGACTAATGATGATAAATAGAATCCACCTGTGTGTAATCAAGTCTCTGTATAAATGCACCTGCACTGTGATAGTCTCAGAGGTCCGTTTAAAGCGCAGAGAGCATCGTGAAGAACAAGGAACACACCAGGCAGGTCCGAGATACTGTTGTGGAGTAGTTTAAAGCTGGATTTGGATACAAAAAGATTTCCCAAGCTTTAAACATCCCAAGGAGCACTGTGCAAGCGATAATATTGAAATGGAAGGAGTATCAGACCACTGCAAATCTACGAAGACCTGGCTGTCCCTCTAAACTTTCAGCTCATACAAGGAGAAGACTGATCAGAGATGCAGCCAAGAGGCCCATGATCACTCTGGATGAACTGCAGAGATCTACAGCTGAGGTGGGAGACTCTGTCCATAGGACAACAATCAGTCGTATACTGCACAAATCTGGCCTTTATGGAAGAGTGGCAAGAAGAAAGCCATTTCTTAAAGATATCCATAAAAAGTGTCGTTTAATAGTTTGCCACAAGCCACCTGGGAGACACACCAAACATGTGGAAGAAGGTGCTCTGGTCAGATGAAACCAAAATCAACTTTTTGGCAACAATGCAAAACGTTATGTTTGGCGTAAAAGCAACACAGCTCATCACCCTGAACACACCATCCGCACTGTCAAACATGGTGGTGGCAGCATCATGGTTTGGGTCTGCTTTTCTTCAGCAGGGACAGGAAAGATGGTTAAAATTGATGGGAAGATGGATGGAGCCAAATACAGGACCATTCTGGAAGAAAACCTGATGGAGCCTGCAAAAGACCTGAGACTGGGACGGAGATTTGTCTTCCAACAAGACAATGATCCAAAACATAAAGCAAAATCTACACTGGAATGGTTCACAAATAAATATATCCAGGTGTTAGAATGGCCAAGTCAAAGTCCAGACCTGAATCCAATCGAGAATCTGTGGAAAGAACTGAAAACTGCTGTTCACAAACGCTCTCCATCCAACCTCACTGAGCTCGAGCTGTTTTGCAAGGAGGAATGGGCAATAATGTCAGTCTCTCGATGTGCAAAACTGAGACATACCCCAAGCGACTTACAGCTGTAATCTCAGCAAAAGGTGGCGCTACAAAGTATTAACTTAAGGGGGCTGAATAATTTTGCACGCCCAATTTTTCAGTTTTTTATTTGTTAACAATGTTTGAAATATCCAATAAATTTCGTTCCACTTCATGATTGTGTCCCACTTGTTGTTGATTCTTCACAAAAAATGACAGTTTTATATTTTTATGTTTGAAGCCTGAAATGTGGCAAAAGGTCAAAAGTTCAAGGGGGCCGAATACTTTTGCAAGGCACTGTATATATATATATATATATATATATATATATATATATATATATATATATATATATATATATATATATATATACACATATACATATATATATATATATATATATATATATATATATATATATATATGTATATGTGTATATATATATATATCTATATATATATACATATATATATATATATATATATATAGATATATATATATATATATATATATATATATATATAAATATATATGTATATATATATATATATATATATATATATAAATATATATATATATATATATATATATATATATATATATATATATAAAGTACAGTAAAACTGCAGGAAAGGGCACTGGGGGGCAAACTAATGTCAATTTATTTTATTTTGTATTGTAATCAGTGTGTCTGTATTTTACTATTTGAATTTGCCGCCGGTTCCACCCCCCTGCGAGTGTCACATCACAGGAGACGGAAGCCGGGCTCACAGCATCGGGCAGAAGATTCGGCCGCCGTATGCTGCAAGGACACATCGCGGGATCCCGGCAACAAGGTAAGTAACCTCTACCAGGATCCAGCGATGCTCCCTGGCAGTACCTCGAGTGTGGCTCAGGGTTACCGCTAATGGCTCTGAAATTTCACCCCGAGCCACACTCGGGAATACCGCTAAGAAGGTTAAACTGACAGTTGGAACCTGTAGTTTGAATCTTAACAGTGAATGTGTCTTGTGGCCTGTACACACAATCCGGAAATCGGACGACAGATTGTCAGTTTTTCTTTGCATGCTAGTCACATATAGAAAGTGAAGAGTTTACTAAAGTAACGATAATTCTGTGCTTGTCCGATCGGATAATATCAGATGAATTGTAGTGGTTGGCTCTCGAACGCTCTTTACTAACAATCAGATTATCGTAGATCCCATAGAAAGCGGCATTTTTCGTCCGATTTTCAGATCGTGTGTATGGGCCATTAGCATGGGTTTACACTGCTGCAGTACAAGACACCGCATGTAATTCGCACAGGAATTACAGCACATTCCTGTGCAAATTACATGCGGTGTCTCTGGGGTGCGATGTCATGGATTTGTATGGCACCGCATCCGCACCAAACTGGTGCAGGACCCTATTTTTGTTCACACCAGATTTAGAACGCACAGGTGTTCACACCCACACGATCCAATTGTGCAAATCATGCTGCTTTTTGCAAAGCGATTGCGGGGTGTCATTCATTTAACATACACTCTGCAATGGGTTCACATGGGCGGGTTTGGGTTACAATTTGGATGCGGTGTAGAATCTGCTGCGACTTCGCTAGGCATTCACATTGCATCTAGTGTGAACCCAGGCTTACACAGACAGTTCTGCTTTATACAGTTTTATAAATGATATACTTTTTATTTAGAGCTAATGTATATTTTTTTAATCTTACACATCCCCGCAGATCCATCCATCCATAAAATTGAGTTGTGCAAGCCCAGTGTTATAAAGATGGAACACCTCTTCATTTAATTACACCTGGGGTTCCTGCATCCCTAATCTTTTCTGGTAGCTGTCAATAAATAATACACTTTTAAAAAATACATTTTGTAGTTCAAAGCCTTTCATAGGGCCATTGTGGGGCTAGAGATCCTTGCCTTGTATGCTTGATTTTCTGGTCTGCACAATAGCTCAATAAGATGACAGGGAACAATGATTCAGTTATTGCTTATTTGATGTTGGGTAAAACAAGGAGCCTGGGTATTAAATCATTTACTAAAGACAATGTTTCTGACAGTATTTGGTGTTGTACTGAGTCCAGAACCTATTCTTAACAAGGGAGTTCTCCACTGCCTTGTACTGTAAATTTTCCTAACTTCATAAAATTGTAATGCTGTGTGGCCACATGCTATTTAATGTTACACTATAATAACATTACAACAAATACTTTTATTAAAGCATAGGTCTCTTTGAAATACTTATTCACCTCCACGTGAGCTGCTGTAATATTACTGAGTTGCTTTTATAGGATCAGGTCATTACCTGTGAGCACTACATATTAAGATGAAAAAGTCTTATCCTTATGTATTGGTAACCATTTCAGCCTCTCAAGACTGCCCCAAGTCTTGTATCTTCCCAAAGAAGCATTTGAACTGCAATACTCAACACCCGTAATTCTCTGCCCCTACAGAATGACTCTACTGCCTCTGTATATACCAGGGGGAAAGGAATACTCACTATATGCAGAAGCAACTTAAAGGGTAACTCCACCTAAGACTTCTTTTACTTTGCTTTGGTTTAAAAACGCGGTAAAATGCATATGTGTTTTTGCCATGTTTCTGGTGCATTTTGCACCTGTGAAAAAAAGGACATGTGACTTAAATAAACGCACCAAAAATGCAACGGTGGGTGCGTTTTTTATGTGTTTTCCATTCGGTTCAATGGGGAAGTGCATTTTTGGTGTTTTTTTTCTTTTTGTTTTTTTAGTGCATAAAAAATGCAGCAAGAAGGACTTTTAAAAATGCAACTGACTGGTGTGAGGGTTGTCATAGGATTTAATGATTATGCATTTGTCTTCTGCTTTTGGTAAGGCAAAAACTGAAGAAAAACTGATTGGTGTGAAAGGGCTCTTAGTAGAAAAAAATAGCAAATAAAAAAAAATAAAATAATATAGCATTTACAATTGCTACACAAGCCATGGTATAATTTGAAGTGGTATTAAACCCAAAAGCAAACATGGTTTATATTGCAGCTTATCAATTCATAGATGTGATGGCTGTATTCATTTTATTTTTTAGGCTCTCTTTAATTTTCACCTGGAGATCTAGCCAGTAAGTCTATTGTTTTTTCAACAGAATGAATGGAAAAAGGGAAAGGGGTTTCAAGAAACCCATTTTCTTCCTTTTTCCTCATGGGAGGGCTGCGGAATAGGCAGTTTCTAGTTCCCCTCCCCTGACTGGGAAGAGAGGCAGGTAGTGCAGGGGAAGAAGAAGCGGATTGGTCAAAATAGCTGCCTGCGGAAGGTCAGGTGACAGAAGTTTCTGGAACCGAGGTAGGCTATAAATATGAGTGTGAGCGCGTGGTCAGTCGCCTCAGGAGAGCAGCCAGAGCGGAGCTTCCAGAAGAAATGAAGACTCTACTGCGACAGCTACTGGAGAGAGCCGAAGCAGAAGGCGGGGAGAAGTGGCTGAGACGCTGCTTAGTGGTGTCCACCGAAGAAAGAAGAGAAGAAGCGGGACAAGAAGAAAGAAGTCCGGCGAAAGATTTGAAGAAGTCAGCAGTGGGAAGCGTCAGCGGTGAGGAGAAAAGAGGCGGGAAGAGAGGCAGACCGGTGGGAGGACAACGCGGCAAAACAGAGTCGGGTGGAAGCGGAACGGAGCACAATGGGTCGGAGTCCATGAGGGCGGAGACTAGCAGCGGTGCAGCAAAGGAAGAGCTGCAGAAGAGGAGAAGGACACCGCGAAGGAGATTTAGCCCGCCGGTTGAAGAGCGCCCAGCAAGTCAGAAGACAAGAGGACATAAGGCACCGAGAACAGAGGAAGCCAGCACAGCAAGGTGGCATTCGGAAGCAGGGGCTGTTGAAGGAAGGTCTGGTTCAGTCCCCAATGACAGCTGCCTGCAGGATGACAGAGAAGTAAGCCCGCTATATTGGCCAGCAGAGGAGCAAATTCCTTTAGAGGATCAAACTGCTGGGCCGGGTGAGTGTAACTTAACTATCTTAGGTAATCTGAACCAGTCCTTGAATCAAATTGCTAATTCCCTACATATGCTACATAATAAGGTTCAGACACGAAATGTGTCATCGGTATGGTTGGACCCGGATGAGGGGAAGGTAGTGACAGAGAGGGTAACGGGCTTTCAGGATGTGGGTGTACCAGAAATTAGTCTTAAGGAAAGCATGCCTTGTTCCCCGTCCCCTTTGGGTTTCCATCTGGGTATGAGTATCAAGGAGAAAATTTGGAATGGAGAATTTATGGACTTACTGTCCTTACTGCCGTCTAGTAAAGAATTTCTGAAATCAGAAAAAAATGAGGAGGACAGGAGAAGACCAGTGGCCAAATCTTTTAATAATTGGCTGCAGGCCTTCTGTATATATGCTGGTGTATTATGCGAGAAACATCCATACAAAGCAGTGGGGCTTTTTCATCATGTGGAAATCATATTAGAGACATATAAGAACTTTGGAGGCTTTGGATGGTTTTCATATGATGAATCCTTTAGACAAAAATTATCCGTCCATAAAGATCTTCAATGGGGATGTAAGGATGTGGGTTTATGGCTTAACCTGCTAATCCCACAAAGACCACAGATTTCTAGACCAGTGACTATGGCCGCTCAGGCCACAAGTTACAGGAAAGGCATATGTTTTGCATTCAATGAGTCCAGTTGTAAGTGGTTGCATAATTGTCGTTTTAGACATGAATGTGCCTTCTGTTCTGGAGCTCATAGTGTGTCAAAATGTTTCAAAAAAATGGCAGCTAGCTCTCAATCTGTAGGAAAAGAGCCATTTCTTAAGGGGCAAGCTGCTGGTGAACCTACAAGAAATGCAAATTTGGCTACGCAAATATCCAGACCAGCGGATGGCCAGCATGCTCTTTAAAGGGTTTGCGGAAGGTTTCAAGCTACCGGTCTTTGAAGGAGAAGGTTGTGTATTAGTGAGAAATCTAAAATCAGTTAATGAGTTGCCACATATTGTTGAGGAAAAAATTGATAAAGAAATTAAGGCAGGTAGAATTGTGGGTCCATTTCTGAAGCCACCATTCGCTAATTTTAGGATTTCTCCTTTGGGTATCATACCAAAAAAAGAACCAAATAAATTTAGACTCATACATCACTTGTCATTCCCATTTGGGAGTTCCCTTAATGACCAAATAGATCCGGGGATTGTTCAGTGGAATATGCTTCATTTGAAAAGGCGATAATATTGTTGAGGGAGTTGGGTACTGGAGCATTGATGAGCAAGGCGGATGTTTTGTCATCATTTAGATTGCTGCCAATACATCCGAGTTGTTTTAACTCACTTGGTTTCATGTTCAACAAGAAATTTTATTTCGACATGTTTCTCCCGATGGGTTGTTCCTTATCGTGCGCTTATTTTGAAGCTTTTGCCACCTTTCTCGAATGGGTATTACAGACGGAGGCGGATTCAAAATTTACACTTCATTATTTAGACGATTTTCTTTTTTTGGGTCCCAGGAATTCTGGCAGATGTTTGAGTTTGTTACAGTCGTTCCAAAACATGTGTTCTAGGTTTAATATTCCTCTAGCGGAAGAAAAAACAGTGTATCCTTCTCAAGAGCTGGAATTTTTGGGAATCCTTATTGACTCCAATAAAATGGAATTCAAATTACCTAAAGAGAAATTGGACAGGATTTTCAATTTAATTATCATTCTGATAAGAAAAAAGAAAGTTCTGTTGAAAGAACTGCAAAAATTATTAGGTAATTTAGCATTTGCTACTAGAGTGCTTCCAGTAGGGAGAATTTATTCCAGAAGAATGTATTTGAAGATGTCAGGCTTAAAGAGTCCATATTCCCATATAAGATTGACTCAGGACATTAGGGAAGATATGCTGCTATGGTCAAACTTTTTGCAGTCTTTTAATGGTAGAGCGATAATTCAGGAAGATTTCATTACTGATTCGGATTTTTGTTTATTCACGGATGCTGCTGGATCAATTGGTTTTTCAGCCATATGGAAGCATGAGTGGTGTGCAGGGAATTGGCCTGTAAAATGGAGGGAAAAAGGTCTGTTAAAAAACATTGTTTTACTGGAACTTTTTCCTGTCATAGTAGCAGTAGAAATATGGGGACTGAAATTCCAAAATAGGCGCATCCTGCTGAGTACGGACAATAAAGGAGTACTATTTGCAATAAATTGTTTAACATCTAGATCTCCACCGGTTATTTCTTTGATTCATCATTTAGTCTCCAGATGCTTGCTTCATAACATTTGGATAAAGGCTCAATATGTTCCGGGTAAACTAAATGTTATTGCTGATGCTCTCTCCCGATTACAGATGGGCAAGTTCTTCGAGCTGGTACCGGGAGAAAACAAAGTGGGTATGGACTGTCCAAAGCATCTATGGGATATAGTTTAGTACAAGAGAACATTCGTAACTCCCTGGCAAATTCAACGTGGAAGAGCTATTGTAGCTCCTGGTCATTATGGTTGTCTTTCTTAAATGAGACCAATAATGGCCGGGTGGCAATTTCAGAAAGGTTGGTATTGGGTTTTCTGGAAAAATTATTGATGAAGAAATTGTCCTGGTCACATATTAGCAAAATATTGTACGGGATCTCTTATTTTCTGAAACTAAAAGGTTTAGAGTCTATGTTATCTTTCTTTTCAGTTCAGCAAGTCCTTAAAGGTTATAAGAAAAAACAGTCTAGAGTGGATTATAGAGGTCCAATCTCGGTCACTAATTTAGTGGATATTTGTAAGGCAACGCAAAAGGTTTGTTTTTCGACCTATGAAATAAGGCTGTTTAAGGCTGCATTTTCGGTTTGTTTTTTTGCAGCTTTAAGAATTTCAGAATTAGTCCCGAGAGCAAAAAAGGATGAGGGTGGGCTGTTATTGGAAGATGTCATAATTGAAAAGGACCAGTTAAAATTATTTTTGCGCAAATCCAACACAGATCAGTCCGGAAAGGGGACGTGGATTGTATTAAGAAGGAGTTTGTTGCGGTCCATATGTCCTATGGAATCGTTAAGTTCTTATTTGGAATTGAGGCCGAGGGGAGAGACTCGTCTTTTTATTCATGAGAACCGGTCTCCTCTTACTGGGTTTCAGTTTCAGAGAATTTTGGCAAAAATCCTATCTGTTTTGGGCATGTGCAATTTGGGTATTTCATGTCACTCGTTTAGAATTGGGGCGGCCACAACAGCAGCTAGATCGGGGATGGGAGAAGATGCAATAAAGAAAGTGGGTAGATGGAAGTCAAATGTCTATTTGAGATATGTGAAGTCTAACAATGTACCTTTTGCTTCCAGGCAAGAAGTTGATAGTTTGGATCGTCGGGCACTCTTATGTCCGCTGGGCGCACAAAAGAGCCGAAAGCAGAATTTACGGCACTAATCTGGATCTGGATCCAAGCTTATTTGAACTATATTGGTTTGGTAAGGGTGGGTTGATCTGGGATAATCTGATGACTGAATTGGGTAGGCTGAGTTATGGTTGGCCATTGCCGGATATTTTGTTAATCCACCTGGGCGGCAATGACATCGGGAAATTGCAAACAGTCAGGTTAATCTTTAAGATATGCTTTATCATACAGAAATGGAAGTCATTTTCACCAGGTACAGTCATCATTTTTTCTGAGATCATCCCTCGTCTCATTTGGTTACAGGATAAGTCGGGGAAGGTTTTTGAGAAAATGAGAAGAAGAGTGAATCATAAATTAGAAAAGTTCATGAGTATGGGTTATGGCTTGTCCTATAGGCACGTAGATTTAGAGGGTGGTATCCCGGGCTTATATTGGAAGGATGGGGTACATCTTTCGGATATAGGTCTGGATATAATGAATCTAGGCTTCCAGACAGCAATAGAATTGGCCGCGGGCTGGTGGGGTAGTCAGGAGGTTAGCACCTCCTGACTTGGTGGAGGTTTATTCTGTGGTTAGTAATAACCCGAGCGGCTAAGCTGGGTTGTCGTGTTATGTGGTGTGAAATTATGGTAATGTTTAAAGTTAATAATGGTTTATTCATGGTTTAATGAGTTAATAAAATATTGGAAAAAAACAATAAATAAAGGCCGTGGACAAATTATTATCCAACAAAAGCTGTCTGGTGTAAATTATTTAAGGGTATACAATAGATGCTTGCCATCCCATGAATGGAAAAAGGGAAAGGGGTTTCAAGAAACCCATTTTCTTCCTTTTTCCTCATGGGAGGGCTGCGGAATAGGCAGTTTCTAGTTCCCCTCCCCTGACTGGGAAGAGAGACAGGTAGTGCAGGGGAAGAAGAAGCGGATTGGTCAAAATAGCTGCCTGCGGAAGGTCAGGTGACAGAAGTTTCTGGAACCGAGGTAGGCTATAAATATGAGTGTGAGCGGGAGCGCGTGGTCAGTCGCCTCAGGAGAGCAGCCAGAGCGGAGCTTCCCGCCCGCCCCTCCTATATAAAAAAAAAAAAAAAAGGTGTTAAAGTCACGGCCTTAAAAATTTATGTGGTTGGGTCACCTTTGAAGAAAGGGGGACGTTTATGTTGAGGTTTATTCTGTGGTTAGTAATAACCCGAGCGGCTAAGCTGGGTTGTCGTGTTATGTGGTGTGAAATTATGGTAATGTTTAAAGTTAATAATGGTTTATTCATGGTTTAATGAGTTAATAAAATATTGGAAAAAAACAATAAATAAAGGCCGTGGCCAAATTATTATCCAACAAAAGCTGACTGGTGTAAATTATTTAAGGGTATACAATAGATGCTTGCCATCCCATAAGCTGTCCTGCAGATGTAGCAGTTAGAGGGTTGAGACAAACCATTTAACACTGCAGGGATGCTAATGATGATTAGTGATGGGCTGAAAACCCCCCCCCCGGGTTCGGTTAGCGGCAGAACTTTTGAACATCACAAAAGTTCGGAACCAAATAACGAACCCCATTAAAGTCTATGGGGCCTGAACTGGAAAAATTAAAGTGCCCATTTTGAAGGCTTATATGCAAATAATTGGGCATACAATGGTATGGGGGTCCGGGTACTGTCCTAAGGGATCAATGAAAAAAAGTTTATTAAAAACATAATTTTTAAATGAGCAGTGATTTACTGATGCTGAAACAATAAAAAAAAGAAAAAATTCCTTTAAATATAGTGCCTAGGGGGACCCCTTAGTCTGCCTGTAAAGTGGCACATCTGTACCGTCTAAAGAACCTGCTGCAGCAATAATGACATTTATAAAGTAAAATAAATGACATTTTCCATTCAAGCTTTCTTTATTTTATAAACAACAGCTTGGGGAACCAGTCTGTATAATGAGGCCACAATTTAGTGTGCTCGGAACAAGATTAGAAATGTTTTGGATAAATTCTGGTGTCTCTTTCGCAGACTTTGACTAGAAGTAACAGGTGCAGAAAAATTGGACTTTGGGTGTTGGTGGTGCCTTCACTCCATAATCATATAGAGGTACGCTTTATGAAAGCAAGAATAGGCCTTGCTGTCAAAAATTTAAATGATATCCACCTATCAAACAGGTGCGATAACATTTTTGGTTGTTGGGTGTTAATTGTGCCCATGAAATCTACACCAAAACATTTCTTCCAGATAAAATCAACACCCACAAAGCTAGGCAGCTTAGACAGGATAAGATATTTAAGATTCAGAAAGCACTTAAACAGAAACATCGGCATAAGGGGCTTGATAGCTGCTGCTAATCCAGGACTGATTCATTTTTATAAATGTCAGCCGGTTGATGGAGTCTGTGGAGAGACACACTCTCTTATCTGTCACAAAACCTCTGACAGCACTAAATGCCCTATTCGGAAAGCACGCTGGACGCAGGACAGCCCAGAAGCTCAATTTAATACCTGGCAAGTTCTGGCCAGTGGTCTATTCTAATGACCCAGTGGATCCTCAACTGGAAAGCTCTCCATGTCTGTTTTCGCCCCTAGATAACCCCCCACCATATGATGCAGAAGCTGCCGATGGGATGTGGAAGCTGACAGCCCTGGGTGCTTAGGGCTAAAAAAAATTTGAAATACATCACTGAGGCAGCCCCCTTCTCCAGTACTCCTCTCTTGATCAACAGAAGCCTCAAAACTATGTTTTTCATCAGACAGTATCCTACCAGCGTCGGGAAAGGCATTACATGAACTCCTTTTTTAAGGTGTCCTCAAGAGATTTCATCTTCTGCTCACTGTGTGGGGATGGGATGAGTTCCGAGACTTTCCCCTTGTAACGTTGTCAAGGAGGGTTTCCAACCGATAGTGATCCTTCTCCTTGTTTCCACGTTTTATCGGGTCCTTTTGTCAGGCTTTAAAGAATGAGGGAGCACCGCAAGTTTACGGAGGCATGAGCAGCAGACTCCTCAGGGTCACTGAGGATTACAGTATCTGAAACTGCCTCCTCCAAGCCACATACTACTCCAAAGGGTTCTTGGGAAGGAAAACCATCTCTTAAAGCGGAGTTCCGGCCTCAAAATCGATAAAATCGATTTTGGGCCATCCGCTTGCTAAGGGGAACCTGAAAAAGAAGTGGATACTGGCGATTTTTTTTTTGTCACTTACCTTATTATAGAAGAAAATATACTCACCTTCCTTCCACTTCCTCCCTCTGCGGCCGCGGCCCACACCGTCACTTTAGAAGCTGTGCAGGGATGCCGCGCCTGCACCGGAAGTGACGAGCGGGCCGGTGCAGTGCATTGTGGGACTCCGACGTGACGAAGAGGACACAAAGAGGGACGCTGCGGCTTCAGCTGCACACACCTGAGATGGCAGCGCTGGAGAAGAAATTTTCAAGGTAAGTATTTCTTCTTACAGGTAAGTGCGACTGGGGACATTTCAGAGGCTATCCATTATGGAATGTACTAGCCCTGACTGTCCGGGGGGTATTTTTAGCTCAAATTGACCCCCGAGGCTGGAACTTCGCTTTGTGCAGAGGCACATCGGAAAAGACGTTTTAATAAGCTCAGTTGCTGCTTCCCAATAAAATAAAAATAAAAACTATTCCTTTTCTATTCACATATATTATGGAGCCTATTAAAGACTAAACTTGCACCGAAATATATATTAACCAATGATGTTTCCTTACAGCAGTAAGGGGAGCGTCCTGTGAGCACTGAGGTGTTACCACACTAAAGATTCACATTTTGGAGTCACCATACATTTATCAGCTTTATCGCATGGTAAAGGGACACATTGTGATATATGTCATATGAAGGATTTTTATTGCACCTCTTATGTATGGAGTAAATTTTTTGCGTCGTCATTTTAATATTAATTTTTTTAAATGATTATATTTGTTTATTTTCATATTTGCTGCTTCACATTTTTGTCTCACCTAGCTTTGCAAATCATTGCACTATATATGTTATGTTATTATTAATTTAATTTTGAATGCATCATTTTGTATTATCCCTGTGACATATAGATTTTCACACTAGATTGAGGGATTTAGCACTTTTATGCACAATAACACTTTAACAGCGCAGCACCTAACACATATTTTAAATTTACAGTGTTATATTTCCTGTATATTATACTGCCTGTATTGCATAATGTTCCCCCTGCTTTATGTGATAAGGATATCAAGTATGGGGTTTAATTTTCTGGACTCCAAGCTGCCATTAAATCTTCTTCCTAAAGTAGAACTAAACTCACCAATTTACCTGGTGAAGCAAGTAATTATTAACCACGCTCAATAAATAATAATAAAAAAAAAAAAAAATACAAATGATTTAAAATTATAAATTATTCACATTTCTGTTTATCACATTAATTTTTCGCCCAGTTTGCGCAGTTTGAGGGTTTTTTACTGATTTTGTATACTCACCAATTTACCTGATTTCCAAATCAGTTGCATTTAAGGCATGAATTATAACTGCAGTAAACAGCAAAAGTGCCAGCCAGCCACCATGACATGTGAGAATGGATTGGTTTCAGCCTACACATCTCCACCAAGAAACCACGCCCTCTGATGCACTTTGTCCCACCTACTGGGGGGCTTAGTCCCTATTACTAAGCCCTGGTGGGTGGAATAAAATGTGTCAGGGGCATTGTTTCTTTGCAGAGACATGTAGGCCAAAGCCAATCCATATTCACGTGTCATGGTGACTACATGGAGAGTGGCACTTTGTCTGTTTACTGCACATATCCTGTTGGATGGGCATATACAGCCTGCATCCCTTCACCTGTGCATTTTATACACAGTATCTCTGATTTTGGCAGTGTTCCAAGCATAGCTTAAGGTCACTATGAATGATAGCTGTCACAAGAATTTGTGTTCTCAATGAACTGTCAAACCATCAAATGGCTGGTGTCATAACTGAACACGTGTGCATCACCATGGCAATTGCAAATCAAACAGAGTCTAAGATGGCAGTTTGCTTGGCTGTAAAGGATAGGAGCATTTAGTTCCACTTTAATATTAGTATTACACACATTAACACAAAGGCAGGTAACATTTGATCTCCATGTGCAGTTTTACCCTTATTGATAGTTACAAATTCTGGATTCAGAATTCACTGAACGTTTTCAGTATTCATTATGTGATACTGTGTAAAGTCCAGCTAAGGATGGGCAGCACCTGCTTTCACTCAGAACCCCCACCCCCTTTGCATTTAATTTTTTACATGCCCTTTTCTAGGTGTCTTTTGGTTGGTCACATACCGAGTGAGGTCCCCTTCTTTTTCTTCTTTCTTTTCTCTGCTTGAAATTATATTTTATGTTAGAAAATCTGCTTTGTGTGTCTCCATACATTGTATTGCAATTATTACTGACTGCATTTCCCAGTGGCCAGTAGAAGGATTTAAAGGCACATGAATTCACTTTTAAAAAGGCCCGCTTAACTGGTAAAGAAAGGCCTTTGGAAACATGGCCTACATAAAGGACAAATGTACTGTACATGTCTAAAAACAAGCTACTCAGTTTCAAGCAGACCATTAAAAATATTACATTGATCCCTCACCATCTGTGCATATTACAAATCTTTGGCCATGCACTTACTCACAGCAGCTCAGATGTGCATTCCCACCCATTGGAGTATGCAGCAGGTCTCATCTCTTAAAGAGGAGCTCAAGGCTCCCCCAACAAAAATAAAAGGCAGCAGCTACAAGTACTGTAGCTGCTGATTTTTTATATGACACCTACCTGTTCAGGGATCCAGTGATGTTGGTACCCTTGCCAGATCTTCATTTAGCTTAGGGTGCAGACGCTGGGCATCTTAGGTAAGGTAAACCCACTGTGCATGCTAAATGGTCCTGCAGTCTTCTGGGACCTGTATATGTCCCAGAAGGCTGCGGGGGGAAGGAGGAGGGGCCATACATCTGATCTAAAGTTGGAGTGGGTACCTGTCAAAACCACGCCCCCCCCCAGAAAAAAAAAAGAGCCAGTGGAGGGAGGGTGGTCTGTTTCCTTCCAAGAAAATGGCCGCTCAGTCAGAGCTTCCCTTTTGGGTGGAGCTCCACTTTAAGGAAAGGTTTATTACAGTCAATGAAATTGCAGAAATGGAGGAATTGATACATATGGTCCATGATGATACTTTATGGAAATTTGCCACCAAATGGACCTGCTGGATCCAATTGCAATCCACTTTAGAGTATGCTGAAGTCTTTTCTCTTGAGGTATTTCAGAATGCTTGATGGCAGACTTTCATTACTATACACCTCAGTAGGCCAGTACCTTCACAAGCCAGACTTATTCCCATGTCCCCCCTTTCTTTTTTTCTTTTCTTTTTTAGTTTTCTCCCTCTGTGTATTCTGTTCTTGAGCCTCCGAATCTTTACTTTTTCTTTGCATGTTGATCTCCTTACTCTGAAATAATTCATTTAATTTTCCAAATTCAGGCACTCTACCATGGCACCATTAGCTGTGGAGGTGCCGGTCAGTAACTTAACTGTTGTACTGGGTTTCCATTTTAGCCCTTGACACCCTACATTTTTCTCTAAACCATTGCGGTGGATCCCTACTGTTATATTCACATTGGTAATAAATCATCTTTGGCAACTATATCCCCCAGGTGCTTGAGTCATTCTATCTAGGCAGGAAATGCTTCTAAGTAATTGTTCTTCAAACCACTCCCCTGACGACGTCATTGTTGATGAAACGTTGCTTCGGGCGGGCTACAAAACGCGTGACATCATTGCGCTGGAGGACGCAGCCGCCATTTTCTTGGAAGGAAACAGACTATCCCACACTGTCTATACACTGATGCCATCTTGACTAAATGTGAGTGCCTTTTAATGATCAATAAAGTGTCATTTTGACTCAAAATATTATACTATGAGCCTTTTTACCATTCTTGGGGCCATTTGAGGATCTTGAGGATCTGGTGATCGATTTGTCACTTCACATCTCCTGAGAATTGTCAGAGACCTGTGGTTACTTTACATCTCCTGGGAATTGTCGAGTGGTCAAGGTGGAGGAGCCAGTGTGGGGATTATTTATTTGGTGCAGTCTTATCAGCCTGACGGTAAGGGTCAGTACTTTTGGTGATATCTGGTGGTGGTGAAATGTTTATCCTGCAATGCCATCTTAGAATCACGGACACTTGCTGATTTATACCTAACAAGACTGCTTATAGATTCTTTGGAATCTTTGTATGTTTTTTTATCTAGCGCTGCACCCTTTCTTTTCTTTTCTTTTGCTTGTGTATGTTTATATCCTAAAATATGTGCAGCTGCTCTTTGTGTTCTTTATACATATATTCCTTACTTTTATATTTATATTTTTATTGAATTGATTGTCCCGAGCGCAGTTTTTTTCTTGTTTTATATTGTTCTTCATGCCAGTTATATTTCTATTGTAATATTTACTACTTATATTATGTACTACTTACTGTGCATGGATATTGTTTACCTGGATCTTGACAGTAGTTAGATATGCGCTGTATTTTAAATCTTTTTTTTCTCCCTGTAAAGTTTTGTTACTTATATTTCTTTAAAAAAATATTAAATTGGTATCTTTACAATCTCCCTTCGGGGAGATTTCTCTTCACTTCCAGTCCTATAAACAAAAAAGGAAGTGAGAGAAAATCGCTTCAAAATGAGGGAATCCCTAGTTGTCACCAGGGTCACCAGAACTAGTGCAGGCGATTTCCCCTCTAGTATTGTTCTGGGGACAACTCAAAATTTGAGATTTTCATTTAATTTAACTGTAAACTAGACAAATAGAGAGACACAGACAGCAATAAAAACCTGACAGCTGTTCTTATCCCTCTCCACTCTATCCAAAACTGAAAAAGTTTTGCCTTTAGTTATACTTAAAGCTGTCTATACATTCGAATTTTTTGGTTTTCAGAATGTTCTTTTTTTTAATTCTTAGGAGAGTCAACTTGAGATTAGTTTTTGACTACAGTAATAAGAAAATTTGAAGAAGGATGGAATTTTTTTTCTTCTCAGTTGAATACATTTCTAACAGTATGCAGATGAAAAGAGTTTGGGAAATGTAGCAATCGGTTTTGGAAGAGTTTAACCTTCAATTGTAAGTTGAAGAAAAGAAAATATATGTACATTTATAGATATTAGGCTCTTGCAATGTAGAAAACTGTATTTTTTTTATTTTGTTTTCCCATTCCTTTAATGGTTATGTAAAATACAGAACTGTCCAGTACTGTAGGACAGAAGGTGGCTGAGGGTAGCTGGACAGGTATTCAAGAAGCAAATTATAGAATCTGTTCAAAAATTTCTGGAGGCAAAATAGCTAAATTTAAAATGCACAGGTCCAGGGTTAACATCCTAGCTGGTCTTGGCAACTCGTGAGTACAGTGTAATATTTTCTGCTTCGGTAAACACTGACCATCTTTGCAGCCCCACAAGAAAGCTTTCCTGGCACATTCTCTGTGTGCTTCAGCAATAAAGACGGTCCACAATAAGTGAAGCTTCGGCCAAAATATAAATGCACAGTTGCTACACATATATAGGAATTGTTTTACCTGCCAAAATATATTCTGTTGCAATCCACTGCAATATGACCATTTAGCAAAAGTAGGATGACAACTTTTTAGTGCCCACATATTCCTATGCCTTCAAACTTTTGAGAACAGAAAGAGGGACACATTTTTAACACCATGTATTAAAGTGTATTTCCATTTTTGCAGCCAAATTAGGATAACATTTATTTTGTATTTGTTACACATCCATGTTGGGATTTGAACTGACAACCTTAGCACTACTAGTTGGAAGTGCTAACCGCTTAGCCCCTGAGCTTTTTATTTAAGAACCCAGAAAATGTAAAGTATAATTTCAGGCTTTTTTTATTTTCACCTGGTGATTTTTCCAGTAAAACACTTCTTGTCCTACAGCAAAGCTATAAGGAAACATTAACTTTTCGTGTTAAAGTCAAGTCTCATCCCTAGTTGTTCAGTAAGCCCCATCACATCAGATACTTAAAGGTGGTTGTAAAGGCAGAAGGTTTTTTTTTATCATAATACAGTCTATGCATTAAGATAAAAAAAAAACCTTCTGTGTGCAGCATCCCCCCTCTGCCCCCCTAATGCTTACCTGATCCACATCCGGATGCAGCCATGTCCTCAACTGTCTCAGCCGTTCAGGTATCCCCTCCTCATTGGCTAAGACACAGCAGCTGCCCCACTGGCTCCTGCTGCTGTCAATCAAAGTCAGCTAGCCAATCAGGAGAGAGAGGGGCACGGCCGAACCACAGCTCTGTGTCTGAATTGATGCACGGAGCTGTGATTTGGCTCTGGTGCCCCCATAGCAAGCTGCTTGCTGTGGGGGCACTCAAAGAGAGGAAGGGGCCAGGAGAGCCAAAGAGGGACCCGAGAAGAGGAGGTCCTGGGCTGCTCTGTGCAAAATCAGGGGAGGTAAGTATAACATGTTTGTTATTTTTATTGAAAAAAGCCATCATTCACTGTACAGCAAATATGTAGAAGCAGCGTGGTCAGCCTAAGACAGGAAGAGTGTTGAGACTATAGAACACCTCCCCACCCTGTTATAGAAAATGGTTTAAGGTGTTTTGTAATCCTAATACAATTCCTAATTACATATTTTGAGATAACAGACAAAGGGTGCACAGGACAACACCGGAATTTAACAGAATAAACAGATTTTTTTTATGCATTTATTGAACAGATACAACACCAGCCAGGTCCCCTCACACATTCCCAGAGCCTACTGAGCCATGCCCCAGTCCCAGGCCCTATATCAGCTGCCTGGGCTGTCATAGCTGTTTCTAATTGGATATTACAAGAGAACACTATAAAGGGTTAAAGCCCAACTTTAGCAAAAACTTTTTTAGACTAAATAGTTCTATCAAGTTTTTATTGTAATGAGGAGAGTGTCTGTCATTGGCTTTATTCAACCCATTCTCTGTAGGCCCAGGCTGCCATGGACCCATTCCTAGCTTGTGACTGGAGAGTAAAAGAGAAATAGCACAGTGATAAGCCAACCCCTCAGCCATTCTGTCTCTGCTTTCTCCTCCTATCAAAGTGCTCCCTGTCAGCACAGATTGGCTTCTAGTGTTGTCGTTTTCTCCCGGTTTGAGCTCTGCTGTACAGTGACTGCAAGAGGCTAAAAACAAGTCAAATTCAGGTACTTACACTGATTGCATTGAAAAAAAAAAAAAAAAAATATATATATATATATATATATATATATATAATTGAATACACAACTGCTTTAATTTATCTACTTTATACTTGGGGGAGCGGCACTTTGAGGGTTAAACGCTCATTTGTGTCTATGGGAACATGAAAAAGCAGTTTTACTTACCCTATCCCTTGCTCCCACTGGCTTTCTTTTTTCCAGCTGCATGACTGATTCCTTAAAGCTGCTTTTCTTCCCTGCTCTGTAGATCACAGGCACTGTGATGTCATCACGTACAATGTAGGGCCAACAGTCCTTCATTCTAAGTGAGGACACCAAGGGCCCACTCCATGGAGTGAAGAGAAGAGCACTGGCTGCTGGGGGAGTGAGATATAAGGTAAACAAAAGTGTTTTTAAAGGAAAAAGTAAAGTCAAAGTTGGTTTCTGTACTCCTGTGACCCCTTTTCAGCAGACAGCAGGGTGAAGCCCGCTGTTGGCTGGCATCACAGAGCCCGTCCAGGCTCAGGCAAGACGAAGTCAGGATCCACCCACATGCCTGGACCGGTACCCAGCTCAGCCTCTCAGCAACCCGAAGAGAACACCTAAGTGAGCGAAGGGGGGGGGGGCATAGCAGACAGCTGTGACTGACAGTCATCAGCTCTCTGCTCAGGGAGCTGTGAGAACTGAGCGATCGGCAATGTTTGATTGCTCGGTTCTGAGTGTTAGAGCCGGCGGGGGGAGAGAGATATAAATGGACCGATGCTGCATCCATCTAGGTAAGAATGATTTAAAAAAAAAAAAAGTCCATACTTCTCTTTTAATTTTCCCCCAGACCAAAAAAGGAGACTTGAACCCTTGTAGCGTGGAGGGTCATGGGAACCTTTGAATTTTACCCAGAATTCAGCTTTAATATTTTGCTGTTCTTCTGTTTATCTAATAAAATGAAACATTTCATAAAGATTTTGGATACAGTGCATTGCAAAAGTATTTGGCCCCCTTGAACTTTTCAACCTTTTGCCACATTTCAGGCTTCAAACATAAAGATATAAAACTGTAATTTTTTGTGAAGAATCAACAACAAGTGGGACACAATCATGAAGTGGAACGAAATTTATTGGATATTTCAAACTTTGTTAACAAATAAAAAACTGAAAAATTAGGCGTGCAAAATTATTAAGCTCCTTTACTTTCAGTGCAGCAAACTCTCTCCAGAAGTTCAGTGAGGATCTCTGAATGATCCAATGTTGACCTAAATGACTAATGATGATAAATAGAATCCACCTGTGTGTAATCAAATCTCCGTATAAATGCACCTGCACTGTGTGTAACGCTCCTGCGTTTTTATTATAGGCTGGATTTGCAGCTGCAAAATCTCCACTCAGTAGTCATGTAGAGATGTGTTGAATACCAGATCCAACTCTCCAGGACTCATCACCGTGGGCCTGTCAGCTTCAACATACAGATATATACACACTCAATGAGATGTTCCTGGAGTGATAGTATGTATATGATAGTATGAAGGTGATGTGCTGAAGGGACAGGTGTGAACAGTGACAAGGATGGTAATTAGTGTTGAGCGAACACGGACTGTATTATTCGTGTTCGTACCGAATAATTGGATTTTTTGTACCCGAACACGGACACGGACACTTTACTGTATGTTCGGGTAAAAATCCGTGTTCGGTCGTTTTATTTCCGGGTTTTGCATGCTTTGGCGCTCTTTTCATGGCGGGCTTTCAACAGCCAATCAACAATCGTTTAACTGGTGTGCCTTAAGCCATCCCAGCCATGCCTGCAAATGTCTCAGTAGCTGTGATTGGCCGTCTGAAGCATGTGACCAAGTCTTTATAAGTTCGAGGCAGCCGCAGCGGCGTCATTATGCTGCTTAGATTCAGGGACAGAGCACACATCAACGTGCTGGCTGCTGATTAGGGAAAGATAGGCAGGAAAAAACCATTTGTGTCCGGATAGAATTGAGGGACAGGTCGGAGTGTTTAGGCAGGGCGAGTTGTAGGCATTTTAGGGATAGAGTCTGCTGAATTATATAGGGTCAGTGTCTTCTACAAACTACAATCGATATTGCTGTGTGGGGGGTGGGGTGAATCTGCACTCAATCCTGATCTACGATCTCTTCTCAATCCTGTTAGGGACAGAGTCTGCTGAATTTTAGGGAAACTGTGTTCTACAAACTACAATCGATATTGCTGTGTGGGGGGTGGGGTGAATCTGCACTCAATCCTGATCTACGATCTCTTCTCAATCCTGTTAGGGACAGAGTCTGCTGAATTTTAGGGAAACTGTGTTCTACAAACTACAATCGATATTGCTGTGTGGGGGGTGGGGTGAATCTGCACTCAATCCTGATCTACGATCTCTTCTCAATCCTGTTAGGGACAGAGTCTGCTGAATTTTAGGGAAACTGTGTTCTACAAACTACAATCGATATTGCTGTGTGGTGTGGGATTGGAGATAGGCAGGTGTCAGTGATCCACATCCATTTTTCTGTGTGTGAGCTGCAGTGAACACAATCTTTTTGGGCTGCAGTGAACACAATCTTTTTGGGCTGCAGTGAACACAATCTTTTTGGGCTGCAGTGAACACAATCTTTTTGGGCTGCAGTGAACACAATCTTTTTGGGCTGCAGTGAACACAATCTTTTTGGGGTGCAGTGAACAAAATCTTTTTGGGGTGCAGTGAACACAATCCTTTTTGGTGTGCAGTGAACACAATCTTTGTGGGGTGCAGTGAACAAAATCCTTTGTGGGGTGCAGTGAACACAATCTTTTTGGGGTGCAGTGAACAAAATCCTTTTTGGGGTGCAGTGAACAACATCCTTTTTGGGGTGCAGTGAACACAATCTTTTTGGGGTGCAGTGAACAAAATCCTTTGTGGGGTGCAGTGAACACAATCTTTTTGGGGTGCAGCGAACACAATCTTTTTGGGGTGGAGTGAACAACATCCTTTTTGGGGTGCAGTGAACAAAATCCTTTTTGGGGTGCAGTGAACAAAATCATTTTTGGGGTGCAGTGAACACAATCTTTTTGGGGTGCAGTGAACACAATCTTTGTGGGGTGCAGTGAACACAATCTTTTTGGGGTGGAGTGAACAACATCCTTTTTGGGGTGCAGTGAACAAAATCCTTTTTGGGGTGCAGTGAACAACATCCTTTTTGGGGTGCAGTGAACACAATCTTTTTGGGGTGCAGTGAACACAATCTTTGTGGGGTACAGTGAACAGAATCTTTGTGGGGTGCAGTGAACACAATCTTTGGGGGGTACAGTGAACACAATCTTTGTGAGGTGCAGTGAACACAATCTTTGTGGGGTGCAGTGAACACAATCATTGTGGGGTGCAGTGAACTCAATCTTTGTGGGGTACAGTGAACACAATCTCATACTGAAGGTTTGAGGGTGCTGCCTGTTCCATACTCCCCCTACTCCTCATCTAGCCTTTTAGGGGTACAAACAATAGTAATTGGGGCCTAGTGTGGTTGTGTACGTGTGATATACATACACTTTTTTGGGATCATATTTTCTATTCCGCTATTTAATCAAAAACCTTTGGGGATCAGTTAAATTGGGGGATAGTCTGTGTTGGTACGTGTGAGAGAGATCCACCTTTCCAAGTTGTTGGGGTTCATCTCATACTTCTGAAGGTTTGAGGGTGCTGCCTGTTCCATACTCCCCCCTACTCCTAGCCTTTTAGGGGTACAAACAATAGTAATTGGGGCCTAGTGTGGTTGTGTACGTGTGATATACATACACTTTTTTGGGATCATATTTTCTATTCCGCTATTTAATCAAAAACCTCTGGGGATCAGTTAAATTGGGGGATAGTCTGTGTTGGTACGTGTGAGAGAGATCCACCTTTCCAAGTTGTTGGGGTTCATCTCATACTTCTGAAGGTTTGAGGGTGCTGCCTGTTCCATACTCCCCCTACTCCTAGCCTTTTAGGGGTACAAACAATAGTAATTGGGGCCTAGTGTGGTTGTGTACGTGTGATATACATACACTTTTTTGGGATCATATTTTCTATTCCGCTATTTAATCAAAAACCTCTGGGGATCAGTTAAATTGGGGGATAGTCTGTGTTGGTACGTGTGAGAGAGATCCACCTTTCCAAGTTGTTGGGGTTCATCTCATACTTCTGAAGGTTTGAGGGTGCTGCCTGTTCCATACTCCCCCCTACTCCTAGCCTTTTAGGGGTACAAACAATAGTAATTGGGGCCTAGTGTGGTTGTGTACGTGTGATATACATACACTTTTTTGGGATCATATTTTCTATTCCGCTATTTAATCAAAAACCTCTGGGGATCAGTTAAATTGGGGGATAGTCTGTGTTGGTACGTGTGAGAGAGATCCACCTTTCCAAGTTGTTGGGGTTCATCTCATACTTCTGAAGGTTTGAGGGTGCTGCCTGTTCCATACTCCCCCCTACTCCTAGCCTTTTAGGGGTACAAACAATAGTAATTGGGGCCTAGTGTGGTTGTGTACGTGTGATATACATACACTTTTTTGGGATCATATTTTCTATTCCGCTATTTAATCAAAAACCTCTGGGGATCAGTTAAATTGGGGGATAGTCTGTGTTGGTACGTGTGAGAGAGATCCACCTTTCCAAGTTGTTGGGGTTCATCTCATACTTCTGAAGGTTTGAGGGTGCTGCCTGTTCCATACTCCCCCTACTCCTAGCCTTTTAGGGGTACAAACAATAGTAATTGGGGCCTAGTGTGGTTGTGTACGTGTGATATACATACACTTTTTTGGGATCATATTTTCTATTCCGCTATTTAATCAAAAACCTCTGGGGATCAGTTAAATTGGGGGATAGTCTGTGTTGGTACGTGTGAGAGAGATCCACCTTTCCAAGTTGTTGGGGTTCATCTCATACTTCTGAAGGTTTGAGGGTGCTGCCTGTTCCATACTCCCCCTACTCCTAGCCTTTTAGGGGTACAAACAATAGTAATTGGGGCCTAGTGTGGTTGTGTACGTGTGATATACATACACTTTTTTGGGATCATATTTTCTATTCCGCTATTTAATCAAAAACCTCTGGGGATCAGTTAAATTGGGGGATAGTCTGTGTTGGTACGTGTGAGAGAGATCCACCTTTCCAAGTTGTTGGGGTTCATCTCATACTTCTGAAGGTTTGAGGGTGCTGCCTGTTCCATACTCCCCCTACTCCTAGCCTTTTAGGGGTACAAACAATAGTAATTGGGGCCTAGTGTGGTTGTGTACGTGTGATATACATACACTTTTTTGGGATCATATTTTCTATTCCGCTATTTAATCAAAAACCTTTGGGGATCAGTTAAATTGGGGGATAGTCTGTGTTGGTACGTGTGAGAGAGATCCACCTTTCCAAGTTGTTGGGGTTCATCTCATACTTCTGAAGGTTTGAGGGTGCTGCCTGTTCCATACTCCCCCTACTCCTAGCCTTTTAGGGGTACAAACAATAGTAATTGGGGCCTAGTGTGGTTGTGTACGTGTGATATACATACACTTTTTTGGGATCATATTTTCTATTCCGCTATTTAATCAAAAACCTTTGGGGATCAGTTAAATTGGGGGATAGTCTGTGTTGGTACGTGTGAGAGAGATCCACCTTTCCAAGTTGTTGGGGTTCATCTCATACTTCTGAAGGTTTGAGGGTGCTGCCTGTTCCATACTCCCCCTACTCCTAGCCTTTTAGGGGTACAAACAATAGTAATTGGGGCCTAGTGTGGTTGTGTACGTGTGATATACATACACTTTTTTGGGATCATATTTTCTATTCCGCTATTTAATCAAAAACCTCTGGGGATCAGTTAAATTGGGGGATAGTCTGTGTTGGTACGTGTGAGAGAGATCCACCTTTCCAAGTTGTTGGGGTTCATCTCATACTTCTGAAGGTTTGAGGGTGCTGCCTGTTCCATACTCCCCCTACTCCTAGCCTTTTAGGGGTACAAACAATAGTAATTGGGGCCTAGTGTGGTTGTGTACGTGTGATATACATACACTTTTTTGGGATCATATTTTCTATTCCGCTATTTAATCAAAAACCTCTGGGGATCAGTTAAATTGGGGGATAGTCTGTGTTGGTACGTGTGAGAGAGATCCACCTTTCCAAGTTGTTGGGGTTCATCTCATACTTCTGAAGGTTTGAGGGTGCTGCCTGTTCCATACTCCCCCCTACTCCTAGCCTTTTAGGGGTACAAACAATAGTAATTGGGGCCTAGTGTGGTTGTGTACGTGTGATATACATACACTTTTTTGGGATCATATTTTCTATTCCGCTATTTAATCAAAAACCTCTGGGGATCAGTTAAATTGGGGGATAGTCTGTGTTGGTACGTGTGAGAGAGATCCACCTTTCCAAGTTGTTGGGGTTCATCTCATACTTCTGAAGGTTTGAGGGTGCTGCCTGTTCCATACTCCCCCCTACTCCTAGCCTTTTAGGGGTACAAACAATAGTAATTGGGGCCTAGTGTGGTTGTGTACGTGTGATATACATACACTTTTTTGGGATCATATTTTCTATTCCGCTATTTAATCAAAAACCTCTGGGGATCAGTTAAATTGGGGGATAGTCTGTGTTGGTACGTGTGAGAGAGATCCACCTTTCCAAGTTGTTGGGGTTCATCTCATACTTCTGAAGGTTTGAGGGTGCTGCCTGTTCCATACTCCCCCTACTCCTAGCCTTTTAGGGGTACAAACAATAGTAATTGGGGCCTAGTGTGGTTGTGTACGTGTGATATACATACACTTTTTTGGGATCATATTTTCTATTCCGCTATTTAATCAAAAACCTCTGGGGATCAGTTAAATTGGGGGATAGTCTGTGTTGGTACGTGTGAGAGAGATCCACCTTTCCAAGTTGTTGGGGTTCATCTCATACTTCTGAAGGTTTGAGGGTGCTGCCTGTTCCATACTCCCCCCTACTCCTAGCCTTTTAGGGGTACAAACAATAGTAATTGGGGCCTAGTGTGGTTGTGTACGTGTGATATACATACACTTTTTTGGGATCATATTTTCTATTCCGCTATTTAATCAAAAACCTCTGGGGATCAGTTAAATTGGGGGATAGTCTGTGTTGGTACGTGTGAGAGAGATCCACCTTTCCAAGTTGTTGGGGTTCATCTCATACTTCTGAAGGTTTGAGGGTGCTGCCTGTTCCATACTCCCCCCTACTCCTAGCCTTTTAGGGGTACAAACAATAGTAATTGGGGCCTAGTGTGGTTGTGTACGTGTGATATACATACACTTTTTTGGGATCATATTTTCTATTCCGCTATTTAATCAAAAACCTCTGGGGATCAGTTAAATTGGGGGATAGTCTGTGTTGGTACGTGTGAGAGAGATCCACCTTTCCAAGTTGTTGGGGTTCATCTCATACTTCTGAAGGTTTGAGGGTGCTGCCTGTTCCATACTCCCCCTACTCCTAGCCTTTTAGGGGTACAAACAATAGTAATTGGGGCCTAGTGTGGTTGTGTACGTGTGATATACATACACTTTTTTGGGATCATATTTTCTATTCCGCTATTTAATCAAAAACCTCTGGGGATCAGTTAAATTGGGGGATAGTCTGTGTTGGTACGTGTGAGAGAGATCCACCTTTCCAAGTTGTTGGGGTTCATCTCATACTTCTGAAGGTTTGAGGGTGCTGCCTGTTCCATACCCCCCCTACTCCTCATCTAGCCTTTTAGGGGTACAAACAATAGTAATTGGGGCCTAGTGTGGTTGTGTACGTGCGAGATACATACACTTTTTTTGATCATATTTCCTATTCCGCTATTCAATAAAAACCTTTCTAGGGCAAGATCTTAAATTACAGAAATATGAGGAGACCGTCAAATAAGGGCCGTGGCCTGGGTCGTGGTGCTGCTGGTAGAGCTCCTGTTGCAAGGAGAGGACATGGTCGATCTGTGCCAGCTACACGCACAAGTGAAACACCTTCCTCAAGTGTGAGTAGGCGACAGAACCTGCATCAGTATTTGGTAGGGCATCAAACGCCCCTAGAAGTGATGAGGCCAGAACAAGTTGAGGCGATAGTAGATTGGTTTGCTGCTGACAGTGCCTCCAGTTCCTTCACATTGTCTCCCACCCAGTCTACTGCAGAAAGGTCAGAGTTGGCACCTGCAGCCAATGTCCAACCGTCTTTCACCTCACCCCCTTGCAAATCAGGCCAGCAGTCTGAGCCCCAAGCCATACAGCAGTCTCTTATTCTTTTTGAGGACTCTGTCAGCAGGGTTTCCCAGGGCCATCCACCTAGCCCTGCCCCAGAAGTGGAAGAGATTGAGTGCAGCGATGCCCAACCACTTATTCCTCAAGATGAGTACATGCAAGGATCATCGCAGCACGTCTCCGATGATGACGAAACGCAGGTGCCAACTGCTGCGGCGTTCAGCATTGTGGAGACCGACAAGGAGGGCAGGGGTGAAGACTGGGTGGAAGATGATGTGGAGGACGATGAGGTCCTCGACCCCACATGGAATGAACGTCATGCAGGTGAACTGAGTAGTTTGGAGGAAGAGGCGGTGGTCGCACAGAGCCACCAGCACAGCAGAAGAGGGAGCAGGGTGCAGAAGCGGAGCGGCCGTGCCCTAGACACTACGCCCGCTACTGCCCAACGCAGCAAGGGAACGAGCGCACCAAAGTCAGCTCAAAGGAGTTCTCTAGCGTGGAAGTTCTTTAGAAAATGTGCTGATGACAGGACACGAGTGGTTTGCACCCTGTGCAATCAGAGCTTGAAGCGAGGCATGAACCTTCTCAACCTGAGCACAACCTGCATGATCAGGCATCTAAGTGCAAAGCACGAGCTGCAGTGGAGTACACACCTTCAAAACCAAGAAACGTCTCTGGCTCATCCTGCTTCCTCTTCTGCTGCAGTCTCGGCCGCTCCAGCCACATCTGTAGTGATACCGGCACCTGCCACCCCGCAAACAGACGATCTGTCAGCAACACCACCACCTGGGTCACCAACAACCATCTCCACAATGTCCCGTGGAAGCGTTCAGCTTTCCATCTCCCAAACACTTGAGAGGAAGAGGAAGTACCCCCCTACCCACCCGCGATCCCTGGCCCTGAATGCCAGCATTTCAAAATTATTGGCCTTTGAAATGCTGTCATTCCGTCTGGTGGAGACGCACAGTTTTAAAAACCTTATGTCGGTGGCTGTCCCACAGTACGTCGTGCCCAGCCGCCACTACTTTTCCAGGCAAGCCATCCCTTCCCTGCACAACCAAGTGGGGGAAAATATCAGGTGTGCACTGCGCAACGCCATCTGTGCCAAGGTCCACCTAACTACGGATACGTGGACCAGTAAGCACGGTCAGGGGCGTTATATCTCCCTAACGGCACACTGGGTAAATGCAGTGGCGGATGGGCCTGAGGCGGATAGCAATTTGGCGCATGTCCTTCCACCACCGAGGATTGCAGGGCGCTTCAGTTTGCCTCCTGTTCCTAACTCCTCCTACTCCGCTTCCTCATCCTCTACCGCCTCCTCATCCGGACAGCGTAACACCTTCACCACCAACTTCAGCACGGCCAGGGGTAAACGACAGCAGGCAGTTTTACAACTTGCCTGTTTGGGGGACAAACCACACACCGCGCAGGAGTTGTGGAGGAGCATGGAACAGCAGACAAATGAGTGGTTGCTGCCAGCGAGCCTCAAGCCCGGCCTGGTGGTGTGCGATAACGGGCGAAATCTCATAGCAGCTCTGGGCCTAGCCGGTTTGACGCACATCCCTTGCCTGGCGCATGTGCTGAATTTGGTGGTGCAGAGGTTCCTTAAAAACTACCCCGATATGTCAGAGCTGCTGCAGAAAGTGCGGGCCGTTTGTGCGCACTTTCGGCGTTCTCACCCTGCTGCTGCTCGCCTGGCAGCGCTGCAGCGTAACTTCGGCCTTCCCGCTCACCGCCTCATATGTGACGTGCCCACAAGGTGGAACTCCACCTTGCACATGCTGGAAAGACTGTGCGAGCAGCAGCAGGCCATAGTGGAGTTTCAGCTGCAGCACGCACGCGTGAGTCGCTCTGCGGAACAGCACCACTTCACCACCAATAACTGGGCCTCCATGCGAGACCTGTGTGCCTTGTTGCGCTGTTTTGAGTACTCCACCAACATGGCCAGTGGCAATGACGCCGTTCTCAGCTTAACTATCCCACTTCTATGCCTCCTTGAAAAAACAATTCGGGCGATGATGGAAGAGGATGTGGCACAGGATGAGGAGGAGGAGGAGGATGAAGAGGTAACATTTCCAAGGCTTTCAGGGCAGTCATTCGCAAGGGGCTCCGAGGGTGGGTTCCTGCACACGCAAACGCCAGGGACGCAATTGTCCAGCAGGGGCACAGTTCTGGAGGATGAGGAGGATGAGGAGGAGGAGGAGCTGGAGGAGGAGATGGAACCATGTTCACAGCAGGGTGGCACCCAGGCCAGCTCATGGCCATCACTGGTGCGTGGCTGGGGGGATACAGAGGACACGGACCATACACCTCCCACAGAGGACAGCCTTTCGTCGCCTCTGGGCAGCCTGGCACACATGAGCGATTACATGCTGCAGTGTCTCCACAACGACCGCCGAGTTGCCCACATTCTAACTTGTGCTGATTACTGGGTGGCCACGCTGCTGGATCCCCGTTACAAGGACAACGTACCGTCCTTAATTCACTCACTGGAGCGCGATCGCAAGATGCGCGAGTACAAGCGCACGCTGGTAGACGCCATGCTGCTGGCATTCCCATCTGACAGCGGGGCCACAGTGGAAGCACAAGGCAGAGGAGGAGGAGGAGGAGGTCGCCAACGCAACCAGGGCACCGCCAGCACCTCAGAAGGCAGGGTTAGCATGGCCGAAATGTGGAAAAGCTTTGTCAGCACGCCACAACAAACAGCAGCACCAGCAGCTCAGATGGAACGTCTTAGCAGGAGGCAGCATTTTACCAACATGGTGGAGCAGTATGTGTGCACACGCCTACATGTAGTGAATGACGGGTCTGCCCCCTTCAACTTCTGGGTCTCCAAATTGGGCACATGGCCTGAGCTTGCCCTTTACGCCTTGGAGGTGCTGGCGTGCCCTGCAGCCAGTGTATTATCTGAACGGGTATTTAGCACGGCTGGGGGCGTTATAACAGACAAGCGCAGCCGCCTGTCCAGAGACAATGTGGACAAGCTCACGTTCATTAAAATGAACCAGGCATGGATCCCACGGGACTTTTCCGTACCTTATGCAGAATAGCAATGGATACCGACCTTACCCACCCATTGTTCCATTTTTGCTCTTTCTCACTCTTTTGGGGTGTACCCTCATTTAAAATTTGTGAAAAGAAGCAGTGTTGGCTACCTCGTCCTCCTCCTCAGGGCCAGATTAATGTAGGGTCTATTGGAGCTGCAGCTCCAGGCCCCTACCTTTTATATAGGCCCCGGGTTGGCCATATTCACTGTTACCGCTCTTCTGTCACTTGTAAACACAGAAGTCTGGCTTCTATGCTCGCTTCCCCAGGCAGCACCCTCAGAACCTCCCCACACAGCGTGAAGGCCGGACAAGGAGGGACAGTTGGCGATGCATGGATGTGTTTATGGGCTTCAGAGACAGCATCCCATGTTGAATTAGGCATGCATGGCTGCACCCTTCCTCCTCTGGGTGCATGGCAAGGCACGGCCCTAAGGCCCTTCAAAATCCTCAGCACCAAGCCCATGATGCTGTTAATCCGGCCCTGGTCCTCCTCCACCGCCGCTTCCACCTACACCGCCCATAGGTGTGCGCAGCCTATTGCATTAAGGTGTGCACCCCAAAGTTGAAATACACATGCATGTGTTTGCCAGCAGGGAGAGTAATGTATCGGGGCCATGTACCTGTAGGCAAGGAGAAATAGAGCAGAGCAGGTCCCAGGGAGATCTTTCCCATCTCCTCACTGGCAATGCTATGTGCCCTAGGTGATTAGGGTGTGCCCAGGCACACCCAGCACACCCTGTGCGCACGCCTATGTCACCGCCACATCCACCACCACCTCAACCTCCCTCCTACTCCATATGGGCCTCGTCCTTCAGAGATGAAGAAGAACATTGTTTTATTTTTCTGTTTTTTTTTGTTGTTTTAAGTTATTTCCCTATCCACATTTGTTTGCAGAGCACTTGCCATGCTCTTAATTACGTTTTGCTGCCATTTGCAGCACTCTAGCCCTTTCCTTTGGTGTTTTAGAGCCATTTTAGTGCCTTAAAGTTCGGGTCCCCATTGACTTCAATGGGGTTCGGTGTCCGGGAAAAGTTCGGTAAAAGTCCGGGACACGGACCCGGACTTTTTTTTAAAGTTCGGCCGAACCCGTCGAACACGGACATCTAGGTGTCCGCTCAACCCTAATGGTAATCACTTGATAGATTTTGTATAGGAGAGATCAAGATGGTATTAGGAATGCAGATAGGTTAGTATTGAGTATGCTAACAGGTGGTGAGGACAGCAGATGACAAATACAGGATAGACTAACCCAGTGCAAGGATAGATAGTAGTAGACAGGAAAGCTAGCAATCTATGCAGCAGTGCAGATGATAGATGGTAGTAGGCTCAAGAGCTAGCAATCTATGTAACAGTGCAGATGATAGGATAGTATAGATAGGTGGTAACAGTCTTTAATGTGCATAGGTAGATAGTGCAATAAGGTTATGGAGGGTTCCCCTACGGGGTACTTATCACTTGTAATGTTAGTAGTTTAGAGAGGTCCAGTAGATAAGGAATGATCCGGGAGCGAGATACAGGGATCAGTAGCGAGGTTCCGGTCTGCTCCAGGTAAAGGGAATAGCTGGAGGTTCCGATCGAGATACAGGCTTGAAAGCATGTGGATAACAAGGCAGGTTGAACGAACAATGTGAGTGAGACTGCCGGCGGTTGAAATAGCCGCTCTGCGGCGCTCAGCAGTGACATCATCGTTCTTAAAGGTATATGCGTACCACCTGAAGAGAAAGGTGGGACGCATTACAGAGAAAAGTGGTGATTAAGGGTACCGGAGGTACCGGAATCTTACACTGTGATAGTCTCAGAGGTCAGTTTAAAGCACAGAGAGCATCATGAAGAACAAGGAACACACCAGGCAGGTCCGAGATACTGTTGTGGAGATGTTTAAAGCCGGATTTGGATACAAAAAGAATTCCCAAGCTTTAAACATCCCAAGGAGCACTGTGCAAGCGATAATATTGAAATGGAAGGAGTATCAGACCACTGCAAATCTACGAAGATCCGGCCGTCCCTCTAAACTTTCAGCTAATACAAGGAGAAGACTGATCAGAGATGCAGCCAAGAGGCCCATGATCACTCTTGATGAACTGCAGAGAGCTACAGCTGAGGTGGGAGACTCTGTCCATAGGACAAAAATCAGTCGTATACTACACAAATATGGCCATTTCTTAAAGAGGTTGTAAACTCGTTTGAGTTTTTTTTTTTTTTTTACACCCTGCAAAAGAAAGACATAATGAGCTAGTATGCATCGCATATTAGCTCATTATTCAATACTTACCTCAGAACGAGCCCCCGCCGTGCCGCTCACTCACCTCTATGACGGGCGACATGTCTAGTCGCCCGTCTTCCGGGATCGCGGCATCCGGCCATCTGATTGGCCGGAGCCGCGGTGACGTCACTCCCGCGCACGCGCGCGGGAGCCGACAGTCACGGCACGGGGCTCTGAAGGAACGGCACGATCGGCCGTTCCTTCAGAGCGCATGCGCCAGTGACGTCACTGGCGACATGTAAGGTAAATATCTCCTAAACGGTACATGTTTAGGAGATATTTACAGTACCTATAGGTAAGCCTTATCATAGGCTTGCCTATAGGTACAAGTTTTAGAGGAGGGTTTACTTCCTCTTTAAAGATATCCATAAAAAGGGTTGCTTAAAGTTTGCCACAAGCCACCTGGGAGACACACCAAACATGTGGAAGAAGGTGCTCTGGTCAGATGAAACCATAATCAAACTTTTTGGCAACAATGCAAAACTTTATGTTTGGCGTAAAAGCAACACAGCTCATCACCCTGAACACACCATCCCCACTGTCAAACATGGTGGTGGCAGCATCATGGTTTGGGCCTGCTTTTCTTCAGCAGGGACAGGGAAGATGGTTAAAATTGATGGGAAGATGGATGGAGTCAAATACAGGACCATTCTGGAAGAAAACCTGATGGAGTCTGCAAAAGACCTGAGACTGGGACGGAGATTTGTCTTCCAACAAGACAATGATCCAAAACATAAAGCAAAATATACAATGGAATGGTTCACAAATAAACATATCCAGGTGTTAGAATGGGCAAGTCAAAGTCCAGACCTGAATCCAATCGAGAATCTGTGGAAAGAACCGAAAACTGCTGTTCACGAATAGGGATGATCGAACTTTTGAAAAGTTCGATTCGGCCAGAACATCCGAACTTCCCGAAAGTTCGGCCCGGATTTCAGAACCCCATTGAAATCAATGGGACCCAAACTTCGATAATCAAAAAACACAATTTTTAAGCCCTAAAACCCAATAAATGCCCCTAAAAAGTCTCTAGGGTTCTGGGTCACACAAAAAAAAGTTCTTAAAAATTGTCATTTTTGATAAAAAATCCAATTATTGAAAAAAAAAAGAGAGAGATTTTTTGATTTTGAATTTGGATTTAGTATCTGGGGGGGGGGGGGGGGGTCTAAAAAGTGTACATGTGAAGTTTCAGCTCTGTAGCATGTCCAGAACCATGGGGAAAAAAAAGATAATTTTTCAGTAGAACAGGGATGTGGGACCCTCCTTTTACACCTATATGATCTTTTTTTTCTGGTTCTGGACATGCTACAGAGCTGAAACTTCACAGGTACACCTTTTAGACCCCCCCAGACACAAAATCACACAAAAAAGTTCTTAAAAATTGTCATTTTTGATAAAAAAAAAGCCAATTATTGAAAAATTTAAAAAAAAAAGAAAAAAATAGATTTTATTTGATTTCGTATCTGGGGGGTCTAAAAAGTGTACATGTGAAGTTTCAGCTCTGTAGCATGTCCAGAACCATTAAAAAAAAGGATTGTTTGTATTTCAATCATTTTTGATAAAAAAGCCAATTATTGAAAAATTAAAAAAAAAAAAAAAAAAAGAGATTTTTTGATTTTTACTTTGGATTTCGTATCTGGGGGGTCTAAAAAGTGTACACGTGAAGTTTCAGCTCTGTAGCATGTCCAGAACCATAAAAAAATGATTGTTTGTATTAGAACACTTTCAGCTCAGGGGGTTGGCTTCTCTTCTCGGTTTTCACACCTTGCTGGTTTCAAAGCAGGCATTTTTTTGGGTTCTTTGCAGTCAGGAAAAACATCTGAACTTGTGTATAGTGGTACTGTGCACAAGTTCTGATGTTTTGCCTGCCTCCAAAAACCCCCCAAAAAATGCCAGCAAAAACACACCTGGGCATTTTTTTTTGACGCTAGGGTTTTTTTGGGCATTTTTTGGGGTTCTTTTGAGGCAGGCAAAACATCTGAACTTGTGTATAGTGGTGTATATACACACATACATATATTTATATACACACCTAGACATATATAGGTGTGATAGTAGCAGAAATATATGCTTGCGCTAATGAAATCATTTACAGTAATATATTTCTGCTACTATCACACCTATATATGGCTAGGTGTCTATATACATATAATTATGTGTGTATATATACCACTATACACAAGTTCAGATGTTTTGCCTGCCTCAAAAGAACCCCAAAAATATCCAAAAAAAACGCTAGCGTCAAAAAAAATGCCCAGGTGTGTTTTTGCTGGCATTTTTTGGGAGTTTTTGGAGGCAGGCAAAACATCAGAACTTGTGCACAGTACCACTACACACAAGTTCAGATGTTTTTCCTGACTGCAAAGAACCCAAAAAAATGACTGCTTTGAAACCGGCAAGGTGTGAAAACCGAGAAGAGATGCCAACCCCCTGAGCTGAAAGTGTTCTAATACAAACAATCTTTTTTTTTATGGTTCTGGACATGCTACAGAGCTGAAACTTCACATGTACACTTTTTAGACCCCCCAGATCTGAAATCAAATAAAATCTCTTTTTTTTTTTTTTTTTTTTTAATAATTGGCTTTTTTATCAAAAATGACAATTTTTAAGAACTTTTTTTGTGTGATTTCGTATCTGGGGGGTCTAAAAGGCGTACCTGTGAAGTTTCAGCTCTGTAGCATGTCCAGAACCATAAAAAAAAAGGATTGTTTGTATTAGAACACTTTCAGCTCAGGGGGTTGGCTTCTCTTCTCGGTTTTCACACCTTGCCAGTTTAATAGAAGGCATTTTTTTGGGATCTTTGCAGTCAGGAAAAACATCTGAACTTGTGTATAGTGGTACTGTGCACAAGTTCAGATGTTTTGCCTGCCTCCAAAAACCCCCAAAAAATGCCAGCCAAAACACACCTGGGCATTTTCTTTTTGACGCTAGCGTTTTTTTTTGGCATTTTTTGGGGTTCTTTTGAGGCAGGCAAAACATCTGAACTTGTGTATAGTGGTATATATACACACATAATTATATGTATATAGACACCTAGCCATATATAGGTGTGATAGTAGCAGAAATATATTACTGTAAATGATTTCATTAGCGTAAGCATATATTTCTGCTACTATCACACTTATATATGTCTAGGTGTGTATATAAATATATGTATGTGTGTATATACACCACTATACACAAGTTCAGATGTTTTGCCTGCCTCCAAAACCCCCCAAAAAATGCCAGCAAAAACACACCTGGGCATTTTTTTTTTGACGCTAGCGTTTTTTTGGCATTTTTTTGGGTTCTTTTGAGGCAGGCAAAACATCTGAACTTGTGTATAGTGGTATATATACACACATAATTATATGTATATAGACACCTAGCCATATATAGGTGTGATAGTAGCAGAAATATATTAAATGATTTCATTAGCGCAAGCATATATTTCTGCTACTATCACACCTATATATGTCTAGGGGTATATATACAGACATATATGTGTATATATACCCCCTATACACATGTTCAGATGTCATGTCTGACATCAAACATGTCCTCAAAAAAGCACTGGCAGTGGCAGCCCCTGCAGCATGAAAAATGCTTGGCTGGTGAGAAGCCATATTCCTGTCCCGAAGCAACTCAGAGAAATGATCATATCTCTATAGCGGTCACCCTGCTATGGAAGGGTTTTGTCACCCTTCCATAGCAGTCACTGTTAGAGATGTATAGAACTGTTCGCCGGCGAACAGTTCCCGGCGAACTTAGCATGTTCGCGTTCGCCGCTGCCGGCGAACATATGCGATGTTCGGTCCGCCCCCCATAAGACATCATTGAGGCAAACTTTGACCCTGAACTTTACAGTCAGCAGACACATTTCCAGCCAATCAGCATACCTCCCTCCCACACCCTCCCACCTCCTATAAATAAGCAAGGGCAGCATCCATCTTAGATCATTCTGAAGCAGTGTGTGTAGTGAGAGTAGGGAGAGAGCTGCTGCTGCTGCTGCTGCTGTTAAGCTAGGGACAGTTAGTCAGTGTTCCTGGTCTTGCAGTGTTCTTGGTCCACTACTGCTGTAATATCAGCACCCCAAAAAGCCATTCTAAGGGCTGGTATTTGTGGTTTTTTTTTTTTTATATATATATATATATATATATATATATATATACCTAGCGTCCCCAAAAGCCCTTTTAAGGGCTGGTAATTGAGTTGTTTCTTCTTATATATATATATATATATCTATATCTATCTAGTGTCCCCAAAAGCCCTTTTAACCACTTGCCGACCGCCGCACGACTATCTACGGCGGCGGTCAGCCCCTCACAGGCAAAGTGACGTAGGTCTACGTCGCTCGCCTGTGAGGGTTTAGGGAGCGAGCGCGCGCCGCCGGAGGCGCGCTCCTGCTCCCGCGTGGTCACGGACCCCCCCGCGCGTGTGACCGGCGGACCCGATCGCCGCCGGCCACTCTGCGATCGGCGGGGGAGAGGGAGAAAGTCAGGCAGCTTGTGTAAACAAGCTGCCTGTCATTCTCCTCTCTGTATGAGAGATGATCACATGGATCTACTATGTAGATCCATTGATCACTCTGCATACAGTTGAAGCCACAGCCAATCACAGTTAGAATCACGCCCCTAGGGACACACACAGCCCCTCCCTCTCAAATAAAGTTAACCCCTTCACTACCAGTGTATTTTTACAGTAACAGTGCATATGTATAGCACTGATTACTGTAGAAATGTCACTGGTAACCCCAAAAGTGTCAAAAATGTCAGTCAAGGGTCCGATCTGTCCGCCGCAATGTCGCAGTACCGCAAAAAAAATCGCAGATCGCCGCCATTACGCGTTAAAAAAAAAACAACAAAAATGACAAAAATATTTCCCTTTGTTAGTAAACGCAATAACTTTTGCGCAAACCAATCAAAATACGCTTTTTGCGATTTTTTTTACCAAACATAGGTAGCATAAAACAAATTGGCCGAAAATATTAAAAAATTTTGATTTTTACATTTTTTTTTGGGGGAATTTCATATAAAAAAAAGGGAAAAATATTGCTATTTTTGCAAAATTTACGCTCTTTTTTTGTTTATAGCGCGTGATCAAAAAATCGCACAGGTGATCAAATACCGCCAAAAGAAAGCTCTGTTTGTGGGAAAAAAAGGACGCCAAATTCGTTTAGGTACAGCGTCGCACGACCGCGCAATTGTCCGTTAAAGTCACGCAGTGCCGAATCGCAAAATACCCTCTGGTCGTTTAGCAGCCAAATCCTCCGGGGCTTAAGTGGTTAAGGGCTGGTAATTGAGGATTTTTTTTATTTATATATATATACATATATATATATATATAGTGTCCCCAAAAGCCCTTTTAAGGGCTGGTAAGGTAATAGAGTTTTTTCTTTATATATATATCTATATATATCTATTGTACACTGCAGTTGCCTGCCCGCTGTGTGTGAGAGGCCACAGACCTACCACAGACTGTACTGTGTGCACACCACACTCATTTCAGGTGGCACAGGCACAGTACCTTGCATTTTAAAAAATATTTTTTTTTTCCTCTGTCATAATTGCAGTGAGTGCTGTGTCAGGTCCACAGAGTGCACTGTACCCACTGCAGTGCACTGCCCACCACTGATATATATACGGTGGCACAGCATCTTGTTGCAATAAATTGAAAAAAAAAAATATTTTTTATTATTGCAGTTGCCTGGGCTGCCAGTTACTGTCAGGTCCACAGAGTGTACTGTGCCCACTGCAGTGCCACTGTGTGCCCACCCACCACTGATATATAAGGTGGCACAGCAGCTTGCAAAGTAAAAAAAAATATATATATTTTTTAATTGCAGTTGCCTGGGTGCCAGTGACTGCTGTCAGGTCCACAGAGAGTGTACTGTGCCACTGCCCACCCACCACTGATATATAAGGTGGCACAGCAGCTTGCAAAGTAAAATAAAATATATTTTTTTAAAATTGCAGTTGCCTGGGTGCCAGTGACTGCTGTCAGGTCCACAGAGAGTGTACTGTGCCACTGCCCACCCACCACTGATATATAAGGTGGCACAGCAGCTTGCAAAGTAAAATAAAATATATATTTTTTAAAATTGCAGTTGCCTGGGTGCCAGTGACTGCTGTCAGGTCCACAGAGAGTGTACTGTGCCACTGCCCACCCACCACTGATATATAAGGTGGCACAGCAGCTTGCAAAGTAAAAAAATATATATATTTTTTTAAATTGCAGTTGCCTGGGTGCCAGTGACTGCTGTCAGGACCACAGAGAGTGTACTGTGCCACTGCCCACCCACCACTGATATATAAAGTGGCACAGCAGCTTGCAAAGTAAAAAAATATATATATATTTTTTAAATTGCAGTTGCCTGGGTGCCAGTGACTGCTGTCAGGTCCACAGAGAGTGTACTGTGCCACTGCCCACCCACCACTGATATATAAAGTGGCACAGCAGCTTGCAAAGTAAAGAAATATATATATATTTTTTAAATTGCAGTTGCCTGGGTGCCAGTGACTGCTGTCAGGTCCACAGAGAGTGTACTGTGCCACTGCCCACCCACCACTGATATATAAAGTGGCACAGCAGCTTGCAAAGTAAAGAAATATATATATATTTTTTAAATTGCAGTTGCCTGGGTGCCAGTGACTGCTGTCAGGTCCACAGAGAGTGTACTGTGCCACTGCCCACCCACCACTGATATATATGCCTGCAAGAGAAATAGCCAGCCGCAGAGAAGCCGTATTCCTGAAAATATAAGAAAAATGCTGTTTTTTAGGGGTTCTGGACATGCTACAGAGCTGAAACTTGACAGGTACACTTTTTAGACCCCCCAGACACTAAATACAAAAAATGACATGCCTGCCTAAAAAAATGCCCGCTAAATGCCTGCAAGAAAAAAAGCCAGCCGCAGAGAAGCCGTATTCCTGAAAATATAAGAAAAATGCTGTTTTTTAGGGGTTCTGGACATGCTACAGAGCTGAAACTTGACAGGTACACTTTTTAGACCCCCCAGACACTAAATACAAAAAATGACATGTCTGCCTAAAAAAATGCCCGCTAAATGCCTGCAAGAGAAAAAGCCAGCCGCAGAGAAGCCGTATTCCTGAAAATATAAGAAAAATGCTGTTTTTTAGGGGTTCTGGACATGCTACAGAGCTGAAACTTGACAGGTACACTTTTTAGACCCCCCAGACACTAAATACAAAAAATTACATGCCTGCCTAAAAAAATGCCCGCTAAATGCCTGCAAGAGAAAAAGCCAGCCGCAGAGAAGCCATATTCCTGAAAATATAAGACAAATGCTGTTTTTTAGGGGTTCTGGACATGCTACAGAGCTGAATCTTCACAGGTACACTTTTTAGACCCCCCAGACACTAAATACAAAAAATGACATGCCTGCCTAAAAAAATGCCCGCTAAATGCCTGCAAGAGAAAAAGCCAGCCGCAGAGAAGCCATATTCCTGAAAATATAAGACAAATGCTGTTTTTTAGGGGTTCTGGACATGCTACAGAGCTGAATCTTCACAGGTACACTTTTTAGACCCCCCAGATGCTAAATCCAAAGAAATTTTTTATTTTTATTTTTTTTTAATTTTTCCAATAATTGGCTCTCTATCAAAAAATTATAATTTTTAAGAACTTTTTTTTGCGTGATCCCTCTCCGGCATGCCACAGTCCAGGTGTTAGTCCCCTTGAAACAACTTTTCCATCACTATTGTGGCCAGAAAGAGTCCCTGTGTGTTTTAAAATTCGCCTGCCTATTGAAGTCTATGGCGGTTCGCCGGTTCGCGAACATTTGCCGATGTTCGCGTTCGCCGTTCGCGAACGGCGAATTTTAGGTTCGCGACATCACTAGTCACTGTCAGTTAACCCTACACTACACTACGGTCCCCTTACACTTAACACTTTCCCTACAGAAACTAAATTTTTGAAGCTAACTTAAGTGTAAAGGAGCACTCTAACTACACTAGATATCCCTTTCCTCACACTAAAAATAGCTAAATGACACTTTGTAACACATTAGAACAGAACAGCATTCCACTCTCTTCCATGTCCCGTACAAGAATGCTAGGAATTTGGTGGGGGCGATCTTATATACTGGGGGGCGTATTCACTAATGATTGGTCTAGGGACCCCCTAGTCACTCCAATCACATTCCTAGCATTCTCCTGCCCCCTCAATTGGCTTTTGCTAATGGTTCTGGTCCAATCACGGGCTTTTAAAGCCCATTTCCTGAACCATTGCATTTTGGTCGGTTCTGGTTGCCGAATTCCGAACTTTTTGGGCAAAAAGTCAGTGGCGTAACTAGAACCTCCAGGGCCCCGATGCAAGAAACCATAAAGGGCCCCCCGGACGGGGCCCTTCCCTCCCAGCCTGGTGGCGAAACGCCAGGGCCGGTCGCAAGTGCAATGTTTGTGTGGTAGTTCTGCCATTGGTGTCAGTAGTTTTTTATTTTAATTAAATTTTTCTAGCATTTGCTCTATTCATTTTTTTTTTTTTACAATATGGATGGTAGGAAGAGGACAGTGGGGATGAAGATGACAGGGGTGGGATGGTAGGAAGAGGACATTGGGGATGAAGATGACAGGGGTGGGATGGTAGGAAGAGGACAGTGGGGATGAAGATGACAGGGATGGGATGGTAGGAAGAGGACATTGAGGATGAAGATGACAGGGATGGGATGGTAGGAAGAGGACAGTGGGGATGAAGATGACAGGGATGGGATGGTAAGAAGAGGACATTGGGGATGAAGATGACAGGGGTGGGATGGTAGGAAGAGGACAGTGGGGATGAAGATGACAGGGATGGGATGGTAGGAAGAGGACATTGGGGATGAAGATGACAGGGGGGGGATGGTAGGAAGAGGACAGTGGGGATGAAGATGACAGGGGGTGGGATGGTAGGAAGAGGACAGTGGGGATGAAGATGACAGGGATGAGATGGTAGGAAGAGGACATTGGGGATGAAGATGACAGGGGTGGGATAGTAGGAAGAGGACAGTGGGGATGAAGATGACAGGGGTGGGATGGTAGGAAGAGGACAGTGGGGATGAAGATAACAGGGGTGGGATGGTAGGAAGAGGACAGTGGGGATGAAGATGACAGGGATGGGATGGAAGGAAGAGGACAGTGGGGATGAAGATGACAGGGGTGGGATGGTAGGAAGAGGACATTGGGGATGAAGATGACAGGGATGGGATGGTAGGAAGAGGACAGTGGGGATGAAAATGAAAGGGGTGGGATGGTAGGAAGAGGACAGTGGGGATGAAGATGACAGGGATGGGATGGTAGGAAGAGGACAGTGGGATGAAGATGACAGGGGGTGGGATGGTAGGAAGAGGACATTGGGGATGAAGATGACAGGGGTGGGATGGTAGGAAGAGGACAGTGGGGATGAAGATGACAGGGATGGGATGGTAGGAAGAGGACATTGGGGATGAAGATGACAGGGGTGGGATGGTAGGAAGAGGACATTGGGGATGAAGATGACAGGGATGGGATGGTAGGAAGAGGACAGTGGGGATGAAGATGACAGGGGTGGGATGGTAGGAAGAGGACAGTGGGGATGAAGATGACAGGGATGGGATGGTAGGAAGAGGACAGTGGGGATGAAGATGACAGGGGTGGGATGGTAGGAAGAGGACATTGGGGATGAAGATGACAGGGATGGGATGGTAGGAAGAGGACAGTGGGGATGAAGATGAAAGGGGTGGGATGGTAGGAAGAGGACAGTGGGGATGAAGATGACAGGGATGGGATGGTAGGAAGAGGACAGTGGGATGAAGATGACAGGGGGTGGGATGGTAGGAAGAGGACATTGGGGATGAAGATGACAGGGGTGGGATGGTAGGAAGAGGACAGTGGGGATGAAGATGACAGGGATGGGATGGTAGGAAGAGGACATTGGGGATGAAGATGACAGGGATGGGATGGTAGGAAGAGGACATTGGGGATGAAGATGACAGGGATGGGATGGTAGGAAGAGGACAGTGGGGATGAAGATGACAGGGGTGGGATGGTAGGAAGAGGACAGTGGGGATGAAGATGACAGGGGTGGGATGGTAGGAAGAGGACAGTGGGGATGAAGATGACAGGGGGCGGGATGGTAGGAAGAGGACAGTGGGGATGAAGATGACAGGGGGTGGGATGGTAGGAAGAGGACAGTGGGGATGAAGATGACGGGGATGGGATGGTAGGAAGAGGACAGTGGGGATGAAGATGACGGGGATGGGATGGTAGGAAGAGGACAGTGGGGATGAAGATGACAGGGGTGGGATGGTAGGAAGAGGACAGTGGGGATGAAGATGACAGGGGTGGGATGGTAGGAAGAGGACAGTGGGGATGAAGATGACAGGGATGGGATGGTAGGAAGAGGACATTGGGGATGAAGATGACAGGGATGGGATGGTAGTTAGAGGACAGTGGGGATGAAGATGACAGGGATGGGATGGTAGGAAGAGGACATTGGGGATGAAGATGACAGGGATGGGATGGTAGGAAGAGGACAGTGGGGATGAAGATGACAGGGGGTGGGATGGTAGGAAGAGGACATTGGGGATTAAGATGACAGGGATGGGATGGTAGGAAGAGGACATTGGGGATGAAGATGACAGGGGTGGGATGGTAGGAAGAGGACAGTGGGGATGAAGATGACAGGGGTGGGATGGTAGGAAGAGGACATTGGGGATGAAGATGACAGGGATGGGATGGTAGGAAGAGGACATTGGGGATGAAGATGACAGGGATGGGATGGTAGGAAGAGGACATTGGGGATGAAGATGACAGGGATGGGATGGCAGGAAGAGGACATTGGGGATGAAGATGACAGGGATGGGATGGTAGGAAGAGGACATTGGGGATGAAGATGACAGGGATGGGATGGTAGGAAGAGGACAGTGGGGATGAAGATGACGGATGAGATGGTAGGAAGAGGACATTGGGGATGAAGATGACAGGGATGGGATGGTAGGAAGAGGACAGTGGGGATGAAGATGACAGGGATGGGATGGTAGGAAGAGGACAGTGGGGATGAAGATGACAGGGGGTGGGGTGGGGTGGTAGGAGTTTTACATACACCCCCCCCCCCATCTTCACCCCCTAGCACCATACACCTCCACCCCCCCCCCCCCCCTGCAAGTTAGTATTATATTAGCTATACATATCACAGACCTCAGATCGGCGCTGTTGCAGACCCTGCAGAGTGGAGGGAGCTGGTCCCGCCTCCTCTCCTCTCCTCTGTGTGCTGTACAGGAAACACACAGGAAGGGAGAGGGGCGGGTTCAGTGCTCTCTGCACTCACCACGCAGGCAGCCACAGCTGGGGAGAGAGACAAGCTGCCAGTAGCTGCCGTGTGTGTAACTCGCTGAGGATCGGGGAGCTCTGGTCTCAGCTGCGCTTGCCGCTCATCCTTTCTATACATACAGGGGGCCCTCTCAGGGGCCCCCTGCAGCATGGGGCCCGGTCGCCATGGCGACCCCTGCGACCCCTGTAGGTCCGCCCCTGCAAAAAGTTCTAAATTCGGCCGAACCTCGAACACCCAATGTTCTGGCCGAACCAATGGTGGACCCGAATTGTTCGATCATCCCTATTCACGAACGCTCTCCGTCCAACCTCACTGTGCTTGAGCTGTTTTGCAAGGAGGAATGGGCAAAAATTTCAGTCTCTCGATGTGCAAAACTGATAGAGACATACCCCAAGCGACTTACAGCTGTAATCGCAGCAAAAGGTGGTGCTACAAAGTATTAACTTAAGGGGGCTGAATAATTTTGCACGCCCAATTTTTCCGTTTTTTATTTGTTAAAAAAGTTTGAAATATCCAATAAATTTCATTCCACTTCATGATTGTGTCCCACTTGTTGTTGATTCTTCACAAAAAATGACAGTTTTATATCTTTATGTTTGAAGCCTGAAATGTGGCAAAACGTTGAAAAGTTCAAGGGGGCCGAATACTTTCGCAAGGCACTGTATATTGATTGGTTAACGCAAAAGTCATAGCATCTACAAACTATGAGATATTTTTAATTATTTATTTATTTTTTACTTGTAATGGTGGCGATCAGCGACTGAAAGCGGGACTGTGATATTGCAGCGGACATTCTGACACTAACTGACACTTGTTTGGAAACCAGTGACACTAATACAGTTATCAAAAGATGCACTGTCCCTGTACTAAAGACAATTTGCTTGGAAGGGATTAACATCAGGGGCGATCAAAGAGTTAAAGAATAACTGTGTGCCTAGCCAGTGGTTTACTAAACTGTGGGAGGTGCTTTTACTAGGGGAAGACACGGATTCTAGTTTCCTGCTTTGCAGAGGCGCAGGATTCACGCCTTCCCTCCTGTCAGAAGGGCAATCTGCCTTGTTTAAATAGACAGATTACAGTTCTGTCTCTCTGGCTGATGATCGGCGGGTGGCTGCAGACATCAAGTCCTTGGTACCCGCCGATAACTCCCCCTGTGTATAATCTTTTGCGCCCCTACCCGGAAGTGCGGGATCATGTATATATACATGATCTGCTGCACAGCTGCTGTCCTGTAGCAGTAAAACTGTGGTTATAGGGTAACTCCACTTTCATGGGGAAAAAACAATACCAAAAAATTAAGATAATGTATACAATTGTGACACAAGTCATATTGTAATTGAATGTTATTAAAAATGACCTTTCATTTTAAATCTGCAGCTCTGTAATTTTCTGTAAATGCAATGCAATATGGCTACCTGGAGGTGTTCTGTACACAGAATGTATACTGACCACACCCCAGAAACATAATTTCCTGCTTGTATGATTGGCTCACCAATTTTCCCAGAAGTCTACACCAAATCAGATTTGGCATAGAAAATCAAATCTAAAGGGATGCAGACCCTTCAGTTTTCCTCATTAGAGTCCTGTAGGTGCAGCAGCTGATTGATAATTACGAAACCTCTCTCATTAGATTCACTTATTACATGGACACAGACAAACACACAGGGATTTCTTCAGAATAACAAAAGGTAGGAATCTGCAACAAAGTTTGTTAAAATCCTTGGAATGTTTTTTTTCTCAACAAAAGTGGAGTTACTCTTTAACCACTTGCCGATCAGCAGCGTCAGGGTCCTGGGAATCGCCGTGCTTATACGGCGGTTCGCAGGGGTGATCCTAGGGGCACGCACGTCCACTCGGTGATCCACAGGCCGGCGACCACGATTGCCGACGGGCACCCACTACCACTCCCGGTGAAGGGGAGAGAATGTTGGTCTGCTGTTGTAAACACAGCAGACCGTTGTTCTCTCAGGAAACAATACAGAGCTCCTGTGTTCCTCCTATTTAGGAACACAGGTCTCTGTATTGATTTCACAAACCCACCCCCCTACACAGTTAGAAAACACCCCCTAGGCTCACATATAACCCTTTGATCACTCCTGGGTTAACCCCTTCCCTGCCAGTGTCATTATTACAGTAACAGTGCATATTTTGTAGCACTGATTACTGTAGTAATGTCACTGGTCCCCCCAAAAGTGTCAAAAATGTCAGTTAGGGGTCCAATCTGTCTGCCGCAATGTCGCAGTTCCGCTAAAAATCATTGATGCTGCCATTACTAGTAAAAATAAATAAATAAATAAAAATGACATAAATCTTTCAGCCTAGTTTGTAGACGCAATAACTTTTGCACAAACCATTCAATATCCACTTACTGGGATTTTTTTTACCAAAAATATGTAGCAGAATACAAATTGGCCTAAAATTATGAAAATTTTTGATTTAAATTTTTTTTTTTTTCTTGAGAATGTTATATAGCAGAAAGTGAAAAATATTGTTTTTTTTTCAGAATTGTTGCTATTTTTTTGTGATCAAATACTACCAAAAGAAAACTCTATTTGTGGGGAAAAAAAGGACATCAATTTTATTTAGGTACAGCATTGCACAATCGTGCAATTGTCCGGTAAATTAGCGCAGTGCCGAATCACAAAAAATGTCCTGGTCATTAGGGGGAAAATCTTCCGGTCCAGAAGTGGTTAATGATGTTTTTCTTTTTTCCTGGATGTTTCTTTTTTGGTGTTTTAAAGTTTAGGAGATTTGCCCTCTCTTTTTGTCCTGCTTACTCAAATGTTGGGTTGTCACCAGAGCAGAAATAGAGGGGAAATCTTCCAATGGGGACACTAGTTCTGGTGAGAACCAGGGACTTGCCTCACTTTGGAGGCATTTTCTCTTATTTCCTGTTTTGATTTTATGACAGGAAGTGAAGATAAATCTACTCACTGAGACACAGATCGGAAAACAACCTGAGAGGGGATTTAACCCTCCCTTACTTTATCCACAATTAAAGGAGAAGTTTTGGGTTACAAGAAAAAAAACATTCATACTTACCCCCATGCTGCAGCATCAGTGTGATGCTGACTCTGGACCCCAGAACTGAGGGATCACACGACGGCTGATTGCTCAGTTCTCGGTCCACCCTGAGCAGAGAGCGGTGCTCTGTCCCTCCAGATCTCACTGGAGCTCTGGGCTAATTCTGGGTCACAGGAGAGCACAAATAAGTATGCCCAAAAAAGCTTTGGCCATTGTTGTTGTTGTTCAGTCGTTTAGTCATGTCCAACTCTTTGTGACCTCATGAACCATAGCACGCCCGGCTTTTCTGTCCTCCACTGCCTCCCGGAGTTTGCTTAACTTTATGTTCATTGTTTCGATGATGCTTTCTATCCATCTTGTTTTCTGTCATCCTCTTCTCCTTTTTCCTTCCATGTTTCCCAGCATCAGGGTCTTTTCCAATGAGTCCTCTCTTCGCATTAGGTGGCCAAAGTATTCAAGTTTCAGCTTCATGATCTTCCTTCCAGTGAATATTCAGGGTTAATTTCCTTCAGGATTGACTGGTTTGATCTTCTTGCCGTCCAGGGGAATTTCAAGAGTCTTCTCCAACACCATAGTTCAAAAGCATCAATTCTTTGGTGTTCATCCTGCCTTATGGTCCAACTTTCACAGACACGGGTTACTACTGCATATACCATAGCTTTGACTATACAGCACTTTGTCGGTAGGGGGATGTTTCTGCTTTTTATAATGTTGCTTAGGTTTGCCATTGCTTTCCTCCCAAGAAGCAAGCGTCTCTTAATTTCATGGCTACAGTCACCGTCTGCCGTAATCTTGGAGCTTAGGAAGATAAAATCTGTCACTGTTTCCATTTCTCTTTGTCCAGGAGTGATGGGACCAGTTGCCATGATCTTAGTTTTCTTAATGTTCAATTTCAGACCAGCTTTAGCACTCTCCTCTTTCACCTTCATTAAGAAACTTTTTAGTTCTTCTTCACTTTCTGCCATTAGTGTGGTATCATCTGCATATCTCAGGTTGTTGATATTTCTCACTGCGTTCCAAATTCCGGCTTGTGATTCTTCGATCCTGGCATGTCCTATGATGTACTTTTCATATAAGTTAAATAAGTAGGGTGACAATGTACATCCTTGCCGCATTCCTTTCTCAATTTTGAATCAGTCAGTTGTTCCATTTCCGGTTCTAACTGTTGCTTCTTTACTTGCATATAGGTTTTTCAGAAGTCAGATGAGGTGGTCTGGTATTCTGATTTCTTTCAGTATTTGCCACATCTTGTTGTGATTCACACAATCGAAGGCTTTACTGTAGTCAATAAAGCAGAAGTAGACTTTCTTCTGGAACTCCCTTGCTTTCTCCATGATCCGGCAAATGTTGGCAATTTGATCGCTAGTTTGGTATGAGTGCGATCGAACTGTAGTTTGAACATTCTTTGGCACTGCCCTTCTTTGCTATCAGAATGTAAACAGACCTCTTCCAGTCCTGTGGCCATTGTTGAGTTTTCCAAATTTGTTGACATATTGAGTGCAGCACTTTTACAGCTTTGTCTTTTAGGATTTTAAATAACTCAGCTGGGACACCATCAATTCCACTTGGACTCTTCAGGATATCCAGTTCAAGGTCGGTGACTGCATCATCATGGTTAAATGGGACATTCAGATCTTCAGATTCAGATTCAGATCTATTGTATAGTTCTTCTGTGTATTCTTGCCATCTCATCTTTATCTCTTCTGCTTCTGTCAGGCCCTTGCCATCTTTGTCTATTATCGTGCCCATCTTTGCACAAAACTTTCATTTGATATTTCACATTTTCTTTAAAAGCTCTCTAGTCTTCCCCATTCCGTTGTTCTCCTCTAATTCTTTGCATTTGTTGTTTAAGAAGGCATTTTTGTCTCTTCTTGCTATCCTCTGGATGTCTGCATCCAATTGGGTCTATTTTCCCCTTTCTTTATTGCCTCTTGCCTATCAGATATTTGTATGGCCTCATTAAATAGCCACTTTGCTTTCTTGCATTTCTTTTCTTTGGGATGGTTTTCATTGCTGCGTCTTGTACGATTTTACACGCTTCCTTCCATAGTTCCCCAGGCACTCTGTCTATCAGATCTAATCTCTTAAATCTGTTCGTCACCTCCACTGAGTATTCACAAGGGATCCGATTTAGATCATATCTGAAATGTCTAGTGGTGTTTCCCACTTTCTTCAATTTAAGCCTGAATTTTTCAATAAGAAGCTTACGGTCTGATCCACTGTCAGCTCCAGATCTTGTTTTAACTGTCTGTATAGAGCTTCTCCATGAAGATGATAAAAGATGATAAAGTTTATAGATTATGTGAAATTCCACACAGCGCAGAAGTGAATAAAAGAGAGCAAGTGCAGCTTCACCATCTTTGGCTGCAGAGAATATAATCAATCTTATTTCTGTATTGACCATCTGGTGATGTCCATGTGTAGAGTTGCCTTTTTGGTTGTTGGAAAAGAGTATGGCTTTGGCCATACTTCTCTTTAAAAAAAAAAAGAAAGGTGTGGCTTTAGTTTTACTTAAAATTCATACATGTTAGACAGCAGCTTGTGGTGAGCTTTGATTAGCAATATGCCCTCTTTGAAAGTACCGGACTTAGTGGAAAAACTAGTAATTGAAAGGCGCTTTTATTAATTTGGTTTCTCTTTCAGACAGATAAAATGCTTGCCTCTCTAGAGATTTCATGTTTAGTCTTTTATAGGAGAAGATGATAAAAGATGATGAAGTTTATAGATTATGTGAAATTCCACACAGCGCAGAAGTGAATAAAAGAGAGCAAGTGCAGCTTTGTATTGACATGCAAAATGACTTCTACTTAACTCTATAGAGGCTAGGTTGCGGCTGAGCTTAAGCATAGGAATGTCCACCTCTGATCTATGTATTCGATTGATTTCCTGCATAAAATTCTACAATGCCACATTGTTCATTCATCCCATTAGACGTCAACAACAGCATTGACAAGCAGGAGACAGGAACTCCCTGGTGTGTATTGCCATCTCTGCATATTAGTGTGAGCTCTTTTTATTCTTTTTTTTTTAAAGATTATAAATGTAAACACTAAAGGAAGGCATTTTCAAGCATAAGTATGTGATTTCCATCATAGTGGCCCTTATCTATGCTGCTGGTGACTACCACACCTGTTCATTTTATTAATCTTTTTTCTGTGATAAATCACGCTGCTATCGCGGCAAATTGCACTATGCATTGTTCTTGCCCAAAAGAAGCTCCTGCTCCTTTTTGTGTGACAAGCTTCGCACATTGCGATTTTGCAGTGATCGCAGTGCAATTTATCTTGGCAAAATCGCATTGCAATTGGGGTGCCATTAAGTAATGACATCGCAAACGTGCCCTGCGTTTGGTCGCAATTTAGTTCCAGCGATTCAGACCACAATTCAAATCTCCTAGGTGTGAATGGAGCCTTGACCTAGGTCAGCCCAATGAAAGACCATTTTTATGAAGTTTTGAAATATGGGCTAAGAGTATATTTGTTAGATATCACTGGAAAAAAAAGCCAAACACTTCTTTGAAGAGTGTATATGAAGATAAAGCTCCACGGTGTTTGGTGATCTCCTACACTTGCAAGTTATAGGCTGGAGTTGAATTTATTGAATTCAGTTAGTTTGGATATTTTGACATCAGACAGGTAATAGAATGTATGCAGAAAAAAAGAGGAGACTGCCATGGGAAGTATCTTCATCATCCTCTATTTAAAGTAAAATTATTTATTTTGAGTTAAAATTTTCTAATATAGCTACCGTATTTATCTTTGTATAACACACACATTTTTTCTCCCTTTTTCCGACATTTTCATTTGGCTGCCTCAGAAGGGAAGAAGGGGGATGTAAAACAAAGTCCTGTCTCCTGGATTGTTATTGGACCAGTGTTCTGTCTATCATAGGAGCCGGGAGGCGGGACTTCATATTAACCACTTTAGCTCCGGAAGGATTTGCCCCCTTTCTGACCAGGCCCTATTTTGCGATTCGGCACTGCGTTACTTTAACGGACAATTGCGCGGTTGTGCGTCGCTGCACCTAAACGAAATTTACGTCCTTTTTTTCCCACAAATAGACCTTTCTTTTGGTGGTATTTGATCACCTGTCCAATTTTTAATTTTTGCGCTATAAACAAAAAAATAGCATAAATTTTGAAAAAAATAAACAATATTTTACACATTCTGCTATATGACATTCACAAAAAAAATTTAAAATCAAAATGTTTTAACATTTTAGGCCAATTTGTTTTCTGCTACATATTTTTGATAAAAAAAACCCGCAATAAGCCTATTTTGATTGGTTTGCGCAAAAGTTATCGCGGGAAAGATTTATGTCATTTTTATTGTTTTTTTTCTGCTATTAATGGCGGCGATCTGCGTTTTTTTTTGTGGGACTGCGACATTGCAGCGGACAGATCGGACCCCTAACTGACATTTTTTTACACTTTTGGGGGGATCAGTGACAGGTTCAGTGCTAAAAATATGCACTGTTACTGTAATAATGATACTGGCAGTGAAGGTGTTAATACTGTGGGTGATTAAGGGGTTAAATGTATGCCTCATGCTTATTGACGTGTGTGTGTGTGGGGGGGGTTCTGTGACAGGCACAAAGATCGCAGTTTCAGCTATGCTGAATCTGCTGATCTCTTCCTGTCTGTCACTGAGAAGATCCGCCTGCTTTTGGTGGGTCTTCTCAACGTTTCCCCAACGATCGCGGGGGGGGGACAGCGGCAATCGGAGCCGCTCCTCCCGTGGCAGTACTCCCGCTGTGTCTAAACACAGCGGGAGTGCAGCTCCAGGGGTGTGTGTGCCGCCGGAATCACTAGCAGTCCAGTGATGTAGGTCTACATCACTGGACCCAGGGGAGCCGCACTGCCGCAGAAATATTACTGTTGGCGGTCGGCAAGAGGTTAAAGAGGCCGCTGAGTAAACGGAAGATCCCGCTCAGTATAATCTGACGTGGGGCTGCAGATGGGCACTGATCTGGCTGCATTTTATAAGGGTGCAGATGGGCACTGATCTGGATGCATTTTATGAGGCTGCAGATGGGCACTCATCTGGCTACATTTTTATGAGGCTGCAGATGGGCACTGATCTATCTGCATTTTATAAGGCTTCAGATGGGCACTCATCTATCTGCATTTATAAGGCTTCAGATGGGCACTGATATGGCTGCATTTTATGAGGCTGCAGATGGGCACTGATCTGGCTGCAATGGTGAGGCTGCAGATGGACACTGATCTGGCTGCAATGGCGAGGCTGAAAATGGGCACTGATAAGGCTGCATTGATGGGCACTGACCCTTATTTTGCTTGGAAGTACTTTATTTAAAATTTACGTTTTTTTCCTGAAACTTCCCTCTAAAAATCAAGGTGCGTGTTATACGCCTGTGCGTGTTATACATCAATACATACAGTATATCTTTTTTTTTTTCTATCTTTCTCTCTCATTCTAATAACATTTAATTTTTTTTAGCAGTTTCTTTCAGCAGACTGTATTGTTTTAAAGAAAAGTTTACTAGTGTTTAATACCCCATTGGAGATAATAATAATTCAAACCTTCTGCTAATTTACTTGATAAGTGATGTCCCTGGTGTCAAATTATACCAATAGATGGGTCTGTAGTTCTGGGTTCACAGCTGAGGACTTGGTGTGGTAGCCTGAATCATGCTTATTATTTGCCACTGGGGATTTTGTACAATCAGGGGAAAGGAAGGTCCTCTCCATGCAATGTTCTTGAGGCAATGCATCTTTAGAAATGATAGTTGACAGAATCCATTTCTAAGATATGCATCCTTATTCTGAGACATTACAAAACGCAAAAATGATATATAAACTGCATTAATCTTTAACAGATGGAAATCTCTTTAGCTGATTCTGCTACATAAATTGGAATTGTTTGTTTTACTTCACTTAAAAAGTACTTTGTTCTTTTTTATGTATAATATTCCTTGTGATGAATTCATTCCTACACCGGTTTAACCACTTTATGACTGCATAGCACCTTTAACCCCTTGAAGACTAAACCTTTTTCTGACACTTGTTACAGAAAGCCAAAAAAATTGAGGGGTATCATGCTAACTGGAGGAAGACCATTCAAGGTGACAGAAAATTCCTGTTCTATTTTGTTTGTTTTTTTTCACACAGAAGACAAAATGGAGCTAGGGGCACTTAAATTCAATTTTTGACTTTATGTTCTTTTAATTTTTTTTAATAACTCAAGCCACCTAGTGATCATATCTTGCATACAACTCTGAAATTAAACACTGTTGTTGCATTGAGAAGCTGATATAAAGAAAACTGCTAGATGCAGAAAATGAAGGGAATAATCATTTTTGCTTACAATGTTCCATTTATAGAGCATAAAACAAATAGAAAATATTTTTAAGCCGACTGGAAACTCTTTGAATGTCACATTTGGTATTAAGTTTACTTTAAAATATAGATAATGCACTTACACTACCAGTTACACTACCCTCCAAAAGTTTGGGGAAGAAATGTCCTTATTTTTTAAAGAAAAGCACTGTTTTTTTCAATGAAGATAACATTAAATTAATCAGAACGACAATCTAGACATTGTTAATGTGGTAAATGGCTATTCTAGCTGAAAACGGATGATTTTCAATGGAATATCTACATAAGTGTACAGAGGCCTATTTCCAGCAACCATCACTCCTGTGTTCTAATGGTACATTGTGTTAGCTAATCATCTTAAAAGGCTAATTGATGATTACAAAACCCTTGTAAAATTATGTTAGCACAGCTGAAAACTGTTGTGCTGATTAGAGAAGCTATAAAACTGGCCTTCCTTTGAGCTAGTTGAGTATCTGGAACATCAGCATTTGTGGTTTCGATTATACTCTCAAATTGGCCAGAAAAAGAGAACTTTCTCCTGAAACTCGACAGTCTATTCTTGTTCTGAGAAATTAAGGCTATTCCATGCAAGAAATTGCCAAGACACTGAAGATTTCCTACAACTGTGTGTACTACTTCCTTCAGAAAACAGCACAAACGGGCTCTAGCCAGTATAGGAAGAGTAGTGGGAGGCCCCGGTGCACAACTAAGCAAAAGGACAAGTACAAATACATTAGAGTCTCTAGTTTGAGAAATAGATGCCTCACAGGTCCTCAACTGGCAGCTTCATTAAATGGTACCCGCAAAACGCCAGTCTCAACTTCTACAGTGAAGAGAACACTCCGGGATGCTGGCCTTGTAGGCAGAGTGGCAAAGAAAAAGCCATATCTGAGACTGGCCAATTAGGGGAAAAGATTAAGATGGGCAAAAGAACACAGACATTGGAAAAAAGTGCTATGGACAGACAAATCTAAGTTTTGGGGTGTTTCGATCACACAGAAGAACATTTGTGAGACGCAGAGCAAGTGAACAGATGCTGGAGGAGTGCCTGACGCCATCTGTCAAGCATGGTGGAGGTAATGTGATGGTCTGGGGCTGCTTTGGTGCTGGTAAAGTGGGAGATTTGTACAAGGTAAAAGGGATTTTGAATACGAAAGGCTATCACTCCATTTTGCAACCACATCCCATACCCGGTGGACAGCGCTTGATTGGAGCCAATATCTTCCTACAACAGGACAATGACCCAAAGCACACCTCAAAACTATGCAAGAACTATTTAGGGAAGAAGCAGTCTTTTTGTAGTGGAGTGTCCAGTGCAGTCACCAGATCTCAACCCTATTGAGCTGTTGTGGGAGCAGCTTGCCTGTATGGTACGTAAGAAGTGCCCAAGGGTGAAATTTCTTCAAATTACCTCAACAAATTGACAGCTAGAATGCCAAAGGACTACAAGGCTGTAATTGCTGCAAATGGAGAATTATTAGATGAAAGCAAAGTTTGAATGTCAAAATTATTATTTCAAATAAAAATCATTATTTCTAACCTCGTCAATGTCTTGACTATATTTTCTATTCACTTTGCAACTCATTTGATGAATAAAAGTGTGAGTTTTCATGTAAAACATGAAATTGTCTGGGTGACCCCAAACTTTGGAACAGTAGTGTATATCAATTGGCATTTGAGCAGATCAGACAGGAGTTTTTCCCAGCAACATAATCTTACATCTGACATGGCCCTAAATTTGATTGGCACTACAATCATTGTGCTGGTGTGATCCTGTACATACCAAACCTAAAGATGAGACTGAAATGGAATTCCAGGAGCTCTTCGGATAGAGTTCAGAAGGGTTAGACGCCGAATAGGCTTTCATTGCTTTCCATGCCCCTATACATTCTCCATTTGTAATTTTATTTTTGAGGAATCCAGTAGAGCTTGTGACATTGTTGCTGGCTCAAGAATGGATTTCCTATGGGACTATGTAAAAAGTGAATTTCAGAGAGGGTCATGAGATTTTCATTACAGTACACAGCAATTTCCCAGTGATTGCCATGATAGGAACTGAGGGTAAGTCTCCCCAACATGGATACAGCAAAAACCTGATCCTCACTGCATCTAAAATTAAAACATTTTTTTCAGCTCCACTTTTACCCACAAACCCATCTAATATGACCTGATAACCTCAACTCCATATTTTGCCAAACTGTTGCTATATGCAGCCAAAATCTGACCAAAACCTTCCAGTTTCAATTTTAAATTAAAACAGAGAAGTGTAAGATGCTGTCTCAAGTTGTTTTACCTTGTTGGGCCTTATAGGGATAATGTCACTTCCTGCCCTGCTGACAATGTTGTCACCTGGACAAGAATGGGGGAAGCTCTCCAACAAGGACACAGACAGAAATAAAATGCTGAAATACATTTCTAGCCATGTAAGGTAAAAAAAAAAATAATAATAATAATATTGTAATTGAAATCAATGTCCCTCTAGAAACTTTTTACTACTTCATATGACCCCAATCGGGTCATAGAGAAGGCAAAAAAAATGGTTTTGGTTACAGTAAATTTTAAAATTGTTTTTAATATTTTGCAACAAATAAGTGAACTGAACTTTAACATTACACTTTATAGTTATAAAATGCTGAAGTGCTTTGAAAAAGAAAATCAATTAGACACGAGAAGGATAGAAGTATTGGATGAAACACACATTCCATGTGTTTTGATTTGTGACAAATGGTTTGAAATTATTTACAAGTGGAGACATTAGGGTAACAAGCCGAGTCAGAGCAGCTGACAATAAATAATTAAATCAGGTTTGTAAAGCCCTTATTAAAAATGCTGAGGCACTTAATAATGTAAGGAAACTTTTAATTATGAGATATGGGTATTGATTTCTAAAACTGTGGTGATCTTAATAAAAGACGAGCACCCAAAGGATATCAGACTGTTATAGAATCAGATTTAAAATATATTTGGCCTCTTGCTGTAGATTACACTAAGGTTATGATATTGTTGCCTTTTTAGGCTTGGGATAAATACATTTATAACATGAGTTTTTCTTCTTTATGAAGGCGTTGGTAAATTTTGGGATTCATGCACAAAAGTAACAGATTTTTTGTTAATCCTTGGCACATAGGGAGGATGATTTACTAAAGGAGTACATTTTGAATGTAGCCCAGTTAAAATTTATTTAATTCAACCATTTAATCTAAGTTAATGAAAATCATATTTTTTAAAATGTTTCTGCATATGATTTGATGCTCTTGCTAAAACATTCAGTTCACCAAATGAAAGATGTTCTTTAGTAAATCACCCACAGGGACTCCAAACACCAGAGGGACTTTTACTTTCACATACAATACCTATTGCAGTACTTGTTAGCAGTATGCGTTAAATGATTTCCAGGGTACTTTTTCATACAAATATCAACATCAGAGCGCCAATATTTCAGGACTCTGGAATATTATTCCACTAGATATAAATCCTAACTGTGTAACATTTAGTTCGCAGAAGAAAAATTATTAAAAAAACATCCATTTTTTTTTTTTAAACTTATTTTCATCCTTTTTTTTATCATTTGCTAAATGTCAGTGCTCCTGATCTCCCATAACCTCTTTGCAACCACTCCCTGTCTATATGCAGTCCAATAATAACTGTGTGGCATTTCACAGGGCAGGTTTCCTGATGTGACAGTAGTAGACCATTCCTGCGTAATGTGTTAAAACAGCCATTTGAATGTTCATTGGAAATGACAGTGCAAGAACTCAACTGGAAGAAAGGGACAGTGGGGTTGATTTACTAAAGGTAAATAGACTGTGCACTTTTGAAAGTGCATTTGCACTCTGCAAGTTCAATTGCTCCAGAGCTTAGTAAATGGGGTAAAGTATCACTTTACAAAAAATACCCAATCATGTGCAAGGAAAATGTAAAAAACAGAATTTTTGCTTGAACATGATTGGATGACGGATCTCAGCTGAGCTGTCCCTAATTTACTAAGCTCTGGTGCAACTGCCTTGCACAGTCTATTTGCCTTTAGTAAATCCACCTCAATGTGTTATCCTACAACAGGAAGTGCCTGAACAAAGACCTTCATGGCAGGAGCACCAGGTATTATTTTAACGAAAGCTGCAGACTTACTCACTAGCTTGGCCTCCTTCATCAGTGCAACAATTGCCCTACCCCTCAATGTCCCTAATCTTCCTCCTGCCCAGTGGCTTTTATATTCACCTATTAGCCCATCACTGATAATCTAATTCCCATTTATGCACGCTTGAGAGACACCTACTGGAACCTATTTCCTACTCTTGCCTTCTTATATGTGCCAGGGGTGTGCACATGCACTGCTGTCAATGTGTAATTAAAAAATTTGCTAACAGGAAGGGCACCCACACATTGTCCTTATGCACTTTGGGTGCAGCGCAGTGTGCCCACAGTATTGGTGAGGGTTAGCTGCGCTTTGCTGTAAACATCTGATATGTCCTGCGGTTTTGGGGCATTTAAATTCCCATGCAGGACTTTTTATGTGTTTTCAAAAAATGCACCAAAACTGCAGGACATAATAGAAGTCTATGGCAAAGCACAGCTAATCTGCACCAAAACCAGATACACTGCGCAGTGGCTTATTGTGAAGCCACCCAAAGTATTTTGCTACATGATAGCAAATTTGTGTTTTTAAGTTTAGTTCTGCTTTAAGTCCTTTATGAGATTTAAATGATTGAGTGTACATACACTTTATGATGTCTGCTTTTAAAATATAGCCTTTATCTTTTCACTACAGGTAAACTATTACATCTTTATCGAGATTTACCTCTACCCATCCCCTTAAACTGGACCTTGCATTTCCATAGTATTTAGAGTACTCAGCCTTCCCAGGAGGCAGCAGTGAGGTGCTGTAAGAGAAACTCAGTATGTGTTGGAACGAGAAGGCAGGCTCATGCTCATTCTTATGTGCATGCTCATAATTCTGAGCAAAAGCTCAATGCAGAAAAAGGCATTGTCAAATGTACTAGTGTGTAGAAAAAACATACGTGCCGGCGCACACGTATGGGCACTGGTACTAAGCGCCCTATTTAAGCTGGACCCTGACATACATGGATTGCTGAGTGGTTTTCAGCTAGTTTTTGCTTTACCTGAGCCTTGACCTGCCATACCTGCTCACCTGTGTACTACTCAGCTTACCCCTGACCTGTCCTTGGATTTCTGCCTGTCTGCTCTTATCTCAGCTTGTATTATTACTCTGTTCCTATTCCTCACTGCCCTGCTGTGTACTGATTCCAGATTGTGTCCTGACTATCTCTGCCTGATGTTCCTGTACCTCGCTGCCCAGTTGTTGATGATGTTTTGGCTTGTTTCCTGGCTACACTCCCATCTGCCAATTAAGTGTCACCGTGTTCCAGTTCCTGGTTCCTGCCTAGTGATCTACGGTCATCTGCTTCCTGCAAACTCCAGCTGGCTCTACCTCCTACACCATGCCACTCTGTGCCCTCACACTTCCTGTCATCACTACCAGGGGTGTTGAACAAGAGGTGCAAGAGAAGCCCCATCTCCAGCTCAATCTCCACCAGGTATGTGACAAGTGCACTGATGTCATCAGGTGCCTACAGGAAGTTGCTGGAAGCTGGGGTCCAATGTATGTTTATTCCAGAGGTTCCAGCACCCCACTATTGATTGATTAATAAACCAATGTCTCACAATGAAGGACTATTAGTGTGCCATAGGAGCCTGGAGGGAGTAGGATGAAATGTTGACTTACAAGAAGAAGTAATTTTATGCATAACAGAGCCATCAAGGATTTGGCACTCCTGATTAACAATACAGTAGAACTAAAATTAGGCCCAGGCGCTTGTGTTTAACACAGAACACTGAAGAAGAATTTGGTGATCATGTACAGATTTTAGTAAATAACTCCTTGTCTTTTTGCTGACTTTTTTGGTAACACTACTTTCTGCTCACATGCAGTACAATGCACACTCTGTCAGCATAGCAGGATTTGCATTATCACACGCCAGCCTGTTAATGAAGAAGGAAGATGCCAACAGCAGGTGAAGCTTCTGAGAAGAAGGCACGTGTTGCAACTGAACTGCAGGAGGTAGTTCAGAGCTATATCAGGGGAACAGGACAAATGCAGAAGTGTGTTTGTTATAACAATGCAAGAAAGAGCAAAGGCAAAAACTTAGACTACAAAAAAAAAATATGCTGCAGGAGACACATAACTTTTTTTTTTTTAGTTTCAGATAGAGTGGAGAGGGATTAGAAGTGCTGTCAGTTTTTATTACTGTCCTGCTTACTATTATCATTGAAAGTGAAAGTAAAAGAAGGTCCCAATTTTTGGGTTGTCCCCAGAAAAGTTATAGAGTGGAAGTCTTTCAATGGGGAAACTACAAACCCGATTCCAAAAAAGTTGGGACACTGTACAAATTGTGAATAAAAACAGAATGCAATGATGTGGAAGTTTCAAATTTCAATATTTTATTTTCAATATTTTATTCAGAATACAAGATAGATGACATATCAAATGTTTAAGAGAAAATGTATAATTTTAAGGGAAAAATAAGTTGATTTTAAATTTCATGGCATCAACACATCTCAAAAAGGATGGGGCCATGTTTACCACTGTGTTGCCTCCCCTCTTCTTTTTATAACAGTCTGCAAACATCTGGGGACTGAGGAGACAAGTTGGTCAAGTTTAGGAATAGGAATTTTGTCCCATTCTTGTCTAATACAGGCTTCCAGTTGTTCAACTGTCTTAGGTCTTCTTTGTCGCATCTTCCTCTTTATGATGCGTCAAACGTTTTCTATGGGTGAAAGATCTGGACTGCAGGCTGGCCATTTCAGTACCCAGATCCTTCTTCTACGCAGCCATGATGTTGTAATTGATGCAGTATGTGGTCTGGCATTGTCATGTTGGAAAATGCAAGGTCTTCCCTGAAAGAGACGATGTCTGGATGGGAGCATATGTTGTTCTAGAACTTGGATATACCTTTCAGCATTGATGGTGCCTTTCCAGATGTGTAAGCTGCCACACGCACTCATGCAACCCCATACCATCAGAGATGCAGGCTTCTGAACTGAGCGCTGATAACAACTTGGGTTGTCCTTGTCCTCTTTAGTCCGGATGACATGGCGTCCCAGTTTTCCAAAAAGAACTTCAAATTTTGATTTGTCTGACCACAGAACAGTTTTCCACTTTGCCACAGACCATTTTAAATGAGCCTTGGCCCAGAGAAAACGCCTGCGATTCTGGATCATGTTTAGATATGGCTTCTTTTTTGGCCTATCGAGTTTTAGATGGCAACGGCGAATGGCACGGTGGATTGTGCTCACAGTGTTTTCTGGAAGTATTCCTGAGCCCATGTTGTGTTTTCCATTACAGTAGCATTACTATATGTGAGGCAGTGCCGTCTAAGGGCCCAAAGATCACAGACATCCAGTATGGTTTTCCGACCTTGACCCTTATGCACAGATTTTGTTTCAGATTCTCTGAATCTTTGGATGATATTATGTACTTTAGATGATGATAACTCCAAACTCTTTCAAATTTTTCTCTGAGAAACTCCTTTCTGATATTGCTCCACTATTTTTCGCTGCAGCCTTGGGGAAATTGGTGATTCTCTGCCCATCTTGACTTCTGAGAGGCACTGTCACTCTGAGAGGCTCTTTTTTTACCCAATCATGTTGCCAATTGACCTAATAAGTTGCAAATTGGTCCTCCAGCTTTTCCTTATATGTACATTTAACTTTTCCAGCCTCTTATTGCTACTTGTCCCAACTTTTTTGGAGTGTGTAGCTCTCATGAAATCCAAAATGAGCCAATATTTGGCATGACATTTCAGAATGTCTCATTTCCAACATTTGAAATATTATATTGAGAATAAAATATAAGTTTATGAGATTTGTAAATTAGTCCATTCCTTTTTTACTCACAATTTGTACAGTGTCCCAACTTTTTTGGATTTGGGTTTGTAGTTCTGGTGATCTGGGGGGCCCCCAAGGGATTCCCTTAATTTGAATAGATTTCCACTCATTTCCTGTTTTGGCTATGGAACAAGAAGTGAAGGGAAATCACCCCAATTGGAACACAGATGGCAAAAAATAAACTGACAGGGGTTATAACGCTCCCCTACTCTAATCTATGATAAAAAAATAAAAAAAGTTTTGCATTTAGTTCTACTTTAAGAGCAAATGAAGAGGGTTTCAGTAAAGGACTACTTCACTGTGTGAATGAACACTGCTAAGAAGGAGAAACTGGGCAATATCACAAAGTGAGCCACCATAGTAGATAGAGTTCATTTAAATTCAATCCATCAGCCATTTCAAGGTCCTGCATTACAACAGCCACCACAGTAGCCAAGCCATCCGCCCGCCCGCCTGCCCGCCACCCCATCATCATCATCCTGTCCAGTAAGAACACCTTAGGGGCTTTGTCTCAAAGTTGGGAAAGTTAAGTCCTTGGTAACAAAGTGAAATTAGAACCAGATATGTGCACAAAAGAAGCTTTTTTGGATAAGAAATGTAATAGTAGACAGTAGATAGTAGACAGTCTGCTGTTACTAGTAGATTTCCAAATGAACGTTCATACAAGTATTCGTACAAAAAATTTGATCAGTACATTTAATGCCAATAGAAAGTACTTAAAAAATCTACTTGCTTTTAACATTTATATTTGGAATGAATGAACTTTCCTGAACAAAACTATATTAGAAAGTTGTTAGAACTTTGTTCATTAAGGACAAAAAAAAAATACGTTATGCTCCTAATTTTCTTGTCACTGCAGTCAAAAATAAATGTAATTTTGACACCACTAATAATTTGAAAATCAATCGAACTTTCTAAAAAAATTTCGAATGAAATTCTACTAGTGTATGGCCAGCGTAAGATAGAACTTTTTTTTTTTTAAGATTTAAGTAGCTTACAGTCCATTTGACAAGACATAATTATTTGTTAACCCAACTGCCCACAATTTATACATATTGTGGGATTGATTAGCTCGGTGGCGGGTGTGGATGACCCCTTTGGGGGGTTTGTTACACAGGGAGATAGCCGAGAAGTGGTTGAAAACAACAGTGTAAGGTTTTATTCTTGCAATTTTCTTCACACAAGTGCAAGCTTCAAAAACATCAAAATAAAAATAAAACACAAAATAAATCCTTGCCACTGTGGGCGGTTACCTTCTCACATACAGGAACCTACCTACGGAGTCTGTCTCCAACCTACTGTGGGGCAAACTTTGCTGATCCTACAGCAGACACTCCATAGTCCATGTTTTTTCTTCACACAACAAATGTCCATTGAACATGTCCCTTTTCCTCTTCACATTGAACATGTCCCTTTTCCTCTTCACATTGAACATGTCCCTTTGCTTGTCTCTTCACATAGCAAACAGTTCATTTATTTCTTCCACATAGAAATAGTTCATTTTCTCACCTTGAGAAGTCTCCAGGAGGTCTTCTCCCATGCTCACACAGCCTTCGGGAGGCACACATCTGATTGTCCTCCTCTCCCCAGCTTCACACAGCATCAGGAGGCAGCAATCCTTCTCCCAGGCTTCACACAGCGTCGGGAGGCACACATCTGACTGTCCTCCTCTCCCCAGCTCACACAGCGTCAGGAGGCAGCAATCAATAGACTTCCTTTGGACAAATTATAGAGGCCTTAACTTCCTCATTCCGAACAGCTGAAGGCCTTTCAACTTCCTTAAGCCGTCCTGGCTACCTTTTCTGCCGACACCCTATAGTAATTGGTGAACTTTCTAACCCAGGTGGAAATGTATCTCCTGTCTGTGACTACATCCACAGATTTACCTGACTTCCTGTCACAATATATTGTTACCAGTAGTTATAAAAGTTAATCATAAGAGCAAGTTACATGATCTTTGCTTGTTACTGTATTTATCATAATACAATGTTATAATCCTATATTTTATATATTCATAAATCAAATTTTTGTTAAAAAATTGTACACAAATATCTGCTTTCAACAAAAATAATAAGGACAACAAACATGAGAAATACCACAGTGTTTGATTCAAATAATAGCAAAGGAAATTGAGACTGCTCTGTGGAGACTGAAGCACTCCCCACTTAGCCAAGCACTTTACCATTCCATATACATGTCTGAACCTACAGTGCAGAGCTCCGCTATAGCAGCACTAATGTACTTGCTGTGAGCTTGCTGCACTGCGCTGTCTACTTATGTTCTTCTTTACATACAGTAATGGACTAGAAAGAGTGCAGCAGCTAATTCTGAATCTACAATGTGAGCAGACACGACAGCTCTTTACTTGGAAACACACTCAGAATTCCACAGCATGTTTGCATCTTCCACCTGCTGTTATACCTGAAGCTGAAAGAAGACATAGAGATCCCATTAGAATGTCTTTATTAGGCAATTAAGTGATTCTAAGCATTAACAGTACAATAACAAGGCTGAGTAAATATACATTTCAGAATTGCCTATGCAGAAGAGTTTTTCACAAAAAAAATACAAATTTCTGGTAAATCTAAAGCATCCATGTCACTATACAAAAAATATCCAGCAGTCATACCTGTAAAAAAAGGTAAATACCTATGCCGCTGTTTATGCTGCTGATCTCCTTTCCAAAATCCACTATAATTTGGTTACCTAAATTCAGCTGTGAAATTGACACTTCCTGATGTGTCAATCTCCTAGGTTCCCTGCAATGCTCCGTGGATTTTTCTGCTGATCCACGTGTTACCTCTGTATCCTGCAGTGTGTGAAGGTCATATATATATATATATATATGTATTTTTTTTTCTTTTAAAGGAAGAATGTGGTCAACAATGAGAGTGGCCATAACATTTGTCTAAAAAGCTATTATGAGAGTGACAGCATCACTGTGTTAATCTTAAGGTGTACTAAAGTCCAAAAATAAATATTTTATATATTGGTGGCTGCAAGTTTTCTTCTTTCATGAGTTTTTCCCTGTATTTTTACCTTGTTATCCCACCAGAAACACACTTTATGGCGTAGGGTGTCAACGCTCACTGTTTTGGAGGAGCAGCATCATCACCCAAGGGCAGGAAATGTTTTAGGACTAAAAAAACTTCCCTACCCACCCCCCTGCTCACTTGCGTCACATAGTGGAAAGTTTTTCTGTTGTTCACAGAAAAAAACTGACAGAGCACAGAACAAATAAAATGGATTTCAACCACAGTGAACAAAACTGTGAGGGAAAATTACAAAAACTGGTGCACACAGAAACCTGCTGCAGATGTGCATAGTAACCAATCAGTTTTTACGTTTTATTTTCAAAGCTGAAACTAGAAGCTGATTGGTTACTGTGCATGGCTGCACCAGATTCTGTGTATACCAACTTTAGTAAATCTCCCCCATTGTCTGTACTTGCACATAAAATTACATAAAAATGCAATCAATATTAAAACCAGTATGCGGAAATAAATAAAAACATTTTTTTCTTGGATTTAGATATACTAAAATGCAAGTTAATACACTACATTTTACTCTTCTATCACACTGCACCACAGCACAGAAATGTGAATGGTCCTGATTGATTTGTATGATAATTTTTTTGTATACTGCGGCTTCCCTGGGGTACCTGACTGTGTTATCCCTCTGGGAACCTCTTAGATGTGAATGCAGCATAAAACAGACTTATTAATTTTGCAATTCACATAAATCAATAGGGCACATGTCAAGATTACCAAATCATATTATTTTAAGGCAAAAGGCACCTCTTTCATGTCATAAAAAAATTCCTTCACCTGAGCAACCCCTTGTAACCTAAAGCCAAACATAAACCAATTGAATCTCAGCCAGTTCAGAAGGGACTGACTGAGATTCAATCCATCTATGGGCAGGCTGGTTGTACCCAGGTCAATCCATCTGCAGCTATAGCCACTGGCAGTAATCACTGTGTTCTGCGACAGGGAGGACTCACTGCTGGCAGAACACAATAGAGCTATAGAAGGGATTCCCCCATCAACACTGACTGTGTTGATGTGGGAATCAAGTGATTTTCTTTCCTTCGAACCATGGTGGAAGAAAAGAAAATTGAATCAGCTATGGCTTGCCTAAGATCACATGATTTCTGGCAAATATGAGCATTGTGGGTGTTTCATGTGATTAGAGACTGTAGAGAGTTTATTGTTTTAGTCTGCACAGACTCTGTTTAATACACTTGTAAAAAAGAGGATCAGCAAAGCTTGTTGTGATTAAAAAGACTCTTTACATCAAGCTGGTATTTTTCAAACCAATATCTAAAAAAGCATTATAATAGTAGCTCCCCCTTGATGACAGGTGCAGACCTAGTGACAAGAGTCGGAGAGGTTCCTAGCATAGCATCAGGTAGCACACAAAATTTTCTACGCTCTGACTTTTCTAGAAAAAATTTGAACAGTGGGTGTTATTTAAAACCTCAACCCTTTCCTCCCCCAAACTGATGCAGAACAGGCAAGAGGTTAATCTAAAGTCAGCGGGCCTAACAAAAAACAGACTAATAGGTTCCTCCAGCCACACAATGGAGATGGATGGAGGAATCCGAGTCGGATATTATATTCTTATATTGTGTAACCACAGATGTTAGAATACACTGGTCATTGACTGCAGCCACTGATCAAGAAAAGATTTCCAACATGTCGCTTCAACAGAAATTCATCAATTGATCGACTTCTGTCGAGAGGGCATGGCAGCGCAACAATCAAAATTCCTCTGGTTCCTGCTGATCTGAACAAATTTCGATCGGTGCATGGCAGCTTAAAACTGAGTAAAACTTATTTTACTGTGCACACCATTTTCTGATGAAATGATTGGTCCCATGAAGCTTCTCTTCTTTACGAATGTATAATTGCCTCTTGCATTGACATTATCACATACAATGCAAGACCAGAAGCCACTGCTGTCCCTGCATTGTATATGGCGATGTCAGCATGCCTGCCCACATTCCAGGGTGGTAACTTTAGCAAAAAAAGTGACTGAACTGATGATGCCCATGTGAAAGGACCCTAAAGGGCAAGTAATCCTTTTGTAGATCATCCCCTAGAACAGTCTTTGCCAACTCCTTTAACAAAGAGGGGAACCCTTAAAACAACTTTTAAATCTCAGGGAACACCTGCTAATAATTATTATTTTTACAATTCACAGTACCTTGTGAACAGTATGTTGATAGATAAGACTAAAAAAAGGACTAAGGATGTGGCATACTCAACGTATTTGACACACAGGGCTGTTCTATACCACAACAATTGTCTCCTGTAAAATAAATAAATTATAATATTGGCCAGAGAAGTAATGCAGACAATGAAAATGGTAATGTTCCATGCATTTATTTATTTATTTAAGGTACTTATATAGCACCATCAATTTATGCAGTGCTTTACATACATATTACACATTCAGTGCCTGCAGTCAGCTTTAAAGGATACACCTGGCTGTGGATTCATTAAAAAGGTATCTGCAGTGGAAATGTTTCTGCTTGTTTTTTTAAATAGGAGGAAATTGGTAAAACCTCTGCAATATTTTTTTGCTGCCTATGCACTATTAATGAGATTTTCCTTCACTTCCTGTCGCAAAGAAATACGGGAAGTGAGTAGATATCTCAGACGGAAAGTATGGGGAAATCCCCTCTTTTTTTTTTTTTTTTTAAAACAGTGAGTTTTATTAAAGGTTTGGTACAATACAAAAGAATATAAAGTGAGTTTTGCAAAAGTACAAAAATTACAAAGAAGTCATATAAAAACTGTACAAGCACATAAGGCAGGAAAACAGTCGAGCAATATACAGTCCATCATAGAGATAGCAGTGAACGTGGCCATCAAAGGATGGTAGTATACAGCGCTACCGGCCCGTATCCGGGCATTGCACCCATCTGTCCCAAATCTTATTGAACTTTTGGGGACATCCCCTGTGTTTGTATAGGAGTTTATGGAAGGGCAGGATATTGTTTATTTCTTTGAGCCAGAGCCTAAAAGCAGGGGGAGCAGTCCTCATCCACTGTCTGACTATTAGTTTACGTGCAACAAACAACATTTCCTGTAAGAATATTGTAGTGGATTTGGGCATATGTGCATCTGGGTAAACCCCCAGGAGGCGCTCCTTAGGGGAGAGCTGTAAGGGAGATCCCATTTTATCTTGGAGAAAAGTGACAATCTGACGCCATAGATCCTGCAGTTGGGGGCAGCTCCAAAGTAAATGGAAAAAGGAGGCCTCAGGGTCTCCGCACATAGGGCAAGAGGGGGCCAGGTAGGGTTTATACTTTGTCAGTCTAAGGGGAGTGAGATACGCCTGGTGGAGTATAAAGGTCTGGGTCAAACGGTCCAATAGCTTTGGTGAAACTCGTTTACATGTCTGAAGGGCATCCTCCCACTCCTCGTCCTCCATAACTCCCACACTCCGTTCCCAGCGAGTTGGAAATCCCCTTTTTTAAACAGTTGTTAAACAGGTATCCCCCGTATCTCCTATTTAAAAGACAATCATATAATATTGGACACCAAGATAAATAGAGAGGATAAATCTCCACAGGGGACACAAATGACATTAATAGTGTGACAGGGACTTCAATGCTCTACCTGAAATTAGAATAAAAAAAAAAAAGGATTTCACTGAAAATATACTTTAAAGAGTGGTTTGAGGCTAAACTGGAATTTTAAGAACAGTTGGAGATTAGTACATTTCCTAAGAAATATCTAAAACCTGACACAAGCATTCTGTAAATTATTATATATACAGCCATGACTAAACTATTTCTGGAAAATATAAACTCTAAATAAAGAATTAAACTTGAAATCAAATTCAGACAGTTCTCAGATTGCTGGCAAAATATCCTCAACTGTATTTCCTTCCAACAGATGAAAAAAAAAAAAAAGATAAGAAACACAATTGATGCTAAAAAACTATATCTATACTTTTTTATTCTAAATAATTTATAGTAAGTAAAATTGTGCGTGTCGATTGTGAAAAGAGTCCAATTTGTTTGATTTACATTGCAGGGGGGAGCCCCAGGGTAAGGGGTGTTTAACTATCTGCTCTAATGTAATTGCCTATGGCGGCCCTCTAAATATTTGATGGGCTGCCTGAGCAAAGCAAGAATGCCTTGTCTAATACACTCATACAACTTCCAGTCTATCAACCGCTCTGTCTTAGGAAAACAATAGACATTCAGAAATACAAAAATAGACCTATTCACTTATAATATTTACAAAGGGTAACAGGTGAATAAAATCTTCCATATCTCTTAATATCTCTTTTAATGCTGTTATTTCAGTTTCTGGGAAATTGAAGTTTAATGAAAACAAAATAGTTACTTTTGTTCCAGTTAAATGAAAGAGCGTTCGTGTTCTGTACTACTTTTTTCTCAACTTCACTCCCACAGAAAGGTAATTGAAAAGGGGAATGGTTTGAAGGCCAAATCTACCCGAAACTGATATTTTGGTTTTGTGTGTTTTTTGGCAAGTTTAAATAAATTATGTTTTTTTTTTCTCTCTTTCGGAGACTCCAGTAGAAATATAACCACTACCAAAACCCTTGAAAACGTGCACATAATACAAAAATAACAAATATTTGGAAAATCCAATTGCGAAAGAGTGTTTGCTTCACAAAAAACATGTGGAAACATGCATGCATTATATTTCAGCACAGTGTCCCATGTCCTAGTGTAAGCCCCCTTACACTAAACCTTCCTGTATCCTTAATGATAACACTTACCCCACACCTACACTACAATCACACTAACCCTACCAGTGACCCTACACTAACCTACCACCATCCTTCCCTATGATTCTTAGGCCTCATGTATACTGCTTTGGCATTTTTTTTTATCAAAGTCCCTGAACTCAACTCAATAAAAGCCCATAAAAAAGTCCATGTACACATAGGCTTTTATCAGAGTTTAGGAGCAGCAGAGTTTAGGGGAGTTTAAACGTCCCGGTGCTGAATGAAGAAGAATCGTGTTCAGGTGCTTTGGTAAAAACCGCAAATTTAGACAAATCGCGGCAAAAACGCAATATTGTTTTGCTGCTGTTTGGAGAGTTACATGTGAGGATGGTAAGTGTACATGTAGCCCTACATTACCTCACTTCAACCCTCCCGATAACCCTAACTTTAGACCAACCCTCCCTGTGACCCTGAAACGAATCCCAAAATAACCCATCTCCTAACTTTATATTAATTTTCCATGTGACCCATAAGCTGGACATACATTAGTAGAATTGTTTTCAAAATATCTTGTTTTACGTTGTTTGATTTTCAAATTGTTAGTGGGGTAAAATTGATATTCGTGTTTAGGATGGAAAATGTGCAGTTTTCTGAACTGTATGTGGTTTTGAAAATTACATTCAGAACAAAATGTACTGAGAATTTTCATACAAGTTTCTGTATGACAGTCCAGTCGTTCATTCGAAAATCTACTACTGTATGGACTATAACCAATTACCTCTCCCTAAGCCTACCTGCACTATGAATCTCACCGAACCTACCTGTTACCCTTACACTAACCTGACAACAACTTTTCTTATGACTTTAACTCCAGCCATGACCTAGCAAAAAAACCCTGAATCCCTAACACTAACCTCACAATAACCCCCCCATTAACCCCAACACCAACCTCACAGCAGTCTTTCCTGTGACCCTAACACTAGCTTCACACTAACCCTCCATACAACCATATCCTCCTTTAGCCCTTCCTGCAACTCTTACAATAACCTAACACCAAGCCTCCCAGCAAACCTAACATTAACCCCACACTAAAGCCTAGTACAGTGATCTTCCCTGCTAAGCTATTGTTTAAAATAGTATAGATAGCTACCAGGTAATTGGTTACCATAATCCCGTCATAAATTGAAAGAGAAACCCCCTTAGGTTTGTGGGACTTTAAGGGTAACAGTAAAGGCTCTCATAAGAGAAGTTTTAACGTGAAGTAATTATAAAATTATTTATTTTGTAAGGTTGTGGTTGTAACAGACAATCATCATAAACTGTACATGTTTAAGTCATAGAATCGAAAAAGCATGAATGATACAATACAGTTGTAGGTACATAGCAGAGTCCAACGCGTTTCAAACTGTTTGTTTTAGTACATAAATCTTCCTCAGGGAGTCTGCATATGTTCCTGAAATACATGGTCAAATGTAAGTTCCAAGAAACAGAATATATATAAACATTTTACAGTGAAAAGTTTTTTATACATGTAAAAAGTATTATTAGCATCTGCGACCACATGTTGCCCTTAAAGAGGTCCTGGAAAGCCTCTTGCTAGTCCAGGATACTCCTAGAGAGGAAACCTACTCCCAAAGATTGAAAAGGAAAAGGGAAAAGGGGGGGAAGGGGGAAGAAGAGGAAAGGGGAGGGGACAGAAAGAAAAGGGAGGGAAAGGGGGGGAAAAAGAAAAAGAAAAAGAAAAGAAAAAGGGGAAGGATGAAAAGACCCCTTGTGTTAAAAAGACATACCTGCAAAACAGTAGAGCCCAAAAGAAGGTTCCCCTTCGGGGGGATTGAAACTCCCATGCGTTGAGAGCTAGAGTCAGGTATAAAGATTTATTTTGTATCTGAAACAGTGAGTATATTTACAACTGTCAGAGATCCAGGGTTAATGTAAGTATGTATATAAACATTATTACAGAAAATATTCATGTAAAATTCACCTGTTATGATGATTTTCATGTAGACATATAAAAAGGGGAAAAAAAGAGAAAACGAAACCAGGAAAAATAGGGAAAAAAGGGAAAAAAGCTAATTTTTCCCAGGAAAATATTATCTTCCGATGTATATATCTCTTGGATTTATTGAAGTGGGACCCTATCAGGGGAAAAGGAGATATATCTTTTCAGCTTTGGTAGATCAAGATAATGTATATATTATATTAAGTAATGTGATTAAAATAGCTCTTACCTCACTAATTTATTGGAGGGTGTGGGGTATCCCATCAGTTTCCAGGGGTTTTGGGGAGACCTATATCTTCCCAATGGGAATATAAGTCCTTGCCTGAAAGGTATAGGACAGGGATAATATGCCTATATAGGTATACATTTTGCATATCTTATTATTAATTAAAAGTAGGTATTCCACCTGAGACGATCATACCGTTCTGATTGAAGCCTGTCGTCACCGTATCCAATGAGGACAGCAACATATCATCCTATGAGATATAGGATGTGATCTAAAATTACTCGTCCTATGGATCCTGATAGTCACATAGAGAGAAAAATAAGATCTCTAAGTGGGTCACAAAATCATCAACATTATAATATACTAATATATCCTAAATTGGATATACATTTAAACTGTCCAAAATAAATATGTGATGCATTCTGCGACTAACATTTTTTCCTTTTGTCACAGGTCAACTCTGGGTGGGTGGATTTACAACTACAGACCGGTTTTGGGTCTTCTCTGTGCAAATATCCCCTGATTGGGGAATTTTTGCCCCTCCTGCCCCCCCTCTCCTGTGCACCAGAGGTTTTTCCTTTCCCTCTTTTTGAAAAACCCCCCCTTTTCTAGATTCTGTTATCTCTTTTTTTCTTCCCATTGTGTAGGCCTACCAGCCAACGTGTATCCCTGTCCATGTAATTGACACCAACATGGCATTTATATCATCCTTTTTTTCTTTCCCCTCGGGGGGCTCCCCTGCAAATGAGAGCCCGGCACGGGTGAGACATCTCCTATGGGGACCACCAATAGGCCCCTCAAACATCTGGAGAAAAGAGCGTTTCCGGGATGTTAACATTTGGTTGCTATGCTCCATATGTCTCATCCTGAAACCCCTGGTCAATCTTTTCCAGGGGATATACGCATCACCCGTGCCTGGGGCGTTATCTTCTACAGATTTCCCCTTTCTTTAAAACAAGTGTCCACTAGCAGTCTCTATATACAATATAGATAGGTATTATTTATCCCATTCACAAGTTTATTTCACTTTCAATTAAAAATTAAATTTAATTAAAATTATCCCCCCTCTATGTATCTACCGCATGACTATACCGCTACAACTTAGGCGGACATATTAGCGGAGTCTACTAGAGAAAAGGGCGGATATGACGTCACCGCCAGTCCAGCGGAATAATCTCCGGGCATTTCAGGCGGAAATGACACACGTCGGAGCCTTTGATTTGGGCGGATGTGATGTCACCGCCAGTCCGGGGAACTTCCGGTGGTAAAAGACGGATATGACGTAACTATTTACAAAGCTCCCGCGGGAATCACCACGAGACTCTGGACACTTGGGTACTTAAGGGGACGCCGAGAGCCAGAACGGAGAGCTATCTCTCCGATGCAACACCGAACGCCTATCGCTCCGATATCCATACATAACAGTGAGTACTCTGGAGGAGACCTATATAACTAAAAACTCTTTTCTTAACTATGATGGCAACTTATTACAAGAGGGTTTTATCTTATTTTTCTCTCTATGTGACTATCAGGATCCATAGGACGAGTAATTTTAGATCACATCCTATATCTCATAGGATGATATGTTGCTGTCCTCATTGGATACGGTGACGACAGGCTTCAATCAGAACGGTATGATCGTCTCAGGTGGAATACCTACTTTTAATTAATAATAAGATATGCAAAATGTATACCTATATAGGCATATTATCCCTGTCCTATACCTTTCAGGCAAGGACTTATATTCCCATTGGGAAGATATAGGTCTCCCCAAAACCCCTGGAAACTGATGGGATACCCCACACCCTCCAATAAATTAGTGAGGTAAGAGCTATTTTAATCACATTACTTAATATAATATATACATTATCTTGATCTACCAAAGCTGAAAAGATATATCTCCTTTTCCCCTGATAGGGTCCCACTTCAATAAATCCAAGAGATATATACATCGGAAGATAATATTTTCCTGGGAAAAATTAGCTTTTTTCCCTTTTTTCCCTATTTTTCCTGGTTTCGTTTTCTCTTTTTTTCCCCTTTTTATATGTCTACATGAAAATCATCATAACAGGTGAATTTTACATGAATATTTTCTGTAATAATGTTTATATACATACTTACATTAACCCTGGATCTCTGACAGTTGTAAATATACTCACTGTTTCAGATACAAAATAAATCTTTATACCTGACTCTAGCTCTCAACGCATGGGAGTTTCAATCCCCCCGAAGGGGAACCTTCTTTTGGGCTCTACTGTTTTGCAGGTATGTCTTTTTAACACAAGGGGTCTTTTCATCCTTCCCCTTTTTCTTTTCTTTTTCTTTTTCTTTTTCCCCCCCTTTCCCTCCCTTTTCTTTCTGTCCCCTCCCCTTTCCTCTTCTTCCCCCTTCCCCCCCTTTTCCCTTTTCCTTTTCAATCTTTGGGAGTAGGTTTCCTCTCTAGGAGTATCCTGGACTAGCAAGAGGCTTTCCAGGACCTCTTTAAGGGCAACATGTGGTCGCAGATGCTAATAATACTTTTTACATGTATAAAAAACTTTTCACTGTAAAATGTTTATATATATTCTGTTTCTTGGAACTTACATTTGACCATGTATTTCAGGAACATATGCAGACTCCCTGAGGAAGATTTATGTACTAAAACAAACAGTTTGAAACGCGTTGGACTCTGCTATGTACCTACAACTGTATTGTATCATTCATGCTTTTTCGATTCTATGACTTAAACATGTACAGTTTATGATGATTGTCTGTTACAACCACAACCTTACAAAATAAATAATTTTATAATTACTTCACGTTAAAACTTCTCTTATGAGAGCCTTTACTGTTACCCTTAAAGTCCCACAAACCTAAGGGGGTTTCTCTTTCAAGCTATTGTTTACTGACAGGGGGACAGACCCCCTCAAGAACACTCCGGTCAGTGCTCTCAGCTATTGGCTAAGAGCGCTGATCGGTAGCCGGTTGGCTGCTGGTTCTCCAGTATGCTCGTCCGCCAGAAACCTGCCAAACGGTGGGAGGATTTCCTTCAAAGCAAACATATGCCACTGAGTATATGTACCACCATCATCTTCATTGTTCTGGTTTTACATTCATACACACTCTCTGTATATATTGTATTATATCTACACTCTAGATCTTTTACAGATCAATTTTAATATATTTTTGTTAATAAAATGATCTAAATTTTACTCTTTTGTGGAAGTGTATTTGCCGCTAAAATCCCGCAACCCAGGGGGACCCCTTGTCCATTTTTGTTCTGTTGGACCTGCTGCCAAACACAAGTGCCAAATGTCAGGCTGTTTTTCCACCATAAAGAGATTGTAAACCTCAGAAAAAAAAAAAAAACACTGAAAGACAAAGACATAATGGGCTAGTATGCATTGCGTACTAGCTCATTATGAAATACTTACCTTAGAACGAAGCCCTCACAGTGCCGCCCACTCACTGGTGACATGTTCGCCATGTTCAGCAGTCTTCCTTCTGAGTTTGCGTCCTCTGGCTATTTGATTGGGCGGAGCCGCGATGACGCCACTCCTGCGCATATGCACAGGAGCCTCTGTTCACAGCACAGGGCTCTGAAGGAACGGCACGGATGGCCATTCCTTCAGAGCGCATGCGCCAGTGATGTCACTGGCTGCATGCAAAGTAAATATCAAAGTAAATATCTCCTTATCATAGATTTACCTATAGATACAAGTTACAGAGGAAGAAAATTACTTCCTCTTTAACCTCCGTAACATCTCCAGAATTCACACCTTCCTAACTAACGACACCACAAAGCAACTTATTCATTCCTTGGTTAATTCCCGCCTTGACTACTGCAACTCCCTCCTAACTGGTCTACCTTTACACAGGCTATCCCCCCTTCAACCCATCATGAATGCTGCTACCAGATTAATACACCTTATTGCATGTGAATGTTGCTGCATTAAATAAAATTATTAGTTTACCTCTTTACATTTTAAAATGTGCTGCCCTGAGATTGTGCAGAATTTTCCATTTTGCTTTTACTGAAAAAAGATTGAGAAGCACTAAACTAGAGCACCTTGAAATCCCTTACTGACCTATGGAGAACTTAAAGACTCCATACAGGTAGAGTTGTTAGTGTGAATCAAATCTAAGAGTGCACCATGCTGGTACCACAATAGCAGGTGGAAGCACATTGTGTATTTATGTCAAACCAATTTTAATACCTGTCATTTAATAGGAATAGTTGGAAAAATAGCAGGCCAGAACAGTGGATGCAGATGACCAATCTGTGTGCTGATCTGTCATCTTAACTTAGGGGTTCCTAAAGTGATTGAGACCACAGCTTCAGTGATCTCTGACCCCACAGTCTGCATTTGTTTCACCATGCTGCAGGATGATGCAGGTGCTAATCTTATCGTGTACCATGCTATAAACATATAGGCCCTATAACTTAATGTGCTTATGTACACTACGCATGCATAAGATCGTTTGATGCATGGAAGAAATGTATACCAAGCTTTTAACCTTTAGTAACCTGCATGTAAAAGCCCTTAGTGACCTTAGTGACATAGCTAAGGAAATAATGTTCTACACCTTGGGGAAGGGTGTTATCGATTGGATACTGTAGCCATTTCTGATCTAGTCCTCTGATACAAGTGTGTGTAATTATAAAAAAGTACAAAATAAATCACTAAGTATATGCTGCCATTGGTAAGCAGGATGGAAATTTCTTGTACCATGGCTGCATAGGTCAAGGTAGCGGAAATATACTTTAAAACTGGCTTGAACCTTTCTGTATTGTATTTCAGAGAACTTTGGGCCAAGGGACTAACCTAAAAGGTAAAATCTGAATTTTTCCAAAAACATTAACAATTGTGTACAAAACTATCATTGTGTTGTTATAATACATATGTGTATTATTAGTGCTGCATAAGACTACATTTTCATCTGCTCTGAATTTCTTTTTTTTATTTGATAGCCATTTACTTAAATGGGTCCAGTACAGTGTTCACACCAAACACAAAGGGGGCATCATGACAACAGCATGTGTACAATCCTTCTTAACCCCTGCTTGAGGGAAGCAGTTGGAGGGTGTGTGTGTGTGTGTGTGTGTGTGGGGGGGGGGTACTGTGGCTCATACTGTGATACTGGGGCTCCCATGAGTCCTAAACCTTGGTTACATTTGCAATAAATGATGTAAAAGTTCAACCTTACAGTCTAGATCAGTGAAGGCAAACCTTGGCACCCCAGATGTTTTGGAACTTCATTTGCCATGATGCTCATGCACTATGTAGTGTAGTTGAGCATCATGGGTAATGTAGTTCCAAAACATCTGGGGTGCCAAGGTTCACCATCACTGGTCTAGATCCTCTGAATAGGTGCATTTGCCCATAAAGCCTAAAGGATGACCATACAGAAATCAAAGCTAATCATTAAATGTACTTTTAAATGCAAGCAGTCCCTGTACAACATGGGTCACAATGGAAAAGCAGCACAAGGAGCCTATCAAAAGTGCTACATTACTTTCAACATGCATTAAGTCCTGCTAGATCAATTCATGCTGGCCCCTTTTGCAGGTATAGCTATGTAAAACATAAAAAAAAGAAGTGCCTATACTGTTTAAAATCCAGTAATACACTGTCTCACCTGCATTTTTAGTCACTGCCAAGTTTGTAGAGGCCGATCTGCTGACAGCCTTAAAGTGATTGTAAAGTCTTGTTTTTTTTTAAATAACAAAGATGTTATACTTACCTACTCTGTGCAATAGTTTTCCACAGAGCAGCCCAGATCCTTCTCTTCTCGTCCCACACCAGAGCTCTTGGCTCCTCCCTCGTGCAAACAGCTTGCAATGGGGGCACCAAAGCAGGCGCGTCCCAATCAGAGGCTCTGTGTGTTCATTCACACGTGGAGCTGCTATGCCGTCCTGCCCCCTTTGTCTCCTGATTGGCTCACTGGCTGTGATTGACAGCTGCAGGAGCCAATGGCTCTTACTGCTGCCAAACGCAATCAGGAGTGTGAGTCCCAGGAGAGGCAAGGCTCTCGTGGGTATCGATGGGTCAAGAGGGGGCTCAGGTAAGTATTAGGGGGGCTGGGGGGACTTCTGCACACAGAAGGTATTTTACCTTCATGCATGGAATGCATGAAGTTAAAAAACCTTGTGCCTTTACAACATCTTTAAAGCAGAATCAAACCCTGCTATCCATTACAGCCAAGGAAGCTGCTTCTGTTTGTTAAGCAACTGCCATGCTGCTGCACATGCGATAAATTATGACACCAGTCATTTGATAGTTTGACACTTTAGCTGAGGACACAAGCAAATGAGACAGTTAGCAATCCCAACATTCCAAGAGTGTGTTTTGTGAAAATTGATGGGTTTAGTTCTGCTTTATGATCAACTGCTGTTCCGGGGTTCTGGGCTTCAGCAAAATGGTGGCCTCCAGCACAGGAACAATGCTGGAGGCAATTTACAGAATCAATATTAATGTGAAATGTATGTTGCTTGCTAAAGAATATTATTTTTTATCAAGTTGTAATGGGTAAAGTTCCACTTTAAAGAGGTTGTAAACTCGTTTGAGTTTTTTTTTTTTTTTTTACACCCTGCAAAAGAAAGACATAATGAGCTAGTATGCATCGCATACTAGCTCATTATGCAATACTTACCTCAGAACGAGCCCCCGCCGTGCCGCTCACTCACCTCTATGACGGGCGACATGTCTAGTCGCCCGTCTTCCGGGATCGCGGCATCCGGCCATCTGATTGGCCGGAGCCGCGGTGACGTCACTCCCGCGCACGCGCGCTAGAGCCGACAGTCACGGCACGGGGCTCTGAAGGAACGGCACGATCGGCCGTTCCTTCAGAGCGCATGCGCCAGTGACGTCACTGGCGACATGTAAGGTAAATATCTCCTAAACTGTACATGTTTAGGAGATATTTACAGTACCTATAGGTAAGCCTTATCATAGGCTTACCTATAGGTACAAGTTGTAGAGGAGGGTTTACTTCCTCTTTAAAGTGATATTACAGTCAGAATTGTTTTGTTAAAATAAAAAACATGTTATACTTACCTGCTCTGTGCAATGGTATTTCACAGAGCAGTCCCTTACCTCCTCCTTGGTGGTACCCTGCCAGTGCTGTCGGCTGCTTCTTCTTCCAAGTGTCCCCTGTGCTAGGGGGGTACTCATGTAGGTGTGTTTCAGAGCCAGGCTGTGTGTGTCCATAGACACACACAACACGGCTCGGCCCCATCCCCTGCTCCCTCCTCACTGATTTTGACTGACAACAGTAGGAGCCAATTGCTCCTGCTGCCCTCAGTGAAGCCTGTGAATCCAGGAAGAGAGGAGAGCAGGGCTGCTTTTGGGGACAGCGCTGGATTGTGAGTAATGTCATGTAAGTCCCCTTTCACACTTGTGTGACTAGTCATATCTGTGCGACTTCAATTCACAGCAACTTCAAAGTAGTTCCTGCCTTACTTGGGTCTGACTTTGATGTGACTTGAGGTCCATAGACCTCAAGATTACACAGGCATTTCTTCAAGGGAAGTCATGTGACGAGTGACGCAACATGTAGGAGGAGCCAGTGACGTTACAATCAGCTGTTGTACTGGAGCCAGGGAGTCAGTGAGCTGGGCTCCTTCGCAGCACACATCAATAGCACAACAGAGACTGGACTACAACTGCTTGTTTACACTACCTAAATGTGAGAGTTCTGGAGATGTTTTCATGCTGATAAATGTTTTTAAAAGTTACTACACTATGAGATTACCTCTTTCATTTGCATAACTGTGGAGCTGTTGAACCTATAGCAGAGGAGGATTACAGAGAGATTTGAGAAGTTTAACGGGTGAACGGATTTATATTATATTGCACAAACTCATTGTGCCCCAGGTGAGCGCACATTGCACACAGAGGTGCACAGCAGGTAAATGGATTTGGCACATTATATATAATGAATTTTGATTGAAGAAGCATGGCATGTATTGGGAGAATCCCATAGGTCTTTTTAAAGTGTAAAGAAGAAGCACTGCATGTGTTTTCACAGGCCTTTATTCAGTGGTAGGATTCAAAAATTTTAGTAACCAGTTCCGACTTTCCCAGCAGAATGACCAGCGTGCCCCCTTTCAAACCACAGTGACCAGCGTGCCCCCTTTCAATGCACAGTGACCAGCGTGCCCCCTTTCAATGCACAGTGACCACAGCATTGCCCCCAATCATTGCAGAGTGCCACAGCATTGCCCCCAATCATTGCAGAGTGCCAGCCACAGCATTGCCCCCAAACATTGCAGAGTGCCACAGCATTGCCCCCAATCATTGCAGAGTTCCACAGCATTGCCCCCAATCATTGCAGAGTGCCAGCCACAGCATTGCCCCCAATGATTGCAGAGAGCCAGCCACAGCATTGCCCCCAATGATTGCAGAGTGCCAGCCACAGCATTGCCCCCAATGATTGCAGAGTGCCAGCCACAGCATTGCCCCCCAATGATTGCAGAGTGCCAGCCACAGCATTGCCCCCAATGATTGCAGAGTGCCAGCCACAGCATTGACCCCCAATTATTGCAGAGTGCCAGCCACAGCATTGCCCCCCAATGATTGCAGAGTGCCAGCCACAGCATTGCCCTCAATGATTGCAGAGTGCCAGCCACAGCATTGCCCTCAATGCTTGCAGAGTGCCAGCCACAGCATTGCCCTCAATGCTTGCAGAGTGCCAGCCACAGCATTGCCCCCAATGATTGCAGAGTGCCAGCCACACATTGCCCTCAATGATTGCAGAGTGCCAGCCACACATTGCCCCCAATGATCGCAGAGTGCCAGCCACACATTGCCCCCAATGATTGCAGAGTGCCAGCCACAGCATTGCCCCCAATGATTGCAGAGTGCCAGCCATACATTGCCCTCAATGATTGCAGAGTGCCAGCCACACATTGCCCCCAATGATCGCAGAGTGCCAGCCACACATTGCCCCCAATGATCGCAGAGTGCCAGCCACACATTGCCCCCAATGATTGCAGAGTGCCAGCCACACATTGACCCCAATGATTGCAGAGTGCCAGCGATCCCCGCACTTACCTCACGCAGCTTCTCTTCAGTCCCCGGCTCCCCGCATCTCCGAGTCTTCAGTCCTCCCGCGACGCCTCCTCCTCGTCCAATGGCATGGTGTTTGCCTTTCGGCCAATCAGGAAGCGGGAGGACCCGCTCCCTGATTGGCCAGGAGGAGGATCCGTGTGACAATAGCGAATTCTCATTCGCTATTGTCACAGAATGGGCGGGTCGGGGCGCGCTGCTCCCTCCCTGGCCGCCACGTCTGCGGCTGCGCGGTCCGAGCGCGGGACATTTAATTGTACTGCGCTCGGACGCGCAGAGGGATTCAGCCGGTTCTGCGAACTTGCAGAAAGTTAGTAACTGGTTCTATGGAACCGGTGCGAACCGGCTGAATTCCACCACTGCCTTTATTATAGTTTATCACACTATAGTTTACTGTGTATTTTTGGATGTCTGTTAGGGTGCAGATTAGGCACTGATATATGCATAACAGTATTTTCTGATATTGCATAACAGTATTTTCTGATATTCCATTGATTGATTTCTGTATTTTTCAATGAATAGCGCAAATATTTTTTGTCAAGTTTATGAGTACTTGAACTTGGTGGGAGCAGCAATTCGCATTTTTTTCACTCATCAGTGTGTATTTTATATTGGTGACATTCATTCCACCATAGCAGCACACCTGTTCTACATATTTTTTAGGCATTGCTTCAAGTTGTATCGAAGTAGCGTCAAAGTTGTTTCAAAGTCGCGTCAAAGTCACTCAACTTTCAGGTCATACACGTGTGAAAGGGGCCAACGTTTTTTGGGTGGGGAGCAGAAAAAGTAGTGTGATCTTTTTTACCTTAATGCAGGGAATGCTTTAGGGTTTAAAAAAAAAAAAACTTGTGTGTGTGTGTGTGTATATACACCCCTATACAGAAGTTCAGATGTTATGCCTGCCTCCAAAGACTCCCAAAAAATGCCCAAAAAGAACGCCTGCAACAACACACCTGGGCGTTTTTGTAGCAGGCATTTTTTTGGGCATTTTTGGGCGTCTTTGGAGGCAGGCATGACATCTGAACTTCTGTATAGGGGTATATATACACACACACTTATAGGTATTTATACACATACACACATATAGGTGTGATAGGAGCGAAGTCCTATGCCTGTTAATTATTTCATTAGCGCAGGCATAGGGTTCTGCTACTTTCACACCTATATATGTGTATGTGTATATATACATACATGTGTGTGTGTATATATACCCCTACACAGAAGTTCTGATGTTATGCCTGCCTCCAAAGACGCCCAAAAAATGCCCAAAAAAACACCTGCTACAAAAACGCCCAGGTGTGTTGTAGCGGGCGTTTTTTTGGGCATTTTTTGGGCGTCTTTGGAGGCAGGCATGACATCTGAACTTCTGTATAGGGGTATATATACACACACACTTATATGTATTTATACACATACACACATATAGGTGTGATAGGAGCGTAGTCCTATGCCTGTTAATTATTTCATTAGCGCAGGCATAGGGTTCTGCTACTTTCACACCTATATATGTGTATGTGTATATATACATACATGTGTGTGTGTATATATACCCCCACACAGAAGTTCTGATGTCATGCCTGCCTCCAAACACGTCCACAAAAAAGCCCAATAAAACGCCTGCAACAAAAAGCCGGGTGTGACAGGGGCGAAGCCACTATCCTGCTCTATTGCAATTCTAATAGAAACTATCTTTTTTCTATGGCTTTCTATGGCGGTCACCCTGACATGGAAGGGCTTGGTTACCCTGCCATAGCGGTCAGAGTCAGTTAACCCTACACTACACTATGGTCCCCTGACACTTTCCCTACAGAAATTAGATTATTAAATCTAACTATAGTGGAAAATAGTACCCTAACTACACTAGATATCCCTTTCCTCGCACTAATAATTGCTAAATGACACTTTGAAGCAGAAGTAACAGAACTGCTTCCACTCTCTTCCACATCCCTGTATTACAATGCTAGAGATTTGGCGGGGCTATGTTTTATACTGGGGGGCGTATTCACTACTGATTGGCCTCTGGACCCCCTAGTCACTCCAATCACATTCCTAGCATCCTCCTGCCCCCTCAATTTGCTTTTACTGATGGTTCTGGTTCAATCACAGGCTTTTAAAGCCCAGTTCCTGTCCCATTGCATTTTGGTCGATTCTGGTTGCCGAATTCTGAACTTTTTCAGCAAAAAGTTCGAAATTCGGCCGAATTTTGAACAGTCAATGTTCGGGTCGAACCGATGGTTGACACGAACCATTCGATCATCCCTACTCATCAGTGCAGGAAAAAACATATTTATTTACATAAATAAATAACATAAACAAAAAAACTTTTTTTTTCAAACTTTTCGGGGTTTTTTTGTTTAGCAAAAAATAAAAAACCTTGCGGTGATCAAATACCACCAAAAGAAAGCTCTATTTGTGGGGGGAAAATGACATACATTTGGTGTAGGTACAGTGTTGCATGACTGCGCAATTGTCATTCAAAATGCAACAGTGCTAAAAGGGGAAAATTGGCCTGGGCAGGAAGGAGGTGAAAGTGCCCTGTATTGAACTGGTTAATATCTTACATTAGAATGTAGAATGACACTAAACAAAACTAGTAGGTTTGCTCACTCCCTTCTGTAGCACCCTCCTAGGTAGGTGCTAGTGAGTACATAGTTTTTGGGTTTCCCTGCTTAACAGGGGGACTGTCAGGCAAATTTAAGTGCTCTCTGTTGAACAGGGAGCAGTGATCTATTGATAGGGTCTGCTCAGTGTGATCAGATTTTGCACATGTTGTCTGCCTGTTTCACACTGGTCCAATAGGAAGGGGCATATTGGACAGTGGGAGGAAAACTGACAAATGGGAGCATGGGTGTAGATACAGCCCTGGCCATTGGCAGAGGAAGGTGCCTCAAGGCATGCCGGGTGACTATATTTATACCAAGAAAGCACGTGTGCACGGGGTCTTCGGCTGGACAGCAGGGTCCAGGAGGAAGGGTGGGGGGGGGGTCGCTACCCCTCCTCTGTATAGGCTGTCATGCGGCCTCAGGTAGTCGACCTGAGGTCCAGAGTCGCAGAAGCTGCAACCCAGATGTCCTGCAGAGCTGACTGGGAGGGAGATACACCTAGAAAGATCTCTTCCTGGCTGCTGTGAGTACAGACCTTAGTCTAGGGGCCTTTTCAGTGAGGGCCATCCCATCAAGCTAGTAAAGTCAGTGGATGGGTGCCAGCTAAATGGGATATCAGACTGGGGGCTGGCTGGCTTCCATGCACCTCTTTTAATCCTTTTCAATTTGTTTTTTCCGATACAGGGATGGAGAAGCTGGGCATACCTGCCGGTGTCTCACTTAAAGTCCCACATAGCCCACATTGTCTATGTAACCAGGGATGGAGGCACCTCGCCTACAGGCTGGTGCTTCATTTAAAGTCCCACCATGTGATTTTCGTGCGTTTTTGGTGGATGCAGTCTAATTTGACCCCAGTTTTTTCATATACAGGGATGGAGACCATAGCATGACCTGCTTGTGTCTCATGTAAAGTCCCAAATATTTTATGAAATTAGGGATGGAGGCACTGAGCTATACAGGCAAATTGCCTCATATAAAGTCCCAATCTGTGTTTTACACTGCATCCGCCAAGGGATTGGATGTGTATGCTTCTCAGGTGGTCGTTTTCAGTTTGTATCATCTTAAGAACATTGCTATTAGAGCATTGAGATACTATACCAGTCGTGGATGGAGGTGTGTTGGGGGAAGTTTGGGCTGCTCCCTCCCACCTGCCTCCTATCGACCCATTAGCAGCCATGTGCTCCCAGAATGGAGACACTCAAATTTAAAAGTGTTAGGGACTGCAGATAAAACAGGGTGCCGTGTCGTGGCTCTGCAGCTTACACATGCGTTTGCAAATGCGTGTCAACTAAACCCCTGTTCTTTATTTATATCAAGACAGGTCTACTTGGTTGGTGGCAGACTGGAGGGTGAGTACATCAGACTGGGGGCTGGCTGGCTTCCATGCACCTCTTTTAATCCTTTTCAATTTGTTTTTTGCAAAATGGGATACTGCTTAGTGTGTCCCCATGAATCAGAGTTCATTGAGTCTGCTGCCAGAGCAAGCAAGGGACTTATTCTTCCATACAGATGCTGTATGGTTCAGCAGAGGGCCTGCTATTCAGTTCAACCAAGTGAGACCAAGTGAGAGTTGTCCTCATCTGTGTAGTTATAGTTGGTGTATCCCACCAATCCTTTCTCCTATCCAAGTTCTACCAATAAATACAAAAAAAAAATCCCCTAGAATGGTCATTGGATAATGAGCGGATGAGTGTGTACCTGGTCGAGTGAAAATACCCAAGCAACTGGCTGCAGAATAATCAGAGGGAGACTCAGGGAAATTTTAAATCAGAGACCCCGACAGGGACAGTGCTGCACTTCTAAAAGTCAGCTGCTCTTTATGTATAACAATTGACTCTTGGGTGATTCACTGCTAAGCCTTAAGATGGCCATACACTGAGTGAATTTCGTTCCCATTCCTATTGGATCAGCCGAAATTCGAGCCATGGGGGGGGCCATGTCAGCACCTTTCCACCTGACATCATTCAATCTGAGAATTGAGGGATCAGGAGAGAAAAACTACCACCTGAACAATAACCAGTGAGACCAATGTGTCCAGTCAAATGCAGCCACTGTTTGGGTATTCTGACATCCATGGGTGCTGGCTGTCAGAATGTAATAGCCAGCAGGGAAGATTCCTCCATCCATCCTGTTTATAATGGAAATGAGAATCAATTGATTTTCCTCATTTGGCCTGTGGGGCAGAACGAAGGAAATCTTAGGCCTCAGGCACACTGGCAGTTTAGAAAACCTAAGCGCAGCATTTCCAGTGTGCCTGAGGCCTAGGAGAAGTTATCTGGGAAGTATAAACAATTTTTAGGCCTTATAGATCACTCTTTTCCTGTTTTTAGATGTTCCTGCTTTGAAGCATGTTTAGAAAAAATAAGATGTATTTAGATGCATTTAGTCCCATTTACATGTGCGTACATCTGTTTAGCTATGTACAGCTCGGCAAAAGTTGACTGTAAATGCATTTTTTTTTTTATTTCTTGTATTGAAATGTTAAGTTTGAAAACACTTCTGAACATCTACTGTACGAATGTACATAAAAAGCTGTAGGTTGCATTTAGATCCGTTTAAGAATGTTCACTACTATGCATGAAGGCATATGTCCAGCTTTAGAATGGTTGTGGCCTTTATCTTCTACATTTTTATGAACTGCCTATGGAGGATCAGGCTTATTTTTTCTACAGCAGAACAACATATTGCAAATGTATTTTTTTCTGTAATTTATACGTGCTGCTTCAGCGCTGGAAAATTAAGTAGAAATTGTTAATAGGTTAGGAAGGATCCATTAAAAAATGAGATTTACTGAGTTTATAACTAGTTTTGAGTATGTGCATTCCTTATTCCTTTACTTTCCTTGTGATGTCACATCACCAGTCATCCCAGCTTATTATACCAATAAGCCTGAGCTTAGATCTGCTTTTAGCATTGCCTAGAGATCTGAGTTCCTCAATTATAATATCTAATATTAATTATTTTCCTTTATCCTGCTTTCTTTTGATTTTGCATTCCAAGCCATTAATCATTTTCTACTTATTTAGAAAGGCAGAAAGAAAAGCTGTTGAAGAATTGATGCGAGCACTCATTAGACGTCTTAGGTTAATACAGAGTAACTCAGTGATTAAAACCATAACAGGAGATGACATGTGCCATAAAATATGCAAAACTTACCTAACGTGATGCTTATGCCAACCAGTGGGGAGGGCGAAGGTTATTTAGTGATAAAAAGTCCACGTAAAAGAGGTGATGCTGCCCTTTTTATGTTGACGGTTACATGATACTTTTGGGGTTTGTACAAGAACAGATCTGAATAAAATCAGCATAGGTGTGAAACCCAACAGACTAGTGAGTGCACAAGCCCTGGCATCTCCACTATTTTTTTTATATAAAACACTAATACCATGCAATTTAATATTATCAGCAAACTTGAATATCTTGGTTTGGAGAGGATCTGGATTTAATGAGTAAACCATATGAAACATTTTTTTATGGATATCCTAAAGCGCACTGAGAAACTTTAGTTGTTACTTGCACATGTTTTTTTTTTTTTTCCATAAAATGATGAACAGTAATTTAAAGTGTAACTTAAGGCAAAACTTTTTATAGTGGAGCGGGATTAGAATATCTATTGGGTCTTGATTGCTGTCTGTAAGGCCATTGGGGAGATTTGCCCTCTCTATTTTTCCTGCTTAGGTATAGGTAAAGTAAAAAAAAAATCCCAAATTTTGGGTTGTCCCCAGAAGGAGAAATCTTCCAATAGGTACGCTAATTCTGGTGATCTGGGGGTCCCCAAGGGATTACCTTAAAGTTGTTATAAACCTAAGACAGGAGATATGAACAAAGCATATCCCTCAATAGTGTGTACTCTCATTTAACCTTCCTAGCGGTATTCCCGAGTGTGGCTCGGGGTAAAATTTCAGTGCCAAAAGCGGTAACCCCGTGCCACACTCGGGGTACCGCTAGGAAGATCGCTGGATCCTGGTAGAGGGGTTACTTACCTTGTCACCGGGATCCAGTGATGTATCCCGGCGGTGTGTGGCAGCGGAGCTTCCTCCCGATCCTCTGTGTGCCCCGGCTTCCGTCTACTGCGACGTGACGTTCGCAGGGGGGTGGAACCGGCAGCAAATTCAAATGTAAAACACACCAAACACACTGATACAATTCAAAATAAAATAAATTCACATTAGGCTGCCCCCCAGTGCCCTTTCCTACAGTTTTACTGTACTTTTTATGTATATATATATATATATATATATATATATATATATACACACACACATATATATATATATATATATATATATATATATATATATATATACGCATGCATACAGTACATGTGTATATATATATATATATATATATATATATATATATATATATATACATACATATATATAAATACAGTGCCTTGCGAAAGTATTCGGCCCCCTTGAACTTTGCGACCTTTTGCCACATTTCAGGCTTCAAACATAAAGATATAAAACTGTAATTTTTTGTGAAGAATCAACAACAAGTGGGACACAATCATGAAGTGGAACGAAATTTATTGGATATTTCAAACTTTGTTAACAAATAAAAAACTGAAAAATTGGGCGTGCAAAATTATTCAGCCCCTTTACTTTCAGTGCAGCAAACTCTCTCCAGAAGTTCAGTGAGGATCTCTGAATGATCCAATGTTGACCTAAATGACTAATGATGATAAATAGAGATGTACTGAACTGTTCGCCGGCGGACAGTTCCCGGCGAACTTAGCATGTTCGCGTTCGCCGCTGCGGGCGAACATATGCGATGTTCGGTCCGCCCCCTATAATACATCATTGAGGCAAACTTTGACCCTGAACTTCACAGTCAGCAGGCACATTTCCAGCCAATCAGCATACCTCCCTCCCACACCCTCCCACCTCCTATAAATAAGCAAGGGCAGCATCCATCTTAGATCATTCTGAAGCAGTGTGTCAGTGAGAGCAGGGAGAGTGTTGCTGCTGCTGATGCTGTTAATAGCAAGGGACAGTTGTTAGTCAGTAGGGTTGAGCGGACACCTAGATGTCCGTGTTCGACGGGTTCGGCCGAACTTTAAAAAAAAGTCCGGGTCCGTGTCCCGGACTTTTACCGAACTTTTCCCGGACACCGAACCCCATTAAAGTCAATGGGGACCCGAACTTTAAGGCACTAAAATGGCTCTAAAACACCAAAGGAAAGGGCTAGAGTGCTGCAAATGGCAGCAAAACGTAATTAAGAGCATGGCAAGTGCTCTGCAAACAAATGTGGATAGGGAAATAACTTAAAACAACAAAAAAAAACAGAAAAATAAAACAATGTTCTTCTTCATCTCTGAAGGACGAGGCCCATATGGAGTAGGAGGGAGGTTGAGGTGGTGGTGGATGTGGCGGTGACATAGGCGTGCGCACAGGGTGTGCTGGGTGTGCCTGGGCACACCCTAATCACCTAGGGCACATAGCATTGCCAGTGAGGAGATGGGAAAGATCTCCCTGGGACCTGCTCTGCTCTATTTCTCCTTGCCTACAGGTACATGGCCCCGATACATTACTCTCCCTGCTGGCAAACACATGCATGTGTATTTCAACTTTGGGGTGCACACCTTAATGCAATAGGCTGCGCACACCTATGGGCGGTGTAGGTGGAAGCGGCGGTGGAGGAGGACCAGGGCCGGATTAACAGCATCATGGGCTTGGTGCTGAGGAATTTTGAAGGGTCTTAAGGGCCGTGCCTTGCCATGCACCCAGAGGAGGAAGGGTGCAGCCATGCATGCCTAATTCAACATGGGATGCTGTCTCTGAAGCCCATAAACACATCCATGCATCGCCAACTGTCCCTCCTTGTCCGGCCTTCACGCTGTGTGGGGAGGTTCTGAGGGTGCTGCCTGGGGAAGCGAGCATAGAAGCCAGACTTCTGTGTTTACAAGTGACAGAAGAGCGGTAACAGTGAATATGGCCAACCCGGGGCCTATATAAAAGGTAGGGGCCTGGAGCTGCAGCTCCAATAGCCCCTACATTAATCTGGCCCTGAGGAGGAGGACGAGGTAGCCAACACTGCTTCTTTTCAAAAATTTTAAATGAGGGTACACCCCAAAAGAGTGAGAAAGAGCAAAAATGGAACAATGGGTGGGTAAGGTCGGTATCCATTGCTATTCTGCATAAGGTACGGAAAAGTCCCGTGGGATCCATGCCTGGTTCATTTTAATGAACGTGAGCTTGTCCACATTGTCTCTGGACAGGCGGCTGCGCTTGTCTGTTATAACGCCCCCAGCCGTGCTAAATACCCGTTCAGATAATACACTGGCTGCAGGGCACGCCAGCACCTCCAAGGCGTAAAGGGCAAGCTCAGGCCATGTGCCCAATTTGGAGACCCAGAAGTTGAAGGGGGCAGACCCGTCATTCACTACATGTAGGCGTGTGCACACATACTGCTCCACCATGTTGGTAAAATGCTGCCTCCTGCTTAGACGTTCCATCTGAGCTGCTGGTGCTGCTGTTTGTTGTGGCGTGCTGACAAAGCTTTTCCACATTTCGGCCATGCTAACCCTGCCTTCTGAGGTGCTGGCGGTGCCCTGGTTGCGTTGGCGACCTCCTCCTCCTCCTCCTCTGCCTTGTGCTTCCACTGTGGCCCCGCTGTCAGATGGGAATGCCAGCAGCATGGCGTCTACCAGCGTGCGCTTGTACTCGCGCATCTTGCGATCGCGCTCCAGTGAGTGAATTAAGGACGGTACGTTGTCCTTGTAACGGGGATCCAGCAGCGTGGCCACCCAGTAATCAGCACAAGTTAGAATGTGGGCAACTCGGCGGTCGTTGTGGAGACACTGCAGCATGTAATCGCTCATGTGTGCCAGGCTGCCCAGAGGCAACGAAAGGCTGTCCTCTGTGGGAGGTGTATCGTCCGTGTCCTCTGTATCCCCCCAGCCACGCACCAGTGATGGCCATGAGCTGGCCTGGGTGCCACCCTGCTGTGAACATGGTTCCATCCTCCTCCAGCTCCTCCTCCTCCTCATCCTCCTCATCCTCCAGAACTGTGCCCCTGCTGGACAATTGCGTCCCTGGCGTTTGCGTGTGCAGGAACCCACCCTCGGAGCCCCTTGCGAATGACTGCCCTGAAAGCCTTGGAAATGTTACCTCTTCATCCTCCTCCTCCTCCTCATCCTGTGCCACATCCTCTTCCATCATCGCCCGAATTGTTTTTTCAAGGAGGCATAGAAGTGGGATAGTTAAGCTGAGAACGGCGTCATTGCCACTGGCCATGTTGGTGGAGTACTCAAAACAGCGCAACAAGGCACACAGGTCTCGCATGGAGGCCCAGTTATTGGTGGTGAAGTGGTGCTGTTCCGCAGAGCGACTCACGCGTGCGTGCTGCAGCTGAAACTCCACTATGGCCTGCTGCTGCTCGCACAGTCTTTCCAGCATGTGCAAGGTGGAGTTCCACCTTGTGGGCACGTCACATATGAGGCGGTGAGCGGGAAGGCCGAAGTTACGCTGCAGCGCTGCCAGGCGAGCAGCAGCAGGGTGAGAACGCCGAAAGTGCGCACAAACGGCCCGCACTTTCTGCAGCAGCTCTGACATATCGGGGTAGTTTTTAAGGAACCTCTGCACCACCAAATTCAGCACATGCGCCAGGCAAGGGATGTGCGTCAAACCGGCTAGGCCCAGAGCTGCTATGAGATTTCGCCCGTTATCGCACACCACCAGGCCGGGCTTGAGGCTCGCTGGCAGCAACCACTCATTTGTCTGCTGTTCCATGCTCCTCCACAACTCCTGCGCGGTGTGTGGTTTGTCCCCCAAACAGGCAAGTTGTAAAACTGCCTGCTGTCGTTTACCCCTGGCCGTGCTGAAGTTGGTGGTGAAGGTGTTACGCTGTCCGGATGAGGAGGCGGTAGAGGATGAGGAAGCGGAGTAGGAGGAGTTAGGAACAGGAGGCAAACTGAAGCGCCCTGCAATCCTCGGTGGTGGAAGGACATGCGCCAAATTGCTATCCGCCTCAGGCCCATCCGCCACTGCATTTACCCAGTGTGCCGTTAGGGAGATATAACGCCCCTGACCGTGCTTACTGGTCCACGTATCCGTAGTTAGGTGGACCTTGGCACAGATGGCGTTGCGCAGTGCACACCTGATATTTTCCCCCACTTGGTTGTGCAGGGAAGGGATGGCTTGCCTGGAAAAGTAGTGGCGGCTGGGCACGACGTACTGTGGGACAGCCACCGACATAAGGTTTTTAAAACTGTGCGTCTCCACCAGACGGAATGACAGCATTTCAAAGGCCAATAATTTTGAAATGCTGGCATTCAGGGCCAGGGATCGCGGGTGGGTAGGGGGGTACTTCCTCTTCCTCTCAAGTGTTTGGGAGATGGAAAGCTGAACGCTTCCACGGGACATTGTGGAGATGGTTGTTGGTGACCCAGGTGGTGGTGTTGCTGACAGATCGTCTGTTTGCGGGGTGGCAGGTGCCGGTATCACTACAGATGTGGCTGGAGCGGCCGAGACTGCAGCAGAAGAGGAAGCAGGATGAGCCAGAGACGTTTCTTGGTTTTGAAGGTGTGTACTCCACTGCAGCTCGTGCTTTGCACTTAGATGCCTGATCATGCAGGTTGTGCTCAGGTTGAGAAGGTTTATGCCTCGCTTCAAGCTCTGATTGCACAGGGTGCAAACCACTCGTGTCCTGTCATCAGCACATTTTCTAAAGAACTTCCACGCTAGAGAACTCCTTTGAGCTGACTTTGGTGCGCTCGTTCCCTTGCTGCGTTGGGCAGTAGCGGGCGTAGTGTCTAGGGCACGGCCGCTCCGCTTCTGCACCCTGCTCCCTCTTCTGCTGTGCTGGTGGCTCTGTGCGACCACCGCCTCTTCCTCCAAACTACTCAGGTCACCTGCATGACGTTCATTCCATGTGGGGTCGAGGACCTCATCGTCCTCCACATCATCTTCCACCCAGTCTTCACCCCTGCCCTCCTTGTCGGTCTCCACAATGCTGAACGCCGCAGCAGTTGGCACCTGCGTTTCGTCATCATCGGAGACGTGCTGCGATGATCCTTGCATGTACTCATCTTGAGAAATAAGTGGTTGGGCATCGCTGCACTCAATCTCTTCCACTTCTGGGGCAGGGCTAGGTGGATGGCCCTGGGAAACCCTGCTGACAGAGTCCTCAAAAAGAATAAGAGACTGCTGTATGGCTTGGGGCTCAGACTGCTGGCCTGATTTGCAAGGGGGTGAGGTGAAAGACGGTTGGACATTGGCTGCAGGTGCCAACTCTGACCTTTCTGCAGTAGACTGGGTGGGAGACAATGTGAAGGAACTGGAGGCACTGTCAGCAGCAAACCAATCTACTATCGCCTCAACTTGTTCTGGCCTCATCACTTCTAGGGGCGTTTGATGCCCTACCAAATACTGATGCAGGTTCTGTCGCCTACTCACACTTGAGGAAGGTGTTTCACTTGTGCGTGTAGCTGGCACAGATCGACCACGTCCTCTCCTTGCAACAGGAGCTCTACCAGCAGCACCACGACCCAGGCAACGGCCCTTATTTGACGGTCTCCTCATATTTCTGTAATTTAAGATCTTGCCCTAGAAAGGTTTTTATTGAATAGCGGAATAGGAAATATGATCCAAAAAAGTGTATGTATCTCGCACGTACAAAACCACACTAGGCCCCAATTACTATTGTTTCTACCCCTAAAAGGATGGATGAGGAGTAGGAGGAGTATGGAACAGACAGCACCCTCAAATCTTCAGAAGTATGAGATGAACCCCAAAAACTTGGAAAGGTGGATCTCACACGTACCGACACAGACTATCCCGCAATTCAATTGATCCTCAAAGGTTTTTATTGAATAGCGGAATAGGAAATATGATCAAAAAAAGTGTATGTATCTCGCACGTACACAACCACACTAGGCCCCAATTACTATTGTTTGTACCCCTAAAAGGATGGATGAGGAGTAGGAGGAGGAGTATGGAACAGGCAGCACCCTCAAATCTTCAGAAGTATGAGATGAACCCCAAAAACTTGGAAAGGTGGATCTCACACGTACCGACACAGACTATCCCGCAATTCAATTGATCCTCAAAGGTTTTTATTGAATAGCGGAATAGGAAATATGATCAAAAAAAGTGTATGTATCTCGCACGTACACAACCACACTAGGCCCCAATTACTATTGTTTGTACCCCTAAAAGGATGGTTGAGCAGTAGGAGCAGGAGTATGGAACAGGCAGCACCCTCAAATCTTCAGAAGTATGAGATGAACCCCAACAACTTGGAAAGGTGGATCTCACACGTACCGACACAGACTATCTCGCAATTGAATTGATCCCCAAAGGTTTTAATTGAATAGCGGAATAGAAAATATGATCAAAAAGAAAGTGTATGTATCTCGCACGTACACCACCACACTAGGCCCCAACTACTATTGTTTGTACCCCTAAAAGGATGGTTGAGCAGTAGGAGGAGGAGTATGGAACAGGCAGCACCCTCAAACCTTCAGAAGTATGAGATGAACCCCAACAACTTGGAAAGGTGGATCTCTCTCACACGTACCAACACAGACTATCCCCCAATTTAACTGATCCCCAAAGGTTTTTGATTAAATAGCGGAATAGAAAATATGATCCAAAAAAAGTGTATGTATATCACACGTACACAACCACACTAGGCCCCAATTACTATTGTTTGTACCCCTAAAAGGCTAGATGAGGAGTAGGGGGGGTATGGAACAGGCAGCACCCTCAAACCTTCAGAAGTATGAGATGAACCCCAACAACTTGGAAAGGTGGATCTCTCTCACACGTACCAACACAGACTATCCCCCAATTTAACTGATCCCCAAAGGTTTTTGATTAAATAGCGGAATAGAAAATATGATCCAAAAAAAGTGTATGTATATCACACGTACACAACCACACTGGGCCCCAATTACTATTGTTTGTACCCCTAAAAGGCTAGATGAGGAGTAGGGGGAGTATGGAACAGGCAGCACCCTCAAACCTTCAGAAGTATGAGATGAACCCCAACAACTTGGAAAGGTGGATCTCTCTCACACGTACCAACACAGACTATCCCCCAATTTAACTGATCCCCAAAGGTTTTTGATTAAATAGCGGAATAGAAAATATGATCCAAAAAAAGTGTATGTATATCACACGTACACAACCACACTGGGCCCCAATTACTATTGTTTGTACCCCTAAAAGGCTAGATGAGGAGTAGGGGGAGTATGGAACAGGCAGCACCCTCAAACCTTCAGAAGTATGAGATGAACCCCAACAACTTGGAAAGGTGGATCTCTCTCACACGTACCAACACAGACTATCCCCCAATTTAACTGATCCCCAAAGGTTTTTGATTAAATAGCGGAATAGAAAATATGATCCAAAAAAAGTGTATGTATATCACACGTACACAACCACACTAGGCCCCAATTACTATTGTTTGTACCCCTAAAAGGCTAGATGAGGAGTAGGGGGGGTATGGAACAGGCAGCACCCTCAAATCTTCAGAAGTATGAGATGAACCCCAAAAACTTGGAAAGGTGGATCTCTCTCACACGTACCAACACAGACTATCCCCCAATTTAACTGATCCCCAAAGGTTTTTGATTAAATAGCGGAATAGAAAATATGATCCAAAAAAAGTGTATGTATATCACACGTACACAACCACACTAGGCCCCAATTACTATTGTTTGTACCCCTAAAAGGCTAGATGAGGAGTAGGGGGGGTATGGAACAGGCAGCACCCTCAAATCTTCAGAAGTATGAGATGAACCCCAAAAACTTGGAAAGGTGGATCTCTCTCACACGTACTAACACAGACTATCCCCCAATTTAACTGATCCCCAAAGGTTTTTGATTAAATAGCGGAATAGAAAATATGATCCAAAAAAAGTGTATGTATATCACACGTACACAACCACACTAGGCCCCAATTACTATTGTTTGTACCCCTAAAAGGCTAGATGAGGAGTAGGGGGGGTATGGAACAGGCAGCACCCTCAAATCTTCAGAAGTATGAGATGAACCCCAAAAACTTGGAAAGGTGGATCTCTCTCACACGTACCAACACAGACTATCCCCCAATTTAACTGATCCCCAAAGGTTTTTGATTAAATAGCGGAATAGAAAATATGATCCAAAAAAAGTGTATGTATATCACACGTACACAACCACACTAGGCCCCAATTACTATTGTTTGTACCCCTAAAAGGCTAGATGAGGAGTAGGGGGGGTATGGAACAGGCAGCACCCTCAAACCTTCAGAAGTATGAGATGAACCCCAACAACTTGGAAAGGTGGATCTCTCTCACACGTACCAACACAGACTATCCCCCAATTTAACTGATCCCCAAAGGTTTTTGATTAAATAGCGGAATAGAAAATATGATCCAAAAAAAGTGTATGTATATCACACGTACACAACCACACTAGGCCCCAATTACTATTGTTTGTACCCCTAAAAGGCTAGATGAGGAGTAGGGGGGGTATGGAACAGGCAGCACCCTCAAACCTTCAGAAGTATGAGATGAACCCCAACAACTTGGAAAGGTGGATCTCTCTCACACGTACCAACACAGACTATCCCCCAATTTAACTGATCCCCAAAGGTTTTTGATTAAATAGCGGAATAGAAAATATGATACAAAAAAAGTGTATGTATATCACACGTACACAACCACACTGGGCCCCAATTACTATTGTTTGTACCCCTAAAAGGCTAGATGAGGAGTAGGGGGAGTATGGAACAGGCAGCACCCTCAAACCTTCAGAAGTATGAGATGAACCCCAACAACTTGGAAAGGTGGATCTCTCTCACACGTACCAACACAGACTATCCCCCAATTTAACTGATCCCCAAAGGTTTTTGATTAAATAGCGGAATAGAAAATATGATCCAAAAAAAGTGTATGTATATCACACGTACACAACCACACTAGGCCCCAATTACTATTGTTTGTACCCCTAAAAGGCTAGATGAGGAGTAGGGGGGGTATGGAACAGGCAGCACCCTCAAACCTTCAGAAGTATGAGATGAACCCCAACAACTTGGAAAGGTGGATCTCTCTCACACGTACCAACACAGACTATCCCCCAATTTAACTGATCCCCAAAGGTTTTTGATTAAATAGCGGAATAGAAAATATGATCCAAAAAAAGTGTATGTATATCACACGTACACAACCACACTAGGCCCCAATTACTATTGTTTGTACCCCTAAAAGGCTAGATGAGGAGTAGGGGGGGTATGGAACAGGCAGCACCCTCAAATCTTCAGAAGTATGAGATGAACCCCAAAAACTTGGAAAGGTGGATCTCTCTCACACGTACCAACACAGACTATCCCCCAATTTAACTGATCCCCAAAGGTTTTTGATTAAATAGCGGAATAGAAAATATGATCCAAAAAAAGTGTATGTATATCACACGTACACAACCACACTAGGCCCCAATTACTATTGTTTGTACCCCTAAAAGGCTAGATGAGGAGTAGGGGGGGTATGGAACAGGCAGCACCCTCAAACCTTCAGAAGTATGAGATGAACCCCAACAACTTGGAAAGGTGGATCTCTCTCACACGTACCAACACAGACTATCCCCCAATTTAACTGATCCCCAAAGGTTTTTGATTAAATAGCGGAATAGAAAATATGATCCAAAAAAAGTGTATGTATATCACACGTACACAACCACACTAGGCCCCAATTACTATTGTTTGTACCCCTAAAAGGCTAGATGAGGAGTAGGGGGGGTATGGAACAGGCAGCACCCTCAAACCTTCAGAAGTATGAGATGAACCCCAACAACTTGGAAAGGTGGATCTCTCTCACACGTACCAACACAGACTATCCCCCAATTTAACTGATCCCCAAAGGTTTTTGATTAAATAGCGGAATAGAAAATATGATCCAAAAAAAGTGTATGTATATCACACGTACACAACCACACTGGGCCCCAATTACTATTGTTTGTACCCCTAAAAGGCTAGATGAGGAGTAGGGGGAGTATGGAACAGGCAGCACCCTCAAATCTTCAGAAGTATGAGATTGTGTTCACTGTACCCCACAAAGATTGAGTTCACTGCACCCCACAATGATTGTGTTCACTGCACCCCACAAAGATTGTGTTCACTGCACCTCACAAAGATTGTGTTCACTGTACCCCCCAAAGATTGTGTTCACTGCACCCCACAAAGATTCTGTTCACTGTACCCCACAAAGATTCTGTTCACTGCACCCTAAAAGGATGTTGTTCACTGCACCCCACAAAGATTGTGTTCACTGCACCCTAAAAGGATGTTGTTCACTGCACCCCAAAAAGATTGTGTTCACTGTACCCCCCCAAAGATTGTGTTCACTGCACCCCACAAAGATTGTGTTCACTGCACCCCAAAAAGATTGTGTTCACTGTACCCCCCAAAGATTGTGTTCACTGCACCCCAAAAAGATTGTGTTCACTGTACCCCCCAAAGATTGTGTTCACTGCACCCCACAAAGATTCTGTTCACTGTACCCCACAAAGATTGTGTTCACTGCACCCCAAAAAGATTGTGTTCACTGTACCCCCCCAAAGATTGTGTTCACTGCACCCCACAAAGATTCTGTTCACTGCACCCCACAAAGGATTTTGTTCACTGCACCCCAAAAAGATTGTGTTCACTGCACCCCAAAAATGATTTTGATCACTGCACCCCAAAAAGGATGTTGTTCACTGCACCCCAAAAATGATTTTGTTCACTCCACCTTAAAAAGATTGTGTTCACTGCACCCCACAAAGATTGTGTTCACTGCACCCCAAAAAGATTGTGTTCACTGTACCCCCCAAAGATTGTGTTCACTGCACCCCACAAAGATTCTGTTCACTGTACCCCACAAAGATTGTGTTCACTGCACCCCAAAAAGATTGTGTTCACTGCACCCCAAAAAGGATGTTGTTCACTGCACCCCAAAAAGGATGTTGTTCACTCCACCCCAAAAAGATTGTGTTCACTGCACCCCACAAAGATTGTGTTCACTGCACCCCAAAAAGATTGTGTTCACTGCACCCCAAAAATGATTTTGTTCACTGCACCCCAAAAAGGATTTTGTTCACTGCACCCCAAAAAGGATGTTGTTCACTCCACCCCAAAAAGATTGTGTTCACTGCACCCCAAAAAGATTGTGTTCACTGCACCCCACAAAGGATTTTGTTCACTGCACCCCAAAAAGATTGTGTTCACTGCACCCCAAAAAGGATGTTGTTCACTGCACCCCAAAAAGGATTTTGTTCACTGCACCCCAAAAAGATTGTGTTCACTGCACCCCACAAAGGATTTTGTTCACTGCACCCCACAAAGATTGTGTTCACTGCACACCAAAAAGGATTGTGTTCACTGCACCCCAAAAAGATTTTGTTCACTGCACCCCAAAAAGATTGTGTTCACTGCAGCCCAAAAAGATTGTGTTCACTGCAGCCCAAAAAGATTGTGTTCACTGCAGCCCAAAAAGATTGTGTTCACTGCAGCCCAAAAAGATTGTGTTCACTGCAGCTCACACACAGAAAAATGGATGTGGATCACTGACACCTGCCTATCTCCAATCCCACACCACACAGCAATATCGATTGTAGTTTGTAGAACACAGTTTCCCTAAAATTCAGCAGACTCTGTCCCTAACAGGATTGAGAAGAGATCGTAGATCAGGATTGAGTGCAGATTCACCCCACCCCCCACACAGCAATATCGATTGTAGTTTGTAGAAGACACTGACCCTATAATTCAGCAGACTCTATCCCTAAAATGCCTACAACTCGCCCTGCCTAAACACTCCGACCTGTCCCTCAATTCTATCCGGACACAAATGGTTTTTTCCTGCCTATCTTTCCCTAATCAGCAGCCAGCACATTGATGTGTGCTCTGTCCCTTAGCTAAGCAGCAGAATGAAGCTGCTGCGGCGGCTGCCTCGAACTTATAAAGACTTGGTCACATGCTTCAGACGGCCAATCACAGCTACTAAGACATTTGCAGGCATGGCTGGGATGGCTTAAGGCACACCAGTTAAACGATTGTTGATTGGCTGTTGAAAGCCCGCCATGAAAAGAGCGCCAAAGCATGCAAAACCCGGAAATAAAACGACCGAACACGGATTTTTACCCGAACATACAGTAAAGTGTCCGTGTCCGTGTTCGGGTAAAAAAAATCCAATTATTCGGTACGAACACGAATAATACAGTCCGTGTTCGCTCAACACTATTAGTCAGTGTTCCTGGTCTTGCTAGTCAGTGTTCTTGGTCCACTACTGCTGTAAGGACAGCATCCTGACAGCACCCCAAAAAGCCCTTCTAAGGGCTGGTATTTGTGTAATTTTTTTTTTTTAATATATATATATATATATATATATCTAGTGTCCCCAAAAGCCCTTTTAAGGGCTGGTAATTGAGTTTTTTCTTTTTATATATATATATATATATATATATATATATATATATATCTAGTGTCCCCAAAAGCCCTTTTTAGGGCTGGTAATTGAGTATTTTTTTAATATATATATATATATATATATCTATTGTACACTGCAGTTGCCTGCCCGCTGTGTGTGAGAGACCACAGACCCACCACAGACTGTACTGTGTGCACACCACACTCATTTCGGGTGGCACAGTACCTTGCATTTTAAAAAATATTTTTTTTTCCTCTGTCATAATTGCAGTGAGTGCTGTGTCAGGTCCACAGAGTGCACTGTACCCACTGCAGTGCACTGCCCACCACTGATATATATACAGTGGCACAGCATCTTGTTGCAAATTGAAAAAAAAAAATATTTTTTATTATTGCAGTTGCCTGGGCTGCCAGTGACTGTCAGGTCCACAGAGTGTACTGTGCCCACTGCAGTGCCACTGCCCACCCACCACTGATATATACGGTGGCAGGCATGACTTTTTTTGGATTTGTGTCTGGGGGGGGGGTCTAAAAAGCGTACCTGTGAAGTTTCAGCTCTGTAGCATGTCCAGAACCAGAAAAAAAAGATCATATAGGTTTAAAAGGGGTTCCCACCATCCCTGCTCTACTGAAAAATGATCTTTTTTTCTGGTTCTGGACATGCTACAGAGCTGAAACTTCACAGGTACACTTTTTAGACCCCCTAGACACTAAATCACACAAAAAAGTTCTTAAAAATTGTAATTTTTGATAGAGAGACAATTATTGGAAAACTTAGAAAAAAAAAAGAAAACTTAAAAAAAAAAAAAATTTCTTTGGATTTATTGTCTGGGGGGGGGGGGTCTAAAAAGTGTACCTGTGAAGTTTCAGCTCTGTAGCATGTCCAGAACCAGAAAAAAAAATAGAATTAGGGTTAGGGCTAGGGTTAGGGTTAGGGCTAGGGTTAGGGTCAGGGCTAAGGTTAGGGTTATTTTTAGTGCTTAGGGTTAGAGGGTTAGAGTTAGAGGGGTAGGGGTAGGGCTACTAACTCTAACCCTAAGTATCTCACCGTAACCCTCACCCTAGCCCCTAACACTAAACCTAACCCTAACCCTCTAACCATAACCCTAACCCTCTAACCTTAACCCTAACCCTCTAAGCCTAGCCATAAAAATAACCCCAACCCTAAACCTAACCCAAGCCCTAGCCCTAACCCTAGCCCTAAGCCTAACCCTAGCCCTAACCCTAATTCGTATTTTTTTCTGGTTCCGGACATGCTACAGAGCTGAAACTTCACAGGTACACTTTTTAGGCCCCCAGATGCTAAATCCAAAGAAATTTTTTATTTTTATTTTTTTTTAATTTTTCCAATAATTGGCTCTCTAACAAAAAATTACAATTTTTAAGAACTTTTTTTTGTGTGATTCAGTGTCCATGGGTCTAAAAAGTGTACCTGTGAAGTTTCAGCTCTGTAGCATGTCCAGAACCAGAAAAAAAATTAGAATTAGGGTTAGGGCTAGGGTTAGGGCTAGGGTTAGGGTTATTTTTAGTGCTTAGGGTTAGACAGTTAGGGTTAGAGGCGTAGGGGTAGGGTTACTAACTCTAACCCTAAGTATCTCACCGTAACCCTAACCCTAGCCCCTAACACTAAACCTAACCCTAACCCTTAAAGCCCAGTTCCTGTCCCATTTTGGTGGGTTCTGGTCTGTTTGCGGTTGTTTGCGGTGCGTTAAACGGGGAGTTTGGTCTGTCACTGTGAAGCGGGCATAACCCTTACACTACCTGATCGATACAACATCATACCTGATGCGTCAACTACGTAATTTTCCATGGGAGTTTTGCCATGGATCCCCCTCCGGCATGCCACAGTCCAGGTGTTTGTCCCCTTGAAACAACTTTTCCATTACTATTGTGGCCAGAAAGAGTCCCTGTGGGTTTTAAAATTCGCCTGCCTATTAAAGTCTATGGCGGTTCGCAATGTTCGCCGGTTCGCGAACATTCGCCGATGTTCGCGTTCGCCGTTCGCGAACGGCGAATTTTATGTTCGCGACATCACTAATGATAAACAGAATCCACCTGTGTGTAATCAAGTCTCCGTATAAATGCACCTGCACTGTGATAGTCTCAGAGGTCCGTTTAAAGCGCAGAGAGCATCATGAAGAACAAGGAACACACCAGGCAGGTCCGAGATACTGTTGTGGAGAAGTTTAAAGCCAGATTTGGATACAAAAAGATTTCCCAAGCTTTAAACATCCCAAGGAGCACTGTGCAAGCGATAATATTGAAATGGAAGGAGTATTAGACCACTGCAAATCTACGAAGACCTGGCCGTCCCTCTAAACTTTCAGCTCATACAAGGAGAAGACTGATCAGAGATGCAGCCAAGAGGCCCATGATCACTCTGGATGAACTGCAGAGATCTACAGCTGAGGTGGGAGACTCTGTCCATAGCACAACAATCAGTCGTATACTGCACAAATCTGGCCTTTATGGAAGAGTGGCAAGAAGAAAGCAATTTCTTAAAGATATCCATAAAAAGTGTAGTTTAAAGTTTGCCACAAGCCACCTGGTAGACACACCAAATATGTGGAAGAAGGTGCTCTGGTCAGATGAAACCAAAATCGAACTTTTTGGCAACAATGCAAAACGTTATGTTTGGCATAAAAGCAACACAGCTCATCACCCTGAACACACCATCCCCACTGTCAAACATGGTGGTGGCAGCATCATGGTTTGGGCCTGCTTTTCTTCAGCAGGGACAGGGAAGATGGTTAAAATTGATGGGAAGATGGATGGAGCCAAATACAGGACCATTCTGGAAGAAAACCTAATGGAGTCTGCAAAAGACCTGAGACTGGGACGGAGATTTGTCTTCCAAAAAGACAATGATCCAAAACATAAAGCAAAATCTACAAAGGAATGGTTCACAAATAAACATATCCAGGTGTTAGAATGACCAAGTCAAAGTCCAGACCTGAATCCAATCGAGAATCTGTGGAAAGAACTGAAAACTGCTGTTCACAAACGCTCTCCATCCAACCTCACTGAGCTCGAGCTGTTTTGCAAGGAGGAATGGGCAAAAATTTCAGTCTCTCGATGTGCAAAACTGATAGAGACATAGCCCAAGCGACTTACAGCTGTAATCGCAGCAAAAGGTGGCGCTACAAAGTATTAACTTATGGGGGCTGAATAATTTTGCACGCCCAATTTTTCAGTTTTTTATTTGTTAAAAAAGTTTGAAATATCCAATAAATTTTGTTCCACTTCATGATTGTGTCCCACTTGTTGTTGATTCTTCAAAAAAAATTACAGTTTTATATCTTTATGTTTGAAGCCTGAAATGTGGCAAAAGGTCACAAAGTTCAAGGGGGGCGAATACTTTCGCAAGGCACTGTATATATAAATACATACATACGTGTGTATATATATATATATATATATATATATATATATATATATATATATATGTAGATATACATGTTCAGGGTTTGCTCCCCCAATTTTTTGCTTGTTTATTATGTATTCGGTCTGACCAGACTTCTGTGGTTGAGCACCCCACCCCCCACACCCACCTGTACTCTATCAGTGTCCACTATCAAGTAGATATAGGAGGAGTCCCTTGTAGTGCATTAGCACATCTCTCCCAGCAAGGAGTGTTGTCTCCAAGGGTTAGAGAGGCTGGATTCACCCCTTTTTTATGGATAGTGTAGGACCCACTGATAATGGGGTACTTTGACGCAGTGGTGGGCTTGAGCACGATATGGCCATATGGTGGAACTAAATCCCCATTTTTATTTATGGATTGTCTCCATATTTGATAGTCATTTCTTTTGCATGTGTGCGCTATTCTTTTTTAATATACATGTCGCTTGGTTCATAGCTGCACCGGCTTTAGATATACATGTTCAGGGTTTGCTCCCCCAATTTTTTGCTTGTTTATTATATATATATATATATATATATATATATATATATATATATATGTATACATACATACTTTAACTTATTTATAGTTTTTTATTATATTATAATTTATGATTTTGCGTTTCAAACTTTATCATACCCGAGATGTTATAAAGAAGAACGCACAGAAAAAAAAATCATATGTGAATAGTTGGTTTGGGCTGCTCATTCTTAAGAATTACATGCAAAATAATGGTACCGCTTTCAGCACCTAAAATCCGAAAGAATCATACCGCCAGGGAGGTTAAGAGCACTAAATGTCACTTTTGTCTACTGCTTCTTTCCTCTGCTATTTGCATGAATCACTTCTGACAAGTTTTCCTGACACCAAGAGAAATATGGTGACAAGAGAGGGGACCTCCAGCAGATTGGCAGCCTCAGCTATTTTCCTGTGTGTTTTGTAGAGGGGGTGTGTCCCTTCCCTCCAATCAGCTGTCAGGGCTCACCTCACTGATCTCTGCAGAGTGTGACTTCAGCTATCTACCCCTTTTTTCTGAACTCTCAGACAAGCTTTCAAATTCAGAAGTTTAAACAGATGTAGAGAAGAGAAGATTGCATATAGACAGGTACAACTTATGTAGGATGGGTTGTTTTATCTCTGTGTATCACCTGAGGCCAGTCACTTCACTGGGTATATGTAAGGGTTTACAACCACTTTAATTTGCAGGGATTTTATCTTACTTCCTGCTTTGGCTTTAAAAAAGGAAGTGAAGGGAATTCTTCCCAATGGGACACAGATGGGCAAAAAAATCTGACAGGAGTTAAAACTCTCTCTTTCTCTATTAAAAATGAAAAAAAAGTTTTGCCTATAGTTCTACTTTATTTGCCCATGTTTCAACTACGGCACTACAAAAGTTAGAGGAAAGGTTAGATTAGTGCTTGATGATGTCTGAGCATTGCCCAGTTAAAGCAAGGCAATACACTTTCCAAATAGAAGCATCCAAAAACATCCTAAATATTAAACCAGACATTCTTCTACATTTTCTGGTATAACTTTTTATTTTTTATTATAAAGTATGCCAAAACAAGCAAACGTTGACATGGGTATGAAAAAATTCAAGTAGAAAAAACTACTGCTTCTACATTTCATAATTGCCTTGCGGGTATAATCACATTCCATCCTGCTTTGGCTCACCACCACCCAGCCCGCTATCTCCTCCTGATTTGTGCTGTGACAGTCTGTGGATTCCCCCTCACCTCCTCCACTGTGGTCCAAGACATCCATGTAAGTTTAAGCTAATGCTTAATAAATAAACATTAAGAATTCATGGTCCAGTGCCTTGGTCACTTGTTTGTATAACTAAAATAATATCTTTGGATGAACATAATATTTGAAAAAAAAAAGGCATCCAAACATAAAAAAATTTAAAAAAGAATATAAAATAAGGAAGTCTCTTGACTTCAGCTTTTGAAAGCTAAACAAATCGTTAGTTAGCATCTGGTCTGGATTTGTGGAAATAAATGGGTCGTACTCAAGTATTAGTTTCATTATCCTAAAAAATGTATTTCTCATAAAATTTTGGAAGTGTGATATTAAAATAGGTTTCCTTTTATTTTTATGAATTATGCAGGATGTTCAATGGTTTGGCCTAGGGATGAGCACAACATTTAAATTTGGTCCCACTGGCCATGAGTTAATTCACAAAAAGTTTAGAATTTCCTACCCCAATATAACACTGGAAAGCTAAGAGGAAGAAATCCGATGCTCTGCTCCAGACACCATGCCTGGATACTCTCTAACCACTGGGCGCAGGCACTCCAGTGGTTCACTGTCCACATTGCAAGAATTTTATGTAAAAGAAAAGAAGAAAGCCATAGCAGCAGATTTATTTGTACATTTGGTCACTGAGAGATCTACTTGCGTCTCCAAGTTTCGGCAGTCAGCCCCTCTACGTCGCTAGCCTGTGAGGGTCTAGGGAGCGAGCGCGCGCCGCTGGAGGCACGCTCCTGCTCGCTCACAGACCCCCCCCCTCCGTGCGAGTGACTGGCGGACCCGATGTCCGCCGGTCACTCACGATCGTCGGTTACAGCGGGAGAAAGGCAGGCGGCTAATGTAAACACAGCCGCCTGTCATTCTCCCCTGTGTAACAGCACAGATCATACGGTCCTGCTATGTAGGACCGTAGATCTGTGCTGTTACACACACAGCCACATCCAATCACAGTAAGAATCACGCCCCTAGGGACACACTTAACCCCTCCCTCTCAAATAAAGTTAACCCCTTCCCTGTCAGTGTCCTTTTTACAGTAACAGTGCATATGTATAGCACTGATTACTATAGTAAAGTCACTGGTAACCCCAAAAGTGTCAAAAATGTCAGTCAAGGGTCCGATCTGTCCGCCGCAATGTTGCAGTCCTGCAAAAAAAAAAAATCACAGATCGCCGCCATTACTCGTTAAAAAAAAAGAATAAAAATGACAAAAATCTTTCCCTTAGTTAGTAAACGCAATAACTTTTGCGCAAACCAATCAAAATACGCTTTTTGTGATTTTTTTACCAAACATATGTAGCAGAAAACTAATTGGCCTAAAATGTTAAAAAAATTTGATTTTTACATTTTTTTGGGGGAATTTCATATAAAAAAATGTGAAAAATATTGTTATTTTTGCAAAATTGTCGCTCTTTTTTTGTTTATAACGCATGATCAAAAAATCGCGCAGGTGATCAAATCGAAAGCTCTGTTTGTGGGAAAAAAAGGACGTCAATTTCATTTGGGTACAGCATCGCACGACCGCGCAATTGTCCGTTAAAGTCACGCAGTGCCGAATCGCAAAATAGGCCCTGGTCAGGAAGGGGGTAAAATCTTCCGGGGCTTAAGTGGTTAAGCTCTTCATTGACTGAAATGCATTCGAGGAAAAGCAGGTGGATCTGAAAAATTATTTTGCTATAGATTTTGGAAGAGCGTCTCTCTTTAATTATTTTATACTACATGTTTGCAATGGAATGCTAAAGTAAGGATCAGCAATTTAGAGCCTTTTTAGTGGGTGGTTATGCATACATTCATTATCATTCAGGAAGTTTTACCAACTGGCTTGAGCTAGTAGGCCACCTGAGCTGGCTGCACTAGTTTGCAATCTGAATGGTTGCTATTAATTTCAGCAAAAAGGCTTTTCACTTTGCAAGGGATTTTTCTCTTTAAAAGTTTAATTTTCCCTTATCTTAGTGAAGCTCTGCTTACTTCCATCATCCAATCATGCGTGAGTAAGTGCCGATTCACACTTATGCGCTTGCGCTTGCAATGCGAATTTGCAGTGCGAGTTTACCTTATGTTTTTCAATAGTACCAGCGCGATTGTAATGAAAATTTGATTGCGTTGGTTATGTTAATTAAGCTCAGGAGGGGTGGAGCTGAGGGGAAAATCAAACAAAAAATAAGAATTCGCACATAAGAATTCGCACATATCTGAACTGATAATGCGAGTCCAGACCGATTTACATTGATGTCTATGGAGACTAAATTCGCAACGCAACGCTGTAAACTCGCACAAGACCCTTTTTATCATCGCATCACATTTGCATCTGGATCGCAACGCATAGATGTGAACGACCATCACGAATTCAATGTATTTTGTAAATGCATGCGATTGGAGACTATTTAGAACGCATCGCATTCGCAGTACAAGCGCATAAGTGTGAACCGGCACTAAAAATACTGTTTTTTTTTTTTTTTTTTTCTATTTGCATGCGATTGGGTATTCTTTCCAATAAGAATTTTCACCATATTCACTAAGGTATGGAATAATTCCCTTGCAAAGTAAAGTCTATTTTCCTTTAGTAAATCTGTTTCTCAATTCTTGCTGCTCTTTACAATAACTAAGCCTGCCTATTTCTAGGCACTTTGGTGTTGAATTAGCCTATTAGTGTGCAGTTAGTGAATGTCAGACATCAGCCTTTGGGTGGGAGATAGAAAATCAGAGCGTCGGGCTGTGCACTGGACCTTTGAGTCTCAGCTTCCTTTTACCTGTTTATTTGTGTTGTCTGTGCTCTCATGCAATGATACAGCATGTGCAGCACTTCATGCAGATGTCAGGGGATTTTGCTGGCTCAAAAAGAAATCTATATTTTGGTTTTAAAGAAATTCATAAGGAAAAACATTTAAGCATGTTAAACTCATAATGGAATTCAGCTGGAAATTTCATTTAACCTTTCAGGTCGAGGTTCAGCAAAAGACCACTTCCCAGTAGAATGCTTAATGTTACTGTGTACTTATGAATAGATATATTTTCTCTGTATTTCCAAAGACCATGCACTTACAGGTATGTGGAATGATCTTGTGAAAATAAAATGAAATCACTTTAGATTAAATGCAGAGGCTCTTTCGGCAGATGTATGAGAAGTGGAGGACAGACATGTATCTGTTGCTTGTGGCAACGGTTTTGATTTTAAACTAATATTTTGCTAACACAAGTTGACATCTGCCACTGGTTGCAATGGCAACATATGCTTTTCTTCTTTTACTACTTCTACTACTCTATTTTGTAAAGTATTTTCTTTTCAATTGGTTTTTGTTGAAATATAAGCAGAAACAGGAATTGATGACATTACACTTCAACAGTAATGTTTACAAAATGGCTCATATTGTACATCAAGTGGTATGAATATCCAAGCCTTGCATTTACATTAATTGACATCACAAATATAGGTAACATTGAACTGTAGTCTATAAGGTGGAGAGTTCAGAGGGAATCATACACACTATACCTAGATTTGGTAACAGTACATTGCAAGGTGGTGGAGAGTCATTAGTAAGAGATACTGGTAAATCATCAAAGATGGTAAAAATGAATGCACGTTTGGATAGATAATAGCAATAAAGTAAAAGATAAAATAAAATAAATATCAACAGAAAAAAAAACTAAACAAGCACTGACACCGTCATATCTAAAGCTATTTGTCTTAAGGGTTCAGCTCTTCTCCTGATAGTTGGTTAGATATGGCCTGCTGATGGAAAGGTTTGGACCCAACTGCTCCATCTATATTCAAAGGAGGTTAGTGTCTGGAAGATACATGCAAAGAATCTTTCATACTGATAGGCCTTATTAACTCGGTTTATAACATCTGTGACATTAGAGGCTTTAATCCTTTTTCAGTGAGAATTTATTGTGAGGTGGGTTGCTAATAAGACATGTGCTACAACTGTGCGGAATTGCAGTGGGATCTTATCTATGGTCAGATAGAAAAGTGCTAGACTTGGGGAGGGAGATAAGAGGACACCTGTCACTTTAGAGATGAAAGAAAAGACAGTTCTTCAGAAGCTCTTCAGGTTTTTACACTCACACATTACATGTAGTAGGTTCCCCACTCCAGAGAGGAGAAGAGTCTTTAAAGATTTTGGACATCCTAAAGGAGGTTAAGTACCTTCTATGCAATGTTTTAAGGTAGTTGTCCCAATGGTTGGAAAATTGAGGTGATTTATATATTACTGACACAGCTTGTGTCCATTTCGCGAGGGAGAAGCTTTCACCTAGTTCTTTTTACAATTCCTCCATATGGGAGGTTTTGGTGGTGTTCTTCCTGTGTTGTAGGTAAAAATAGCATCTAGATATTCCTCCTTTTTTGTATGGTCTGGTGGAGAACATTTGCCAGACCTCTTTATTGAGATATACAGTCAGGTCCATAAATATTGGGACATCGACACAATTCTAATCTTTTTGGCTCTATACACCCCCATGGATTTGAAATGAAACTAACAAGATGTGCATTAACTGCAGACTTTCAGCTTTAATTTGAGGGTATTGACATCCAAATCAGGTAGACGGTGTAGGAATTACAACAGTTTGTATATGTGCCTCACATTTTTTAAGGGACCAAAAGTAATGGGACAGATTAACAATCATAAATCAAACTTTCACTTTTTAATATTTGGTTGCAAATCCTTTGCAGTCAATTACAGCCTGAAGTCTGGAACGTGTAGACATCACCAGACGCTGGGTTTCATCCCTGGTGATGCTCTGCCAGGTCTCTACTGCAACTGCCTTCAGTTCCTGATTGTTCTTGGGGCATTTTCCCTTCAGTTTTGTCTTCAGCAAGTGAAATGCATGCTCAATCGGATTCAGGTCAGGTGATTGACTTGGCCATTGCTTAACTTTCCACTTCTTTCCCTTAAAAAAACTCTATGGTTGCTTTCGCAGTATGCTTCGGGTCATTGTCCATCTGCACTGTGAAGCGCCATCCAAGAGTTCTGAAGCATTTGGCTGAATATGAGCAGATAATATTGCCCGAAACACTTCAGAGTTCATCCTGCTGCTTTTGTCAGCAGTCACATCATCAATAAATACAAGAGAACCAGTTCCATTGGCAGCCGTACATGCCCACGCCATGACACTACCACCACCATGCTTCACTGATGAGGTGGTATGCTTTGGATCATGAGCAGTTCCTTTCCTTCTGTTACGGAACCATGAACCAGACGTACAACAACAGATAAGTGAAAATAAGAAAGCTTTATTGAAAAACAAGCTATAAAGCAAAAGTCCAAACGGATGGCAAAACCGATGCAGAGTCTTTGCGAAGCCAGGGGCAGGAACCAGCAGGGTAGTCAGACGAAGCCAGGATCAGGAACCAGCAGGGTAGTCAGACGAAGCCAGGATCAGGAACCAGCAGGGTAGTCAGACGAAGCCAGGAACAGGAACCAGAAGTAGCAGCAGTCTTGGTAGCATGTGAACACAGGAGGACCAAGCAGGGAACTGAAGCCACAGACCTCCTATATATATGAGCTAGGTATCCAGCTCCTCCCAGTGGGAAGGAGGAGCCGCAGGGTGGGAGGCTACAAGAAACCCAGAAACCAAGATGGCCGCCAGCACATGTCAAACGAAGGAGAACAGCAAGAAGGTAAGACCATGACAGTACCTCCCCCTCAAGGGCCCCTCCTCCGCGGAGTAAAGAACGGTTTCTGAGGGAAGCGTGCGTGGAAGGCTCGGAGCAAGGCAGGAGCATGGACATCTGCGGAGGGAACCCAGGAACGCTCCTCTGGACCATAACCACGCCAATGAACCAAAAACTGCACCCGACCGCGGACCAGGCGTGAGTCCAGGATATTGCTCACCTCATACTCCTCACGATTGCCCACTCGGACCGGACGAGGCCGAGGAACCGAGGAAGTGAAACGATTACACACCAGAGGCTTCAACAGGGAGACATGAAACACGTTGGAGATCCGCATGCCAGGAGGAAGCGCAAGGGCATAGGCTACCAGGTTTACCCTGCAAAGCACTCGGAAGGGACCAACAAAGCGAGGCGCCAGCTTGGGAGTGGGCACTCGAAGGTTGAGGTTGCGGGTGGACAACCATACACGGTCTCCGGCCTGGTAGGAAGGAGCAGGCGCTCGTCTGCGATCAGCCTGGAGTCTCTGGCGCTGCGCAGAGACCTCAAGGGACTTCTGGATCTGTACCCAAGAAGCACGTAGGACGGAAAGGTGATCCTCCACAGCCGGAATATCCTGGGGAGAGAATACCTCCGGTAACACGGCAGGTTGGAACCCATAGTTGGCCATGAAGGGAGACGTCCCAGAGGAAGAGTTCACCGCCGTGTTCCTGGCAAACTCAGCCCAAGGCAGGAGGTCAACCCAATTGTCTTGGTGATCGGAGACATAGCAACGAAGGAATTGCTCCAAGGCCTGATTGGAACATTCTGCGGCCCCATTGGACTGAGGGTGGTAGGCCGAGGAGAAGGAGAGATGAATCCCCAACTGGGAGCAAAAGGCGCGCCAGAACCTGGACACAAACTGACTCCCCCGATCCGACACAATCTCCTTGGGCAAACCGTGCAACCGGAAGACCTCCCTGGCAAAAATCGTGGCCAACTCCTGTGCAGAGGGTAACTTCTTGAGAGGAACACAGTGACACATTTTGGAAAACCGATCCACAATCATGAGAATGACCGTATGGCCTCGGGATGCAGGGAGGTCCACAATGAAATTCATCCCCAGGTGTGACCATGGGCGCTCCCCGGTGGCTAAGGGCTGCAGAAGGCCCAACGGAAGGTGCCGAGGGGACTTACTCTGGGCACAAACGGAGCATGCCGCTACATATGCGGCGATGTCGGAACGTAGGGAAGGCCACCAGAACAGACGTGAAACAGCCCAGGACAGCTGATTCTTTCCAGGATGCCCCGCGGTCTTGGAGTTATGGTAGGTTCGCAACAACCGAGTGCGCAACTCCTCAGGCACAAAACATCTGCCGTTGGGTCTCCCAGAGGGAGCACCAGATTGAGCCGCCAAAATCTGCTCACCCAGGGGAGAGGTCAGGCTGGTGCGAATGGCAGCCAGGATCTGATTCGGAGGTATGACCGAAGTCGGAATCGACTCCTCCCTGGACAGGTCGGAGTACTGCCGTGATAAGGCATCAGCCCTGATGTTCTTGGAACCGGGTAGGTAGGAGACCACGTAATTAAAACGTGACAAGAACAGAGCCCATCTGGCCTGACGTGGTGTCAATCTCTTGGCCTCAGAGAGGTAGGTCAGATTCTTGTGGTCCGTCAGGATGAGGACCGGAACCACCGAACCCTCGAGCAAGTGCCTCCATTCTTTAAGAGCCTGCACGATGGCCAATAACTCCCTGTCACCAATCTGGTAGTTGCACTCCGCGGAAGACAGTTTCCGGGAGTAAAACCCACAAGGAAGCAGAGGACCCTCTGGTGTTCTACGCTGAGACAGAAGGGCGCCTACTCCCGTCTCAGACGCGTCCACCTCGAGGACAAAGGGCAACCCAGGGTTGGGATGCGACAGAATCGGAGCCGACACAAAGGCGGACTTTAGAGCCTCAAAAGCTCGGATGGCCTCGGGCGGCCAGACCTGGGAATTACTGCCCTTCCTGGTCAGATCCGTGAGAGGCTTGGCTAGCATGGAAAAGTCCCTGATGAACTTCCGATAATAATTGGCGAAGCCCAAAAAGCGCTGCAGGGAGCGAAGACCACTGGGCTGGGGCCACTGTAAGACAGCCGAAACCTTCTCAGGGTCCATGGAGAACCCCTCAGCGGAAATGATGTAACCTAAGAAGGTTACCTGGGATCGGTGAAATTCGCATTTCTCAAGCTTACCGAACAGCTTGTTCTCTCGTAACCGTTGCAACACTCGTTTGACATCCAGAATGTGGGTCTCCATGGACTCAGAATATACCAAGATGTCATCCAGGTAGACCACCACACACTGCTGCAACAGGTCACGGAAAACATCGTTGATGAATTCCTGAAAGACTGCGGGCGCATTGCACAGCCCAAAGGGCATAACCAAGGATTCATAATGACCGGTCCTGGTGTTAAACGCGGTCTTCCACTCATCGCCCGCCTTGATCCTTACGAGGTTATATTCCGCCCTCAGGTCGAGTTTGGTAAAGACCGTGGCCCCTTTAAGGCGATCGAACAGCTCGGAAATCAAGGGTATCGGGTAAGCGTTCTTGATCGTGATGCGATTGAGACCCCTGTAATCGATGCAAGGCCTCAACTCACCGCCCTTCTTCTTCACAAAGAAAAATCCAGCCCCTGCTGGGGACGAGGATTTTCGAATGTGTCCACGTGAAAGTGCCTCCCTCACGTACTCCTCCATGGCCTCATTCTCCGCTACCGACAGTGGATAGACTTTGCCACGAGGAGGAACGGCACCAGATTGTAACTCGATGGCACAATCGTATGGGCGGTGCGGAGGTAGGGCAACCGCGCGCACCTTATCGAATACATCCCGGTACTCCTCGTATTCAGGGGGCAACAGAGAGTCCGAGGAAGTACACAGCAACTTGACAGGCCCATGGATGCAACTAGCCCCACACTGCGGTGACCACGAGAGGATCTCGGCCGATCTCCAATCGAAAATCGGATTATGCTTCTGGAGCCAGGGGTACCCCAAGACCACCGAGTAGTGTGGAGACGAAATAACCTGGAAGCAGACCGACTCTCTGTGGACGGCACCAATGGCTAACCCCACTGGAAGGGTCTCATGAGTCACGTGTGGCGGCAGAAGGGGTCTGCCGTCTATCGCCTCAAGAGCCAGAGGAGAACCTCGAGCCTGCAGAGGAATGGAATTGGCGGCAGCGAACACACTATCAATGAACAAACCACCTGCACCAGAGTCCACCAACGCCTGGGTCGTCACCGAGCCCCCGACCCAGGAAAGGACAACAGTGATCAGTGGTTTGTCAACACGGGAAACCGGGGACGAGGAGACTCCACCCAAGATCTGCCCCCGACAGGATCTCAGGTGCGAGCGTTTCCCTGGACGGTTCGGACATGCCAACCGAAAATGCCCACCGAGACCACAGTACATGCATCGGCCCTCGCGTCTCCGGAGTACCCTCTCCCCCTCGGACAGGCGAGCAAACCCCAGCTGCATGGGTTCACCCCCAGACAAGTCATCCCCAGGAGGCGTGGGAGGAGAGGGAGGCACGGGTGGGACAACAAAGGTAGGCGCCAATCTGTTAGGAGGCCTCCGCAGACTCTCCTTAAAGGAAGGTCTCTCCCTGAGTCTGGTGTCAATCAAAATCAGGAAAGAAATAAGAGACTCGAGCTCCACTGGTAGGTCCTTAGCTGCAACCTCATCCTTCAAGGCATCCGAGAGACCATGAGAGAAAGCAGCGACCAGAGCCTCATTATTCCAGCCCACCTCTGCTGCCAGGGTACGAAACTCAATGGCGTATTCAGCTACGGATCGTGAACCCTGTCTGATGGACATAAGGAGCTTCGCAGCAGAGGCAGCACGAGCCGGCACATCGAATACCTTCCGAAGAGAAGCAACAAAACCGGAAAACTCGGCAACCACCGGATTGTTGTTCTCCCATAAAGGGCTGGCCCAGGCCAAGGCCTTGTCCGAGAGCAGCGAGATTAAGAAGCCCACCTTTGATCTCTCAGTAGGAAAGGCATGTGGCAGCAACTCTAAATAAATGCCCACCTGGTTAAGGAAACCTCGGCACTGAGTTGGCTCTCCCCCAAAGCGCTGTGGAAGGGGGGCAGAACCGGACATACCCCGAAACACCGCAGGCGCAACAACAGGTGTCGGGGTAGACTCTGGCGCAATAACCGGAGCGGCAGTAGGAGCGGACCCAGGAGCGACAACCGACCCATCGGCAACGGGAGCGAAATGAACCGTGCGTTCAAGCAGGGTTTGCAACGCCACGGCGAACTGACCCAACAGGTGATCCTGCTGATCAAGTCTGGCAACCAGCGTGGGTAGTGAGGATGGCCCTGCACCGTCAGAATTCGTGGCCTGTGGTACCGTGCGTTCAAGCAGGGTTTGCAACGCCACGGCGAACCGACCCAACAGGTGATCCTGCTGATCAAGTCTGGCAACCAGCGTGGGTAGCGAGGATGGCCCTGTACCGTCAGAATTCAGGGCTTGGTCCTAATGTTACGGAACCATGAACCAGACGTACAACAACAGATAAGTGAAAATAAGAAAGCTTTATTGAAAAACAAGCTATAAAGCAAAAGTCCAAACGGATGGCGAAACCGATGCAGAGTCTTTGCGAAGCCAGGGGCAGGAACCAGCAGGGTAGTCAGACGAAGCCAGGATCAGGAACCAGCAGGGTAGTCAGACGAAGCCAGGATCAGGAACCAGCAGGGTAGTCAGACGAAGCCAGGAACAGGAACCAGAAGTAGCAGCAGTCTTGGTAGCATGTGAACACAGGAGGACCAAGCAGGGAACTGAAGCCACAGACCTCCTATATATATGAGCTAGGTATCCAGCTCCTCCCAGTGGGAAGGAGGAGCCGCAGGGTGGGAGGCTACAAGAAACCCAGAAACCAAGATGGCCGCCAGCACATGTCAAACGAAGGAGAACAGCAAGAAGGTAAGACCATGACACCTTCTCCATACGCTTCTCTTCCCATCACTCTGGTACAAGTTGATCTTGGTCTCATCTGTCTATAGGATGTTGTTCCAGAACTGTGAAGGCTTTTTTAGATGTTGTTTGGCAAACTCTAATCTGGCTTTCCTGTTTTTGAGGCTCACCAATGGTTTACATCTTGTGGTGAACCCTCTGTATTCACTCTGGTGAAGTCTTCTCTTGATTGTTGACTTTGACACACATACACCTACCTCCTGGAGAGTGTTCTTGATCTGGCCAACTGTTGTGAAGGGTGTTTTCTTCACCAGGGAAAGAATTCTTCGGTCATCCACCACAGTTGTTTTCCGTGGTCTTCCAGGTCTTTTTGTGTTGCTGAGCTCACCGGTGCGTTCTTTCTTTTTAAGGATGTTCCAAACAGTTGATTTGGCCACACCTAATGTTTTTGCTATCTCTCTGATGGGTTTGTTTTGTTTTTTCAGCCTAATGATGGCTTGCTTCACTGATAGTGACAGCTCTTTGGATCTCATATTGAGAGTTGACAGCAACAGATTCCAAATGCAAATAGCACACTTGAAATGAACTCTGGACCTTTTATCTGCTCCTTGTAAATGGGAAAATGAGGGAATAACACACACACCTGGCCATGGAACAGCTGAGCAGCCAATTGTCCCATTACTTTTGGTCCCTTAAAAAGTGGGAGGCACATATACAAACTGTTGTAATTCCTACACCTTTCACCTGATTTGAATGTAAATACCCTCAAATTAAAGCTGAAAGTCTGCAGTTAAAGCACATCTTGTTTGTTTCATTTTAAATCCATTGTGGTGGTGTATAGCTCCAAAAAGATTAGAATTGTGCCAATGTCCCAATATTTATGGACCTGACTGTAGTTCATGAAGGGGGTGTTTGCCCAGCAGGTGCTTAATTTGCAGGGATTGGAATGTTTTATTGCCTAAATCTACAGGTAAGAGTTCCTTGACTATTGTTAAACCTCTATGTGTCTAAAATGCCATTTGAAAAGATGGGATAAGATAGTCAAATACTGAGAGAGGTGTATCCACAGGTGTTCGTTTTATTGTCTGTGAGAACTTTTGGATCAAGTGATCCCAGTCCAGATAATTAGGGATGCGTGGATAGATGGTATCTTAGGGTAGAATAAAGGTAGGCCTAAGAGTTTAGCCAGCAATGGTGAAGGAAGATCTCTGTTGTTGAGAAGGTGTTTTTCTAGCGTAACCCAGAGACGGTCCAGTTGTGTATTAAACCATGCATGTAATTGGTCTAAGATTACCGCATTGTGGTAAGTCCTTATTTTCCTGGAAATCCTACTCCCCCTTATTTCTATGTGTGAACAAAGATCAAAATGGGATTTTAGTTTTTTTTTCCTTCCCAAATAAAACGTTATAGGATTTGGTCACTTTTCCCAAAAAAAAAACCCCAAAAAACTGTTAGGCAGTCGTATAGGTGTGGTGTGGTCTAAAATAGAACAGAATTTTAGGAGGTGTTAATTAGGGATGATCGAACGGTTCGGGTCGACCATCGGTTCGACCCGAACATTGACTGTTCGAGGTTTGGCCGAATTTAGAACTTTTTGCTGAAATGGTTCGGAATTTGGCAACCAGAACCGACCAAAATGCAATGGGCCAGGAAATGGGCTTTAAAAGCCTGTGATTGGACCAGATCCATTAGCAAAAGCCAATTGAGGGGGCAGGAGAATGCTAGGAATGTGATTGGAGTGACTAGGGGGTCCCTAGGCCAATCATTAGTGAATACGCCCCCCAGTATATAAGATAGCCCCCGACAAATTCCTAGCATTGTAATACAGGGACATGGAAGAGAGTGGAAGCAGTTCTGTTAATTTTACTTTAAAAGTGTCATTTAGCATTTATTAATGTGAGGAAAGGGATATCTAGTGTAGTTAGGGTGCTATTTTCCACTTTAGTTAGATGCAAAAATTTAGTTTCTGTAGGGAAAGTGTTAAGTGCCAGGGTGACCGTAATGCAGTGTAGGGTGAACTGACACTGACTGCTATGGCAGGGTGACCAAACCCTTCCATATCAGGGTGACCGCTATAGAGACAACATTGTTTCTCTTAGGTCACATTCAGTGCACTAATATGGCTTCTCGCCGGTCAGCCTGCTTTTTGGCTGCAGGCGTTTATAGGGATTTTTTGAGGACAATTTTGGAGTCAGGCATGACATCTAAACTTGTGTATTGGGGTATATATACACACACATGCTTTTTCTGCGTCAAGGGTTAGAAATACTGTAAGCTTCAGAAGTTTGAACATGCGGCGAGTACCGTCCAGTGCTTGCCTTCCTTTCACAAAGCCTACCTGGTCAGCATTAATAAGACAAGGTGTAATGTTAGCTATCCTATTAGCCAGTAGCCTAGTGTAGATTTTCAGGTCCATATTTAGGAGGGATATTGGACAGAAATTCTGAGGACAATCCGGCGTCTTCCCTGGTTTTGGCAAAGTAACAATAGTAACAATAGTGGTATGCAACATTTCTTGTGGAAAGGCGGCCAAAGATGCAGTATGGTTAAACAGTCTGGCCAGATGGGGTACTAGAACATCATTATATGTTTTATAATATTCTGCAGTAAACCCATCTGCTCCAGGAGATTTATTATTAGTTAGTTTCTTAATAACCCTGTGGATTTCATCCTCCGTAATGGGAAAGTTAATTTCTGTCAGGGCATCCTCAGTAAGGATGGGAAGGGAGACTGAGGAAAGAAAGTTATTGATGAGAGATTCAGTGGGTTGAAATGTTTGAGGATCATCTTTAGGGTTATACAAGCTTTTGTAATACTTTCGAAAGGCATTAGCTATATTGTGAGGATGGTATACTTTTTATTGGGTCTTGGGATCCATTATATGAGATAATTTGGTTTTAGCTAGTCTGTGTTTCAGGTAAAGCGCTAGGAATTTACCTGCCTTATTACCCTGGGAATAATGCAAGGTTTTAAGCTTCCTTAAAGATCTCTCATAGTCAGTAATGAGGAGTTCCCTGAGGGAGTTTCTACAGTCCTGTAGTTTATCCATATTGGATGCAGACAAAGATTTTTTATATTGTGATTCGAGCGATTTAATAGTATTCAGGAGTTTAGTTAATGTTTGCATCTTTAGCCGCTTTTCTCTGGCCACCAATTGTAACAGGATACCCCTGCAGATAGATTTATAAGCACACCAGACAGTGACAATATTGACATCAGAAGTAGAGTTAAAGCGGAAGAATTCTTCCAGTTGTTTCTTCAGGGAGTCTCGAGATGATTGTTTCTTGAAAAGCGACACATTGTTACACCACATAAATTGAGGCAGTAGAATTGAGTTCTTCTAAGACAATAGAAATTGGTGCTGTATTTTGGCTTGAGAGGCTTTTACCAGAGTTGGGAGGTTGGAAAGGAATAGATCAATTCGAGTTTATATCTTATGTGGAGCTGAATAGTAAGTATAGTTCCTCTCTCTGGAATTTAAACATTGCCACATTGTCATGCAGATCTGCAGAGTGGAGGAAAGGTTGAAGAGTAGAGCGGGATGTTGAAGGTTTGGCTGTGGAGTCCAATGTAGCATCAACCACTGTGTTAAAGTCTCCACATATTAATAGCAGGCCCTTGCAAGTTTTCTGAGTGTTTTTTAGTAGAACTCGGAGGAAATGAATTGGTTTCTTATTTGGGGCATAAAGGTTAACTAGAGTATAGGTGGTGTTGTTTATATCGCAGACCAGGACAATGAACCTTCCCCATGGATCCAGAATACTGTCATGGAGGAAAACTGAGTTATTGATTGTGATCATAGTTCCTTGTTTTTTAACTTCTGAATTAGCAGTGAAGATGTGTGGATATGATTTATGGGAGAATTTAAGAGGTTTTTTTGCCAAGAAATGTGTTTCTTGAACAAATATATTGTCCCCTTTAAGATTTTTGGCTTCCTGCCACAAAGCTTTACTCTTGAAGGGAATATTAAGCCTGTGTGCATTTAGGGAGATGCTCTTTAGACCCATCATGTATGGTTGAGTAAATGCTGTGTATAGGAGTAGTGTATTCCTTGTAAAAAAAAAGTAGATGAAAATACCTGACGGTAGGTAGCTCTCAGGCTGCAATCGCTGATGTAAGTCGAGGGAGTCTCTTCTATAATGTAGTGAAGAAGCTTTTCCTTGTAGATTTGGCAGTGTCATTGAAAAACTAAGAACATTAAAACAGAAAAAGTAAAACCAACAAAAAAGAAAGGAATGAGATATTTCTCTGTGTATGGGTAATACCGTTAAAACTTGTGGGCGAAATGCTCTATATAGCAGCACTGAAAAGATGGTAATGATGTGCACCTGATTAATGCAATTAAAGCCCTTAAACACAGTGCTTTGGTGGGAGCTGTCCATCTGGTGGTATTAGGCCCCATTGTTTGGCTAGGCGAATACCCTCTGATACTGAGGAAATGGCGTAGGTACATCTCTCCCATGTAACCAGGAGTCTGGCTGGGAACCCCCAGTGAAATGTTATTTTATTGTTGTGGAATAATTTGGTCAGTAAGGATAGTTGCTTGCGAGCTTGCATGGTGTGCGGGATAGATCTGCATAGATTGTGTGTGATTCCCTGGTACGGGTCTGGTAGTGGGGAGTTTTTCCTGGCATATTGTATCAAAGCATCTTTAACGTGGTAAAAATGAACAATCGCTAGAAGGTGGGCTTGGTCCACTAAAATTTTTCTCTCTGGTATTTCTGGAACTGCTATTTCTAATCTTTATGGACAGCATGCTAACAGGAATGGTACCAGCCGATTGGCGAAAAGTCCATGTGGTACCAATATTCAAAAAAGGACATATGTATAGTCCTGGTAACTACAGGCCCTGTCAGCCTAACATCAATAGTATGTAAACTATTTGAGGGGATGATAAGGGACTATATCCAAGGATTTGCTGATGAAAACAGTATCATTAGTAATAATCAGCATGGGTTTACAAAAGGTCATTCTTGCCAAACTAACCTGTTAACCTATGAGGAAGTGAGATTCCACCTGGAAAAGGTAGGCCTCTGGATGTGCTGTATCTAGATTTTGCAAAAGCATTTGATGCAGTCCCCCGCAAACGCTTAATCTATACACTGAGGTCTTTAGACATGGACAATAGGGTTTTCTCTTTGATAGAAAACTGGTTACAGGGGCGCGTCCAAAGGGTGGTGTTAAATAACATGTGCTCAGAATGGTCTAGAGTGGTAAGTGGGGTACCCCAAGGCTCTGTCCAAGGACCAATTCTGTTTAATTTGTTTATAAATGATACAGAGGGTGGGATAAGGAGCTCAATCTCAGTGTTTACTGACTACACAAAAATAGGTAGGGCAATAACATCACAGCGGGATGTAGAAACCTTAGACAACTAGATGGCAAAAAGAGGTTTAACGTTGAAAAATGTAAAATAATGCACTTGGGGGTAAAAATATAAATGCAGGTTACTTACTAGGGGAGAAGCTGTGGGGGATTCCAGGATGGAGAAGGATCTGGGGGTCCTAGTAGATGACAGACTTAGTAATAGCATGCAATGTAAAGCTGCAGCAAGCAAAGCCAGCAGAATATTAGCATGCATTAAAAAAAGGGATTTACTCCAGAGATGAAATGATAATTCTACCACTTTAATAAACTCTGATCCGGCCACATCTGGAGTATTCTATTCAGTTTTGGTCAGTAATCCTCAGAAAGGATGAACTGGAGCTAGAGAGAGTCCAGAGAAGGGCAACAAAATTAATAGGGGGGCTGGAGGACCTCAAATATGAGGAAAGACTACAAGCGCTCAGGGCCGTCTTTTCCACTGGGCATACCCGGCGGTTGCCCGGGGGCCCCACTTGCCAAGGGGCCCCACATGGATCGATGGATTGGTGGCATGTTGTCCCACTCCCTGGTGGTCTAGGGCCCCCCCGTTCCGTTGTCCGGTGTCCGCCAGTCCGCCCGGGCCCCCCCCTTATTGCTTCCTTCCCTCGAGTCCGGCGGCAGCCGTGGGTGGCTCGAATCTGCACTGCACACACTGGTTGCTAAGGCCAGCCCGATTAGCATCTAGCAACCAGTGACGTGAGCAGCAGAGCAGACCCAGTATGCACAGCGCCGCCGCTGCCGCAGCGGAGGACTCGGAGGAGGATCCTCCTGGCTCCTCCTCGTCGGCTCTCCTCCTCACTCCTCTCCTCCGGCTCCGTCCGTCTCGAGTCGCTGTCGACCCTAGAAGAAGACTGGCTCCGCCTCCGCCTCCACCCACCTCCTCCCATGCCATGTGCAGTGCAGCCGTGTAAGGTAAGGTAAGGCTGCCACAGCCTGCCAGTTTTTTTAACTCTCTCTCATTCTCAAATCTCATGGCATGATGTCATGTGATGATGATGGCAATGTAGTATGATGGGATCTAATCGATGTGACAGTGACAGAGTCAGACAACTACTACCTGTCCTGGCTGGAGGATATACTACCTACTATATATTGGTCCCTGGCCTATATGTATATAGTAAGGTATATATTATCCTCCAGGTAAGTAGTTGTACTCTCTTGTAGTATAGTGTTCCCTGTAATGTGTATATAGTCTATATACATATTACAGGGAACACTATATACTACAAGAGAGTACAACTACTACCTGGAGGATATATACCTTACTATATACATATTACAGGGACCAATATATACTACAAGACAAGAGACAACTACCTGGAGTATATTATATACCTTACTAACTATATACATATTACATGGAACACTATATACTACAAGAGACTCTTGTAGTATATATTGGTCCCTGTAAAATGTATATAGTAAGGTATATCCTCCAGGTAGTTGTACTCTCTTGTAGTATATAGTGTTCCCTGTAATGTGTATATAGTCTATATACATATTACAGGGAACACTATATACTACAAGAGAGTACAACTACAACCTGGAGTATATACCTTACTATATGAATATTACAGGGACCAATATATACTACAAGACAAGAGACAACTACCTGGAGTATATACCTTACTATATACATATTACAGGGAATCCTATATACTACAAGAGACTCTTGTAGTATATAGTGTTCCCTGTAATATGTATATAGTAAGGTATATACTCCAGGTAGTTGTCTCTTGTAGTATATATTGGTCCCTGTAATGTGTATAGTAAGGTATATACTCCAGGTAGTTGTACTCTCTTGTAGTATATATTGGTCTCTGTAATATGTATATAGTAAGGTATATACTCCAGGTAGTAGTTGTACTCTCTTGTAGTATATAGTGTTCCCTGTAATGTGTATATAGTCTATATACACATTACAGTCGCCCTCTTCCTCCAGGCACCCCTCCCATTGGTCGCCGGCTATCGCTGCTCCACAGGGGGCCCCAGTGCACTGCATTGCCCAGGGGCCTATAAGGCTCTTAAGATGGCACTGCAAGCGCTAAATGTATACTCCCTGGAGAAGAGACGCTTGAGAGGAAATATGATAGCGATATAACAATATTTCATAGGTAATCCCTGTGTAGGTAGGATACTACTCCGTCAGTCTCAGGTAGTGTAAGAGGACACCAGGGCACACAATGAGATTGGAAGAGAAGTGATTTAACCTTATGCTGTGTAGGGGGTTTTTACTGTCAGGGCAGTAAGGATGTGGAACTCTTGCACAACCAGTGGTGTCAACAGGAAGTATTGATAGTTTCAAAAGACTGTTGGATGTGCATCTTACCAAACACAATACGCAGGGATATCCTGAATATATACTGAAGGAAAATTTGCATTCATCAGCCCGGAAGCTGCGAATGGGACGTACTTAAACATTCCAACATGACAATGATCCTAAATACAAGGCCAAGTCAAGCTGTCATTGGCTACAGCAGAATAAGGTGAAGGTTCTGGAGTGGCCATCTCAGTCTCCTGACCTCAATATCATTGAGCCACTCTGGGGAGATCTCAAATGTGCAGTTCATGCAAGACAGCCCAAGAATTTACAGGAACTGGAGGCTTTTTTGCCAGGAAGAATGGGCAGCTTTACCACCTCAGAAGATAAAAAGCCTCACCCACAAATACCACAAAAGACTTCAAGCTGTTATTGATATTAAAGGTGGCAATACACAGTCATTTGGGTAGTTTCTGTTGTCATTATGATTACAAAAGAGTAAACACAGTTGATTGATAATAAATGGCTTCAGCCAAACACTAACCATGAGCAAAACAAAGGTTTTGTGTTATCATTCATATTCTCTGAAAAATGGCCAAGAAATTATAAATTCTGCCAGGGTGTGTAAACTTATGAGCACAACTGTAAAGAGCTGCCTGCTCTCAGTTTTTAACAAATTAGGTTTAGATCAACTTTAAAGCGGAGTTCCTGCCTCGGGGGTCAATTTGAGCTAAAAATACCCCCGGGACAGTCAGGGCTAGTACAACATTCCATTATGGATAGCCTCTGAACTGTCCCGGGTCGCACTTACCTGTAAGAAGAAATACTTACCTTGAAAATTTCTTCTCCAGCGCTGCCATCTTAGGTGTGGGCAGCTGAAGACGCAGCGTCCCTCTTCGTGCCCTCATGGTGTCCTCTTCCGTGCCCTCTTCGTGATGCCGGAGTCCCACAATGCACTGCAACCGGCATGCCCAGAAGCTGTTTAGCAGTGAATACCGTGCCTGCACCGGAAGTGACGAGCGGGGCCAGTGCAGGCGCATTGATTCCTGGGAGCGATGACGTTCAGCTCCCAGGAATCATCGCAAACTGGAAGTGACAGCGTGGGCCGCGGCCGCAGAGGGAGGAAGTGGAAGGAAGGTGAGTATATTTTCTTCTATAATAAGGTCAGTGACCAAAAAAAAAATCACCATTATCCATTTCTTTTTCAGGTTCCCCTTAGCAAGCGGATGGCCCAAAATCGATTTTAGCGATTTTGAGGCCGGAACTCCACTTTAAGGTTATATTGAGTGTATTCTTTTCCATAAGATGCCAATCAAAATTTAAATACTGCATTCATCAACTGTCTAAAAGGCTTCACAAACTGATGTCAGTAAACCGTACTGTCTGTGTGCACGACACAAAGTTCTTTTTTTATCATTTCAAACTGAAATGTATAAGAGCCCATACCAGCAAATATATGTGATCTTAACTGAAAGCTGATTGGTTACTTAAAGGTACACATTGCTCTTTGCTTACAGAATAAAAGCCAGTGTTAAATACATATAACAGAACTGAAATAATATTTTCCCCATTACCAGCATTGAGGTAGTTAATGTCATGATGACCCAGACCACATTGTGCTTTGCAGCTGTCAAGTGCATGGAGCTCCTTTGTGAGCGGAGGGCTGATGGTAGAATCCTCTTTTGTTGCCCTGATTGAGATTAAGTACATGTATAAGAAGATCAAAGGGCCTTCTATCAGGGCAGTCCTCCTAACTGGCACGGTCTAATGAGAGGAAAGTGTTCTGAATAGCAATGCCCCAACTCAGAAACAATAGACTACAGAAAGGACTTCACTAGCCTCTTTTCGCATCAGGTCTGATGTGGCTTACAACAAGCTAAAGTGTATTAGGAACCAATCACAATGTCTCCTTCTAATAGATGTTATTCGTTATTGGTGAATAATGCAATTGGCGTTTGTTTTTTTCAATAGGTAAGAAAAACTTTGTTTAAGGCACTGAGCCTACATAACATCATTGCCTGGGGCTATTTAGCACAGCAGCTGGAAGTGCTGTACAAAGAGTAGACACTGCTTCTTGGTCCTCACTTCATTAGTGGCTTGGAGAAGCATGCAAAGAATACAGAAACAATTATACTTGGAATCACATCTTCCATGCTAAAGCATTTGTTACCCTTCTTTTTATGTCTTTACTAGGGTGGGGCGAGGACGCCATTGTGTTGGATGGTTTACCTGTAATGCCGAGGATTTTACATGCGCATTTACTCCTTCCCTTTGAAATGTAAACTTTCGTTTTTTTTAATAAATAGTTTGTGGCATACTACACTATTAGTTCTCCCTTTATACTATGCATGAGTATATACTATTGGAGACCTATATTATGCATGAGATATACCTATTAGAGACCTATACTATGCATGGGATATACCTATTGGAGACCTATACTATGCATGAGATATACCTATTAGAGACCTATATTAGGCATGAGATATACCTATTGGAGACCTATACTATGCATGGGATATACCTATTGGAGACCTATACTATGCATGAGATATACCTATTAGAGACCTATATTAGGCATGAGATATACCTATTGGAGACCTATACTATGCATGAGATATACCTATTGGAGAGCTATACTATGCATGAGATATACCTATTAGAGACCTATACTATGCATGGGATATACCTATTGGAGACCTATACTATGCATGAGATATACCTATTGGAGACCTATATTAGGCATGAGATATACCTATTGGAGACCTATACTATGCATGAGATATACTTATTGGAGACCTATGCTATGCATGGGATATACCTATTGGAGACCTATATTAGGCATGAGATATACCTATTGGAGACCTATACTATGCATGAGATATACCTATTGGAGAAATATATTAGGCATAAGGTATACCTATTGGAGACCTATACTATGCATGAGATACACCTACTTGAGACCTATACTATGCATGGGATATACCTATTGGAGACCTATACTATGCATGAGATATACCTATTGGAGACCTATACTATGCATGAGATATACCTGTTGGAGACCTATACTATGCATTAGATATACCTATTGGAGACCTATACTATGCATGAGATATACCTATTGAAGACCTATACTATGCATGAGATATACCTATTGGAGACCTATACTATGCATTAGATATACAGGGAGTGCAGAATTATTAGGCAAATGAGTATTTTGACCACATCATCCTCTTTATGCATGTTGTCTTACTCCAAGCTGTATAGGCTCAAAAGCCTACTACCAATTAAGCATATTAGGTGATGTGCATCTCTGTAATGAGAAGGGGTGTGGTCTAATGACATCAACACCCTATATCAGGTGTGCATAATTATTAGGCAACTTCCTTTCCTTGGGCAAAATGGGTCAAAAGAAGGAATTGACAGGCTCAGAAAAGCCAAAAATAGTGAGATATCTTGCAGAGGGATGCAGCACTCTTAAAATTGCAAAGCTTCTGAAGCGTGATCATCGAACAATCAAGCATTTCATTCAAAATAGTCAACAGGGTCGCAAGCAGCGTGTGGAAAAACCAAGGTGCAAAATAACAGCCCATGAACTGAGAAAAGTCAAGCGTGCAGCTGCCAAGATGCCACTTGCCACCAGTTTGGCCATATTTCAGATATTTGCAACATCACTGGAGTGCCCAAAAGCACAAGGTGTTCAATACTCAGAGACATGGCCAAGGTAAGAAAGGCTGAAAGACGACCACCACTGAACAAGACACACAAGCTGAAACGTCAAGACTGGGCCAAGAAATATCTCAAGACTGATTTTTCAAAGGTTTTATGGACTGATGAAATGAGAGTGAGTCTTGATGGGCCAGATGGATGGGCCCGTGGCTGGATTGGTAAAGGGCAGAGAGCTCCAGTCCGACTCAGACGCCAGCAAGGTTTAGGTGGAGTACTGGTTTGGGCTGGTATCATCAAAGATGAGCTTGTGGTGCCTTTTCGGGTTGAGGATGGAGTCAAGCTCAACTCCCAGTCCTACTGCCAGTTTCTGGAAGACACCTTCTTCAAGCAGTGGTACAGGAAGAAGTCTGCATCCTTCAAGAAAAACATGATTTTCATGCAGGACAATGCTCCATCACACGCGTCCAAGTACTCCACAGCGTGGCTGGCAAGAAAGGGTATAAAAGAAGAAAAGCTAATGACATGGCCTCCTTGTTCACCTGATCTGAACCCCATTGAGAACCTGTGGTCCATCATCAAATGTGAGATTTACAAGGAGGGAAAACAGTACACCTCTCTGAACAGTGTCTGGGAGGCTGTGGTTGCTGCTGCACACAATGTTGATGGTGAACAGATCAAAACACTGACAGAATCCATGGATGGCAGGCTTTTGAGTGTCCTTGCAAAGAAAGGTGGCTATATTGGTCACTGATTTGTTTTTGTTTTGTTTTTGAATGTCAGAAATGTATATTTGTGAATGTTGAGATGTTATATTGGTTTCACTGGTAAAAATAAATAATTGAAATGGGTATACTGTATATTTGATTTTTGTTAAGTTGCCTAATAATTATGCACAGTAATAGTCACCTGCACACAAAGATATCGCCCTAAAATAGCTAAAACTAAAAACAAACTAAAAACTACTTCCAAAAATAGTCAGCTTTGATATTAATGAGTTTTTTGGGTTCATTGAGAACATGGTTGTTGTTCAATAATAAAATTAATCCTCAAAAATACTCATTTGCCTAATAATTCTGCACTCCCTGTACCTATTGGAGACCTATACTATGCATGAGATATACCTATTGGAGACCTATGGAGTTTTAGACCCCCATTTTTATTGTGGGGTCCACATTACCAGGTGAGAGGATACCCATTGAGGTATGGTGGCAGGCACACTGGTGTTGGTGTCTCTTTGGTGAAGAGTTTTTATCACTAAAGAAGATTTGATAGAATGATCTCACGTTTATATAGTATAAGATTGGATACCCATGTTGAGATATTTTCTACACAGATATACACAATTTTTTTATTTATATCCATAAGGAGGTTGTTGAATATGGTTATATTATTTTATTATCTGATATACTGTATATACTCATCGGGCACTTTATTAGGTACACTCTGCTAGTACCGGGTTGGACCCTCTTTTGCCTTCAGAACTGCCTTAATTCTTCGTGGCATAGATTTAACAAGGTGTTGGAAACATTTTGGTCCATATTAACATGATATCATCACACAGTCACATCCATGATGTGAATCTCCCGTTCCACTACATCCCAAAGGTGCACTATTAGCTTGGGATCTGGTGACTGTGGAGACCATTGGAGTACAATGACCTCATTTTCATGTTCTAGAAACCAGTGGTGAGATGATTTGAGCCTTGTGACATGGTGCATTATCCTGCGGGAAGGAGCCATCAGAAGATGGGTACACTGCAGTCACAAAGGGGTGGATATGATCAGCAACAATACTCAGGTAAGCCATAGCATTTAAACGATGCTCAATTGGTACTAAGGGGCACAAAGCGTGCCAAAAAAAATATCCCCCACACCATTACACCACCAGCCTGGACGGTTGATACAAGGCAGGATGGATCCATGCTCCCTGTTGTTAACGCCAAATTCGGACCCTACCATCTGAATATTGCAGCTGAAATTTAGACTCATCAGACCAGGCAGTGTTTTTCCAATCTTCTATTGTCCAATTTTGGTGAGCCGGCATGAATTGTAGCCTCAGCTTCCTGCTCGTGGCTGACAGGAGTGGCAACCAATGTGGTCTTCTGCTGCTGTAGCCCATCTGCTTTAAGTTGTGTGTTCAGAGATGGTATTCTGTATACCTTGGTTGTAACAAGTCGTTATCTGAGTTACCGTTGCCTTTCTATCATCTCAAACCAGTCTGCACATTCTCCTCTGACTTCAACAAGGCATTTTCCTCCAAACAACTGCCACTCACTGGATATTTTCTCTTTTTCGGACCATGCTCTATAAACTCTAGAGATGGTTGTGTGTGAAAGATCCAAGTAGATCAGAAGTTTTTGAAATACTTAAACCAGCCCATCTGGCACAAACAACCATACCACATTCAAAGTAATTTAAATCCCCTTTCTTCCTCATTCCGATGCTCAGTTTTAACTTCAGCAAATCGTCTTCACCACGTCTAGATGCCTAAATGCACTGAGTTGCTGCCATGTGATTAGCTGAATCACATTATTTAATTAACTGTGTTACCAAGCAATTGAACAGGTGTACCTAATAAAGTGCGGGGAAGTGCATATATACAGTAAAACCTTGGTTTGAGAGTAACTTGGTTTAAGAGCGCTTTGCAAGACAAGCAAAATTTTCAAATAAATTTTGACTTGATATACAAGCGATGTCTTGATATACAAGTAGCCTCAAGTCACAGCTGAGTATAAAAGAGAAGAGAGGCGCCTCTAAGTGTAGCAATATGGTTAAATTTAATGAAGGTACAACATTTAGCAATTCACATGGTTGATGATTGGAACAGGCACATCTAAGTATGCAGGCATCAGGGGTAAAGCTGTCCACATAGACCATCCTCCGCACCGTCATCTACGTCATCCTTTCCATGCTGCCCCTCGCTTTCAGGTCGCTTTACTGCAGGGTGGTCTTCAGGATTACAGTCTAGCAGCCGACGGTGCAGAAGATGGTCTATGTGGACAGCTTTACCCCGGATGCCTGCATACTTAGATGTGCCTGTTTTATTCATCAACCATGTGATTTGCTAAATGTTGTACCTTCATTAAATGGAACCATATTGCTACCCTGTAGCTCCTGCTGGAATTTGCTTCCAATGCCCTTGTGGAAGCGGCTATTTGTGGATGGACATTGTATGGTTACACAACTTATCGCAATGCTATAATCTTTTTATATGTACTATAAATTGAAGGATTTATGAATAAATGGTTGTGGAACGAATCATCTGAGTTTCCATTATTTCTTATGGGGAAATTCGCTTTGATATAAGAGTGCTTTGGATTACAAGCATGCTTCCGGAACGAATTATGCTTGCAATCCAAGGTTTTACTGTATATCACTTACATGATTTGATGTTTCACATGAAGACTGAGGTATGTTTCGATATATTTTGATTGTTACAGTGTTTTTTACATTATTTGCACATTATTTGATAATTTGTGTGTATTTTGAATTAATTTGCATTTTTATACATACTGGAGCACTTCACAACTTTCTTAATAATAATAATAATAATAGCACTGCTTTTCCTGTGATAGTGAGAGGGATCTGGGTTATACATACCTGTTTTTTCCTATCAACTCTTCTTGGTAAACTTTTGCCATCCTTCGTTATTTTACTTATGTTGAGATTCAGACTTTTAAAAACAAACTTTTTTTCCCATTGAGGGAAAAGTAGCAGGCTCACTGGATAACTCATCTCCTCTACTACTGATACCTTCCATTTACCCCACCTCCACCACCACCACCACCATGTTCATCTGACAGAGCCCCTTCCAGAATCTCTGTGTACGTATGGTTCAGGTCTTGTTTATGGCTTACACTGTACTGAGAACCCTTTCTTTCTTCACTTGACATTACTTGGGTATGATGACTGGTACATACTAGCACTGTATCAGGAGAAGGAGGAGGCAGGATCACAAGCTGATGCAAAATTCCAGCTCATTGAAGAAAAGTGATAATGTTGCTTAATCCTCCAGTGAGAAGACTGGAAGAAATGTGAGCTAGAAATCTGCTCAAGCAGTTGAAAGATGTGTCACCTACCTGGCTGTGTTCTTTGTCTTTGCTCTTTGGCAGGTAACATATGTGTATTTGAGTTGTTGGGCAATTGGGAACATGTTTCCTCTTGTTTACCAACTTAAGCAACTTACCCGTACTGATGACCACCTCTACAAGAGGAAGTACTACCACGGGTATTCTTTTCGGACAGACCTTCAAACTTACCATATTTGCCCATATTTGGCAAAACTGTACTTCACTGGATACCACCGCTACAATTGCTATTGTCACTGAGGTCTTCACTAGAGTCAGCTCATACAAAGGGCATTGGTTCAAATTAGCTGAAGTAGAATTTGCACGCACACAAACTTTAATGGCATCCCACTCTTAGTCTGTAGGGCTCAATATTCAATTGGCACACTCTTTGCAGCTAAAAGTTTTAACTCTTCTGGGAAGGCTGTTCACAAGGCTTAGAAGTGTGTCTTTGGGAATGTTTGACCATTCTTCCAGAAGCGCATTTGTGAGGTCAGGCACTGATGTGGACTAGAAGACCTGGCATCTCCTCCAATTCATCCAAAAGGTATTCTATTGGGTTGAGGCCAGGACTCTCTGCAGGCCAGTCACAGTTCCTCCATCCCAAACTCGCTCATCCATGTCTTTATGGACCTTGATTGTGCAATGGTGCGCAATCATGTTAGAACAGGAAGGAGCCATCCCCAAACCGTTCTCACAAGGTTGGGAGCATGAAATTGTCCAAAATGTCTTGGTATGCTGACGCCTTAGGAGTTCCCTTCACTGGGACTAAGAGGCCAAGCCCAAGCCCTGAGAAACAACCCCACACTATAATCCCACCTCCAGCAAATGATTTGGACCAGTACTCAAAGCAAGGTCCATAAAGTAAACTCTGGACCCCAGCAGTGCAAAAAATGTATGTATAAAGGAATGCTGAGGAAGGGCAAGAAAAATCTTCTTAAGATCTTCTTAAGTTTCAATCCCAACACCTTAGGAGGCCACGGACTCTAGTTAAACCAATTTACCCTTAATTTGCATCCAAGTATTACATAAGACATGGTGCTATATTTTAATACATTAATATTAATAAAGTGTAAGTCGGTAATTAGAGCCAGAAGCTCCAAACTTTGTATGCATATGTGAAGTGGTGACAGTAGCAGTTACCAACGATATGACTTGCAACTTGTACACTTGGGATTTATGGTATATCAACCGCAATGTTGCCGAAGGCTGTTTTATATCCCTAACCAGTTAATCTAATAATTAGTAGTCATTATATTTTCAACCATTTTTCTAACATTTCTCCATGGTTTTTCAATAAAACTTGATGTTTATGTAAGCTCACCAGTACCACTAAGTGAGTTGTTATTTCACTCCAACTCCTTCCCAATGTAAACTGGCTTTTGTTACCATAGCAACAATGACCATTTGAAAAGCAAAGGGGAAAATGGCTAAAAATATAAAGTAATACTTTGCAGTATTCTTTGTTTAGACATTCACAACAGACAAACAGTGTCTGCATTGGACCATTACTTGTCAAATGATGGCTCAGTGTAGTGACACCCTTGGCATTTCCTTAGGGGCTTCACTGTGTGCCCAGAGGGTATTAAGTGACAGCTAATGGCCCAAAGCGCTTACCATTATAGCTCAATGAGATGTTTTGATAATGATCTAGACTAGAAAAAAAATCTACAAATAGAATTTCAGTAATACATACCTCAAGTTGTATTTGTAGAATCTTGGATTTCTATTATATGTTGGATGAAATGTAATCATGTATATTTAATTGCATCACTGAAGGAACAGAGATACAATTCTGTAAAACCCACGTTCAGCTTTTTGTCCCAATTTTTAACCTGTAATATTTATTAATTCCTGTACATAGTTTATTCTCTCAGTACAAATTAGTACCTTTTTTCCCCCTCTTTCTTTTGTTTTGTATCACAGGCCCCTCCCACTTTTGCTGCATAAGCGTACTCAAAAAATATTTGTGAGTATTCTAATAGCAAAAGGAATGGAGGTAATTTTAAGTTCTGCCTACATGATAACATAATCTGAGAAATATATATATATATATATATATATATATTTTTTAATAACGGACAACCATCGAAATTGTGATCTATATATATATATATATATATATATATATATATATATATACACACAGTATATATATATATATACACAGTATATATATATATATATATATATATATATATACCGTATAGGCAGTATATATAATTTATATATTTAGTTAGGGAAGTGGTATTAGCACTGCACTTATTAGGATATACTTTACAGTATATTACTGTATAGTGTGAATCACATAGGAGTACTTGTGTGTTAAGATAATAATAGGTATTCATAGGCAGCATGCTAGAATTTTTCTTTTTTTTTTTAACTCTAATATACATTTTAACATGTTTTAAATATTGTAAAAACATAAAGCTTTCATTAAAAAAATACTTCATTGCGATGCCATGTTTAGCCATTACCTGTTATAGGATGAAAAACTTCTTCTGTCACCCAATTGTTTTCCAAAATTGTCACCCTGTCACAGGCTTCCTATGGAGCCTGCAAGTTGTTATTTCAACATAGATTATGCACACATTTGTCACCCTATAAAAAATTTCCCCCCGAAAAATGCCATGCAGCCATCAGTGGGAATGCATGTAGACAGGGTGTGCCTGCAAAAAGTTTGCAGAAGAGCTACAGCAGTGAAATACAACAAAGCGTGAAAAAAAGTTGAATATTTATTACAGGTACTTATATAGCGCTGTCAACTTACGCAGCGCTTTAGATATATATTGTACATTCACAGCAGTCCCTGCCCTCAAGGAGCTTACAATCCCTAACTCACATTCATACATACAGAGACTAAAGGCAGTTTAGACAGCAGTGTAGGTAGCAGTTTGGAGTGTAGGAGGAAGCACACACAGGCACAGGGAAAACATGCAACTTCCAGACAGGTAATGTCATCTCTGGGATGCAAACCAACAACCCTACTTCTGTTAGGTGGAGGTGCTAACCAGTTAGCCACTATGCTGATGAGTATTTCATTTAAAAAATGGCAGTTGTTTATACTGCTTTACATCAACTTTAAAGTATATGTGAAGCCATATGTTGTAAAACAATGAATTCAGTTTAAAATAGAAATGAAAGGCAAAATGTTTGTTTTTTTATATGATCACATATTCTCGTGTTCTGCATGAGGGGCTTAGAGAGGTAGGAGTGAAGAAACATAATTACACTGATCTTCGCAGTACATGGCTGTGCATGGGGGCAGGTCAGTACCAGTCTGATCATTGGAGGCAGGCAGGCTGCTCTCCCAGCACTGCCAGAAAACTGACTATGATGGGATGAATGTTCCCTCATGCAATAGAAATACAAAGAGAACAGGATACTTTTTAACACTATCGTACAGACACAAATCAGGAATACAAAATTTTGGGGTAACATATTTTTTAAAACTACAACTGACATGTCTATGAAAACTGTTGGATTCTAGCCGCTTGCTGACCATATACTGTACATATACGGCAGCAAGTCGGCTCTCTTGCGCTGGATCACGTACCTAGTAATTGATCTGTGCGCTGGGGTAGGGAGCACGCCCACGTGCCCCCGCCATCCCAGCTGTGCTGCGATTGGCTGCAGCACCAACCAATCAGCGGGTGTCGGCCACTGACTGGTCGCTGGCACCTGCTCCAGACATTACTGAAGAGAGCCCTGTGTAGGTAAACATACACAGGGCTCTCTTCTGACCGCAGCAATGTGCAGTTTTTTTCTTCCTGTAAAGCAGGAAGTATAAAATCGCACATTGCTTAGTAAAAGCAGCACACAAAGTACACACAGTAACAAATGTTGGCCACACATTTAACCCCTTGATCACCCTAGATGTTAACCCCTTCCCTGCTAGTGTCATTAGTACAGTGACCGTGCATATTTTTAGCACTGATCACTGTATTGGTGTCACTGGTTCCCAAAAAAAGTGTCAAAAGTGTCAGTTAGGTGTCTGATTTGTCCACTGCAATATTACAGTCCCGCTATAAGTTGCTGATCACCACCATTACTATCGAAAAAAATAAATGAATAAATAAAAATTCCATAAATATATGCCATCGTTTTTGGATGCTATAACTTTTGCGCAAACCAATCAATATACCCTTATTGGGATTTTTTTTTTTTACAAAAAATATGTAGCAGAATACATTTTGGCCTGAATTGATGAAGATTTTTTTTTTACATTTTTTTTGGGATGTGTTTTATAGCAGAAAGTAAAAAATATTGTTTTTTTTTTTTTTTTTTTTTTTCAAAATTTTCAGTCTTTTTTGTTTATAGCACAAAAAATAAAAACTGCATTGGTGATTAAATACCACCAAAAGAAAGCTCTGTTGGTGGGGAAAAAAGGACATCAATTGTATTTGGGTATGGTATCGCACGGCCATGCAATTGTCAGTTAAAGTAACGCAGTGCCATATCACACTGGCCATGAAGGGGGTAAAACCTTCCGGAGGTCAAGTTGTTAGGGGAAAAAAAAGATATGAGGGGAAAAAAATAATGATTTATTTAAAGCTGGATCCCAGACAGCTAAAAAATGCACAAATTAAGAAAACTTCAACCCTAAGGCCTCATGCACATCAAAAATGATTATTTTTCAGGCATTTCTTTCAGCCTGTAAAAGCATCTCTGTGTTGGCCTATGTGTCCATGCACCAATAGGCATTTACAGGCATATTAGAAGACGGGCGTTTACAAGCTAAAAAATAAGCCATTACCAGCACATTTAGGAGAGGAGCTGAACAGCACAAAAAAAACATTTTCAGTTCCCAAGTATGGTATTAGGGATGATTTCAATTTTGTGAATACGCAGAAATATGTTGAGAATAGAAGAATCATGTGGACATATGAGAAGATAAAACATACACTTACATACAGTCAGATGAAGATTTTTTTCTATGCTGTCTGTTCAGCCATAGATCCTGAGAAATTGTGGCTTTTTCTCTGAATCTATGGTCGAATAGAAATCGACATATTTCTGAGTATTCACAAAATCAGCCCAATTACTATACTTGGGAACTTGATGGAATTGGATTGGCAATGCCAGAATTTTGATCAGGTTGCCATGTCATTGCCAGAATCAATGAAATCTTAAAGCGGAGTTCCGGGCACAAAATCAATATTTTTTTTTTGTGCCCCTCCGCTAGGTAGACATCACCTGAAAAGGAATTGGATAGTTAGGTTTTTTTTTTTTTTTTGTTTACTCACCTTGTAATTGAAGATCGTAAATACTCACCTCAGAGTACTTCCTCCCTCAGCGCCGCGGCTCACCCATCACTTCCTGTCTCGCGATGATTCCTGGGAGCTGAACGCCATCGCTCCCAGGAATCAATGCGACGGCACCGCCCCCCGCTCGTCACTTCCGGGCGACGCCGGAAGTGACGAGAGGGGCCGGTGCAGGCGCATTCTGGGACAAGAAGACGCGGGGAAGAAGACACAGAAGAGGACCGCGCCGGCTTCAGCTGCCCACAAGAGAGATGGAAACGCTGTGGAAGAAATTTTATAAGTATTTCTTCTAAAAGGTAAGTGCGAACCGGGACAGATCAGAGGCTAGCCATTGTGGAATGTACTAGCCCTGACTGTCCCGGGGGTATGTTCATTGAAAAATGACTTCTGTGCCCGGAACTCCGCTTTAAGAATGACTGCCTGTCATGGAATGTTAGATTCCCGAGTCATGTGTAGCACTGTCCCCATAGGGCTTGCTGTGTGATGACTTCTTGGGCCTTCTCTGTTTACCTGCAGACGGTCATTTAGGGACAGTTCATGCATTCTTACTCCCAATGGCTCGTTACTCAATAAACAGTCCAGGGGTTTTGGTTTTGTATTTATTGTGGAACTTGGATGGGAGAAGGAAATAGTTGGATACTCCAACTTGCTTTAACCATACTGCCACTTGTATGGAAGGGGTTAAGTATTCTTGCTCTCTCCAGCAGCAGACTTGAAGCAACTACATTATCTTCAGGACACTCTCTAGCATCCTCTTGACTGACACCTGTCCACTGATGAAGGGATGGCCCTCTCAGTACAGGCCCCGTGACACAGATCTGTACTCACTGTAGGCAGAATCAGATCCTTTTCAGTGTCTCCCTTCCAGTCAGCTCTGCAGGACCCCCGGATTCAGCTCCTCTCTGACTCTCAGGTCCTCAGGTCAACCACCTGAGCCCACATGGCAACTTCTACAAATGAGGGGCAGCTGCCCCCTCCCTCTGGAACCCCCGCTCTCAAGCTAAAAGGCCCCAAGCACACATGTGCCCTTAGTATTTATACAGTATCCCAGCATGCACCAATGCACTTTCCTCTGCCAATCACCAGGGCTCACTAAATGCCTGTGCAATCATTTGTCAGGTTCCCTCCCACTGTCCAATATGCCTCCCTATGGGACCAGTGTGAAACACTTCAGACAAACAGAGCTGCACCTGAGCACCATGAGCAGACCTCACTAGCAGATCTTTCTCTCTGGTAGGCAGAGAAAAATATAGATTTATCTGTCAATCTTTCTGGTAAGCAGTAAAGATCCAAAACTGTACTCTCTCTCTAGCACCTACCTAGGAGGGTGCTACACATGCATGATGCGTTACTTATCTGATATCACCACAGAGAGGAAGAAGGAGTAAGGTGCCCGGCATTTGGCTTCCTACCCATAGCAGTAAACCTGGGTATGATGCTGGTGCATGAAAGTGCAACACGGCACAGGGGATATTGCATGGAATGGTAAAGATGCAACTGAAAAGTAAGCACATTCTATACTTCTGTGTATACAAAATATCAGTGCACAACAAACTTAAACAAGCTGCAAACACAAAATTGATTAGGCTCCTTTCACACGATCAGACCGATCAGGTCCGTCTGTCTGTTTTTCAGGCGGACCTGATTGGCCCACCCATTCTCCTCTAGGAGGAGGAGCATGTCAGCAGACATGTGGCATCTGATCCAACAAGATCCTCTGAAAACAGCCAGATGGCGATACGTTCTCTATCCGTCCAGCGGGTCAGATTGGATGAAAACAAAACAAAATATAAATGACACAATGGGGTGGATTTACTACCACTTGGAAGTGCGCTTGGAAATGTAGTCACTGTAGATCTGACGGGAAGATCTGAAAGGAGGAGAAGCTCTGCTGACTTCTATCATCCACTCATGTGCAAGCAAAAAAAAATGCAGTTCTTATTTTCCTTGCATGTCCCCCCTCAAATCTACAGCGGCTGCACTTCCAAGTAAACTTCCAGGTGCACTTGCAGTGCACTTGTGGTGCACAGTGGATTTGCCATTAGTAAATAAACCCCAATGTAAATAAAATTATACACAAAGGCATGCCTAAATATGTATGTGTAAAAATGAAAGGGAAAATGTGAAACCAAAGTCCATAAAAATGTGCATTTAGGTCCAATATGATATATGTGACAATCAGAAGAAACAAAAACAAAATCTCCAAATACCCTTGTGATGTCACAAAAAAAGATTATTTTAAGTTCTATTCATAAAAACACATAAAAATGTATGCGCTCACAATAATAAATAGAACAAGCACCAATGTTAAAGTGTAACTAAAGGGAAAACTTTTTTTCTAGTTTTGGATAGAGCGGAGAGAGATTAGAACACCTGCACAGGTTTTTATTGCAGTCTGTGCCCTCGTAAAGGAGATTCACCTTCTCTATTTGTCCTGTTTACCATTATCAGTGAAAGTGAAAAAAAATCACAATTTTTGGGTTGTCCCCAGAAAAGTAATAGAGGGAAATATTCCAATGGGCACAGTTCCGGTAACCTGGGGGTCCCCAAGAAATTCCCTTAATTTGAAGGGATTTCCTCCCAATTCCTGTTTGGCTATAGAACAGGAAGTGAAGGGAATTGAAACAGAGATGGCGAAAAAAAAAATTTGAAAGGGGTTAAATCCCCCCACTATACTCAAATTGAGAAATGTTTTACTTTAACCACTTGCCGACCAGTCACTGTGACTGTACTGCAGCAAAGTGGCACGATTCCGTCCAGCAACGTAGACCTACGTCGCTGGACTCCTCCCCCTGTAGGCGGCGCGCTCCCGCTGTTTTCAGTCACAGCGGGAGTCGGGCCAGGGGAGGAGCGGCGGCGATCGCCGCTGCTCTTCCCCGATCGTCGGGGAATCTAGTTTGGAGATCCGCCCGCTTGTGTAAACAGAGTGGGCGGATCTCCAAAGTGACAGGGAGTGACAGATCGCAGTGTTCAGCATAGCTGAGTCACTCAGTCACCTCCCCCCACACACGTTAGTAAGCACCAGGCATACATTAACCCATCCTCTCCAATAAAATTAACCCCTTCCCTGCCAGTGTCATTTTTACAGTAACAGTGCATATTTATAGCACTGATTACTGTAGAAATGTCACTGGTACCCCCAAAAGTGTCAAAAATGTCAGTCAAGGGTCCGATCTGTCCGCCGCCATTACGCGTTAAAAAAAAAAACAATAAAAATGACATAAATCTTTCCCTTAGTTAGTAAACGCAATAACTTTTGCGCAAACCAATCAATTATTGTGATTTTTTTTTACCAAACATGGGTAGCAGAAAACAAATTGGCCAAAATTTTTTAAAAATTTTGATTTTTACATTTTTTTTGGGGAATTTCATATAAAAAATGTTAAAAATATTGTTATTTTTTCAAAATAAACGCTCTTTTTTTGTTTATAGCGCAAAAAGTAAAAATCGCACAGGTGATCAAATACAAACCAAAAGAAAGCTCTGTTTGTGGGAAAAAAAGGACGTAAATTTTGTTTGGGTACAGCGTCGCACGACCGCGCAATTGTCAGTTAAAGTCGCACAGCGCCGAATCGCAAAAAGTGGCCTGGACGTAAGACAGCAAAATCCTCCGGTGGTAAAGTGGTTAAGGGGCTGGCTTAGAGCCCTGCCACAGTACTTGTATATGTCACATCATTCACTGCTACAAGTCAGCTGCTTCTCTCTGGCCATCCACCATGCTTTTCACACCAAGATCGCAGATGTTTCCCAATGCGTATCATCAGCATGGCTTCATCAGGAGCACAGACGATATGTGACCCTGATGAGGTCTCATGGGACCATGGACCAAACATTGGGGCCATAGGGAACAAACACAGCCACCTTCTAACAGGAAGCTGGATTACATAAAAGGAATTTGGAGATTTGGAGGAGGCTGAGAACAAGAATGTACTTTTCTGAGTTAGGAATACATATATGAATGACATCGTTTAGTGTTATTTTAATGTTTTTGTTCAGTTGTACAGTTATTTCTTACAATGCATAAAAAAAAATATTTCAATTGCATTTCCTACATACAGTATATTATGATGAGATTATATGTGCATTACTGTATAATATGAAATATATATATATATATATATATATATATATATATATATATATATATATATATATATACACTTAATAAAATATATTATATAAAAAAACATGGTTATCTTTGCCTTATTCATTTATGCTTTTAAAATGCTGTGTTTCCACAACTTGGTTCCTTTCTTATATTGAAGAAAAAAAAATCAGGCATTCTTGGATATTCAGCCAGGATTTTAAATTTTCTTGATTCTGGCTTGAATAATTAATATTTGCTACAGGCCATGTAGTCTTTAGCTTGGGTGTCACAAGCTTATCCAATATGCTTCTTGACATAGAAAGCTTGACGTGTAAAACAGAGAAAGCATAAAAGAAAACAGGGGTAGCTCTGCTCCTCCCTTTAAGCTATGTATTGAGAATAATTGGCCAAAACGATGTGGCTGCCGCTTTTAAGAAATTACGTGATTAATTGTAATTTCTAAATGCCGCATTTTAAAATAATACAATATTTAAAGGGTAGACTGACGAAAAGCCAAGAGAACATTTTTGTAATTCTCGGGACCACAAAATTTGTATGCAGGCATTGCACTACCTGAACTTTGCAAGCATCGTGCCCAACCATGGTAATGATGACCTCTTGGATGCATTCATTTGTGTGTCTATGGTCATGAGAATTTCCCATCATGCTTCACAGTCTCTGTAGCAGTTTCACCTTTGTGGATAATACTTTGTGGATAAACCTGCTGCAAATTAAGGATTTATGCTGCATAAAAGATACAGTTTTAAAAAGCACAATTTCATGCAGTTCTGTGTTCTTTAAAACTACTTAAATGTGTTTTGACATACAACTAACATGAGAACCCAAATCAGTCTTGAAATCTGCCTTGTATCATTCCCTGTACAGCAGGAAGGAACGAAAGGAAGGGCAGCACTCTTCTGCCTAGTCATGTGCTGACAAGAAACATGCTGATAGGGGGAGAGAGCAGAATGAACAAGGGGATAAGCTCATCATTGTGCTGTTGCTCTTTTAGGCTAGGTTTACACCTATGCGATCTGATTCCTGTACCATTTCACTGTTTGCACTGCGATCTGCGAACGGATCTGGGGTGTCATTAAAAAGGAGCTCCAGGCACCTATCAAAAAAAATAAAAAGTCAGCAGCTACAAACGTCAGTCCCCAGACGTTTTTAGACTCTTAAAAAATGAAGAGGGGATGCCACACAGTGGTAAACATGGCCTTGTCCCAACTTTTTCGAGATGTGTTGATGCCATAAAATTTAAAATCAATTTATTTTTCTCTTAAAATGATACATTTTCTCAGTTTAAACATTTCATATGTATTCTGAATAAAATATTGAAATTTAAAACTTCCACATCATTGCATTCTGTTTTTATTCACAATTTGTACAGTGTCTCAACTTTTTTGGAATCGGGTTTGTACTTAAGCAGAGTTCCAGCCTCTGAAAAAAAATGTAAAGGTCAGCAGCTACAAATACTGTAGCTGCTGACTTTTAATATAAGGACACTTACCTGTCCAGGGATTCCGCAATGTCGACCCTCTGAAGCCGATTCCATCAGCTCGGGTGCAAGCGCCAGCATTACAACTAAAGGAAACCAGCAGGGAAGCCTTCAAGCTTCACAGCCAGTTTCCTACTGTGCATGTGCGAGTTGTGCTTTCTGGATGGCACCGTTGTCTTCTGGGGGACACACAGGTCATTTATGGACCTGTCAAAGCTCAAGAGCGGCATATGGCGGGACGTCTCAGAAAAGGCGGAGTGTTTTTGAATTTTTTGCTATGTTTCAGGTGCGGCGAGCGTCATGATTGATGATGGATTTACAACGAGGGACACTATTTTTTTTTTTTTTTTTAATAAAGGACTTGTCTTTTTTATGTACAATAAAGGTATTCTGGCACACAGAGGGTCAATGCCCAGCAAGCATGTAAATACATATAAGGAACTTGGGGTGAGCAAGCGGCCAAAAAGTTTAATAAAGCCCATATACATAAATGGGGGTTAAAGATGTGCACCGGTGCCAGGGTTTGGCCAGCTCTATATAGAGAAATGACAAGAAATTGCCACCTTAGTACAGTATTAAAAAAAAAGGAGCTAGAGGCTCTGAGCACATAGCCTGTTAATCGTCTGGTCCTCCCACCATTCCGGTGATGTCACATCCATCCATGTGTTCCACGCTGGTTGGCGTGGACTTCCTGGGTGCTCCAGGCTCCCAAGCCTATTCTACAACATCTACAGCTGTCGAGACCCTGCTATCTGCTGAGAGCCTGAGCCAGCCACTCCCGCCCCTCCACAGCCCAGAGCTCCAAAGATCGCTGCAGGGGAGTGCAGGGAGCCACTGACAGACGGCTGTGGCTCTCTGCTTAGAGTGGAGGGGAGAACTGAGTGATCAGCGGTGTTTTATCGCTCAGTTCTCACTGCAGAGAAAACAACACATGCAGCATCAGATCAATGTTGCATCCACCTAGGTAAGTATAAATGTTTATTTTTTTTAAATCCTGAACTTCTCTGTTAATGAAAAAAATTTAAAGCTTTCACTCTAAGGTAAAAAAAGGTTTAGGTAGCAGTATGCCCCTTCACCCTTTCTTCCCCCCATACTGGAGTTCTCACTCAATCCAGCTCTGTGCCAATCTGCAGCAGCTCTCTTCCCACTCCCCAGTCTCACGTTCTTTGCTGAGGCAGCAGGAGCCATTGCCTCCCACAGCTGTCAGTCAAATCCTGTGACTAGGGAAGCTTTTTAAAGCATCGACTATGGATAATTTAATGTACCATTGTTTGTTGTCGTCCCACGAGCGTATGTAATTTTAAAGTGAGACATGTTTGGTATCTGTATACTCAGCATAACGTAATCTTTTATATTTTAACAAATAATTGGGTATTATATGTTTGGGGTCACTACAATAAATTAAAGTGTACCTTTTCCAAAAAAATTGAGTGTGAAAACCTCTGCACAAATATTGCGTGACAAGAAAAATTGCAATACCCAACATTTTATTCTCTAGGGCCTCTGTTTAAAAAAAATAATAAATAAATAAAAAAAAAATATATATATATATATATATATATAATGTTAAGGGGTTATAAGTAGTTTTCTAGCAAAAAAAATTTATTTTTACATGAATATGTGAGAAATGTCATAATTGATCTGGGGATAAAGTGGTAAAAAACAGAAGCCATACCAATTCATTTCAAGACTACAGCAGTCTATAATAAACTAGGCAGACTTAACCAACATAGCCCTATATGAATAGATGGAGATAATCTGATTAGAAGGTTTAATGCAATGTAACTATTTTCATACCTGTTGTTATACAACAAAGCTCATGTTGTTTACTTACTGAATTCATATGCTACTGAAATGGAGCATCGACTGATTAAGGATATACTAATTATGTCTGGTCAGCAGATCACCAATGACAAAGCATGCCTAGCACAGTTATGTTCTGACCATTTTCCTCTGTGTTGATGCAAACAAGAGATTACCAATTCTTCCTGCCTCATTACTCTGATTGTACTGGGAGCCCCATGGCTCTTCAGTGTACATTCTTGTTTTCCCAGTTCAATCCATGGAAGCAAAGGAGACTGAGGTGCACTCAGAGAGTTTATCCTATCCCTCATTATCATCACTTCCTCTTTCTTTTCCAGTGTAGGGATTTGAAGAGCTGGATTAGTCTTTGTCAGTCTTTTCTTGTTTTCACTAATTCCCACTTGACCAGTAATGATCAGTGGAGAAAGCGCTGTCTCTCAATACAAGACCAGGTTTCTGGTGGGTGGGGGTCAGTTACATAAAGCAGCGTGTTATACAAAGTCAGCAAAGTGGAATAAAGCTGGAATGCCACCGGCATGGCTTTTAATGTTTTAACCCTGCTTTATATTTGAAAGTGGACACTTTAAGGTTGATCCCAACATAGCCCAATAAAAGCAATCAATTAGACCAGTTAAAGCATGACGATAGTTTTTCTGTTTAATTCACATGTGCAAGAATGAATAATTTAGTGTATGCAAACCCACTTTTTGTTTTGGATAGAGTAAAGCCCCGTACACAGTAGAAATTTGGCCGGGAAATTTCATCCGACGACCGATCTGCCAATTTTCGGCTTGTTAGTATGGTGCTTCCGTCAACCGACTCTGACTTTTAGGCCGAAAAAATCCTGGTGTGCAGGCTATATAATTTTTGTCGGCCGTCAAAACACGTCCGATTTTCGTCTCATTAGTACAGATTTCGATGGGGAAAAATCTTATGAGCAAGACTAGGCATGCTCAGAGATGAAAGAACACACAGAAAGCAATCCAACACATGACATCACTTCTGAAGTAGAATTCTGTCGTGCGGGAAAATTCGCGTGCAGTCTAGAGCACATTCCAACCAACAGACACCACTCTGGACAAAAGACAGACAACCAGTCGGCGGAAATTCATTGCGTGTGTACGAGGCTTAAGGAACGGTAAGAACCCCTGTCATATTGTTATTTCTGTCTATGCACCACTTGGAAGAGTCAACTGGTTCTGCTGGCTATCATCTCTCATACAGAAAGTGATGGAAAATACCACATTTTGGAGGTGATAGACCTAATTTACAAGAGCATACAACCAAAGGTGATGGAAAATTTCCAATGAGGACATCTGTTTCAGTGACAACTGTCTGAAAGTGGATTACCTCTTAGGTTTGTTTAAGAAAAAAAAAAAAAAAGTGAACAACGCAATCCAACGGAGTCAGTACACCAACACTGGGCTGATCCAGCCAAACCTCACCGCACACCAGTAGCATGCATTGCAACACAGTGTAAATGTATCCTTACTGCTCATTGTATCAAGGGGTCAAAAAAAAAAAAACACAACAGGGCTTTTAGTTATTTCCTACTCTATCCAAAATGAATATAAGGTCTTGACTTTATAAACACCTAGAATAGAACTTGCAAAAGATTGCAGTGGTGTATGAACACTGGATGGTGCTCACCTGCTGTCACTCTCATTGAGACCTTTGTTCATCTGCGAACAATTGTCTATGGTAACTTCAGGATATTCAACTCTATAAATAGTACAAGGGACATTTATCAAGCAAATTAATTACAACTATAGATACAAGTCAGGTTTCCTGTCATTTAGCAACTCCTATGTGATTTGTTTTTTTTATGTATTTTCGACTCCTGCTCCTGTAATGGACAGCCAAACGAGACAGATTTGCACAGGTCTGAGACCCATTTACCACGGGAGCTTTTCATTAAAAACTGGGACACAATTAAAAAAAGTTAAGTGGCAAGTTTTATTTTGTCGCAGTGCTACTTAAGGGCACCTGAGGGAGAGTTTATTAATAAAGGTGCCTAATTATCCTAAATCTATCTTAAGTTTGTCTAAGATCAGATCTGTTCAGCAATGCATGGTTAGGCGACAGAATTAATAAATGTCCCACTGTCTTGCCATCTATGTTTTGACATGACTGTGCATATTATTGGATCTGGTGAATCTTAAATTTACAATTTTTTTCTCCCTAAAAAAATATGCATGTAGGTATATCTGGTCAGCTAAAAATCAAAATTTCATGGATTACAATGGTTGGATTCCTAGGATTCATTGATCAGACAGATCTACGTGTAAATATTCAGGAAAATCAAATGTAATTTGTAAATTGCACCCTGGAACAGACCATTTTTAGCAACCAATCAGATTCTCCACTTAATTTGAAAGAATAAAACTTTATTGTTTGATACAGAAAACATCTTCACTTTTTCTCCAGTTTTCTATGGTTTAGTTTTTGTAGAATATCCCTGAAATGTTTACATAGACATGTAAGTGTATGTAATCCCTAAACATGTACATTTTTAGATGATATCTTGCCCCTCCTTGTCTTTTTTCTTTTTCCTCCTTGTCTTGGGTCTTTCCTTTGGACCTGGTGATCCTGCCAGCACATCAACCTTTAGTGGAACTTTTGCTCCTTGGTTGACAACACTGTCCTACTACAAGGCTATAGCTATCCAACATTGTTGCCTTAGTACACTGATGTTCAGTCTAACATGAAAACACACAATGCACTATTCAACTTGATTGACAGATTAACTGCCTTTCTCTTTAATGCAGCCACTGCATGCTCACCGCCCAGCAGAGCTGATGTGTACCTTTGACAGCAACAATGTGCACCTGCTGACGTGCTGCTAAAACAGCAACTGGAGGACCCTTTTCTCTGATGGCATCACAATCTACGCTTATGACTATTTTGCTGTTACCAGTCCAGAAATATTTTTTTCAGCATTCTGGAAGCCCTGTTGAAGGTGAATCCTCATAACCCCTGAAATGCATTGGCTTTTTTACAAAACATGACTTCTAATAAAAATCAATTCTTGACTCCATACAAGTTGTTTGTCGCTTTCCTACTTGCATCTACCGGTCCTTTCTGAAGGCACATTTTTATATAATGAAATCCCATCCCATGTGAATGTAACCAGAAAAGCTGATTAAAAAGTATGAAAAATGAACTGTCGGTATTGTCTCTGCCATGAAGTGTGCTTGATAAAAGAGAGTATTGGCTTCCTGGTGTATAAATATAATAAATACGTGCGAATATCAAGGAATAGGGTATGGTTTTAAACTTCAGATTAAGACCATGTGCAATAATAAATATATGTACAAAAAAATAAACTATATGAAAATTTTAAACTGTGCAAATTGTTCATGTACAATAAATACTTAAAAAAATTCCCATTAAGTCATATAAATCCAATATTGGTTCTATACACACTGTGAAGGTGCAAGCGCAATAATGAAAAAAGTGACTGTGTGTCTCAAATACCTTAAGTGCAAATAAATAATGTGCAAATAACAAAAACACATTAAAGTGAAAAATAGCAGCAAAAAGCCCCTATTTAAGGCGTATCCTCTTTCATGGGGTGTATATTATTTCCAAGGATATACAGTCCATACAATTGGGCAGTGTCCTATTAATGTTCACTATTCCAAAGTGTTACTATCCATTTAAAGTGCTTTAAAAGGGGGGGGTGGTTGCAGACAAGTCCAGGAAACACTCCCTTGGTGCGACAGCTCCCAGTGCTCTCACTCGTGTTCTCCAATGGGGATACACTCACCAGATTACAGGCCCCTTTGCAGGGGTATACAGCTTTGTGTACATTTCTCTCAAGGGTGACTCCTCTCCCCTCGCCTCCACTTAGTGGTAATAGCTCCTCGTGGGTATAAAAAAAAGATAGCCTTCATTTGTGCGATAACGCTAAAATTAATGTTTATTAATTTTTTACCAAAGAAGTTGAGTGCACGTGCTCAGCATCATATCCAGAGGTTCTCTTTGAGAAATGGAGGTATGAGTGCTGCCAGCATTGCTGCAGAGGTTGAAGGGGTGGGGGTCATCCTGTCAGTGCTCAGACCATACGCCGCACACTGCATCAAATTGGTCTGCATGGCTGTTGTCCCACAAGGAAGCCTCTTCTAAAGATGATGCACAAGAAAGCCCACAAACAGTTTGCTGCAGGAAAGTAGACTAAGGTCATGGATTACTGGAAACATGTCCTGTGGTTTGATGAGACCAAGATAAACGTATTTGGTTCAGATGGTGTAAAGCATGTGTGGCGGCAACCAGGTGAGGAGTACAAAGACAAGTGTGTTTTGCCTACAGTCAATCATAGTGGTGGGAGTGTCATGGTCTGGGGCTGCATGAGTGCTGCCGGCATTAGGGGGCTACAGTTCATTGAGGGAACCATGAATGCCAACATGTACTGTGACATACTGAAGCAGAGCATGATCCCCTCAATTACTGGGCTGCAGGGCAATGATCCAACATGATAATGACCCCAAACACACCTCCAAGATGACCACTGTCTTGCTAAAGAAGCTGAGGGTAAAGGTGATGGACTGCCCAAGCACGTCTCTGGACCTAAACCCTATTGATCATCATGGTCTGGGGCTGCATGAGTGCTGCTGCCACTGGGGAAGCTACAGTTCATTGAGGGAACCATGAATGCCAACATGTACTGTGAGATACTGAAGCAGAGCATGATCCCCTCTCCTCAGAGACTGGGCCGCAGGGCAGTATTTCAACATAACGACCCCAAACACACCTCCAAGACAACCACTGCCTTGCTAATGAAGGTGACGGTAAAGGTGATGGACTGGCCAAACATGTCTCCAGACCTAAACACTATTGAGCATCTGTGGGGCATCCTCAAATGGACGGTGGAGGAGGGCAAGATCTCTAACGTCCACCAGCTCCGTGATGTCGTCATAGAGGATTGGAAGAGGACTCCAGTGGCAACCTGTAAAGCTCTGGTGAACTCCCTGCCCATGAGGGTTAACGCAGTGCTGGAAAATAATGGTGGGCACAATATTGACAATTTGTGCCCAATTTGGACATTTCCACTTAGGGGTGTACTCACTCTTGTTGCCCGCGGTTTAGACATTAATGGCTGTGTATTGAGTTATTTTGAGGGGACAGAAAATTTACACTGTTATACAAGCTGTACACTCACTACCTTGCATTGTAGCAAAGTGTCATTTCTTCAGTGTCGTCACATGAAAAGATATAATAAAATGTTTACAAAAATGTGAGGGGTGTACTCACTTTTGTGAGATACTGTAGATCTGGGCGACATGTGCACGCTAAATTGGCCATTCATTGGCAGGTCGAGTGTAGTCATTTTCCAGTCCCACTTTGTATTAGAGCTGAGAATCATCATCATGAAAAAGGTCACCTAACTCAACACTGTCCTCTGAGACAGATGCGGTGGCACTGTCCTGGATTGTGAAAAGAATAATGGCACTCAAAACACTGTTATTATCTGAACAATATTGATCAATGCTGATCACATACAGATCCACCCAGGACATACTTGCTGTGCCCTATTGATTGCTGCTGACCCATCATGAGACCATTTGGTCTCATGATAAAACTGTAAGATGACACATCCATATGTGGTCTTATTTCACATATGTCTGAACAGTCCTGGAAAGGGGGTCTGGGTAGTTATATTCTAGGCATCTTTAGATTCTTATGTATTTTCCTCAATACAAAAAAGTGGAACTGTTGTAATATTGAAATGTAATCACCTATTAATAGGAGAACCTACGTAATTTTACATGGAAGTGACACAACTTCTACTGCAAACATCAGCTGAAAAATTGCCCCCTATTCCCAGAGTATCAAATGCCATGACATAGCCCTCAGCACTAAGCTATGTATGATTTTTGAGAAGCATTTCATAAGGAGTATATTATGTGCTGGTAAATAGGTTGGACACTTGTAATAGCAGTAAATGGATGCAGAGCCAGTAATAGTATCAGTGGTAGAAAGAGTAACAAACAGAAACATTTGCATCAGAAGTACTAAATAGCAGCGGCATTGTAAAATAATACTGACTACTAAATTCCTTGTCCCCTCAAAATAACTCATCACACAGTCATTAATGTCTAAACTGCTGTCAACAAAAGCGAGTACACCCCTAAGTGACAATGTCCAAATTGGGCCCAAAGTGTCAATATTGTGTATGGCCACCATTATTTTTCAGCACTGCCCTAACCCTCTTGGGCATGAAGTTCACCAGAGCTTCACAGCTTGCCACTGGAATCCTCTGCCACTCCTCCATGACGACATCACGGAGCTGGTGGATGTTAGAGACCTTGCGCTCCTCCAACTTCCATTTGAGGATGCCCCACAGATGCTTAATAGGGTTTAGATCTGGAGACATGTTTGGCCAGTCCATCACCTTTACCTTCAGCTTTTTAGCAAGGCAGTGGTCGTCTTGGAGGTGTGTTTGGGATCGTTATGTTGGAATACTGCCCAGTCTCTGAAGGGAGGGGATCATGCTCTGCTTCAGTATGTCACAGTACATGTTGGTTTTCATGGTTCCCTCAGTGACAGCAGCACTCATGCAGCCCCAGACCATGGCACTCTCACCACCATGCTTAACGTAGGCAAGACACATTTGTCTTTGTACTCCCCACCTGGTTGCCACCACACACGCTTGACACCATCTGAACCAAATAGGTTTATCTTGGTCTCATCAGACCACATGACATGGTTCCAGTAATCCATGTCCTTAGTCTGCTTGTCTAAGCAAACTTAGACAAGCAGACTTTTTGCAGGCTTTCTTGTGCATCATCTTGCTTCTGGGAAGACAGCCATGCAGACCAATTTGATGCAGTGCGGGGTATGATCTGAGCACTGACAGGCTGACCCCCCACCCCTTTAACCTCTGCAACAAATCTGGCCGCACTCATATGTCTATTTCCCAAAGACAACCTCTGGATATGACTGAGAACGTGCATGCAACTTCTTTGGTGGACCATGGTGAGAACCTGTCATGTTAAACCGCTGTATGGTCTTGGCCCCCATGCTACAGCTCAGTTTCAGGGCCTTTGAAATCTTCTTATAGCCCAAGCCATCTTTATGTAGAGCAACAACTCTTTTTTTCAGATCCTCAGAGAGATATTTGCCGAGAGAGAGAGAGAGAGAGAGAGAGAGATATTTGCCGAGAGAGAGAGATATTTGCCGACAGAGAGAAAGAGAGAGAGAGAGATATATTACCCGAGAGAGAGAGAGAGAGAGATATTTGCCGAGAGAGAGAGAGAGAGAGAGAGATATTTGCCGAGAGAGAGAGAGAGAGATATATTTGCAGAGAGAGAGAGAGAGAGAGATATAGAGAGAGATATATAGAGAGAGAGAGAGATATAGAGAGAGAGAGAGAGAGAGAGCGAGAGATAGAGAGAGAGAGAGAGATAGAGAGAGAGAGATAGAGAGAGAGAGATAGAGAGAGATATAGAGAGAGATATAGAGAGAGAGAGAGAGAGAGAGAGAGAGATATAGAGAGAGAGAGAGAGATATAGAGAGATAGAGAGAGATAGAGAGAGATAGAGAGAGATAGAGAGAGATAGAGAGAGAGAGAGAGATAGAGAGATAGAGAGAGAGAGAGAGATAGAGAGAGAGATAGAGAGAGAGATAGAGATAGAGAGAGATAGAGAGAGAGAGAGAGATAGAGATAGAGAGAGATAGAGAGAGAGATAGAGAGAGATAAAGAGAGATAGAGAGAGATAGAGAGAGAGAGAGAGATAGAGAGATAGAGAGATAGAGAGAGAGAGAGAGAGAGAGAACACCAAATTTAACACACCTGCTCCCCATTCACACCTGAGACCTTGTAACACTAACGAGTCACATGACACCGGGGAGGGGAAATGGCTAATTGGGCCCAATTTGGACCTTGTCACTTAGGGGTGTACTGACTTTTGTTGCCAGTGGTTTAGACATTAATGGCTATGTGTTGAGTTATTTTGAGGGGACAGCAAATTTACAATCTTATACAAGCTGTACATTCATTACTTTACATTGTAGCAAAGTGTAATTTCTTCAGGATTGTCACATGAAAATATATAATAAAATATTTACAAAAATGCGAGGGGTGTACTCACTTTTGTGAAATACTGTAGTTGGCTGCCTACAAATTTGCTCAGTGGATAGCATGGGTGCCTTCCAGCAGGGACAACTGGGAATAATTCTTAGCCGGAGCCCTTCCTCTTTGAACCTTTTTCTATAGTACAGATAAAAATCTGTAGGGTAACTATCTTCTTTTACAACATAAAGTGTAGACTTTTCCTAGCATTCCTAGCCCCTAACTCTTGCTTGTGGCTGCCCCAGCATACCTGCACAAACAAGAGCCTATTTCTGGCTGAGTCCATGGCTGGCAGCATCTCATGTGCACAAGTCCTCGAGCTCTAGGGTACAGACCACTGTGCCTTTTATAATACATTGAATTTGTCATTTTTTCCATCCCTTTTGCTTTCCACTGTGAGAGGCCATCTCCAGGAATGTCTGCAGTGCTCTACCCCTTCCCTCTAAAAAAGCATGAGCATGCATATGCACCCAGTGTGAATGTGCATGTTTGTACCTCGATCTCTCTTCAGAAAAATTGTTCCATGTCCGAATCTTGCAATATAGGTTTTATAAAACCTGTACCAAGTAAGTATGGAAGCTGCTACTGTTGACTTGTTTTAGAAACGCCAGTCACTTGGCTGTCATGCTGATCCAGTGGCTCTATATTGAGTTACGTACTAGGACCATATATGCACTCAGAAAGTCTGATTTCACTCATAATTTCTGCATGTTTAAAGGCCAAGTCCACCTTTTGGACCATGGTACATGTTACCCCTGTATTTAGGGTGTGTACCATGTAACATGATGCAAATAACCCCCCCCCCCCTTTCCTTTCCAAACCACCCTTATCTGTGAATGATTGAACTACTGTGGCAGATGGATTTGTAGTTTTGAGTGCGATGATCACTGCACTCATTGTCCATTGATACTTCCTCCAGGTCTGTGGTGATCACTGCACTCATTGTTCATTGTTACTTCCTCCAGCTCTCTAACTGAAAGCCCATACCTCAGTACAGACATAGAGCTGGAGGAAGAGTCTGTAGGACCCTGTCATTGGACCCACAATTCACATGGTTGCAATGCTTTGCTGGCACATTGCCAAAAAATAATAAATGCACATTTATTTTTTTTTAAATATATGTGCATTTACTTTTTATTATAGGTAGACTTGATACTGAAAGTTTCTGTGAGTCAGTGGCATAGAAACTACTGAAGCTAAAATAAGCCATCTTGGAAACCAAGATCCGGACCTGTTCAGCAGGAGGGCTGTGCAGCAGTCACTGGAGCATCAGGATTCAACAAAAGGATTCACATTCCCTGATCTACCTAAGTACAGTGCCTTGCGAAAGTATTCGGCCCCCTTGAACTTTGCGACCTTTTGCCACATTTCAGGCTTCAAACATAAAGATATAAAACTGTAATTGTTTGTGAAGAATCAAAAACAAGTGGGACACAATCATGAAGTTGAACGAAATTTATTGGATATTTCAAACTTTGTTAGCAAATAAAAAACTGAAAAATTGGGCGTGCAAAATTATTCAGCCCCTTTACTTTTAGTGCAGCAAACTCTCTCCAGAAGTTCAGTGAGGATCTCTGAATTATCCAATGTTGACCTAAATGACTAATGATGATAAATAGAATCCACCTGTGTGTAATCAAGTCTCCGTATAACTGCACCTGCACTGTGATAGTCTCAGAGATCCGTTTAAAGCGCAGAGAGCATCATGAAGAACAAGGAACACACCAGGCAGGTCCGAGATACTGTTGTGGAGAAGTTTAAAGCCGGATTTGGATGCAAAATGATTTCCCAAGCTTTAAACATCCCAAGGAGCACTGTGCAAGCGATAATATTGAAACGGGAGTATCAGACCACTGCAAATCTACAAAGACCTGGCCGTCCCTCTAAACTTTCAGCTCATACAAGGAGAAGACTGATCAGAGATGCAGCCAAGAGGCCCATGATCACTCTGGATGAACTGCAGAGATCTACAGCGGAGGTGGGAGACTCTGTCCATAGGAAAACAATCAGTCGTATACTGCATAAATCTGGCCTTTATGTAAGAGTGGCAAGAAGAAAGACATTTCTTAAAGATATCCATAAAAAGTGTCGTTTAAAGTTTGCCACAAGCCACCTGGGAGACACACCAAACATGTGGAAGAAGGTGCTCTGGTCAGATGAAACCAAAATAAAACTTTTTGGCAACAATGCAAAACGTTATGTTTGGTGTAAAAGCAACACAGCTCATCACCCTGAACACACCATCCCCACTGTCAATCATGGTGGTGGCAGCATCATGGTTTGGGCCTGCTTTTCTTCAGCAGGGACAGGGAAGATGGTTAAAATTGATGGGAAGATGGATGGAGCCAAATACAGGACTATTCTGGAAGAAAACCTAATGGAGTCTGCAAAAGACCTGAGACTGGGACGGAGATTTGTCTTCCAACAAGACAATGATCCAAAACATAAATCAAAATCTACAATGGAATGGTTCACAAATAAACATATCCAGGTGTTAGAATGGCCAAGTCAAAGTCCAGACCTGAATCCAATCGAGAATCTGTGGAAAGAACTGAAAACTGCTGTTCACAAACGCTCACCATCCAACCTCACTGAGCTCGAGCTGTTTTGCAAGGAGGAATGGGCAAAAATTTCAGTCTCTCGATGTGCAAAACTGATAGAGACATACCCCAAGCGACTTACAGCTGTAATCACAGCAAAAGGTGGCGCTACAAAGTATTAACTTAAGGGGGCTGAATAATTTTGCACACCCAATTTTTCAGTTTTTTATTTGTTAAAAAAGTTTGAAATATCCAATAAATTTCGTTCCACTTCATGATTGTGTCCCACTTGTTGTTGATTCTTCACAAAAAATTAAATTTTTATATCTTTATGTTTGAAGCCTGAAATGTGGCAAAAGGTCGCAAAGTTCAAGGGGGCCAAATACTTTCGCAAGGCACTGTACCTCTCTTAATAAGCAAATAAGCAAGGGCTGAAAAATTCCTGTCGCCTGGCCATGTAAAGACCCAAAAAGCCAGAGGCCCTTACGGAGGTGCATTTGTGAGGTCAGACACTGATGGGGATGAGAAGGCCCTGCTTGCAGTCTCCCCTCTAAATAATCCCAAAGGTGTTCTATTGGGTTGAGGGTAGAACCCTGTGCAGGCCAGTCAAGTTCCTCCATCCCAAACTCGCTCATCCATGTCTTTATTGACCTTGCTTTGTGCTTTGTGCAATGGTGTTCAGTCAGCAGTGGGCCATCCCCAAACTGTTCCCACAAACATATATTATATATACTGTATATGTATATCTAGTACAAAAAGTAAGTACACCCCTCACATTAAATATTTATATTACATCTTTTCATGTGACAATACTGAAGAAATGACACTTTGCTACAATGTAAAGTAGTGAGTGGACAGCTTGTATAACAGTGTAAATTTGCTGTTCCCTCAAAATAACTTAACACACAGAAATTAATGTCTAAACCGCTGGTAACAAAAGTGAGTACACCCCCAAGTGAAAATTTCCAAATTGGGCCCCACTAACCATTTTCCCTCCCCGGTGTTATGTGACTTGTTAGCGTTACAAAGTCTCAGGTGTGAATGGGGAGCAGGTGTGTTAAATTGGGTGGGGGTCAGCCTGTCAGTGCTCAGACCATACGCCGCACACTGCATCAAATTGTCTGCATGGCTGTCATCCCAGAAGGAAGCCTCTTCTAAGGATGATGCACAAGAAAGCCCATAAACAGTTTGCAGAAGGCAAGCAGACTAAGGACATGGATTACTGGAACCATGTCCTGTGGTCTGATGTGACCAAGATAAACTTATTTGGTTCAGATAGTGTCAAAAGTGTGTGGCGACAACCAGGTGAGGAGTACAAAGACAAAAGTGTCTTGCCTAGGTCAAGCATGGTGGTGGTAGTGTCATGGTCTGGGGCTGCATGAGTGCTGCCGCCACTGTGGAGCTCCAGTTCATTGAGGGAACCATGAATGCTAACATGTACTGTGACATACTGAAGCAGAGCATGATCCCATCCCTTCGGAGACTGGGTCGCAGGGTAGTATTCCAACTTGATAACGACCGCAAACACACCTCCAAGACGACCGCTGCCTTGCTAAAGAAGCTGAGGGTAAAAGGTGATGGACTGGCCAAGCATGTCTCCAGACCTAAACCCTATTGAGCATCTGTGGGGCATCTTCCAACGGAAGGTGGAGGAGCGCAAAGTCTCTAACATCCACCAGCTCCATGATGTCGTCATGGAGGAGTGAAAGAGGATTCCAGTGGCAACCTGTAAAGCTCTGGTGAACGCCATACCCAAGAGGGTTAAAGGCAGTGCTGGAGAATAATGGTGTCCACACAAAATATTGACACTCTGGGCCCAATTTGGACATTGTCACTTAGGGGTGTACTCAGTACTCAGGCTAGTTAAGTTATTCCACCCCAAACTCGCTCATCTATGTCTTTATGGACCTTGCTTTGTACACTGGTCAAAATTATTTGGTGGAAGAGGGAATATTTTGAGGGGTTGTTTGAGGGAACAGTTTGGGGATGGCCTCTTCCTGTTCCAACATGACTGTGCACAAAGCAAGATGACCTCTCTATTGCGGTTCTGGTGACAACCCAAATTTAGGAATGTTCTTCCACTTTCACTCTTGGTGATAATGTTAAACAGAACAAATAGAGAAGGTAAATATCTCTAACAGGGGCACAGATAGCAAAAAAAAAAAAAAAATGGTAGGTGTTCTAATGTCTCTCTACTCTAGCCAAAACTAAAAAGTGTATTTATACTTTAAGAATAAAGCATCAATTTGCTCTAAAAGCCATACTATGTAGAAGAACAAAGTATATGAGAAAAAATAAATGTAGCACTGTCCCCGTAGGGCTTGCTGTATGATGATTTGTTGTGCCTCCTCTGATTACCAGCACATAGTCATTTAGGGAACAGTTCACACATCCCTCCTAACTCCCGATGGCTCGTCACACAATAAACTGTCCAGGGGTATTGGTTTTTAGTGTTTATTGTGGAACTTGGATGGGAGAAGGGAATAGTGGGATACTCCAACTGTAACTTGGATAAGGACAACTCTCACTTGGCCTCACCAGGTTGCTTGTGGAAGCAGCTACACTGCTTAATCCATACTGCCACATGTATGGAAAGGGTTAAGTATCATTGCTTTTTCTCTCCAGCAATAGACTTGGTTAATCTACATTATCTTTGGGACACTCTCTAGCATCCCCTTTGCTGACACCTGTCCACTGACTCTTCTAGCTGCAAGGGTGCCCCCCCCTCAGGTCAGGCCACTTGACACAGATCTGTACTCAAAGTACTGCAGAATCAGATCCTCCAGTGTCTCCCCTTTCAGTCAGCTTCACCGAACCTCTGGGCTCAGCTTCTCACTAGCACTCTCCAGGCCCTCAGGTTGACTACCTGAGGCCACATGGAACCTCTACAGAGGAGGAGGCAGCCGCCCCCTCCCTCCTGGACTCTGCTATCCAGACAAAAGACACAGAGCACATGTGCTCCTGGCTTTTATACATTATCCCAGCATGCACCCAGGCACTTTTCCTCTGCCAAATCACCAGGGCTGTATCAAACGCCTGTGCACTCATTTGTCAGGTTTCCTCCCACTGTCCAATATGCCTCCCTATTGGACCAGTGTGAAACACTCTGCAGACAGTACGAGTTGTACCTAAGCACAATGAGCCGACCTCACTAACAGATCCTGCTCTCTGGTAGGCAGAGAACAATATAGATTTACCTGCAATCCCTCTGGTAAGCAGACAGGACTCAAAACTATATTTTCTCTCTAGCACCTACCCAGGAGGGAGCTACATAAATATTTTATTATCTCACACTAATTATTTTTTTTTTCCATCAATTATTTTGTTCTTCGATATAGCAAATACACTTTTTCCTAAATAATTGTTTAAATCCTACATGTGTATATGTACGGAAATGTATTTTTGGGGTTTAGACCCCATTTACCCATATTCACAATCTTTATATATTTTTAGCCCTAATGAAGTGGGAGGGGGGCTGTTATTCTTATACAGGATTTATAAAGAGCCAACAGCTTGTGTAGCATATTAGGGAGACATAAAGGGAGACAGTACAGTTACAGTACAATACAATATTAAACGGTTAGGAGGGCGCTGCTCTGAGAGCTTAATCCAATAGGGTCGTTGGCCACCAAAATGCTTTGACAGAATGTTTTATGTGATCATAGGATGAACAACTGAAGCAATTTGGACTCCTTTAACATTTGATCTGGTTCTGCTGCTGTATATTTTATGCTTTAAAATCTGTGAGTGCTGTGTGGGACATGTTAATACGATATGATAAGGGTTGATGTTACTTAAACAAGCAGTACAAGCATAAGTAGTGAGCTGAGCATCAAATATTTACAGTAGAACTAAAGAATTTTTTTTTAACCACTTTAAGACCGGAAGGATTTGCCCCTTAATGACCAGGCCCTATTTTGTGATTCGGCACTGCGTTACTTTAACGGACAATTGCGCGGTCGCGCGACTTTGTACCCAGATAAAATTCATGTCCTTTTTTTCCCACAAATAGAATTAAATTTCTTTTGGTGGTATTTGATAACCTGTGCGATTTTTATTATTTGCGCAATAAACCAAAAAAAAGCGACAATTTAAAAAAAAAAAAAAAAAAAACAATATTTTTTTACATTCTGCTATATGACATTCTCAAAAAAAAAAAAATTAAAAAATCTAATTTTTTTAACATTTTAGGCCAATTTGATTTCTGTCATATATTTTTGGTAAAAAAAAAATCGCAATAAGCGTATTTTGATTGGTTTGCACAACAGTTATCGCGTCTACTAACTACGGGAAAGATTCATGTCATTTTTATTGGTTTTTTTTACTATTAATGGCAGCAATCTGCAATTTATTGCGGGACTGTGGCATTGCGGCGGACAGATCGGACCCCTAACTGACATTTTTGACACTTTTGGGGGTACCAATGACATTACTACGGTAATCAGTGCTAAAAATATGCACTGTTACTGTAATAATGACACTGGCAGGGAAGGGGTTAACCCTATGGGTGATTAATGGGTTAAATGTGAGCCTAGGGGAGTGATTCTAACTGTGGGGGGGAGTGGCTTGTGAAATCACCATAGAGACATGTGATCCTATATAGAAGGATCACATGATCTCTGTGATCATTCCAGAGAGAAGAACAGTCAGCTGTGTTTACAACAGCCGACCGTCCTTCTATCTCAGCGGGGAACGATCGCGGGTGTCAGGCGACAATCGGAGCCGCCTGACCTGTGCTTTGGCTTCCCCGCTGCCGAGTGGAGGCGGGAGCGCGCCGGCGGCACCGCACGCTCGCCCCCTAGCTTCCTCACGCGCGACTGACGTAGGTCTACGTCGGTTTGAGCAGGAGAGCCACCCTGCTGCAGTAAAAAGGCAGTGGGTGGTTGGGAAGTGGTTAATAAGGTAAGCGAGGGTTACAACCCCTGACCTTTTTTTTTTTTTTTTCTTTTGCTATCTGTTTCCAATTTGGGGAGATTTCCCTTCACTTCCTGTCCCACAGCCACAGCAGGAAGTGAAAGGAAATCCTTCCAAAGTGAGGGAATCTCTGGGTATCACCATAGCTAGTGTACCCATTGGAAGATTTCCCCTCTATTACTGTTCTAGGGAGAACCCAAAATTTTGGACTTTCTATGTTTGGACTGATTTTCCTCGTTGTTTTACAGCAAATCGAAACCGATGAACGATAAAGGCTTTTTTTTGTTGTTTATTGATTCTCATCATGCGCAGGCTTTCTTTTCTGATTTTTCTTGTACAACAATCGTATGAAAACGATACATAATAAACGAAAACCATTCATTCTGTTCCCATACGAGAAAAATTTTGAAGTTTTTCCCTTCGGGAATTTTCATACGAAAAGTCGGAATCGGCTGTCAAAAGTTGTGTACTCACTATACAAAAATCGTACGAAAATTGCCGCCTGATTTTCTTATAGTGTGTATGAGCCTTAAGCAGGAACACAGATCTCTGTCTTCCTCCAGTTAGGCCACCCCCCATACAGTTAGAAAGCACTTCCTAGGAGAACTCTTAACCCTTTAATTACCCCTGATGTTAACCCCTTTCCTGCCAGTGTCATTAGTACAATGCCAGTGCATTTTTTTCTAGCACGGATCACTGCATTAGTGTCACTGGACTCCAAAAAAGTGTCAAAAGTGTCAGTTAGGTGTCCAATTTGTCTGCTGCAATATCGCAGTCCCTCTAAACATAGCTGATCGCCGCCATTACTAGTAAAAAATAAAATTAAATTAAATTTCCATAAAAATATCCCATAGTTTGTAGACGCTATAACTTGTGCGCAAACCAATCAATGTACACTTATTAAGATTTGTTTTACCAAAAATATGTAGCAGAATATCATTTGGCCTAAATTGATGAATAAATTAGTTGTTACACTTTTTTATTGGATATGTTTTTAGCATAAAGTAAAAAATATTGTTTATTTTTAAAGTTGTCGGTATTTTTTTGTAGATAGCGCAAAAAATAAAAACGGCAGACGTGATCAAATACCACCAAAAGAAAGCTTTATTTGTGGGGAAAAAAGGATTTACATTTTATGTAGGCCTGGTCATGAAGGGGGATAAATCTTCTAAGGCTGAAGTGGTTAAAATGGTTGTAAACCACTTCATATCCCTCTTTAGTGTGTGCTTGTCTTGATTCGGAGCACTCAGGCTGGGTTCACACTGTTGCGATGCGGGAAACACTGTGAATCCTGTGCGGGTTCCCGCATCGCACCTGAACCGCAGACAGTTCACACTGACATTTGCGAACTGCTGCGGGTGTCCATAGAAAGTTAATGACACCCCCAGATAAGTTTGCAAACGCAGTGCAAACTTTGAAATGGTACAGGAACCGGTTTGCATGGATATTCACACCCATGCGATCCAATTCCAGTACGGACCACAAAAAGGGTCCTTTACCATTTTGGTCCGAATGTGATGCAAATTCAGCCATACAAACTGTATGGCTGAATTCACATTGCACAGATATCGCATGTGATCTGCACAGCAATGTGGTGGGAATCACATGCAATGTCTGTGTTCGCACCAGTGTGAACCCAGCCTAAGTGTTATTTCATTCCTCTGCTATCAGTATGAATCACTTCTGACAAGTTTTCCTGACACCAAGAGAAAAAAGGTGACAGAGAAGGGATCTCCAGCTGATTGACAGCCTCAGCTGTGTTTCTGTGTGTTGTGTGAAGGGGGTGTGTCTCTTCCCTCCAATCATCTCTCAGAGCTCTGCTCACTGAGCTATGCAGTTTGTAACTTCAGCTCTCAACCTCCTTTTTTCCCGACAGCTCAGACAAGCTTTATAAATTGTGGAATTTGAATGGCTGTAGAGGAGAGAAGGCTTCAGATCAGTGTTGCCAACCGCCCGTAGATTTACGGACAGCCCGTAAAATCAGGGCACTTTTCTCCTGCCCGTAAATGCCCGTAGCAGGAGAAAAGTGCCAGTAAATCTGTGGCGGCAAGGTTCGAACTGCGCAAGTTCTCTCGGACTCGCGGAGAAGAGATGCAGGCTCGCACTGCGCCTGCGCCCGCCCCTGCCTCCGCCCCCGCCGTCATTCAAGTCTTCCCGCCGGCCGCCTGCCAGGCACCACTGCGCCAGCCTAGTGACAGTGTGGAGTGTGTGGAGTGGACAGACTAGAAGATGCTGCTGGACGGATCACGGATGGTGGAGTGGACAGAGCAGACTGTGACAGCAGAGCAGAGGCAGAGCACGGAAGAGCAGAGGAATGGTGCAGGCTCACAGCGTCCAATCAAATTTCAGTTTGCCTAAACAAATTCTGGTCAGCATCCTTACCTTTTGCAATAATCAGTATTTGTGTTGAAATGTAAATGCTGTGTTTATTTTCCAGAATGCTGGAAAATCATTTCAATTGAACCCGGTTCAGATAAACAGGTACAACTTATGTAGGTGACTTGGTTTAATCTCTGTGCATCATCTGAGACCAGTCACTTCACTGGGTATATGTAAGGGTTTACAACAACTTTAAGATAAATACTATTCAAGAAAACTGGTTAGGTCCTGTGGCGGAGCCAGAGGGCTAGCTGGGGTGGCAATTGCCACCCCAGACAAAGTCCTTGCCACCCCGCTGAAAACATTACACTCATAGGTAGGGCTGACATGGGCGATAGTCACATCGCCGAACGTACGATACTCAGTGGTTGTAGAAGGTAGCAGAACAGAGCCCGACATCCGTCCCACATGTTCCGTCTGCCTGCCTGCAGCTAGTTCTCCTGACTGAGCGGTGAGCAGCGGCGCCGTGAGCAGCTGCACAGCTAACCAATCACGCGTGCCTGCACACCTGATTGGTTCGCTGTGCCGCTACTCAGGACCAGGGCCGGACTGGCCTACTGGGATACCGGGAAATTTCCCGGTGGGCCGCCGGCCCTGGGGCCACTTTAAGATGCGGCCGCTTTAAGCATTTGACCGCGCCGCGGCCGCGCTGTGATGGCCGCTGTAGCCCAGGCCCGGCCCCCGCTGTGCTCCAGTGACGGGTCTTTCCTACGTCAGCCGCTATTAGCGGCATGACGTCACATCCGGCGTGAGCGGCTGTGCGAGTGTGTGGCTGTGGATCGTTCATCTGACTGCAAGTAAATCTGCAAGATGGTCACGGGGGGTCACGGTGCCGATCCCTCCCAGAGCACACAGACGGAAGCAGCAGCACGATCGCAGGAGTATGACTGAGACTGAGAGTGACTGAAGGAGCGGAGGCGGAGCAGAGCTTGAGACAGCCAGCTGAGCCAGGCAAGAGTAAATGGGCTGGGGCCTGGGGGACCTGGACCTCTTGCATTTGGGGGGGGGGATCAGCATATTTTAGGGCCCCTACTAGTACTACAATGCTAACCTACCCCCTCCCCCTAATACAATGCTGACCTGCCCCCCCCCCTCATACAATGCTTATCTGCCATGCCATCCCCCCTGGGCCCCCCTCCCCCTAATACAATGCTTATCCCCCCTCCCCCTAATACAATGCTGTTCCCCCTCCTCCTAATACAATGCTAACCCCCCTCCCCCCTACTAAAATGATGACCTCCCCCTAATACAATGCTGATCAACTCCCCCCCCCCCCAAAATTTAGGGGGAGGTCATCATTTTATTAGGGGGAGGGGGGTTAGCATTGTATTAGGAGGAGGGGAACAGCATTGTATTAGGGGGAGGGTGATCAGCATTGTATTAGGGCCCCTAATAATTCTGATATCTCCTGTACCATGTCCGCACAGCACCTGACATCTCCTGTACCATGTCCGCTCAGCCTCTGACATCTCCTGTACCATGTCCGCACATCCTATGACATCTCCTGTACCATGTCCGCACATCCTATGACATCTCCTGTACCATGTCCGCACAGCCCCTGACATCTCCTGTACCATGTCCGCACAGCCCCTGATATCTCCTGTACCATGTCTGCACAGCACCTGACATCTCCTGTACCATGTCCGCTCAGCCCCTGACATCTCCTGTACCATGTCCGCACATCCTATGACATCTCCTGTACCATGTCCGCACATCCTATGACATCTCCTGTACCATGTCCGCACAGCCCCTGACATCTCCTGTACCATGTCCGCACAGCCCCTGACATCTCCTGTACCATGTCCACACAGCTCCTGACATCTCTTGTACCATGTCTGCACATCCTATGACATCTCCTGTACCATGTCCGCACAGCCTCTGACATCTCTTGTACCATGTCCGCACAGCCCCTGACATCTCTTGTACCCTGTCTGCACATCCTATGACATCTCCTGTACCATGTCCGCACAGCCCCTGGCATCTCCTGTACCATGTCCGCACAGCCCCTGACATCTCCTGTACTATGTCTGCACATCCTATGATATCTCCTGTACCATGTCCACACAGCCTCTGACATCTCTTGTACCATGTCTGCACATCCTATGACATCTCCTGTATCATGTCCACACAGGCCCTGATGTCCTGTACCATGTCTGCACAGCCCCTGATGTCCTGTACCATGTCCGCACAGCCCCTGATGTCCTGTACCATGTCCACACAGCCCCTGATGTCCTGTACCATGTCCGCACAGCCCCCGATGTCCTGTACCATGTCCGCACAGCCCCTGATGTCCTGTACCATGTCCGCACAGCCCCTGATGTCCTGTAACATGTCCGCACAGCCTCAGATGTCCTGTACCATGTCCGCACAGGCCCTGATGTCCTGTACCATGTCCGCACAGCCTCTGACATTTCCTTTACCATGTCCGCACTTTTACCACTTTTAACTAGAATTTTATATATAAAGCCCTATATGCTTTCATATCTATCTTATCTGTATATAATACACTCTTCAAATTTGCTTTAAAATGCATGGTTTTCCCTTTTATGAACAAGAAAATAATGGCGTTATTCTGTTGGGCCGGTATAATAATGCTATGGGGCTGGTATGAAATTTTTTCCAGGGCTGAATTTTATTCCCAGTCCGGCCCTGCTCATGACGTAAGTGGTTCGCTGTGCCGCGCTCACCGCTCGGTCAAGAGAACTAGCTGCGGGGCAGACTGAACATGTGGGATAGATGTCAGGCTGTGTTGTTCTACCTTAGGTAAGTCTCTCTGCATTGAAGGGGACACGGCATGCTGGTCACTACATTGATGGGGGGCATACTGGTCACTACATTGATGGGGGGGTACGCTGGTCACTACATTGATGGGGGGCATTCTGGTCACTACATTGATGGGGGGGTACGCTGGTCAACACATTGATGGGGGGCATGCTGGTCACTACATTGATGGGGGGGGGGGTACGCTGGTCACTACATTGATGGGGGGCATGCTGGTCACTACATTGATGGGGGGCATGCTGGTCACTACAAAAGGTAGGTAAGAGACTACTACTGTAGTACTGTCTGACTGTACTAGTGACTGAGAGTAGTGAGAAGTCTGTAAAGGAAAGGGGATCTACCTTATGGGGAACATGCCCTTGCCCAATGCCTGGCCTGCTGACTGTAACGGGGGGATCTATATGGGGGACCTCACCTCACCCTGGCCTTCTGTAAGGGGGATCTATATGGGGGTCCTCACCTCACCCTGGCCTGCTGTAAGGGGGGGATCTATATGGGGGACCAGGCCCCCCATATAGATCCCCCTTACAGCAGGCCAGGGTGAGGTCCCCCATATAGATCCCCCCTTACAGAAGGCCAGGGTGAGGTGAGAACCCCCATATAGATCCCCCGTTACAGCAGGCCAGGGTGAGGTGAGGTCCCCCATTAAGATCCCCCCTTACAGCAGGCCAGGGTGAGGTGAGGTCCCCCATATAGATCCCCCCCTTACAGTAGACCAGGGTGAGGTGAGGTCCTGTCCCCCATATAGATTTCCCCCCGTACAGTAGGCCAGGTAGAGGTGAGGTCCCTGGACCTCACCTCACCCTGGCCTGCTGTAAGGGGGGATCTATATGGGGAACAGGACCTCACCTTACCCTGGCCTACTGTACTGGGGGAGGTCTATATAGGGGACGTTTTGCTGCTACACTTTTCATTGGTTAAGCTGACACGCAGCTCCTTTGTGCTCCAAACGGCTCCAAAACAAAACATAACGTGGCAGCACACACAGGAAACTTATTTTTAGTGTAATTGAACACTTTGTATATTGACCCCCCAAAATAATACCTTGCCACCCCTTTGCCACCCCTGTTTTAAAAGTCTTACTCCGCCACTGTCCTGTGTTGCTTTTATTATCTTATTATTAAAGGGTTGTACAGTCAGAAGGTTTTTTTTTACCTTAATGCATTCTGTGCATTAAGATAAAAAGCCTTCTGTGTGCAGCAGCCCCCCTAATACGTACTTAAGCCCCCTGTTTATCCAGCGGTGTCCACGAGTTTCTCTCCTGATTGGCTGAGACACAGCAGTGGTGCTATTGGCTGCTGTCAATCAAGCTCAGTTAGCCAATCAGGAGAGAGAGGGGACGGGGCCGACTGGCTGCTCCATGTCTGAACAGATAAACAGAGCTGCAGCTCGGCTCGGTTGTCCCCCATAGCAAGCTGCTTGCTGTGGGGGCACTCAACAGGAGTGAGGGTTTAGGAGCAGCAACGAGGGACCAGAGAAGAAGAGGACCTGGGTTGTCCTGTGCACAACCACCGCACAGAGGAGGTAAGTATAACATGTTTGTTATTTTAATAAAGAAAAGGGCTGTATTGGGCAAATTTAATCACTGGATAGCGAGAAATGTAACTGCTCATTGAGTTGAAAGAGGAGACCCCTGAACTGGAGATAACTTTTTAAGAAGGGATATCCCCTATCTTTGTCTCTGGGGTAGGAAACAAGACAGAACAAAAAAATATGTAAAAATAAAAAAAAGAAAATTGTCTTTACATAATTTTAAAGTTGTCTGAAAGCCCAAGCCTAATTCCAGGACTGTTATTAATGATATCAGTAATAAATGATACCGTATTTTTCATAGTAAGGGACAAACATCATACTGTATATTTTATGTAGATAAAATTCAACACAGGCCTTCCAGACTCCATCTTGTTCTCTGCATGACCCGCTCTGTTGACTTATCTATTTACTGTACAATAGAATGTTGGTAATGAAAGGCATAAAACAGCACGAATAATAAAGGCCTTTTGTTTTCATGCTGTGCGGGTCTCAGTGGTAAATACACAATAAAGCCCCAATGTTATGCTAGTGTTTTTGTTCTCAGACCTCAGGGGGGCATGATCACACAAAGTCCAGGGCAACAGGATAGCAGCTTGAGGGAAAAATCTCATTGCTGTCAATATACCCAAGAGGGAAAGAAACACTCATCTTTATGAACTGCCTTGTATAATACATCATACAAGTATCTGATAAACTGTCTACAACTATGCTAAATATTAATCCAGTACCGATCACCTCTTCTGCTCTGATAAATATTAATCACCATGCCGCATTCAGCAGCGTTATGCTAGAAGTCAATGACTGTGCTGGACAGAGATGCCAATAGAAGAAGTATATATTAGGGGTGACAAAATTGTAGGCCAGGATTATAGGACAGATCATGTAGCCAAGGACCTGGGGGGGGGGGGGCCAGGGGCGTAACTACAGGGGTTGCAGGGGTTGCAATCGCAACCGGGCCCCATGCTCAAGGGGGCCCATGTGGCTCCCCTGTAAACCTGAATAGGAGGGGCAGCGGGGGCAGCATGTAGAGAAATCACTGTCCTCCTTTTTTCCTTCTGTAGCTGCAGGAGGAAAATGGAGGAGATTGGTTCCTCTGTACGCTGCCCCCCGCCACTTCTCCTATCCAGTATACTTGTGTTCTGCTGTCTCTGGGCCCCTGTGTGCTCCCCTGGTCCCCCCCCCCTTCTGTGCTGCCCCCCCCTTCAGAATGCTCCCTTCCCTCTCCTGCCGGCTGCTGCATAATAGAGAACCAGGAAGGGGTCAGTAAATATGTAATTTACAAGCTCCTTCCTTTTCTGAATGGACAGAGTCATAGTCAGTGAGATTGTCAAAAAATTAAATAAAATGATAAAAATAATACAATTAAAATACCACAAAAAAAAAAAAAACTACTGACACCAGCGGGTGAACTTCCAGGATCGCAAAGGTCACACTTGAGACAGGGCCCTGGCATTCCACCGCCGTGGGTAGGCCCCAAGATGGCAGGAAGGGGGCCCACTGCAGAACTTGTGAAAGGGTCCCGCTGCGAGACTGTAATAAAGGGCCCCGCAACTAGAGTAAAGGGCCCCAGGAGTCCAGGGGGCCCTTCATGGTTTCTTGCACCGGGGCCCTGAAGGTTCTAGTTACGCCTCTGGGGGGGGCACATCTTAGATGGATGGCAAGCTGTCTAGTTTTTGTTTTTAGTTGTATTGCTTATTATTTCCATAGAAAAAACACCCATAAAAGTACAATAAAGCACAAAAAAACACTGACAAGGTCTGTGTCCCAAATAGCACAAGCTTCAAAAATGTTACACAATGAAACATCATATCAATGCAAAGTCGTAAGGTAAATAATTCCATTACACCAAAAAACAGTGATCTACAGAGAACCAAGTCAGGTCAGGTCAGGAGAGATTGGATTTATATATATGCTCCAACTTGGAGACTTTAAAAAATATAGAGTTAGGACTGTAGTATACAGAGGAGACTTTGAATAGGCACTGCGGCTTCCACATATGTTTGCAAATGTGTGCAACTAAACCCTCTGTTATTATAGTAAGTTGTTAGACAGGGTCAATTTATTTTTTCTACAGGCTAGCTGGTAAGTGTGCTGGAAATTTTTTTTTTCTTCAGTTTGTGATGTGTATCACCCATCCATTTGTACCTTACTGCAAAAGCTAGTTATAAATTGGGGTGGTTGCCATATTTTTGTTGGCTGGATATAGCATGGGCACACATTGGATGCCTTCAGCTGCCATTATGCTCTTGTTGGAGGTCCAATGTGTCCCTTTGCCTTTAAGGTGAAGTTAGTTACCTCCAGACAAACCTTTCCCTTAATTTATCCACTGCTATATGTGCTCCAACCTGAACTCTCAAAAACAGAGTTAGGACCACAGTACAGGGGAGCCTTGGCTGGGTCAATTTGTTTTTTGTTTTTGTGGGCTAGCTAGTAAGCATGCTGGGAAATTGTTGTCAGTTTGTAACAGGAGAGACTGAGTCCAAAGACCCCAGAATTTATCAAAGTATTTCAAGGAACCTCTGGTAGTATATGGAAGTTGGTAAAGTAAAAGAGCAGTGTTATTCGGTTGCTTATGTTTTGAAAGGATTGGCCGGAGGGATCTAATCCAGGTAAACAAGGTAATCTTTTTTGCATGGAGATAAAGTAGTTTGCGAAAGTATGAGAAGGTCCTCCACCAATAGAGATGGCCTTGCGGTTCGCCTGGCGGTCGGTTCGCGGCAAACTTTGCTTGTTCGCTACCCGCCAAATTTTCGGACACATGGCGTCGTTCACGACGGCCATATTTGTTTACATTGGGGAGAACTTTGACCCATGACACAGCCGTCAGGTGGAACGGGACAGCCAATTGAAACATTCCAGCACATGGAGAGTCCCCCTACCCTATAAATAGACCTGACCTGACACTTATAGCGCTGTGAAGATCCACAAAAGTCCTTTCCAGGGCTGGTATTTTGGTATAGGCCTTCTACAGTCTCTTTTCAGGTTAGGGACAGGTATCCTGTGGTTGCTTTGGGGGCAGTTAGAGATCAGCTGCAGTCACAAATCGCTCTGTCAATGTCCACAAAAGTCCTTCTCAGGGCTGGTATTTTGGTATAGGTCTAGTATCTTTTGAGCTTAGGGAGAGGTATCCTGTGGTTGCTGTAGGCGCAGTTAGAGATCGGCTGCAGTCGCACAGAAATTGCTTTGTCAATGTCCACAAAAGTCATTTAAAATGCTCCAGTGTCGTTTTAGGGTCTATTACAGTCTCTTTACTATAGGGCCAGGTATCCTGTGGTTTCTTTAGGGGCAGTTAGATATCGGCTGCAGTCACACAGAAATCGCTTTGTCAATGTCCAAAAAAGTCATTTAAAATGCTCCAATGTCGTTTTAGGGTCTATTACAGTCTCTTTAACATTAGGGCCAGGTATCCTGTGGTTGCTTTAGGGACAGTTAGATATCGGCTGCAGTCGCACAGAAATCGCTTTGTCAATGTCCACAAAAGTCATGTAAAGGGCTGCAAATTTTTTGGTATTGCTGTGCAGTGCACAAAAAAGGGGGGGGGGGGGCGGGGGGAGGGATGTAATCCACAGTATAATATACTTTGTAGAAAGCATATTATAGTGGATTAGTACTATTATTGTGCACTGTGCAGCATTGTAACAGGTGTGGTGGTGAGAATGCCTAATGTACCTTCAGCCACAGAATACTACGTACTTAGCTGTCAGGTAAACCCATGTGTGCTAATGTTTGGGGCATGGAATGGGCGACACTTACTTCTGTATCCTGTGAATGCCTAATGTACCTTCAGCCACAGAATATTACATTCTTAGCTGTAAGGTAAACCCATGTGGGCTATTTTTTGGTGCCTTTTATGGCCGACACTTACTTCTGTTACCTGTGAATGCCTAAAGTACCTTCAGCCACAGAATACTACATTCTTAGCTGTCAGGTAAACGCATGTGGGTTAATTTTTGGGGCCTGGAATGGCCGACATTTACTTCTTTATCCTGTGAATGCCTAATTTTTCAGACTGGAAATGAAAAACAATGGGTCTGTAAAGGTTCCGCCAAATTGTGGAATGGATGCGGACCCATTTTACAGATGTATGAATGGACCCTATATGTATTAGACAATGTATTTACCGGCTGCTGTCAGTTCTGGCTGATTTATGAAAAAAAAATATATATTTTTTGCTGTAAAAAAAAAAAAACATTTAGGGCAACTTTTTCAATTGCAATACTTCTGTTATGACATTGTCCATGTGCTGGGACTATTTGTGCACAGCTAGTACGTCTTTTGTGGCTGCAAATATGACCTAAAGGTTTTTAAAGTTCGCCTCCTATTAAAGTCAATGGGGCCCACCTCGAACTTTGCGGCTGGCGTTCGCGAACCACCCCGGCCGATGTTCGTCCATTACTATCCACCAACCCCAACAGGCATACCTTAGGACACAGAACATTTGAGAGACCCATGGCTGACTCCAGAAATCCAAATAATTGTGACCAGCACCTTTGTATCTCATGACATGGTAAAAGTCACCTAGTTACAAAGGTGGATGCATAGGGGTGTCTGTATAATGTTTATACAAACATTGGGGTGTATAATATATTTGGTGGTATAGTTTAAATTGTATAAGTCTATCTTTGGACAATATTACTGAGGTCTAATACTGTATGTTTCCTCAACATCCTCCCAATCTTCCTCAGACAGCTGAGGGATTATCTCATAGCATTTGGACCTAACTCGGGAGGGAGATGGTAATTTAGTTGTTTCAGAACTTTGGTAAAGCTTTCTCTCATATCTGTTTGCCTAGAAAATGATCAAATATACTTAATAGGAACTTTGGCGTAGTTAGTTATTGTTATTATTTGTGCAGTATAGAATTGTAGGGCAAAAAAAAAGATCTCTTGTGACTGCTGCAGCACGATACAAGTGGCTCATGGGTGAACATATTTGAAATCCTGACTTCTGCTGAATTTTACTTACATCTGAACTTTCATTTCAACATAGCATGTAGAGATTGGAAGTCCTGAGGATCTGTGATAACTAATAGATTAGCAATAACTAATAGATCAGTCTGCCTTCTCCAAGGCTGCTTATGAGATTTAAAACTTAATGTGTTCAGTGTATTTTCAAATACCTTTTAACTGTATTTCAGTTCTAGACTTGTGCTGGCAAGCTGAATCCCTCATTACCTACTTATCTGTGTGTTGGTGGGATTGCTACACCTAAGTTTCCAGCTTTGTCAGTCTGCTACATTTATTACTGCTACTTGTTAAGTTTATTTCATATTTTATATTAGGAGGCAGCAGTAATGTGTAATAAACCTGCGCAAAAAGTGCCTATATGTCAAATAGCAATAACATAACAGCCCCACTCACTGAGATTTAAACACAAAAAATATATAACTTTAGGTATAAGAAAAAATGTGTTGTGCGGTCTCTTTAAATTCACCACAATCCTAATACTTGAATTCCTTCACAAATAATATATATGCAAAACAATGTGGGATCAATACAGTTTTATATAGCATAAAAGAAAGCCCCAGACAACATATACAAAATGACACAAAAGTCCACCGTGAACAAAATTATTCCTTCTTTGCCACCACCACTTCCAATGCACCAACAACCAACAAACAGAGCTGCTTACCAGAAACTTAGACCTCAATATTCAGGAGATCTCACAGCCCTTTTTAGGAACAATGGTCAGATCATGGATGAGTGGATGGCTCTCACTCCCAGTAGCAGTGATCGCACAGTATACCTCACGTACAGAGAATCATCAAGGAGAACCTCATAGTGTAATAGATCCCAACTCACTTTTATTAAAAATGTAGGGCATGTACTCACAAAAGATGGAGGAATTTAAGCATAACACAAGCACTCGCTGGTCATACGGGCAGTCGTGATGACATCATCGCTAGGCTCTTCCCTATGCGTTTCGGCCTACTGGACATCTTCCCAGGGGCTTCTGACTGCATGAGGTATATTGGGCAATCATTAAAACTGGGATCAAGTGGACTTTTGTATCAGTAGGTTGTATGGGACATTCTTTCACGCTATATGGAACTGTATTGATAACAAGAGGTCATTCAGACTTTGCTTCCTTTTCTGAAGTTTTTTTGGGTCCTTGGCAATATTTCTTGAGCCCTGCCAAGTGCCCTTTTGGATTTCCTGTTTATTGTAAATATAGCTGGGTGCTGTCTGCTGAATCTGTGTGTTTTAAAAACTTAAGGCTAAATGCCTGACAAACAATTTAATATACAGTATATATATATATATATATATATATATATATATACATACACACACATACATATACATACACACAAATACACACACACACACATATACATACACACACTTAGACACACACACACCAGCTATACCTTTATAACCACCCACCAATTATTGAGTGGGTCTCCGTTTGCCACCAGAACAGCCCTGACCCACTTAGGCAAGGACTCCACTAGACCTCTATGATGGGGCTTCTATAGATCAGACTTGTCTTTCCAGCACATTCCACAGATACTCGATTGGATTGAGACCTGGAGAATTCAGAGGCCAAGTCAACACCTCAAATTCATGGTTGTGATCCTCAAACAATTCTTGAACCATTTTTCTAGTGTGGCAAGGCACATTATCCCGCTGAAAGAGACCACTGCGATCAGAGAATACCATTTCAACGAAAGGGATGTATTTGGTTCAGCAACAATCTTTAGGTTGGTGATATGTGTCAAGTAACATTCACATGAATAGCAGGACCAAGATTTCAAAGCAGATCATTGCCCAAAGCATCACACTGCCTCTGCCAGCTTGCCTTTTTCCCTTTTTGCATCCTGGTCTTGTCTCGCGATGCACATGCACCAGACATCAGACCAGGCCACCTTCTTTTATTGCTCTGCATCTGGCCATGTGATACTCACAAGCCCATTGTAGGCTCTTTTGCCTGTGGACATGGGTCAGCATGGGTTGATCCTGACTAGTCTGAGGCTATGCAGTCCCATACACAACAAACTGTAAAGCCTATTTTTTCTGATTGGGTTTAGGAACACAATAACTAGTTTGAGGTGTTGAAGCCTGATCCATGGAGGCCCCACCTCACAGCTTACAGGACTTAAAATGTGCTACTGACAGCTTGGTGCCAGATACTACAGCATACATTTAGGACTCCAGTGGCATCCATGGTCTTGATGGGTCAGGGTTGTTTTGGTGGCAAAAGGGGGACCAACTCAATATTAGGTGAGTGTTCAGAAAGTTATGGCTGATTGGTTTATATCTTAAGATGCTAACCTAGATCAGAGCATTCAAAACTTTCACATTTTTAAATTTACATTCCAGAGTTAGGAAATGAAATGTTGCTCTGGGTAACATGACTTCTTTTCCTTTGTTCGGATATTTGAAAAATATTCAGTACAGTCATGTACAGGAAAACCTAATTTAAAATAATCAGAAATAAAAATACATTTAACCACTTGCCGACTGCCTAACGACGATTTACGTTGGCAGTCAGACCCTCACAGGCAAAGTGACGTAGTACTACGTCGCTAGCCTGTGAGGCTCTAAGGGAGCGAGCGCGAGCCGCTGGAGGCGCGCTCCCGCTCGCTCACAGACCCCCCCCCGCGCGTGTGAGCGGCGGACCCGATGTCCGCCGGTCACTCGCGATCGTCGGTTACACCGGGAAAAAGGCAGGCGGCTAGTGTAAACAAAGCCGCCTGTCATTCTCCCCTGTGTAACAGCACAGATCATAAGGTCCTGCTATGTAGGACCGTAGATCTCTGCTGTTACATCACAAGCCACATCCAATCACAGTTAGAAACACGCCCCTAGGGACACATTTAACCCCTCCTTCTCAAATAAAGTTAACCCCTTCCCTGCCAGTGTCATTTTTACAGTACCAGTGCATATGTATAGCACTGATTACTGTAGTAATGTCACTGGTACCCCCAAAAGTGTCAAAAATGTCAGTCAAGGGTCCAATCTGTCCTCCGCAATGTTGCAGTCCCGCAAAAATAATCGCAGATCGCCGCCATTACTCGTTAAAAAAAAAAAACAAAAATGACAAAAATCTTTCCCTTAGTTAGTAAACGCAATAACTTTTGCGCAAACCAATCAAAATACGCTTTTTGGGATTTTTGTTTACCAAACATATGAAGCAGAAAACAAATTGGCCTAAAATGTTAAAAAATTTTGATTTTTACATTTTTTTGGGGGGAGGATTTCATATAAAAAAATTTGAAAAAATATTGTTATTTTTGCAAAATTGTCGCTCTTTTTTAGTTTATAGCGCATGATCAAAAAATCGCACAGGTGATCAAATACCACCAAAAGAAAGCTCTGTTTGTGGGAAAAAAAGGACGTCAATTTCATTTGGGTACAGCGTCGCACGACCGCGCAATTGTCCGTTAAAGTCACTCAGTGCCAAATCGCAAAATAGGCCCTGGTCAGGAAGGGGGTACAATCTTCCGGGGCTTAAGTGGTTAATAGCAAAGCTGAAAAATACAAGACAATATCATGGAACTAAAAAGCAGAATGAGATTGAAGTTATTACTTTTACATTAAAAAAGGCATATGATTGTTACCAAATTTTCAGTAATGGAAAATCAAACTTTTGGCCCATTTTAGCACTTCCAACACCTTTGCAGAAAGCTACAGAAGTGCTTACTGCTTTCTGTCTAGACTGCAGAGAATTAATTTTGTATTGCACTGTATAATTTGCTCATTGACCAACTTGGCAAAGGCATGCCACTTCATGCATACAGCTATCAATGGCCGTGGCCATAAACAATAACATAAATTCTGGCATATTTCCGAGGCATGCACACTTAAAGGGGTTGTAATTCTATGCATTAAGATAAAAAAAACTTCTGTGTGCAGCAGCCCCCCTCAGCCCCCCTAATACTTACCTGAGCCCAATCTCGATCTAGCAATGTCCACGACTGTCTCAGTTGTCCGGGACTCCCCTCCTCATTGGCTTAGACACAGCAGCGGCGCCATTGGCTCCTGCTTCTGTCAATCACAGTCAGTTAGCCAATGAGGAGAGAGAGGGGGCGGGGCAAAACCACAACTCCATGTCTGTATGAATGCACAGAGCTGTGCCTCTGGTGCCCCCATAGCAAGCTGCTTGCTGTGGGGGTATTCAAAGGGAGGGAGGGGACCAGGAGAGCTGAAGAGGGACCCGAGAAGAGGAGGATCTGGGCTGCTCTATGCCAAACCACTGCACAGAGCAGGTAGGGATAACATGTTTGTTATTTCTATTGGAAAAAAAAAAAAACCATGAGAACTTACAATCACTTTAAGTACTTGCATAAACAAGCTTATGCATACAGTTTCCACTCTGAGTTGTACTTCGCTATGCATAGGTGTGTTTGCACAGGTACTTACTTATACCTGTGGGCTCCTTGGTGGGAAATATGCCAGATATGGCAAGATGCACGAGCAAGCATAAGCAAGATTAAGCAAGCATAAGCAAGATATGGCTGGGTGCATGAGTCCCAATCGGTAGCAAATGAAGTCTGAATGAGAATATTCCTGATATGTCCCAATATGCTGCAAAATGTAATTTTTCATAAAATGCTTTTATCATTAAAGATATTTTAAAGCCACAAACAAACATGTAATATATTGCAGCTTACTATTTCTTAGATATTGTGGCTCCATTTGTTATCTTTTTTCATGTCTTTTTCCTTTCTTTTTACCTGGTGATCCTGCCAATATCTCACTTTTTTGTCATAGGGAAGACAATGAACATTTCCTGTACTGTATATATGGAGGAACAGCATTGTTACCTTAGGAGAGAGAGGGTGTTATGACTACAAAAAATCACCCCTTCTCCTCATCTCCAGAATATAGGGGGAGTTGATCTGTGGTACCCAAAGGAGAATTAGGCAGGGCTGCAACACTATAACTGGAAAGCTCAGCGGATTTCTGGCAGGATCAAAAAGGTATTTATTGCACTTATTGAACATATATAGCAAAACATTCTAATGGTATATTAAACTGATCAAAAGGGAGCAAATGAGATTTCATTAATAACATTTACATACACTTTAAAATACCATTATGGAACTCTAGTCAAGTGACTGGAACAAAACATACACAAATGGAAGAAGAGCCAGACCAGAGGATAAAATGATCTCAATTAATTTATTAGTTTGTACTTAAAAAAACAGCCCATGCAATTCGGGGCAACAGAAATTCCCTATTTATCAGGGCTTCAATTAAAATAAGAACCTTGAGTGGACTCAAAATAGAGTTTTCCTGAGTAAATCTGTGCAGGGAAGTTAATTGCTGGATCAGTAAGGCCCCTTTCATACGGGATACAAACATGTGGTCACTGCCCCCACCTATAACTGATCTTTGCAGCAAGGAGCTCTGGAAGGGCGACGTATATCAAAAAATACCAAAGAAATTTCCAAGCTCAATTAACCAACCAGCCTGCCACCAACCGAATTGACCGGTCTAACAATATGCTTTAAAAACAGGAGTTTAGTCTGCAGACATTTGCAAATACATAATATTGGTAATGTGGCGCTAATCTGAACACAGTTGTCATATAGAGTCCATAAATCACAGAGGAAATCAACAGTCCATATATGTCCACTCCAAACAGAGGTGTATAAAGCCGCAGGCCAGGAGCACCACCACCACATATACAGATCACACTGCCTCTTACCAGACGTAAATGACCCTCATTACAAAGGTCATAAAGAGCATAATGATCAAGGTACAGGTACCGTCCTCCTCTCTCTTACAATGGCACACAGTTCACTCTCCAATCAAATGTGGGCTCATAAAACACAAAGCGAAACACTGATCATAGTGCATAACATTTAAAAGTGTTTATTCAGTGCACACGGTTATAATAACTTACAAGATCCCAGGTAGTGGATGGCGTTGTGTGTTTTCCTCTCTGTGCAGTCTGTAACCCACCAAAAAGATGGCCGCCGCGTCTCCTCCGCGTGTTGGCGTGCGTCGCCGTAAGCTCCGCCCGACACGTTTCATCATAAACTGACGTTAAAGCTACAGGCCCCGTCAAGGCACCGCATTTTCTGTAGTCCTAACTCTAACTTCTGGGAGTCCCTTTCACACAGGCCAGATCTGTTTTTGCTCAGCAGGGGATCCGTCTGCTGATCCCCTGCTGAGCTGAGCAGAGCTGGCGGATGACAGGTCCGTGCCTGCTTTGCTTATGCAGAGCAGACATGGACACAACCCTCTCTGCTCTATGGGCAACCAGATGTAAACTGTCTGTTTATACCTGGCTGCCCTCCGTTCTGATTCAGCCAGCCGGAAGGGAATGGATCCCCTATCCATTTATTTTTTTTTGAGCCAAATCGAATCCAGAGGTAGCCGGGTGTAAATGGACACAAGTCAGTTTATATCCAGTGCTCCATAGAGGAGAATGGATGTCCAGGTGAAAAACAAACAGATGAAAAGGGCCTAACTGACTAGCAGTATCTGTATTCTCTGTTCTTGATTGCTCCATCAGATACTGCTAGCCAGTAACTCTCCTGACCCAGTAATTATCTTCCCTGCACAGATTCACAGAGATGAAAGCTCTATCTTGAGTCTTTTCAGGGTTTTGTTTTTAACTGAATCCCTGATGAAGAGGGAGTTTTTGTGACACAAAATGTGTTGGCTGTTTGTTAGTACAAACTACTAAATTAATTTGGACTCGTTTATCCTTTGGTCTGGCACTCCTTCCATTTCTGCATGATTTTGCTAGTAACCCGCTGGGTACCCACTTGAGGGTAGCTTTGTTTCTTGCGAGCAGCCTATCCTGAGCCAATGAGCTCTTTAACTGTTTTTGGCCTCTCACTACTTTGTATGAATTCACATCAAAGTCATAATACTTCTCGGATGCTTTTTCCTTCATTCAATTGACTCTGCCCAGGCTGAGATAAAGTCAGGGGACTGGTACAGGCTGATCATGTATAATATTTCCATCACACCTATTCCTGGAAAAGGCAAGCAGTAAGCAGGTGCTGTAGCAGCTGACAGCAGTAGGAGACCCGTACCATAAAACAAAGTTTAATCACCAGCACACCAAGGATCATTGAAATGAAGTCCGAGCCTTTACTCAGTGATCATATCGGAGTGGAAAAGTGTTACGTTTCAGGGCCATGCAGGGCCCCTTTTTTGGGCATTTTCTCAGTCTCCCCTCCACTTGGATCAGACTACAACATTAAAGATTTGTAGAAATGCACAAGGTGAAAGGTTGCAGCAGGTGTGATCTGAGTCAGACATTTGGAAACACAGCCAAGAACTGTACAGGCACCAGAATTTCATCTTTGATCTGGCATCCAGGATATAGATGGTGACCCTGGATAATTCCTGAACAAAGATGCCTCTGTTCTTCTGAAAAGAAAAGCAGATGCAGACATTATTCGGGAACAAAAAGCTGACACTAACGGGTGTGGGGGTATTGTACTGTACTGTAGTAATTAAAGCATTTACATTATTTGTGAACCCTCACCTTGTAAAACAGCCCATTCTGTTTAAAATAAAAATTAAACGCAGAACATTTGTGCATAGATATAAAAAAAAAACATTATAAAATACCCCCTACCCTTTATTTTTTTTATAAGTGATCACATTCCCTCTGTTCTCAGATGCATAAGAGCTAGGGGAGAAGAGACAGCAGCACACTAGTCTTCCCAGTTAACGACTGTGCAGGGGAGGGGGTGTCAGGACACATCTGATCATTGGAGGAGAGCTGGCTCTGGTCCTTAGTACAGCCAGAGAACTGACCATGCTGTGCTCTCCTGCCTAGTGTGATAACTTTTTCATAAGAAAACAGAGGGACTGGCAGGAACACCAGGGACTTCACACAAAGGAAGCAATACAAAGAGAACAGGATACCTTTTTATACAAGTACATGGTACAGCAGGCACATATCAGGAATATGAAATGTTGGGTTTACAAATTCTTTAAGGCCCCTTTCACACGGGCGATCTGATCCGCCTGTAAGTTTTTCAGACGGACCTGATCGGATGCTCCATGCATCCCTATGGGGTAGCGAGTGTCAGCGGAGACATCTCCGCTGACACCTGCTGCTATCGGATTCTGACCCTGTCCGTGAAATCCGGACGGATGGAAACCCTATTTCGGCGGATCAATTCCCCGCTGAGCAGAACGGACTCCGTCGGGCGGTGCGTCCGTGTGAAAGGGCCTTAGTGCTATAAAAGGACATTTTAAAATATCTACACGTGCAGTGGGCCCCCACTGAAACCCAAGGGACTCTCGGACTGACCTCTTCTCCTCAAATCTTTGGGTGTTCCCTTGGTGCTATCACATACAGTTCAGAATCATTGCAACTATGGCCCTTAACAGTTTAGAAAGGAGGCGGTGGGGTGGGCTGATTGCATCACTGACAAGACTCTGACGTAGCATGGAATAGGTTAAAACCGACCATATACTTTTTGAATTTTGGCCAGTTCCCCAAAAAATTTGCTCAGTAGGCGGTCAAGCCTGATTTGAAAGATCTAAGGAGCCAGGTGCAGAAGTGTTACACTGTATTGGATGGATGGAGGTATCAGTCAGACTGAACAAAAAATCTATAAGGCTCCTTTCACACAGGCTTTCCGATCCAGTCCGCCTGTCCGTTTTTCAGGCGGACTGGATCGGATGCTCCATGCAGCCCTATGGAGTGGCGGATGTCAGCGGAGACATCTCCTCTGACACCCGCTGGTATCTGATATGATCCTGTCTGTGAAATCCAGACTGATGGAAACCCTATTCTCCATCCATCTGGAGGATCGGATCAGATGAAAACGGACAGGCGGTCCGTTCTCATCCGATCTCCCCATAGAGGAGAGCGGGGCTCTGACAGCTCCGTCTCTGCACACAGAGCGGCAGATCGATCCAAGCTGAGCAAAACGGACTCTGTCGGGCGCACCGCCCGTGTGAAAGGGGCCTAAGTGTATGTATGACCAGCTTAAAAAGCGCACTTAATTTAACTCCTTCATTGCCCTGTACCATGCGGCTAGGTCCATGACGGTCTCCGCACCTCAGGATCGGGCCCAATATCTTTTGGGGCACCAATTGCTAGGAAGGGAGTCAGGGCATCAACTCCCATGCTACCTGAGTACCCGCCCCTCATGCCTGGTACCACTCTTAGTTGTATGGCTGCCGTTACATTCCCCCAAGTTCATGGTTACTCGTAGCGGCTGCAAACTTTCTCCAACCCTCCTGCTGAGTTAACGCACTGTGGTGGCCTTCAGTTCTTCTTCAAACCCATATGTTATTTACACGCCCTGTTTTTTGATATGCCATATACCCTCATGCACCCCTTTAAATTACTTCAGACCAAGCGTAGGACAGTTAAAGATACTTTACTGAAACTTTCGCAGTGTTGCAGTCTCATAATACAAAACATAGTTTCTCCCTAACTAACTAGTCTCAGGCTGCCCAGACATATCTTTCCAGGTAGTAGTCCATAGTGGGGAAGTCCTGTAGAGATGGTTTCCCATGCAGGGTGATTGTGGGTTGCTGTTGGTTACATCTTTATCTCCACTTTCCAATGAAGTCCCTTTCTCCACTCCCAGAGCCCGGCCTCCCTTCCATTTATATCAGGGTGGAGGGCAGAACCCCAAGAAAATGCAGAACCCATGTTAACCCTTACCCCACCAGGGCAGCCCAGTAACTATCTACAACAGCAGTATGCACCTGCCTACATGTGGTGTAGAGCCAGCGGTAAAACATCAAAAAGACACAGCTAGCTGCCACAGCCAAGATGGTGGTATTCAAAGATCGATGAAGAACTGGCCATGGTGAAGACAAATCTGGACCCCTGAGCTGGTGAGTGTTTATTTCTTAAAAGTCAGTGGCTACAGTTAGTAGCACCCCTAAACATAAAGAGCTATGCAAGGGATTGGGCAGGGGGGGGTACATGGGTCTTGTGTTGGTCTTTAACCACTTGCCAACTGCCGACAGTAATCCTACTGCGGCAGTGTGGCTCCCCTGGGTCCAGCGAAGTAGACCTATGTCGCTGGACTCCTAGTGGTCTCGGTGGCGCGCATGCTCAGCCGGAAGGCTCAATCCCACTGTGTTTAGACACAGCGGGAGTCAGGCCGGAGGAGGAGAGGTGCCACCTCTCTTCCCCGATTGTTGGGGAAAGTGTAAGAAGACCTGCCTGCTTATGTTAACAAAGCAGGCGGATCTTCTCAGTGACAGACAGGGAGAGATCACAGGATTCAGCATAGCTGAACCTGTGATCTCTGTCTGTGTCACAGAACCCCCAACCCCCCCGCCACACATCAGTAAGCATGAGGCATACATTTAACCCTTTGATCACCCATAGGGTTAACCCCTTCCCTGCCAGTGTCATTTTGTCATATTTATAGCACTGATTACTGTAGCAATGTTACTGGCCACCCCAAAAGTGTCAAAAATGTCAGTTAGGGGTCCGATCTGTCTGCCACAATGTCACAGCCCCGCAAAAAATCGCAGATTGCCGCCATTACTAGTAAAAATAAAAATAAAAATAAAATGACAATAAAAATGACATAAATATTTCCCGTAGTTAGTAAACGCGATAACTTTTGCGCAAACCAATCAAAATACGCTTATTGCAATTTTTTTTTACCAAAAATATGTAACAGAAAACAAATTGCCCTAAAATGTTTCAAAAATTTTGATTTTTAAAAAATTTTTGGGGAATGTTATATAGCAGAATGTAAAAAATATTGTTTTTTTTCCCTCAAAATTGTCGCTTTTTTTTGTTTATAGCACAAAATTAAAAATTGCTCAGGTGATCAAATACCACCAAAAGTAAGCTATATTTGTGGGAAAAAAAGGACGTCAATTTTATTTGGGTACAGCGTTGCATGACCGCGCAATTGTCCGTTAAAGTAACGCAGTGCCGAATCGCAAAATAGGGCCTGATCAGGAAGGGGGTCAAATCTTCCGGTCTTAAAGTGGTTAAATTTGCACAATACTGGACATGCTTGCACTTAACTTTAAAAAATATCAGCTATTTAATTAGTAGATTTATATTAATCTGTATAACACATTACATATGTAAATAAGAGGGACGGGAAGATTATACTCCAAATGACAAACAACTAAAATACAAACTGATTTTTTCTTTGTAAGTTTGGTCTTGGACTGTACATTAATCCTGGCAGTAGGTTTGCCTGGGAGTAAGAAAAAAGCCTCCCCCCCAGGGCATCCAGACAAGGATTGAAGTCTGTCAGCATGAGAGCCTGTCTCTTTCAGAACTGTCATTTGAATAACGTCCTTAGCAGAGGGTAAGCAACAGAGAAAGAGAGAGAAGAAGGCACAAAGATCAAGCCTTTTAGTGCTGGCTTGATCCGAGACACCCAGTTCACAGCTGGTGTAGCAGCAGGTATCCCAGCTCTACCATATGTTCTATGCACTGCTACAATTACCCTTCAGAGGGAAGGAGAGAATTCACAGAGCAATTTTGCTCTTGTAAAAAAAAAAAAAGGAAGGGGGAATTAGGGTCTAGTGTAAAGACAATTAAGGATACGCTCTTAGGATCAATTATATTGTTTTATGTTATTCAGCATTGTATGTTCTCCATTCAGCCCGTCTTGCCGGTGTGTTTTAATTTAGTCTACCCATTTATCAGCATAACCTGTTTTATTGAATTCATTCGCAGGAGGTCTTCGGTGTAGCCTTCAGTAAATGACAACATTTGGCAAGATGTTGTCAATAATTGCCTCCAGTTGGAGAAAATTCAATTAGGGTCTGGTCAGCGATGTGCGGTAATTTGACAGCAATTGGCCATTGCATAGATGCAAATACAACCTATTTAAAAGGCTGTTCCTGAAAAGCAAAACAAGCAAACAGGGCTCGGTTTTTTTTTTACCTCTTTCGTTTGCTTAAGCATTAAAGAAATTCTTACACATGGGATCCTCTTTGTGAATGAAAGTTACTATTAAAAAATTAATATCTTAACTGTTTGTATTAAATATTTAGCATACACATATTTTATTTACCAGTATTTGCTGTATTTACACTTTAAGGGAAGAGATTTGCACAAGTTTGTGCACATTGATGCTGTTGAACCTGTATATGTATTAAAAAAAAGTTTATATAATGTGTGTGTGTGTGTGTATATATATATATATATATATATATATATATATATATATATATGTATGTGTACACTATATTACCAAAAGTATTGGGACACCCGCCTTTACGTGCAAATGAACTTTAACGGCATCCCAGTCTGAAGGGCCATACACACTATAAGATTTTCTGAAGACTTTTTCCTTCAGATTTACCTTTTCTATGTAGTGTGAGGGCCTGCCAGATTGCATACCAATTGAAAGTGTTTAGGTTTAATCTCATATTATATGGTTTTGGTAAGTCTAATGGAAAAAGTCTTTAGAAAATCTTAAGGCCCGTACACACGTACCAATTGTCGGCCGTAAATGTTCGGCCAACGTCCGATCGGCCGATTGTCGGCTTGTTAGTATGATGCTTCCGACAACCGACTACGACTTTTCGGCCGAACAAAATCTGGTCTGCATGCTATAAAATTTTTGTTGGCCAACAACAGAACGGCCGATTGTTCGTCAGTCAGTACAGATTTCGGCCGACAAACATCAGATGAGCAAGACTGGGCATGCTCAGAGAAGAAAAAACACACGAAAAGTAGACCAGAACATGACATCACTTCTGAAGTTGGTTGTTGTTGGCCGACAAAATTTGTGTGCAGTCTAGAGCACATTTCAACCAACACAACAACACTGGACAAAAGACGGAAGATCGTTAGGCCGACAATCGGTGCGTGTGTATGGGGCTTTATAGTGTGTATGGCCCATTAGTCCGTAGGGTTCAGTATTAATTTGGCCCTCCCTTTGCAGCTAGAACAGCTTCAACTCTTCTGGGAAGGCTGTCCACAAGGTTTAGGAGTGTGTCTATGGGAATGTTTGACCATTCTTCCAGAAGTGCATTTGTGAGGTCAGGCACTGATGTTGGAGAGAAGGCCTGGCTTGCAGTCTCCACTCTAAATCATCCAAAAGATGTTCTATTGGGTTGTGCAGTCAAGTCAAGTTTCTCCACCCCAAACTCGCTCATCCATGTATTTATGGACCTTGCTTTGTGCACTGGTTCAAATCATTTGGTGGAGGGGGGATATTGGTGTGGGGTTGTTTTTCAGGGATTGAGCTTGGCCAGTGAAGGGAACTCTTAAGGCGTCAGCATAACAAGACCTTTTGGACTATTTCATGCTCCCAACTTTGCAGGAACAGTTTGGGGATGGCCCCTTCATATTCCAAAATGACTGCACACCAGTGCACAAACAAATTGAAAAAAGATATAGATGAGTGAGTTTGGGGTGGAGGAACTTGACTGGCCAGAACAGAGTCCTGACCTCAACCCGATAGAACACCTTTGGGATGAGAGCGGAGACTGCGAGCCAGACCTTCTCGTCCAACATCAGTGCCTGACCTCACAAATGCACTTCTGGAAGAATGGTCAAACATTCCCATAGACACACTCCTAAAGCCCCATACACACGATCAGATTATCGAACGATCTGTCGTCCGTTTTTGTTGCATGCTATTCTGATGTGGAAAGTGAAGAGGTTTTTTTTATACGAATTTTCCCTTAGGACAGAATTCTACTTCAGAAGGGATGTCATGTGCTGGATTGTTTTGTATTGTTTTTGTTTTCTTTCGTCTCTGAGCATGCTTAGTCTTGCTCTTAAGATTTTTTTCCATCAAAATCTGTACTAATGAGACAAAAATCGGACGTTGTTTTGAGGGATGACAAATATTATATAGCCTGCACATCAGAATTTAGTCAGCCGAAAAGTCGCAGTCAGCTGTCGAAAGCACCATACTAACAATCCGAAAATCGACAGATCGGTCGTCGGACGAATTTTCCCTACAGATTTTCTTATCGTGTGTACGGGCCTTAAACTTGGTGGACAGCCTTCCAAGGTGAAGCTGTCACAGCTGCAAAGGGTGAGCAACTCAATATTGAACCCTACGGACTAATGCTGGCCATATATGTATAGATTTTTGTTCAGAAATCTTTGCTTAATCCCCATCATTGGGAGACGGAAACCAGAATTTTCTATTATGGGCATACATAGGTCTATGTATGGCTTTGATGTTCTATGCATTGATACCATCTGTAATACCCTTTTTGATAATTCTATATTTTTCTGATACCTTTATTTTTTCTATTAAAAAAAAAAAAATATTCCATATATATTGCCTATATTGTTCAAATATTGTTCTACGGTGATGTAAATGCACTTGTTCACTATACTGTGAAATTCTAATGCTAACTATTATGTCACTAATGTTGTATTTAAAAACTCTTCAATAAACGTTTTTAAACAAAAAAAAAATAAAAATAAATAATTATTTGTTTAAGGAAAATTTGATTTTCGAATTGTTAGTGGGGTCAAATCGACATCCGTTTTCGAGTGCAGTGACGGGAAAATTCGAAGGGGCAGAAAGGAAACTTTTCTCAATCAACTAATTTATGGGTAGTGTATGTGGTTATCGCTCATAAATTACATTCATGTTGAAATTGAATGTTAAAAGCAAAAGACAATTTTTGAATGACATTTGTCCATTCATCGAATGTTCAAAGAATTTTTGCATGAATGTTCTACGAACATTCTCATCGAAAAATCTATACGTGTATGGCCAGCAAAAGACTGGGATGCCATTAAAGTTCATGTGCGTGTAAAGGCAGGTGTCGCAATACTTTTGGTAATATAGTGTATATATATATATTCTTTTTTTTCTGTATGTACCCTATTTTATGTTCAAGTCTAAATAAACCTTTTATGAGCAGAACTCAACAGTTTGAAATTTGATGGGGTATCCCCCATGATTCCCATATTAGGATCTGTAAAAGTTTTCCTGGGCATCCACTGGCTAAATTCACCCATGCTGTTTTTCCTGGTCACTGTAGTTTACAGAATACACAGTCCTGGCAGGGAGATTCCTCCATCCACATTGTTGGTTTATAACCATGTATGGCCATCACTCACGCAAGTGTATTAACGCACATTATGTCACATGTTAATGTGAGTTGTAATAAGACACCCTATTGAACTCAATGGTCTTCCAATGCACTAAAACATCCCAGAAATCAGACAGGGTGATTTTCAAAATGAATAGCACCACAATGTGTCAACGCATGTGACATGCATTTTGGTTACACATATGTTCCAGCAATGCACAGATGTAAACCATCATTAAAGTGATTGTAATGGAAAAAAAAAAAAAACATGTTATACCTGCTCTGTGAAATGTAAGGGCTCTTTCACACGGTCCGCCTCCGTAGGCGGATCCGTGCTGCTCAGCGGGGATCGATCCGCCGATCCCCGCTGAGCCGGCGGATGATAGCTCCATCTCCGCTTGCAGTGCGGAGAGGGAGGTGTCACAGCCCCCGCTGCTCTCTATGGGGTATCGGATGAGAGCGGCCCGCCTGTCCGCTCTCATCCGATCCCTGAATGGATGGAAAAATAGGGTTTCCATCCGTCCAGATTTCACGGACAGGATCGGATACGGATGGCAGCGGGTGTCAGCGGAGGTGCGCTGCCTCATAGAGCTGCATGGAGGATCCAATCAGATCCGCCTAAAAAACTGACAGGTGGATCTGATCGGATCTGTATTTTACAGAGCACCCCTGATCCTCCTCTTCTGGGATCCCCTGCCGATGCTCCTAGCTCCTCCCTCCCCGAGTTTCCCCACAGCAAGCCGCATGCTGTGTGTGTCCACCCCATTTTTACCACCCCCATTTTATCCCAACGCCATTTTTACAGTGACGAAAAAGAAACGAAAAGTACAGAGCATTTTCGTCCACTGACAAAAACTATGATGAAAATTAATTCCGTTTTCGTCAACAAACGAAAACTGAAGGAAAATGTGAGGCAGGGACATTTCCCCTTATGAATTAACTTCCAGTTTCCACAGGGCTCTACCTGCTTCCACTCCCAGCAAGCAAGCGACTGTGTGCAGCCAGTATTACAGGCCTCCGAGTCTCACACAGGGACCAGTATGTCTGCAAGAGATCAGAGCAGCACTGTGCATTACAACCAGGCCTCCTGAGTCCCAACGAGAGTTCCACTCCCGAGTTCTGACTCATGACGACCACCCACGTCCAGACTTGTATAAAGTACTCGAAATTTCTACTTGAGTAAAAGTACAAGTGCTCGATCAAAAAGTGACTTAAGTAGAAGTGGAAGTGCTCGCAGAAAAAGTTACTTAAGTGGAAGTACTAAAGTATTCAACATTTTTTTTACTTAAGTATTCCAAGTAGTTTTTTCAAAAAAATTGCTACTTAAGTACTAAAAGTAAAAAGTACCAGTAGTTTTGAAAAAAAAATTCTACTAAAGTACTGAAAGTAGAAGTAGAAGTACTGTGTTATGTAGTTATTAAAGAAAGAAGTCAAAAGTTTGAACATCATATTGTTTTTTATTATTTGAATTTATTTTAAATGATTTATTCAAATGATTAACCTAAAGGACAATCACAATTCCTTAGGCTGTAACTTTTTGTAAACAAAAAACAGATAAAGTATGTCCCTCCCTTCCCCTTTTAAAGCATCCCTCCTCTTCCCTGCCCGTTTTTTTTTTTCTCCATAGCTTATTGGTGCGCAAAATCATATATAAACCAATGTGATATACAACAATATATTCCAATAATGAAATAAAGGAAAAGTGTATGAAATCTAAGTCAATAAAAAGTTCAAAATATTGTGAATCTTCAAATATATATATGTGACAAAACAAGATGAATATAATTTCATATCTGCTGTTAATGGGAAAGAACCTCCCAACCAGGGCCGGCCTTAGGTGTTCAAGCGCCCTGTGCGAGCTGATCCTGTGGCGCCCCCACCAGCACCCTGCACATTTTTTCTTGCACTTTTTTTGCACTTCATTTGACTTTTCTTTTTTATGATCACTACAAACTTAGCCCTCCTTACATTAGAGACCCCCCTTACATCAGAGACCCCCCCAACGGAGCCCCCCTTACAACAGAAACCCCCCAACGGAGCCCCCTTACAACAGAAACCCCCCACAGAGGCCCCACTTACATCAGAGACACCCCACACAGAGCCCCCCTTACATCAGAGACCCCCCACACAAAGCCCCCTTACTTTAGAGACCCCTCACACAAAGCCCCCCTTACATCCAGAGACCCCCATACAGAGCCCCCTTTACATCAGAGACCCCCCCACAGAGCCCCCTTACATCAGAGCCCCCCACACAAAGCCCCCTTACATCAGAGACCCCAACACAGAGCCCCCTTACATCAGAGACCATCCCCACACAAAGCCCCCTACTTTAGAGACCCCTCACACAAAGCCCCCCTTACATCAGAGACCCCAACACAGAGCTCCCTTACATCAGAGACCATCCCCACGGAGCCCCCCTTACATCAGTGCCCCCCCATAGAGCCCCCCACAGAGCTCCCCTTACATCAGAGCCCCTCCACACAGAGCTCCCCTTACATCAGAGCCCCCCACATCAGAGCCCTCCCACACAGAGTCCCCCTTACATCAGAGACCCCCCCACACAGAGCCCCCTTACATCAGAGACTCCCACACATCAGAGACCCCCCACACAGAGCCCTCTTACATCAGAGACCCCACACAGAGCCCACTTACACCAGAGACCCCCCACACAGAGCCCCCTTTACATCAGAGACCCCCCACACAGAGTCCCCTTACATCAAAGACCCCCCACACAAAGCCCCCTTTACATCAGAGACCCCCCACACAGAGCCCCCCTTACATCAGAGACCCCTCACACAAAGCCCCCCTTAAATCCAGAGACCCCAACACAGAGCCCCCTTACATCAGAGACCATCCCCACAGAGTCCCCCTTACATCAGAGCCCCCCCCCCCATAGAGCCCCCCACAGAGCTCCCCTTACATCAGAGCCCCTCCACACAGAGCTCCCCTTACATCAGAGACCCCCCTTACATCAGAGACCCTCCACACAGAGCCCCCTTACATCAGAGACCGCCCACACAAAGCCCCCCCTTACATCAGAGACCCCCCCATGTTTCTCTTAACCAAGATGGCCACCAGTGCCTCGATCGCACTGCGCATGCGCACGTGCCTCTACTGCGTGGCCGCCAGAATCCCCGCCTCCCAGAGCTGAGACATCAGCGAATGGAGACAAGGAGGGGAGGAGCGGAGTGGCCGAAGGCCGCCACACATGTCAGAGCGCCGAGAGGCGCATGTGGGAGAACTCCACGCCGGCCCAGCGGAAGCCTGGAGCGGAACAACGCTACCCAAATGGCCAGAGACCAGGTACCCATGAAAAAGGGAGGTATCTTTACCTTTGCCTTCCTATAGAAAAGGGGAGGGGAGGGGGGGAGGCAGAATAGGGAGGATAATTGAAAGAGTAGGAGAGAGCAGTAAGGAGGGAAACCAAACAAAAAAGAAAAAGGGAAAGGCAGAGAAAAGTAACGAGTAACGATGCAACACAAAAAAAAAATATCGGAGTAGAAGTATCGAAATCATCGAAAAAATGTAGTGAAGTAAAAGTAGAAGTAGGAGAAAAAAATTCTACTCTAGGAAAGTACAGATACCGCATTTCGGTACTTAAGTAGTCTACTTCGTTACTATACATCTCTGCCCGCGTCCAGAGCAGAGAGCATATAGAGCACCCACTGTGAGTGTGTAGTGTACATTACAATAACAGCAGACCTGAGGTGAGGCCTCCCCTCAGACCACTATCCGTCCAGAGCACTGTGTGTGCATTACAGGCCTCCTCTGACCACTGACAGTGGCATCCAGAGCACTGTGCATTACAAGCCATCCCTCAGACCTGAGACCACCATCCAGCACTGTTCAGTATTGCAGGCCTCCTCTGACCAGTGACCACCTGCATGGCGGCATCCAGAGCACTGTGTACTACAGGCCATCCCTTAGACCTGAGAACACCATCCAGCACTCTGCAGAATTACAGGCCTCCTCAGACCACCATCCAGAACACTATGCAGCATTACAGGCCTCCTCAGACCACCATCCAGAACACTATGCAGCATTACAGGCCTCCTCAGACCACCATCCAGAACACTATGCAGCATTACATGCCTTCTCAGACCCCCATCCAGCACTCTGCAGCATTACAGGCCTCATCAGACCACCATCCAGAACACTATGCAGCATTACAGGCCTCCTCAGACCACCATCCAGAACACTATGCAGCATTACATGCCTTCTCAGACCACCAATTAGAGCACTGTGCAGCATTACAGGCCTCCTCAGACCACCATCCAGAACACTATGCAGCATTACAGGCCTCCTCAGACCACCATCCAGAACACTCTGCAGCATTACAGGCCTCCTCAGACCACCATCCAGAACACTATGCAGCATTACAGGCCTCCTCAGACCACCATCCAGAACACTATGCAGCATTACAGGCCTCCTCAGACCACCATCCAGAACACTATGCAGCATTACATGCCTTCTCAGACCACCATCCAGAGCACTGTGCAGCATTACAGGCCTCCTCAGACCACCATCCAGAACACTATGCAGCATTACAGGCCTCCTCAGACCACCATCCAGGGCACTGTGCAGCAGTACAGGCCTCCTCAGACCACCATCCAGAACACTGTGTACTACAGGCCATCCCTTAGACCTGAGACCACCATCCAGCACTCTGCAGCATTACAGGCCTCCTCAGACCACCATCCAGAGCACTGTATGGCAGTACAGGCCTCCTCAGACCATCCAGAGTGGCTACATCTGTATATGTGAGTGTGTTCAAACCTTAATACCATAAATAATAACATGATATCCCTTAGCCCTGACCCCCACTTCCTCTTCATTTCATTTGATTGACAGCAGCAAGAGCCAATGACTCCTATGGCTGTTCGAGGCCCTGTGTGAAGAGGAAGGGAGGGGAGAAGAGATGCAGCCATGCACAGTGCTGGATCTCTTCTCCCCTCCTTTCTCCTTCACACAGGGAAGGGGGAGGACAGAGAAATAGAATTTTTTTTTTTTTTTTACCTCAATGCAAGGAATGCATTAAAGAGGAAGTAAACTTCCCTCTAATGTTTGTACCTATAGGAAAGCTTATAAAAAGGCTTACCTATAGGTACTGTAAATATCTCCTAAATTTGGTCAGTTTAGAAAATATTTACTGTATACTGCCCCAATGATGTCATCGGCACATGCGCTCTGAAAGAACAGCCGCCCGTTCTGTTTCTTTAGAGCCCTGTGCTGTGACCGGCGACTCCTATGCACATGTGCGGGAGTGACATCACGCTACTTCGGCCAGTCAAACAGTTGAGTCCACAGACCCAGAAGGAAGATGGGTGAAGATGGATGCGGCCTCTAGTAGAGATGATGAGGGCTTTGTTTGTAGGTAAGTGTCACATAATGTGTTAGCATGCGATGCATACTAGCACATTATGCCATTACTTTGCAGGTAAGAAAAAAAGAATAAAAAAGGCCCAGAGTTTACTTCCTCTTTAGGCTCCATTCACATCTAGGCGTTTTGGGGCGTTTTTGGGGCGTTTTTCTGCTCTAGGATCAGCTCTCAAAACGCCCAACAAGACAAATCCTATTCATTTCAATGGCCCCTGTTCACATCTGAGCGTTTTGACGCTGTATACAAAACGCCCAATGCTCAAAAAAGTACATGAGCTTCTTTTTGGGCAGATTACAGGCGTTTTCCATTGATCTCTATTCAATCTAAAAACGCCTGCACAAAAATCGCGGTAAAAATCGCGGTAAAAAACGCCGCAAAAATCGCGGTAAAATCGCGGTAAAAAACGCGCGAAAAACGCTACGCTCAGGTGTGAATGTAGCCTTAGGGTAAAAAAAAAAAAAACCTTTTCAGCCTTAGTATAACTTTAAGGTAAAAAAATCTTTAACCTTTAGAACCACTTTGAAGGCTATTTCACGTTTGCGGTGCCCTCTGAATAATATATTCATTATATTGCGTCCTCACCACTAGATTTAACCCTGTATTGCCACACTACGTTGCAATTGCGTGCATTGCACTCAGTTGCAGGCATGGCCCCATTGAACTCAATGATTGGGTTTGACAATTGGTCCTGCTGTCAAGCACTACAGACTAGAGATTGACCGATTATCGGCAGCCGATCTGCACTTTCCCTGATATATCGGAATCGGCCACCAAGGTGACTGATATTGCCGATATTTCGGGAAAGTGCTTGTACCGGAGTGATGCCTGCAGCTAGAGGCATCATCCCGGTACCGGTGTCCATAGCCGACAGTCGGCTGTCTTGTAATGACAACCGATGCGGCTGAGAAGCCGCTCAGCTGTCATTACAAGGAGCGGGATGGGACATCCCCCCCCCCTCCTGCTGCCTTCCGTGGCTCGCCGGGTCTTGGCTGGAAGACATCCAGCATCATCTAGCACTTTTCCTTTCCTTACTGCTTGTGGGCCGCATTTATTCATTGGTTCTATCAATCAGTAGTAGTCACATGAGCATGTTACCTAGAGAAGTCCTCATGCAAATGTAGTGTGCCTAGGAACTCCCACTCCTCCAGACTAAGTTTATTGCAGATTCCTATCTTTTGTTATTCTGAAGAAATCATTGTTTGTTCCTCTGTGCTGAGTGGGTCTAATGGGAGTGGTTTCATAATTATCTATCAGCTGTGGCAGCAGCAGGGCTCTAATGAGGAAAGCTGCTGTGCCTGCACCCCTTTAGACGTGTTCCTATTGGAAGTATCTCACCAAAATGACATTTTTGTTGCAGGGGATGCCAGAAATCTGACTTGTATCTTAGGCAGAGTTCTGGGAAAATTGGTGAGCCAATCACACAAGCAGGAAATGATGTTTCTGGGGTTTGGTCCGTACACATTCTGTGTACGGAACAGCTCCAGGTAGCCATATTGCATTGAATTTTCAGAAAATTACAACAGCTGCAGATTGAGAAAGAAAGGTAATTTTTAATAACATTCAATTACAATATAATTTGTGACACAATTGTATACACTATATTGTTTTTTCTTTATTTGCTGATATTTTTTCCCCAGGAAAGTGGAGTTACCCTTTAAGAGGAATACTGAGGAAGGGTGCTGTGATGTTTTCAGGAAGCTATGTACCACACCCTGCCTCTTCCAACAGCCATGATCTACCTGTATAGCATAGAAAAGAAAAGAGACCCAGTGGTGACATTGCTGGATCTACAATGAGGAATGTAAACAAATTGTAATGGTTTGATTTAAAAATCCATTAGCATTTTGATGAAGGAACCAGAGAAGGTAAAATATAAGCCGATTAATCCTCAGCTTTAACCACTTGCCGACCGCCGCACGACTATCTACGGCGGCGGTCAGCCCCTCACAGGCAAAGTGACGTAGGGCTATGTCACTAGCTTGTGAGGGTCTAGGGAGCGAGCGCGCGCCGCCGGAGGCGCGCTCCCGCTCCCGCGTGGTCACGGACCCCCCCGCGCGTGTGACCGGCGGACCCGATGTCCGCCGGCCACTCTGCGATCGGCGGGGGAGAGGGAGAAAGTCAGGCAGCTTGTGTAAACAAGCTGCCTGTCATTCTCCCCTCTGTATGAGAGATGATCATACGGATCTACTATGTAGATCCGTTGATCACTCTGCATACAGCTGAAGCCACAGCCAATCACAGTAAGAATCACGCCCCTAGGGACACACACAGCCCCTCCCTCTCAAATAAAGTTAACCCCTTCACTACCAGTGTATTTTTACTTTAACAGTGCATATATATAGCACTGATTACTGTAGAAATGTCACTGGTAACCCCAAAAGTGTAAAAAATGTCAGTAACTTTTGCGCAAACCAATCAAAATACGCTTTTTGCGATTTTTTTTACCAAACATAGGTAGCATAAAACAAATTGGCCGAAAATGTTAAAAAATTTAGATTTTTACATTTTTTTGGGGGGGAATTTCATATAAAAAAAAGTGAAAAATATTGCTATTTTTGCAAAATTTACGCTCTTTTTTTGTTTATAGCGCGTGATCAAAAAATCGCACAGGTGATCAAATACCTCCAAAAGAAAGCTCTGTTTGTGGGAAAAAAAGGACGCCAAATTCGTTTAGGTACAGCGTCGCACGACCGCGCAATTGTCCGTTAAAGTCACGCAGTGCCGAATCGCAAAATACCCCCTGGTCGTTTAGCAGCCAAATCCTCCGGGGCTTAAGTGGTTAAAGTGAACCTGTAGGCTCACCATATTTGGCATATTGGCCCCAATCCAAAACAAAAGCAAGCTTGTTCACTTCCACCCAAATCCTATCTATAGAGAACCATATTTAATAGATATATTTGAATCTGATTCAAATTGTGGTCATGTGATGATGAAAAATGTGGCCTTCCTTTAGGCTAAAGCTACATAAGTTGGGAAAGGTTGAGCTTTGTTGACAATTGTTTTTTTCCCACCCTATTATCTATGCAGCTAGTAACACTGGGATAAAACTAAACAGGCCATATGTAAGAAAGAAAATCTAACAATGTATTTCACTAACTGAAGGGTGGAGAAACCAAACTACAGTATACTGATGTTTAGCCAAAAGAAACTGTTTTCCTTCTTTAAGCAGTCAATATATAGATTAGACATGCAGATAAAACCCTTCCCATTTTGGTGGCTGACAGACATGATGGATCCTATCTGGGTGTTTACATGAGACATATTGATGTACATTATATAGTAGAACAGTAAATTGTTTTTAACCTCTTGCTGACCACCCCACGTACATTTACAAGTACATGGAGGTGTGGGGTAGTGCTGCGCTACCTCTTTCGTGTAATGGTATAGCAGATCAGAAGAAATTCCAAAACATATAACTCTTTAGGTCAGATATGCGAAATGTGGACAAATCAAATATAAACCATCTCATTCAAAATATACAAAGTATACGAAAAATGATGCAAATAGAGACAGAATAAATATTCCAGTGTATTAGAATGATGGCCAAAAGTGCCTGGTGCAGAGGGATGAAACGTCAATACATAGTAGAAAATAGATATATAAAACTAAAATATTGGTGCTAGTAAATATGTGTGCAGAGTGATATTACTTGCAAATATATCAGAAAACAGTACTTGGCTAAATAAATATAAAAAATATATATAAATACAAATAGTCCCAGATAAAAATATATCACATATGCCTTGATGCAAAAAAAACGCAGTTATAATAAGTTCACTTATTCAAATAAAGTGCATGGTGCAGGAATCTTGGGAAAGGAAAAAAACACAGATCTCTTCACATGTGATCAATGTGTTTATAATATATTGTGCTAAAAGAAATGATGGGTGCTGGTGATGGTAATCAATCCGGGGTAGGCATGCAGATAGGCGTTATAAGGTATCTTCAAATGAAAGTGCAGGTGATGGACAGTAAGGGGCCCCCTAACTGTATGGTTGGCCTCTCACCTGTCACTTTCTTGTATAAAGCCTTATAGATAGATAATGGCTGCAGGTTTCCAAGGATGGGTCCCTCTCCTGGCTCCTGGTGTTGGTATGCCCTCAGGCTCCCGAGCTGTGTGTCTATGGAGCCATGACAAGCAGATGAAACCCTTCCCATTTTGGTGGCTGACAGACATGATGGATCCTATCTGGGTATTTACATGGGACATATTGATGTACATTATATAGTAGAACAGTAAATTGTTTTTTTTTAAACAGTAGAAGCCAATTATTATTATTTTTTTTATTCTGGAAAAAATAGGAAAGTATACTCAAAAGTAAAATTAACCTAAATAATGATCTAACTTTTCCCCCATGTATCTAATACTAAAAAAGAAAAAGTTCTACTTTAACTTGTAAGGTAGGGCTATGAGTTTTAAAGGTGTGCAAAATACATTTTGGAATAAGTAAACTAAAGTGGTTGCAAAGGCAGAATGTTTTTTTTTTTTTTAAATCTTAATGCATTCACCACATTAAGGTAAAAAAAAAACATCTGTGATCAGTCCCCCCCCCCCCCCCAATACTTACCTGAGCATGGTCTCTATTCTCTATCCAGCACTGTGCCAAAGAGCAGCAGCATTGCTTTCTCCCTCTCTTGTCACTGGACATGAAGGCAGCAGCGGGAGCCATTGGCTTCTGCTGTTGTCAATCAAATCCTTTGAAGAGGGAGTGGGGGCGGGGCCAAGTTGCATTGTGTGTGTCTATGGATGTACACAGCCTGGTTCTGGAGTTAGCCCCTGTAACAAGCAGCTAGTTATTGGGGCACTCAGAAGGATCAGGAGCCCGGAGCGCCAGCAGGGGACCCCAGAAGAGGAGGTTCGGGGCTGCTCTATGGATTGCACAGAGCATGTAAGTATGACATGTTTATTATTATTAAAAAAATGAACCTTTAGAATCACTTTAAGAAATAAAAAATGAAATCAGTTTTTACCAATATGATCTACTGAACTTTTCTGAACTTTGAATAATGTCAATGTTATTTTATAGTGCAGGATTATTTATCATTGCCATCATTTCTGTCTGATAAAATATCATTCTCAAGGTAATTTATTAAAGCGGTAGTATACCGCTTTGTGAGACTTTTAACTACAGGTAAGCCTATAATAAGGCTTACCTGTAGGTACAATTAATATCTCCTAAACCTGCACGGTTTAGGAGATATTTGCACTGCATGCAGCCACTGACGCGAGTGGCGCATGCGCTCTGAAGGTCCGGGGGGACCTTCAGAGTTCCTTGCCGGGAAGTGCCGGAAAATGACTCCCTTGCGCATGCACGGGAGTGACGTCATCGCGGCCTTGGCCACTCACAGCGCCGGAGCTGCCAAACCCGGAAGAGACGCCAAGGGATCATGTCAGCTTCCACAGCGGTGTCCGGGGGTCCGTGTCGGGGCTTCGTTCTAAGGTAAGTATTTCATAATTAGCTAGTATGCGATGCATAATAGCTCATTATGCCTTTGTTTTTTTTTTAGTATACTACTGCTTTAAGCTCATCAGTCAGCCTTTTTACTTTTTCTGTATGGCGTTATTTTTTTTAGTAAATGTTAAAACAGCACTAGTACCAACACTAGTACCAACACACTACTCATATCTTCAAATCGTCCATATTTCGATGGCACAGTCCTAATAACTAGAAGTTTGGATGTTGCAGTATAGATGTGTTCAAATATAAACTGGCTGGAGAAGACTCTTCAGTAGGTAAGGCTTTGGTATACATTGATCTTATCTTAAAATGTAGAGAATATATAAGTACATAGTATATGAATAAAGGTTACACATGCCATGTATTACAGTTGCATAGTTCCTTCTACATCAGTTTTTAAGAGTCTACATGTTTTCATCATCTGGGTGAATAAAAAGATTTATGAGTAGAGATCAGCAAATAGCGCACTTTCTGAACAGCATCATTACCGCGTCCTTGTGGGACATAAGGCATGTGGCTTACATTGCATTTCTCAACAATTCTCTCAGCTCGATTTATGAGTATTCATGAGAGCATTAGCAGACAACTTTACTGGTAAAGAGCTCACCATGCTTCTGAAAAACGTGAGAAAGGTTGGAAAATTTCCCAGCAAGGCCTGTAACTTTTTTGGATTGAGAAGGGGTGTGGTTTAAGAAAAGCAGAGCAAGTTTGAAAAAATGTGTACATTTGTTTGAGTATAGGTATTTTCATTGGCCAAGTCGGATTTAAGATATACTGTATACTGATATATATCCCCATTTTCTGTTTTTTTTTTTTTTTCTTTTTTTTAGATGGCAGGTTGAGGCTTTTAAGGATGTTTAGCTAGTATAGTATACTAGTAAAGAAAGTACAATCCAATGACAAACCAAAAAAATAACATTTCTGAAGTTTACTGAAATGCTTATCACTTCATTTTTTTCAACACAAAAAAAGCATTTAAATAAAACCATTTAATGATAAACATAGGGATTTAAAAAAAGAAAAAAAATCATAAGTTTTCCTATTTTGTTCCTTCTTTTTAAATAATTTGTATTTCACAGAAATAGAATAATAAATTACAAGAATTAATTCCACTTATCCTTCTAATAAAAACACAAACAAGTTAATTAATATTGACATAAAACTTTGATTCACCAGGGCTACGATTACATTTTAGTATTTACCTACTAATATACTTTTTCTTTATAGACTGCACTGACGGCCTCTGTGTATTTCTCTGTGTGGGTCTTTGGGGATTTTGGCAGCCAATGGGTTAAGAGCCCCTGGGCTAGGACCTGACCCACAGACCTTCCACATATTGTTCCCAGTTTTATCCCATATCACTTGGGAGATTAGCAGCCTGAGGATTAACCTTGGTTTCTCCTGCATTATGGTTCATGATAGGGGGAGGGAAATTCTCTGTATGTAGACAATCAATTTTTTTTTTTATGGGTTTTATAGGCTAGGACAGATATATATCAAGAACAAATATAGACGATCATCTGGTATACACTGTAAACTATAGAAACACTGGAAACAGTCTTTCGGTTAGACATTTAGATCAAGCAATGTACAAGGTCTCTGTGCTCCCCACTGTCACTTTTTGAAGAAAAGTAAAATGACAGTTCCATGGGCTGGAGATGGATCCCTCCAACATTCCTTTCATTCCCCACAAGGTGCCAAAGAAAAACACTAGCTGCAACGGATCGCTGACCACATGGTGGCAATGATGTCACAAAGTCTCACATATACCAACCAATTTTGTGTCTGAGTTATTACCTACAGTTATTCTCTAAGAATAAAAAAAAAAAAAAAAAAAAACGTGTACTACGAGCCATACATTTTGATCATTGAGAAATTTTTTTGGCAGGTGTATTTAGGTTACCGCATATGCCGGTGTATAAGAAGACTTTTCAACCTTAAAAACATCCCCCAAAAATCGGGGGGTTGTTTTATATGCAGAGTATAAAATGTGAACCTTAAGAGAACTCCAGGTTTAGGACTACTTCACATAGTTTGTTTGGGCCAAGCTGGCCCAAAATGATCGTCCCTAATCTGTCAGCCTGCTGGATGTTCGGTGATACTGTATGTACCATAGCTTCGGCTTCATACAGAATACCGCGTTGAGCTCATCACGGTGAGCGATGTATTCTATTAATTAATACAATGCCTGCTCGGATTGGTGGAGTCAGAGAGGCGGGCTGATGATGTTATAACCTCTCACTCAGCCAATCCGAGCTGGCTTTGTATTTATTACTAGAGTACATTGCTCGCTGTGATTGGCTCAGCGCAGTATACTATATGTAGGCGAAGCTACGGTACATATGGTATTATCGCACATACAGCAGGCTGACAGATTAGTGGATGTGAACAAATCTGCTAGACAAGACCCCATCATGGCTCCGCCATCAAGAAGAAATAAATATGAAGCAAGTTTTGTCAAGGAATATAATAACTGTGCTGCTGCAAGACAATATGGAGCAGTGGCGGCTGGTGCTCCATGGGCCAGGGCCCCCCCCCGGCCCCCACCAGGCCGCACACCAGGACCCCGGACCCCCCCCAGGACCCCCCCACGTCTCACTCACCCTCAGCGGCGGCAGCTTCGGCTTCTTCCCCCTCAGTAGAAGCGTCTCCTCTCCCATGCCCAATGGCATGGCTTCTACTTTCGGCCAATCAGGAAACAGGTCTCAGGACCCACTTCTTGATTGGCCAGGAGGCAGATCCATGTGACAATAATGAATATTCATTCGCTATTGTCACACAAGTGGGTGGACTCGGTGCGCACTGCTCTGCGCTCCGAGCCCCTCCCTTTTTGTAGCCATGTGAGAGCCTCTGGCTCTAGTCATATGGCTAAAAAAAAAAAAAAGCCCCATTGAACTCCATGCGTCCAGTGCCTCCATGTAGATTAGGGGGGCGGACGCATGGATAGGGGGGTGGCGCCCCTGCTCCCCAAATACACCAGCTGCCACTGATACGGTGTAACAGAAAAGATGGCCCGAGACTGGAAAGCAAATGAACATGCATTTAGGAGTATGCAAAGGAGTAAGTGTGCATTAGGAAGAGGCACCCCAAATTGGCCAGAACTCGAAAATCATGTAGCAGACATGGTGCATGAGCATCATCAAAATGGTTATGTAATGATGCAAAACAACATACCTATGTTTGCACTTCAGTGGGCCAAATCTTACCCAAATCACAGCAAAGGATTTAAGGCCACTGTATTCTGATGTACTAGGTTCTTGGAAAGGCCTAATCTGGTACTGAGGCAAAAGACTAAAACTGTACAGAAATTATCCGTAGATCTCGACGGTAAAGTAGTTTCCATCGATATGTAATAAACATCACAAAGAACATGGCTATGCGTTAAGTAATATCGGAAATATGGCTGAAACTTCTATGAATTTGGATATGGTTGGAAATAAAACTCTCAATTCAAAAGGTGCAAAAACAGTGTTTATTAAAACAACAGGACATGAGAAGTCCAGTTTTACAATGGGACTAGCATGTGCAGCTGATGGTAACAAACTAAGACCAATTATTATTTTTAAAAGAAAAACAATGCCAAAAATCAAGTTCCCTGTTGGAGTTTTTGTACATGTGAAAAAGTCTGGATGGAATAAGAAGGGATAAAGCTGTGGCTTGAGCTATGGAGTAGGCGACCAGGTGGACTTGGTCGAGAACATAAACTACTGGTGTGGGATATGTTCAGGACTCATTTAACTACCAGCACAAAGAAACAGATTCCTGCAGGATTGACATTGTTGGTGCAGCCACTGGATGTGTGCCTAAACAAGCCATTTAAAGATCGCATTCGAGAACAGTGAACAGTGGAATGAGTGCATGGTTAGTGGGGAAAAGTAATTCACAACAGGAGGAAACATGCGTGCTCCACAGTTGGATGTTTTGTGTAACTTTGTCATAATAGTCTGGAATGATATTGATGCAGAAGCAGTAATCAAGTCTTTCAAGAAGTGTGGCATATCAAATTCATTGGATGATATGGACTTGGAGGACCACTACTTGTGGCAGGATGAAGGGGAAGCCGAAGCTGAAGCCACACCATCTGATTCGGAGTTAGATCCATACAATGACTGTCTTACAAATGTATCACAAGATGTCATTGATTAACTTATGATGTTAGATGATTACCATGATGAGGATTTTGAAGGTTTTTAAGTACCGGTAAGTCCTAACCATTTTGATTATGGTGTCCTAACCAGTTTTTAATGGTGTTGCCTGGGGGGGGGGGGGGTATAGCCCAAAACCTATGTTTCAACTGGAAAATTAGGGAGTCGACTTATTCGCCAAGTTGCCTTATACATCGGAATATACCGTAGTTTTATTTTATTTTATTTTTTAATGCTCATTGTTCTTTTTTTTATTTATTTTTTTGTGTGTATTTGATTGTTGTTTGTGTACTGTCACTGTAAATGTTTTATTTATATTTTTTTAGCAGTTTTCTTTTTGTGGAAAGAAGGTTAAAAAAGGAGGCCAATGAGGGGCCAAATTTTGGCACAAGAACAGGACATAAGCTTCCGTAACCCTCAAGAACCATTTGAAATGCATTGCACCCTTAAAAAAAAAAAAAATTAAAAACCACTGTCATTTTACCTTCCTCTTTTAATGCATTTTGTGTAAATAAAAAAAGTTTTTCGGAAATCTCATGATTTTTTGCTGAGATTTCTGGGGAATCAAAACTTCAATTGCTTTTGTCCCTATATAAGATGCCCGATCATGAGCACATGATTCTTTATCTTATTGTGAACCAACTGGGTATCCACACTGAATGTCACAAATTGCTCAGCAATGCTGAGATGCTCAGAGTTCACACTTCTAATTAATTAATTTTGTAGGAGAAGTAAGTGTTCAGTGTTGGGTAGAAACTTATGGTGGAGATGCATTTTACAAATTTTTCCTTAGCTTAGTCAATAAGATGAAGTTCTGCTGACTTTCATCATCCAACCATGTGCAAGCAAAAACACCATATTCACAAAGCTATGGAAAAGACCCTTGCAAATTGAACAACCTATTGCTTTTAGTAAATCAACACCATTGCATGTAATAGCTTGTTTTGTTCAGAATCCACAGAAGAAGGGCATCATTAAAAAAAAAAATGATAAAAAATCCTTGCCAAAGGCTTGAAATGTTTCTAAAATATTAGTTTTCTTACAAAGAGTGCATCTATAAAAAAACAAACAAAAAAAAAAGCTGATATGGCTAAATAGCTGTTCTTACTACATACATATGACTACTCTAGCAACATTTTTTTCTTGGCTAGGAAACATAGAGTTTTGTGTTAATTATATGGTCATTTTAAAAACTGATATTTATATTATTTACGACTGCAGTGCAAAAAATAAATAGGTAGAGGAAAAAGTTTCTACAGGTAAGTACCCACCCAAAAAAACTTGACTGCAGATTTGAGTTGATCTAGCATTTAAAGTATACCAGCAGGTAAAATAAATCTATCCAATGCCATTTTATATAGTTATTTGCCTGTGACAAAGAATAACAAGCACCAGTATGCAAACATCACACTAACCAATCAGACAATGCCTTCTCTAAATTACCCATTCATACTATGGAAAGCTTATTCCTGATTGGCTGGCATGCATTACTGCCCACTAATGCTTATGGTACTTTGTTAGTAAATAAGCCACATTTTACTAAAATGCTTTTAATGTGCTGCTATTGACACTATAATTATTGGGAAAACAAAACTCAAATAAAACCTGACAAGCTAGAGGTCATCCAATGAAGGTTATACACAGAGTTTTCCCACACCAAACTATCCATGAGATCAATTCCGACAAGGATTACTTGTGTACTAGAACGGCAAAGCAAAGCAATACATTGCAATCCTTTCTTGCAGAAAACAGTTGAAAAGCAAGTTGTGTCCAGGGCTGTGAATGATGTGGAGTGGCTCTGTGCTGGTGCATTGCGTCAGTCTGTTCCCTTTGGTATATGTATGCCATCAAAGTCAATGGTGCAGCCTTGTAAGAGCCAGATGATTGAGCTGAACCATTTATGTTCAAGTCACCGAGCACATTACCATGACATGTCTACAAGGAAAAAAGGCTAATCATTCACCCATTTACCCAGTCAGGCTTGAAAATATATATTGAGCAAACACTTTACCATCTCCTGGTCTTGTCCTTTGTAGTTACTGGAGGTTAACCACCTGGCGTACTGGGCAGGCACCAGGCAATCTTCTATTGTACTGATTCTCATAACCAGCAATGCATTAAAAATGCTATATATACACCAGATATTGCATCTTATATCACAACTGTATTTTTACTTTGAAATTGTACTGATTATTATATTTTTATATGGTGATGCAAATCTTTTTACTATTTACCCTACATTCACATTAGTGTGCTTTTTTTAACGTTTTTCGTTTTGCAGAAATGCATACAGTCTATTTACCATGGTTTCCTATGATACACGTTCACATCTATGCGTTTTTCAGCCTGTGTTTTTCTGGAAAGGGTCAGAGCATTTTTTTGCCGCAGCAGATTGCATTTTGCATGTAATAGACTTCGATGGAGTTGCACTAGAAATGCAAATGTTGCATTTTTGATGCATTGTTTCCCCCTTTAAAAAGACTGTATATAGCTAGTTGCTAAGAAGGGTGCGGGGAAGCTGTACCAGGCTCTTCGGGTCTGGTATGAACTTGGAGGGGACCCCCACGCCAAAATAAAAAAAAATGGTGTGCCCCCCCCCCCCCCAAATCGATACCAGACCCTAATTCAAGCATGCAGCCCAGCAGGTCAGGAAAGGGATGGGATGAGCGAGCATATACACACATACCCAAAGTTATTAGAAAAATTGTATGCATTTAAATTCTGTATGCTTCCAAACGTAAGAGCTTTAGGTGCATATGCATATATGTATATTCCCATGTAAAGGAAGCCTAAATGGAAAAAGCAGGTTTTTAGTATTATTTTAAGTCAGTTTAACTGTTTAAGACTTATAAGACTTATTCCGCAAATTACAAGCCTGTAAATGTGAAAGGAGTCTTTAAACCACTTCATGTTCGGACACTATAGCGTTTAGTGCTGTCGCATATTCGAATGCCAATTACTCAGACATGCAACACTGTACCCAAATTAAATTTTTTATCATATTTTTGAGACAAATAGAGCTTTCTTTTGGTAGTATTTAATCATCACTGGGTTTTTTATTTTTTGCTATATAAATGAAAAAAATACCAACATTTTTTAAAAAAAATGCATTTTCCTTAGTTTTTGTAAATAAATCTTGGAAATAAAAAATCTTTCTTCATAAATTTAGGCCAAAATGAATTCTATTTTTTTTAAAAAAAAATCACCCAAATCAGTGTATTTTATTTAGTCTTTATGAAAGTTATAGAATCCACAAATTGTAATATACTGTATATATTCTAAAATCAAATAGTCCTGATGTACTGATGGCCTGATGAATCTTACTTCTTGAGGTCCAAAATTTCCAGGACAGTGCAAATACCCCCTAAATGAACACTTTTTTTGAACGTAGAGAGTCCAAGGTATTTATTAAGAGGCATGGTGAGTTTTTTAAAGTTGTAATTTTTTGTCAAGATTTTTTGGGGAAATTTAGAAATTAAATACTCTTTTGTCATTTTAACAAGTTATTTCTCTCACACAGCATGGTTATACTTACAATTACACCCCAAAACATATTCTGCTATGCATTGTGGGTATGTGGATACCACATGTGAGACTTTTTCACAGCCTAGATGTACAGAGGGGCCCACAATCCAAAAAGCACCTTCAGGTGTTTCAAATTGCACATCTAATTTCCAGACTACTTATCACATTTTTTTTGGAAAGAAAACACTTCAAGGTATTTTGTAAATATAAGCATAGTGAGTCTTTTGAAAATGTCATGTTTTGCCACAAGCTTTCGGAAAATGCGAAAATAAAATAAATTATTTTTTTTTACATAAAGCTGGCAATTTAATAGTATATTACTCACACACAGCATGGGCATACATAGAATTACACCCCTAAACATATTCTTCTACTCCTTCTGAGTATGGCGATATCACATGCGTGAGACTTTTGTTAATGTTTGGACTGATTGTATAATATAATTATATAATGTATCTTGTGACATTGTATCTTGTGGATCACACAAATCAACGAATTCTTTCAAAACCCATGTACTGGAATGGTCGCCTCTATACGTGCGATCAGGGATTATAGCTCAGTGTAGCATCACCTATAGCAGCCCAAGTTCCTATAAGCCAAGCAAACTTGGCCTACTGGTACAGGGAAGTTGCCTGACCATCTCCATGATCTATGAAATCAGAAGCGACAAGCATTTTGTCACTTCTGGTTTCAGTTTGTTGTTTACAAGCCGTTACCAGTTGTGAAAGCATCTGATCAAACTGATCTCAGTTTGATTAGATGCTTTTGAGAGCAGAGGAGAGACCTGGCTCTAACAGACCCCAGATCTCTCCAAAAGAAGACTTGTCATGCTTAATGCTATCACAAGGGCTGTTGTTCATCACCTGTGATAGCAATAAAGTTGATAAAAAAAAAAAGAGACTATATTGAGTTTGTGTGCAATAAAATTAAATAGGGTACTATATAAATAGGGTACTATATTGGGTTTGTGTGCAATAAAATTTAAGTGTAATTTTTCCCAAAAATTTGCATTTGAAAAACCTCTGCACAAATATCATGTGACATAAAAAATTGCAACAATCAACATTGTTTCCCCCCAGGCCTTTGTTTTCAGAAAACATATAAGGTTTGGGAGTTCTAAGTAATTATCCAGTAAAAAAAAATCAGATTTTCACATCTATGTGAAAAGAGTAAGAATAGGCTTGGAACGCAAGTGATTACAATATGACTGGTGTGGCGGGGATCAGGGACGTTTTTATTGGTGCAAGAGCAGGGGGTGCTTCTTAACAGGATTTTAAAGACCTTCAAAAAAATATGTATAGAAATAGCATAGTAGAGCAACAATAAATGCAAACAGAATAGGTATGTATAAAAATACAAAAATGTTTTTATTGAACAATCATTTTAAAAACAGAAAGCTGATACAGATGCATAAATATTTGGAACACAGAAGGGCAAACCATCTCTGCAACAAACATAGTAGATGGTGTGCAAAATTGCCCATAAACCCTGTAAAAACACCCAACGTGTTTCAGAGTCTAATTTCTCCTCTTTCTTCAGGGGTGATAGACAAGGGTACTGTTCTTATTGAAAGCATCCTATACTACACCTCATCAACGCTGCCAAGATGTGCATCCCATGTCATTGGTTATCAATAACCCCGCCCTCTATAAAAGAATGGTTCTCCCGTATTACTAAAGTTGCCGAAATGGAAGAATTAATCCACCAAGCCAGAGAATCCCCTGATAAATTCTACAAGATATGGGCCCCTTGGCTCGAATTCACTAAATCTGATGTATATGTGAACTACACTTCAGCATCAAACTAAACCCAAAGTTTATTTTTCTTTCTTTTTCATAATGCTAGCTTGGTATCTCTCTATCATTATCTTGATAAGTTGTTGATTACTATTTAACAATGTCTAGTCTATCCCTGATCTGCTTTCTACAATACCTCCCCTTTTTGCCCTTCCTACATCCCCCTCTTCCCTTCCCACCCCCCCCCCCTCCACCACACCTGTTACGTTTACATACTATCATATATGGTGCATATGAGCCTTCTAACCCTCAAACATTCCACCCTCCCAAATAGCTTCCTTTCGCTAATACTAAAAGAGGGTCCCCCTATTATTTTTTTTTTTCCTTTTCTCTCTTTTTCCCCCTCCATTTATTATCCGCTCTTTCTTATTTAGAAAATACACGGCCCATCTCCGTGGAGCCCTCCCGTGAACCGGACACAGCTTGATCCCCTTTGGGGGTGTCTGGATTAAGGGTCGGATTCCCATGTGATTTACACATTCTGTTTAATTCACAATATGTTTACTGTGTCCCCCCCATAACAGTTACCTATTCATTCACTTTTATCTGTGATGATATTGTATTTTCTTCTCTCCCCTCAAATCTTAAGAGTTCTTAAGTCTCCCTTTTGTTATTGACCTTGTTACATGTCTAATATTAATTTGCATTGTATTATACGGTCCTTGTAAATCCACTGTTATTTACATGTTCATGTTCACCAAGAAATTTAATAAAATGTTTTTGAAAGAAAGCATCCTATAAATTGCAGATCAGCTTACAGATGCGTAAAATCAAAGGCATAGGGAGGAATTCCACGCTCCCATCATTGGCTTCTTTACCATCACAGGATCCACAGATTACATCCTAAGGGGACTGTTTAATTTTTTGTGGCCCCCTCCCCCTCTGCTCCACCTCTCTCTTGTCGTTGGTCTTGTGTAGATCCAGTGAAGCTTTCTTCCATTTTTTGCCTTAGCAGGGCCATTTTGTGTTGTCCTAAAATGAGCCTTGAGCCGACCCTAGATGACTCCTGATGAATTTATAGCCATTATGAATTGAGCTATCAATTGACTGAGCATTGGAATGGATTATTCTCTCTCTCTCTTTGATTTTACGCATCTGTAAGCTGATTTGCAATTTATAGGATGCTTTGAATAAGCACTGTGCCCTTGTCTTTCTGTTTTTAAAATGATTGTTCAATAAAAACATTTTTGTATTTTTATACATAACTATTCTGTTTGCACTTATTGTTGCTCTACTGTGCTACTTCTATACATATTTTTTTAAAGGCCTTTAAAATCCCGTTTAGAGGCACCCCCTGTTTTTGTACAAGTTTTTCTGGGATGCTGGCCCATTTTTGATTGTTTGACATTCCTGTGTTCACCCCCATGATTTCTCTATTTTTGGTTTCACACATTTTTATTGGTGTGGCGGTGATTAGCAACATTGTAAGTGGGCGGCAGTGATTAGGGACAATACGAATGGTTTGGTGGTGATCAGGGACACTGGGCCTGGTGCGGTGATGAGTGCGGACACTGTAACTGGTGTGGCAGTGATCACAGACACTGTAACTGGCATGGCAGTGATTAGGGACAATGTAACAATGTAACTGGTGTGGTGGCAATCACGGACACCATAACTGGTGTGCCAGTGATCAGGGACACTGTAATCAGTGTAGAGGGGATTAGGGACACTGAGTTAAAAAGAAAAAAATATTATAAAAAAAATGTTTTACATTTTAATTTTATTTATTTACACATATATATATATATATATATATATATATATATATATATATATATATATATATATATATATATATATAAAACTATACTGTCACCCTAGCAGTACAGTACTACTTGTGGGTTGGGGGGGGGGATGTGATCAGGATTTATTTTTCCTCTTCTCACTGTCTCTGTGTGATACTGTGAGAGTTGTGATTGGTCACAGCTGTCACATAGTTTCGTCACTGTGACGTTATCTGGGGCGGTGATGACGTTGCAGTGATGAAACGCGTAGAGCGACAACACATCGCCATACGTCACTTCCGGTTAGGTGGTTCTGGTCGGTGGAACGCGGAAGCACCGCACGGCCGAACACCAGGAACACACCAAACAAGCTGACGGTGAACTTCCTAACAGAATGGAAGCCTTCTTGGTTTTTGTATACTGACTCCCTAGATGCTTTTGCAACAATATCTGTGAACAATCAAACGTAATATAGGAGCCCTGCAGGCATCAAAGGGGAGAAACGATCAACCAGGCTGGCTTTGGAGTAAGGGAGAGCCTCTGGTAAATGCTTTACCTCCGGTATTAGCACTTTCACTCCCAGCACGCGCCATATGGGCGCAACTCACTCACCACTTTATTTCATTAAGATTGTTTTAGTGATCACGGATGTAAGTTCCCCCACAAGGGGATGTCACAATAAAAAGTTTTAAAAAGTTTTAAAATGTATTGTTTATTCACTCATTTGTACTCTGGCACTTTTCACTGACCAGTGTTTAGAAGGTCACAACTCAATCTGCATCTGACGATTGATACATAGACGGTACAATCCACTCAGCAAAGCGCACTGTTGAAAGTACCATCGTTTTGCACTTATTGCACATTTCAGTATTATATACAGCACACAGCACCTTATATGTTATAATATAACTTTTGCACTCTTCCGCTATCAAGTGAGCACAGTGCACTTTTTTGGAACCACAGACACTATTTATTTACACATTGTGTAGTGCAAGGTGGTAGCGCCCCAAACCAACACACCCCGACCCCCAAATCACACTAAATGTGTGTTTGAAATCGTGTGAGTTCAGCTGAACTTGCACAATTTCAAACCAGCATATCAGTCCCACTTCGGGGGCTTTTCGACAGATATCTGTGCAGGTTTATGTACACTCAAATGTGGTGTCCATTTTCGCCAGCTGATGTTGACTTAAGTTTTGCTTTTGTGTGTTTGTTTTTTTTTTTTTGTTTTTTTTTTCTCTTTCTCTTCTTTTCTTTTCCCTCCCTCTACTCCCGCTTCCCCCCTGTTACCCTCCAGCCCTCCCCCCCCTTTTCCCCCACCTTCCTAGGTGCTACCTTGCTGTCTGGCTGGTCCACACAGTACACACCTCTCCACCGCCTCCACTGCCTTTTTCACGATCTCCCCCTTTTTTGTGACAACCCACCATCACCGTGCCTGGGCCGGTTGTGCCTGGAGCATGGGCACGTGCTAGGTCATGTTCCTCCTGTTTAGTATGTCCCGATGTAGGGCTCGTTACCGTTTATGGTTTCTGTGTTCATCCTTGTAATTGGGGTTCCTTCTCATTTTTGAACCCCAGAATCTGGGACTGCTCCCCTTCATTTTGGGATACCTGTTATGTTTATACATGCTCTACATGAGACGCACGATGCACTGTGACCACTCTATGTACGTTGGGGTCCACATTGCCCTTGGTTGGACCTTGCTTCTTGGCCTTAATATATCTACATGTGAGGGTGGGATTGTCTCCACACTGCAATGTTTGTTTACTGTTATTTACTGATCATGCCTGTATACTTGCATGTGGTTATTTCTTTTGCTGTATTGCTTCTTCTTTTTCTCATTAAAATGTTTTGGAAAAAAAAAGAGTATTAAATGTGGAATAGAGTATTCAAGGGACTGGTTGAGCTCAAAGGGCTCTCTCTCAATATAACTACAGTATAACCCTTTATAAAGTCAGAGTTTAGTAAAATACATGTTGTTTGTAAGGTAGGTATTTTAAACCAAACCATACTTTAACCCCCATCCCCAACCCCGCTCCATAAACATTCACTATAATACCAAAACTATTGGGACGCCTGCCTTTACACGCACATGGACTATATTGGCATCCCAGTCAGTCTTATGGTCCATACACACTATAAGATTTTCTAAAGACTTTTTCCTTTAGACTTACCAAAACCATATAATATGAGGTCAAACCTAAACACTTTCAATTTGTATGCAATCTGGCAGGCCCTTGCACTACATAGAAAAGGTAAATCTGAAGGAAATCTAACCACAAATGTTGGATAGTGTGTATCCAGCTTTAGTCTATAGGGTTCAGTATTGAGCTGGCCCACCCTTTGCAGCTATAACAGCTTCAACTCTACTGAGAAGGCTGTCCACAAGGTTTAGGAGTGTGTCTATGGGAATGTTTGACCATTCATCCAGAAGCACATTTGTGAGGTCAGGCACTGATGTGGACAAGAAAGGCTGGCTCGCAGTCTAATTCATCCCAAAGGTGTTCTATCGAGTTGCGGTCAGGTCTCGGACTGTGCAGGTTAGTCAAGTTTCTCCATCCCAAACAAATTCATTTGGTGGAGGGGGGGATTATGGTGTGCGGTTGGTTTTCAGAGGCTTGGCTTGGTCCCTTAGTTCCAGTGAAGAGAACTCTTAAGGAGCATACCTAGATATTTTGGACAATTTTATGCTCCCAACTTTGTGGGAATAGTTTGCGGATGGCCCCTTCCTGTTCCAACATGACTGCACACCAGTGCACAAACAAGGTCCATAAAGACATAAATGAGTGAGTTTGGGGTGGAGGAACTTGACTGGCCTGCACAGAGTCCTGACCTCAACCCGATAGAACACCTTTGGTATGAATTCGAACCGAGACTGCAAGCAAGGCCTTCTTGTCCACATCAGTGTCTGACCTCACAAATGCGCTTCTAGAAGAATGGTCAAACATTCCCGTAGACACACTCCTAAACCTTGTGGACAGCCGTCCCAGAAGAGTTTAAGCTGTTATAGCTGCAAAGTATGGGCCAACTCAATATTAAACCCTACAGACTAAGACTGGAATGCCATTACATTTCATGTGTGTGTAAAGGCAGGTGTCCTAATACTTTTGGTAATATAGTGTATTAGTGCTCCTAGTATGATTCTAAAGTCTAGTACACACTATGGTTAGTACAGTGATCTCCCCCGCTGAGCTATTGTGTTTTGAATGGGGGACTGCCTCCCCCCCACACCTGAACACACTGAGCGCTGATCGGGTGCCAATCGCCAGACCTTTTTCAGTCATGCTCCTTTAGTCAGGCCGGCTGCCTTACACACAGACCAAATGTCGGCCAGTTTCTATTGAACCAGTTGATGGGGCCCGATATTCGGCTCGCGTGTATGGCCCTTAAAGGTGTTCTGAGTAGTAAGAGCCTGCAAAGCACTTTTCATTACAATTTCATCAGGGAAGTTGTACTTGTAATCTGCCAATAGTAAAGACTTAACTGTATAGTGTATATCTATATTTTTTAAAAATACACACGTTGCAACTTGCATAATACATTTTAGGGAAAGACAACCTGTATTGTGACAAAGCAATAAAATCATACGATCATGGGAGCAAAGTACCCGTTTGGTGTTATTTTCTGGTGACTGTACACTAAAATATACGATAACATGCTGAATAATAGATGAAAGTACATTGTGAAGGTTGGGTAACCTGATCGGTGATGTGGGATACTTGCAGTGAAATGTAGCAGGGGTGTGCGGAAGGCAAGATAAGAAATAGAAATGACAAAACTACCCTACAAAATTAGATTTAGTCATATGATCTGCCAAAAGGGTGTCCCTGAAGCTCGATCTAGTGTTGGTCAAATACTCATTACCTGAGAAACAATATCCAGCTTCGCTAGGGAACCACTCAACTCATGTCTATAAACAGCACCAGCTATAACTACAGAAGCTATGATTATCATATAGAGATACTGTTCTTACATTCTACGCACAAGATATATACTGGCTTTCAGTTCAACTGTTGTGCTCTTATTGCAAGTATAGCATAGACATGAAGTTAAAGGTGTATGTCAGTATAAAAGGTTTATGGTTTTTATGCAGTAAGTCAAAGAGCAGAGTATAAAGCCTATTTGTACTTAGACAGAAGGATTGTAAAAATAATGTGCTCAGAGTTCTACAGAGGCAGGAAAAATATTATTGGGGCCAATTTTAATTTTACAGTGACAGGACTGATGCCAGTGGGGCAGTTCCGGGTGTAACTATATCTAGTCAATAGCGATGGCTTTTCTCAATGCACCTTCTCTGCAAAGTTCTGATTCATCAAGGAAGTTCTGATTAGATCATGGATAAGCAAGGATGGGGTAGAAAGTCTGAGAATGGCAAGCTTTACCACAACCATAGTTGGAAAAACTAGGTGCCAAGGGGAGCTTTTAAAAGAACACAACACTTCTTCAGAGGAATGGGCACAAACACCATCTTATAGGAAATCCATGCTTCAAATGATTGAAAAAAAAAAAAAACATTCTAATAATTGAAATCGTCTTTAAAGCAGAGCTAAACGCTCTCAAACAACATTGATCATTTTTAATTCTTGTACTACTAGAATTAGTAAATAGATAAGGATAAACTAAATATGGGTGAGGTGAGGTCCAAACCACAAGTCGTGGGAGGGCCCCAACCATCCCAATGAAAGGAATGGGATGATAAGGAGGGTTACTAATTGGGTGAGTCTGGGTTCAAATTGAACAACACATTTTAATTAAGTATAACGTCCATTTTATTAATAATCAATAAAATATCAAAAACCATTAAAAAGTTTTAGACTGAAACCAGTCCAAATCTGACATAATACATAATACATAATAACCGTTGTAGTCACAACCGGATAGGGACGGGTCTGACGCGTTTCACAATCTAGCTTTTTCAAAGACCACTTTTGACATCCCAGGTGGAGAGGTTACATAGAATCTCATTTGAAAAAGGCCGTGAATCCCGGACACTGATTGCCCTACCGATGTCGTGGATAGCCCAAGAGAGCCGCACAGAGGAGGCTATGGCACCCAGGTGGGCCACAGGAGGCCAAATCAAGGGACCAAACAGGGGAAGGGGTGTCGAGTCCAGTACCCTCGGACCAGTCAGGGTAAACTGATGTGGAACAGGCAAAAAGCACCTAGTCTATCGCCCAGTGCACCGCATAGTCCCCATCTTGATTTCCATATGTGCACGAGCTTCAGGGCGATAGAGTGATGTCCCTTCAAGGGGGGGGGGGGGGGGGAGACACGAGACAGATAAGGATGTATATTCTATTTACTTGTTTTAACCTTTTTTTTTTTTTACATTTCTTCAGTTGCTTACTCGTCTCTAGCCTAGGCCAAAATTTTATTATAAACAGTAATAGCCGAAAATATTGGCACCCCTGCATTTCTGTCAGATAATATCACCACTTTGCCCAGAAAATTGTTGCAATTACAAATGTTTAGGCATTCTCATGTTTATTTCTTTTGTTTGTATTGGTATGACGCACCTTCTCAAAATTGTAAAAAATAATTGCATTCCAAGTTTGTGATGCTCCTGTAATTTGTAATTAAACTCACCTGTATCAATTAACATGTACTGAGAGCCGACAATATAGAAATCACTCACAACCAGTTAAAATGGTGAAAAATTGGCTTAACCTTTCTGTTATGTGTCTCTGTGTGCCACACAGAGCATGGAGAAGAGAAAGAGCAGCATAGATTTGACTGAGGATTTGAGAACAAAAATTGTGGAAAAGCGTGGACAATCTCAAGGTTACACGTCCGTCTCCAGAAATCTTACTGTTCCTGTATCCACTGTGCGCAACATTGTCAAGATGTTTACAGCCCATGGCACTGTAGCTAATCTCCCTGGATGTGTACGAAAGAGAAAAATTGATCAAAGACTTTGCCATAAACCTACCTGAGGAAGCCAAAATCCTTTTGAGAGAATGTGCTGTGGACAGACGAAACAAAATTACAGCTTTTTGGTAAAGCCCATCATTCTGTTTTCAGAAAAAGAAATGAGGTTTTTAAAGAAAAGAATACAATCCCTACAATCAATCATGGTGGGGATTCACTGATGATTTGGGGTTGCTTTGCTGCTTCAGGCACTGGATGTCTTGACCGGGTGCATGGCATTACGAAATCTGAAGACTACCAAAGAATTCTAGGGTGAAATGTAGGGCCCAGTGTCAGAAAGTTGGATCTCGATCAGAAGTCATGGGTCTTACAGCAGGACAATGACCTAAAGCACACATCAAAAAGCACCCAAAAATGATTTAAGGCAAAACACTGGAGAATACTGACTTGGCCAGCAATGAGTCCAGATCTGAATCCTATAGCAGTGGTCCTCAACTCCGGTCCTCAGGGCCCACTAACAGGCCAGATTTTAAATATTACCTTGGGGAGATGCAGACTAGAGTACTAGCAGTACTAGCAGCAAATTATATCACCTGGGATGTATTTCAGTTATCTTGCAAACCTGGCCTGTTAGTGGGCCCTGTAGGCCAGGGTTGAGGACCACTGCTAGAGCACCTGTGGAGAGAGCTCAAAAAAGAAGTTGGGAAAAGGAACCCTTCCAATCTGAGAGACCTGGAGCAGTTGGTGAAAGAAGAGTGGTCCAAAATTCCAGTAGAGAGGTTTAAGAAACTCGTTGATGGTTACAGGAAGCTTTCACTTAATTTTTCCAAGGGGTGTGCTACCAAATTGTAAATTGGGGATGCTAATAATTTTGTCCAGTCTATGTTTGGAGTTTTGTGTGGAAGATTTGGCTTTTTTGTTTCTCCCCTTTTTTTGTATCATACCAATACAAACAAAAGAAATAAACACAAGAATGACTAAACATTTGTAATTGCAACAAGTTAGTGGGCGAAGTGTTGCATTATCTGACAGAAATGCAGGGGTGCCAATATTTTTGGCCATGACTGTATGTCAGGAGTCTTCATGGGCAATTTTATTCTTTCATGTGAAGGGGGAGGAGGGGTTTTCTCAGCTAAGCACAGCCTCCTGCCTACATGTCTGAGGTAAGGGCAGAAGGATTCCAGGAAATAAATGCCACATGAATCATCTGCCCTTACTCAAGATGGTTGCCAGGGGGGTATTTTTCAAAGTTATTTCTCAACCAAATAAAACACGGAGACATGGATGGATGACTGAGTTTGCTCTGAATATTAAAAATATTTCTGTTTGTGGCTCATATATAGTTTAGTTACACTTACATTTTTATACATGCCAGTGGTTCCCCCCATGTTTTCTCATGGTCTGTATCCAGGGCAACAGGTTTCTTCTATACTGCTCTTTTTATATACTCTATGAGATATACAGTATAGATTTGTAAATGCTCCCTCTGTTGGTCATCTGTATATTGGGAAAATGGGTTGACACCATGGAAGTGAGAGAATATAGAGGCTGTCATTACTAATTTTTGAAAATTGCTTGACTGTCATCCTGCTCTAATGTCTTTAATATTTTCTGAGGCACTGAGCAGGAACAAGTATGCAGCTCCGGAGGTCGGACACAGTGGCGATAATTTACTAAAGTTTAGAACCTGTGTTCACTTTTATCATCCCATCATGCAAAAGCAAATATCCTGTTTTTATTTTTAATAATTTGAACATACACTTTGGAAAATAAGCCTTCAATTTGCCAGGCTAACAACCTCTACTCCTTTAAAAAATCAAACCCCCCTGACTTTCTAATCTGCTTGCTCATCCAAGGCAAGTGGCTCAGAAAGTATAAAAACCAAAGAAAGCCAGGCAACTAGCATTCATAGAACTACAATGGCCCCCATATTTCACCCCAGGTTTTTTGTAAGGGCTGCTTGGATAAGGAATCAGGATCATATAAAAGAATGAAAATGCATGGCGAGTTGAAATACTGGCCATGCATGTATAGGGCAGCCCTCAAAAATTCCACTCGCCCGCTCGCATTTTGCGAGTGAAATTTAATTGAGGGCGAGTGTTCTAGCTTGGCTTAGATGAATGGCTCGGCTCGGGCTGGGGCGGGTGGATCGGATGGCTCGGCTCGGGCTGGGGGCGGGTGGATTGGATGGCTCAGCTCGGGCTGGGGGCGGGTGGATTGGATGGCTCAGGCTGGGGGCAGGTGGATTGGATGGCTCGGCTCGGGCTGGGGGCAGGTGGATTGTATGGCTCGGCTCGGGCTGGGGGCGGGTGGATTGGATGGCTCGGCTCGGGCTGGGGGCAGGTGGATTGGATGGCTCGGCTCGGGCTGGGGGCGGGTGGATCAGATGGCTCGGCTCGGGCTGGGGGCGGGTCTGCTCGGCTTTAGACAAGCCGACTCCCCAGTCATCTCTATGGAGGGCTCTGTGAGCCGCACTGCACACTGGGAAATGTAGTTTCCAGCACAGCACAGCACCGCGGATTTTCTCCTCACTTACATGCCGGACTTGAGGTGGCAGAGAAGATGCGTGTCCCAGGGCAGTGAGGAGGAGGAGGAAGAAGTCAGCAGCGAGAACTCAAACTTCAGGTAACAGCCTACTGGGGAGAAGTGAGAACCGAGACATTGGGCAGACCATCAGAGAGACAGAGAGAGACAAGTCCGAGTGTGTAAGTTTGCACAAGCAGGCAATGTACAGGGATGATGGGTGCAGGCTGTTAACTTATCATATCAACTGTACTGGCTTCTGAATGGTTGCTATTAGGCCCCATTTACACCTAGTGTTTTATACACAATGTGCATAGGGCAGCCCATTCATTTAAATGGGGATACACTACATAAGGCAAAGTAGCTCAATGAGCTTTTTCTGCAATCAGTTTTTTTTTTTTTTTTTTTTTTTTTTACACCACTTATTTTACAGTGCTTTCACATTTTTGCATGCAGAAAAACACATGTCAGCTTGTGGTGTTTGGGATGCCATTAACAACGAATGGCACAGCAAACGTGATGTGGTTTTAGCAATGTTTTATAAATGCGTGCACATGCAATTTTGCATGCGTTTACAAAACACATATGAACACAAGTATGAGTGGAGCTTTAAGGATGGGGTCGGTGAGAACCCAGAAAGAAGGTGTCACTCCTGCACAATAATTTAGCGTAGTGCACCTCTAACCCTGCACTCTGTATGTAGTGTATATTTACTTAGGAAGGTTTATGTTTACAGTGCCTGTGCCCATATTATTAAAGTTGTTGTTGATAAATATTTCTGTAACCTAATTTTGCATACAACATTTAACAATGTTATTTAATGAGATAACTAGGAGGGCGTGTTTAGGGGCGGAATTAGGGGCGGGGCAGGGTAGGAGTTGGGTGGGGCAACTGGTGGCGAGTAACTCTTAAGGCCTGGCTAGTAGCTCAGGACTTGAAATTTTGAGCCCTGGTATAGGGTCATGGTAGGACAACAGCAAAAGTAATAGGTGATTGGCCAATTAAGCGGAAAATGCTCATAGGTCAATTAAATACATTTAGAGAATTGGACAGTTAGTTATAAGGATGAAAGGATTGGCTAATATTTCAGAATTTGAAACCTTGAATCCTAGCAGTTCCCTATAAAAATAGGGCAAATCCGTTGGTAGCATCAGTCAGCGGGAGCAGACCAAGAATTTGTCCCGCCCTATGGTATTTTATTGCTGGGGTTGTTTCTTGTGTTTATTTATTAAACAGTATTGGGTAACTTGGGCTTTAGGGCTAAGTTACGTTTTGGAGTATAAGCATGTATTATTAGTTTAGTTCGAGCTCTAGGGCTGAACTATGTTTAATGTGTAAAATAATTACCAAAAGGCCTCGGCCATTTGTTACCACAGTGCAAGTCTGTGAGTCATATTAATTTATTTAATATTTAGAGTAATAAGTTTAATTGTTGTTGTTCCTCCTATGGCACCAAAATAGGTTCTTCACCAGAGCCCTTTTTTATAATGATATTCACATAAAATAAAAGCATCACAGGCTGATGTTCTGGCACCTTGCAGGACCCCCTTTTTTTTTATAGCAAAAAAGGGATCCTGCGAAATCCCAAAATGTCAGCCTGTTATGCCTGCTGTTTTAGGTGAGTAAAGGTGTTCTGGTGAAGATTGTTAATTTCCTATGATTGCATGGTGGTGCCATCCACCTATTCACTAGAGCACCCCACAAGAACTGTGGGTTAGCCTATAAGAAGTGCAATGTATACAAATTATCTGAGGATCACATAATACACATCCTATGAGTAGAGGTGAAGGCGTGCTGAAGAAGAGTATGCTTCCCCTGGAAGAAAACGGGGAAAACTTTGCAAAGTGGATAGGATTTCTAAAGGTTACGTTTTGACAATGGGGCTAAAGGAGCTAGAAAGGGTTAGCCAATAAGAGGTTTTTTTTTTCAATTCATATAAAATCTGATGCTTCCAGATCCTACCCACACCGGCCCTGTAGTAACTTCTCTATGCCCTACCTGAAGACATGCTCATTTAGAACTGAGAAACAAGAGAAATAGAATTATAAAAGAAGAAGGCATAGACCAATTAATGAGAACTATGGATATATTTATACAGTATATTTATTAGTCAAATTTAGCAATCAAGACATAGTCTTGTCCTCAGCAGGGGTATTCTAGTCAGTGGGTGACACAATAGATACAGTACTTACAAAAGAGAATAAATGTAATTTAGTAAATGCATTTATATCAGTAAATGTGGCACAGCTGCTGTTAAATTCATAAATAAAATAATTTTCTATAAAAATGAGTTTGAAAATGTCAAATTCTAGTGGTCAGGTGGTATTTGGCCATGAACTACATCAACGTAACACCTATAAATGAGATCCCCTCTTTTATTTGTGTTTATAATCCTGACATCTATTTGTTTGAATCTTCAGTACGGTAATGTTGTACTCTTACATGCCATGACACATCAGTATGATTAGGACATAAGCACAGAAGTAAAAAATTCATGTTCTATATTCAGACTCTTAATACTTAAGGGGTTGCGGGGGAAGCAGTCTGTCAGGTCATTCCAGACTTTTTTTTGCCCAGCCACAGATGCAGTCCTTGTTGGGGGATTCCAGCATGTTCCCAGGCCAGCTGTGAGATATAACCCTTCCAGCATGTTTTAGGTCTGACCCAGTCACTTCCACCAGTTGGCAGAGACGGAACATCTCCCATGATGGTACGTTAGGATTCATTTTGTTTTTTGGTGCCAGGCTTTTGGCAATGAAAACAAATGTATACAAATACTACAAACATCTTCCCTCCTCAAATAAATATTCTAGCACATTTTTTCACCCTAAAAATGAAGCTAAAGGAAAAATTTTTCTCATCACTTTTAACACCCCCCCCCCCCCCACAACACTTATAGAGACGCTGTCATCTTGCCATGCAGGGCAAAGTAATAGTTTCTCTGCAAACGGCGTCCCCAACTTTCTTATGTTCACTCTCCCTGCACTCCCTTGCCACTTCTTCCTCCACAGTCAGCAGTGAACTCAGTCATGGAGGTGACCTGAGGGAATGGTGACACCACTTCCTATGTCATTTGCCAATCCTCAGACCCAGAAAGCGGCTGTTAGGCCCAGGCACTGCCAGAGGGAAACATGTCACATGTTCTCCCCAAGAAGTGATGGGTATTGTCCCAGGTTGTGGAGAAGGTAGGGTGGTAAGAGATTGCAGGCAAGTTCAGTGTAAGGGGTCAATAGGAGCACTTTTCACTGCAGGGGCAGGGTAATAGTGTCTCTTTAACCACTTGCCGACCGCTCACTCGAGCTCTACTTCGGCAAAGTGGTTAGTTCCCGTCCAGCAACGTAGACCTACGTCGCTGGACTCCTCCCCTTGTGGGCGGCGCACGCACGCCGCCGGAGGCTCGCTCCCGCTGTATTCAGTCACAGCGGGAGTCGGGCCAGGGGAGGAGCGGCGGTGATCACCGCCGCTCTTCCCCGATCGTCGGGGAATCGAGTTTGGAGATCCGCCCGCTTGTGTAAACAAAGCGGGCGGATCTCCTAAGTGACAGGCAGTGACAGATTGCAGGGTTCAGCATAGCTGTCACCTCCCCCCACACACCAGGCATACATTAACCCCTCCCTCTCCAATAAAATTCACCCCTTCCCTGCCAGTGTCATTTTTTACAGTAACAGTGCATATTTATAGCACTGATTACTGTAGTAATGTCACTGGTACCCCCAAAAGTGTCAAAAATGTCAGTCAAGGGTCCGATCTGTCCGCCGCAATGTCGCAGTCCCGCAAAAAGAAATCGCAGATCGCCGCCTTTACGCGTTAAAAAAAAAACACCAAAAATGACAGAAATCATTCCCTTAGTTAGTAAACGCAATAACTTTTGCGCAAACCAATCAAAATACGCTTATTGTGATTTTTTCTACCAAACATAGGTAGCAGAAGACAAATTGGCCAAAAATTTTAAAAAAATTTGATTTTTACATTTTTTGGGGGGGGGAATTTCATATAAAAAAATGTGAAAAATATTGTTATTTTTTCAAAATTTACGCTTTTCTTTGTTTATAGCGCAAAAAGTACAAATCGCACAGGTGATCAAATACCACCAAAACAAACTGTTTGTGGGAAAAAAAGGACATAAATTTTGTTTGGGTACGGCATCGCACGACCGCGCAATTGTCAGTTAAAATCGCACAGTGCCGAATCGCAAACAGTGGCCTGGACGTAAGACAGCAAAATCCTCCGGTGGTAAAGTAGTTACTGTAAATCATTTAAAGAGGAGTTCCAATTACCTGTCAAAATAATAAAAGTCAGCAGCTACAAAAAGTATAGCTGCTGACTTTTAAAAAAACAGCCACTCACCTGCCCCACGACCCAGCCATCTTTATCCTCTGTCCTCCCTCGGCAGTGCCGGCATCTTCACTATGGGCACCTGGCTGTGACAGCTTGCGGCTTCACAGCCAGGTGCCCACTGTGCATGCGTGAGTCACCCAGTGTCAGAGAAGACTGCAGGTGGAGGGAGGAAGGCGAACTTATGTTGCCGAGCGCCGCAGCGATCGAAAAGGAAGTGGGAAGCAGGCACCTGTCAAAATTGGGTACCTGATCCCCCCGCTCCTCAAAAGTGCCAATTGTGCAAGAGGAGTCCTTAAAGCAGAACTTCCCCTTTTGGGTGGAGTACCGCTTTAACTAACCCTGAAACTGAACCCTTAGAGGGGAACTTTACCCATATAAACTTAAAAAAAAATAATGTTCTTTAGCAAGGAACATACATTCTACATTAATATTCATTAATATTCAGCTATGAGGAAAGATTAGAGGAACTGAATTTATTCTCTCTTGAGAAGAGGAGATTAAGGGGGGGATATGATCAACATGTATAAATACATGAGGGGTTCATATAGTGAACTTGGTGTTGAGTTATTCACTTTAAGGTGAACACAGAGGACAAGGATGCACTCTTTACATCTAGAGGAAAACAGATTTTGTCTCTAAATACAGAAAGGTTTCTTCACTGTAAGAGCTGTGAAAATGTGGAATAGACTCCCTCCAGAGGTGGTTCTGGCTAGCTCACTAGATTGCTTTAAAAAAGGCCTGGATTCTTTCCTAGGTGTACATAATATAAATGGGTACTAATATTTACAGGTAAAGTTGATCCAGGGAATATCCGATTGCCTCTCGGGGGATCAGGAAGGAATTTTTTTTCCCTACTGTAGCAAATTGGATCATGCTTTGCTGGGGTTTTTTCGCCTTCCTCTGGATCAACTGCGGGTATAGGATTGTGTATATGGGATTGTATGGTTATGTTTTCTTTACTGTTTTTTTTTTTTTTTTTTATTGGATGAGCCAGATGGACTTGTGTCTTTTTTCAACCTGACTAACTATGTAATTCATGCTACCAAAATTAGTGTGTGCTGTACATTGTCTCCAGCATTGCTCCTGTTTCATCTTGCCGGAGGTTGCCATATTAACAATAAAGAGCAACTGAGCATGTGCAGAGCAGGGTGAGACAGTGTATTACTGGATTTTAAACAATATAGGCACCTATTTTTAATGTTTTACATAACCATACCTGCAAAAGGGCCAGCCTGAAGTGGTCTAGCAAGACTTTTTTTTCTGACTAAAGTTACAGTTTAAGTCAAACCCATTTTTTGCTTATGTAGGGTAGAGCAACAGTTTAATTTCAGTGCATTCCCCACATATTAACCTCCCATCATTCTTCAACATACCCCAATTATGATAGCTTGCCCCCACAGCAAGATTCTGCAAAGGCCCTCAACATTTCTATGCAAAAACCAACTTTCTGATAGTTAGCATTTGCATAACCTGAGGCACCTTTCCCACATTATAATTCTTGGATCAGAGAATTAGCTTTTTAGGCTGTGAGTACTGTTACATTATAGCAGGGGCATACCTAGAGCATTTGGCACCCGGGGCGGATCCTATATCTGGCACCCCCTACCCCCCCCAGGCGTGCAGGCGACGAACCGCTCATTGACGTGTCACTTGTAGCGCCTCCACGCACTGCAGCAAAATGTAGGAAGGCCCCCTTTACATTACACAGCCCCCGGACCCCTTTACATTGCACAGCCCCCGGACCCCTTTACATTACACAGCCCCCATACCCCTGGACCCCTTCACATTACACAGCCCCCGGACCCCTTTACATTACACAGCCCCCGTTCCCCTGGACCCCTTCACATTACACAGCCCCCGGACCCCTTTACATTACACACCCTCCGTACCCCTGGACCCCTTCACATTACACAGCCTCCGTACCCCTGGACCCCTTTACATTACACAGCCTCCGTACCCCTGTACCCCTTCATATTACACAGCCCCTGTACCCCTTTACATTACACAGCCCCCGTACCCCTTTACATTACACAGCCCCCGTACCCCTGGACCCCTTTACATTACACAGCCCCCGTACCTCTGGACCCCTTTGCATTACACAGCCCCTGTACCTCTGGACCCCCCCAATAGAACCCCTTTACAATACAACCCCCCCAATAGAACCCCTTTACAATACAAACCCGCCCAATAGAACCCCTTTACAATACAAAGCCCCCGCCAATAGAACCCCTTTACAATACAAAGCCCCCCCATAGAACCCCTTTACAATACATCCCCCCCATAGAACCTCCTTACAATACATCCCCCCTCCCCAATAGAACCCCCTTACAATGCAAGTGCCCCCCCCCAATAGAACCCCTTTACAATACATCCAATGGACATCTGTGCATTATATCATATATTGGTTTTTCGGAATATTGGTTTATTATATGATATACTTATTTATTTATTTATAAGGTCACAACACTTGCATATATTCATTATATGTATTTATCTATTTATTAATATTTATTATTGGGCATTTGTGCATGGCACCACATACTAGCTTTTTAAACATTGGTTCATTATATTTATATGACATACCACACCCTAATTTTTTTCCCTTAACTTACTGTGTAATTACATTTGGCAGCGCCAATTACCTCCCTATTCACTTTACACTTGGGCACTCACCTTCTCCCAGCCGAGGCTCCGTCCCTTCTTCCCGCCGAGGCCCCGCCCCTTCTGCCCGCCGAGGCCCCGCCCCCTTATTCCCACTGAGGCTCCGCCCCCCCCCCCCGCCAGAAGCGCGGACTGAAGGAGCTGCCACTGCAGCTGCCTTCACACTGCGATAGGATCTGTCAGAACATACCGGGCAGGACACCGGCTGACACCCCCTAGTGCGTGGCACCCGGGGCGAGCCGCCCCCCCCCCCCCCCCGTTGGTACGCCACTGCATTATAGTTAGATGGCATGCTCATTTTCCCCGTACCTGGGCATTTACTTGGGAGCTCTGGCAATGTTCGGTGGGTTGGGACTATCAGAATGAAGCTTTTCTGTAGCATCTTATAATGCCCTCTATTTCATACTGGCCTTAGACTATACTACTTGCACACAGTTCCAGTTTACTAGGTCTAAGTGCTAATTCAAACTTGCCAACTGTTCCACAGAAAAGTGTATGCAGTAAACTACATGAGTAGATCCTATTAATTGTTCTGTGGCTTTTAAAATATGTCACATGCTCAGGAGTAAAGTTGAACGAACACCCGGATGTCGGGTTCGGCCGAACTTGAAAAAAAAGTCCAGGTTCGTGACCCGAACTTAACACGAACTTTACCCCGATCCCGAACCCCATTGAAGTCAATGGTGACCCGAACTTTTGAGCACTAAAATGGCTCTAAAAAAAAAACATGGAAAGGGCTAGAGGGCTGCAAATGGCAGCAAAATCTTCTTAAGAGCTTGGCAAGTGCTCTGCAAACAAATGTGGATAGGGAAATAACTTAAAATAACATAAAAAACATAAATAAAAGTTAAGCTGAGAGTTTAATGTATGACCCTGAGATTTAGCTGTATGTCAGTGTCAAATTAAAGTATGAATGAAAAACTGAAAAATAATTGTCCCCTTAAATTGGTGCTTTTTGAATAGCAGATTAGAACAGCAGTGTCTAAACTCTGTAAGTCACAGTAAAATATGAAGGAAAAAACGTTTTTTTTTATTTTTTTTAAATCCAGATTAAGCAGACACATATGCACTGAGCTGGCATTACATGGCCGCTGCACGGCGCCCACCAAACAGACTGATAAAAGTTTTTTTTTCTCCCTCCTCCTCACTGGGCTCAGGTCAGGGCAAAAAGATCGCACACTGCACCCCCACCCAATAAAATCAATGTAGATCACTGTCTGATTTAAGAAGATGCTTCCTATTCTTTCCCTGAAAGCAATCTCCAGCCTGACCCTACAATAATCTCCTATCTCTCCCTCAGCAGCATCAGGAACCTCTCCCTACTATAGTTAGAGCAGAGTGACCCGCGGCGCTATGTGACTCCAGCTTATATAGAGGCTGGGTCACACGCTGCACTGGCCACTCACAGCCATGTCATTAGTAGGCATAGCTTCTAAGGGCACACTAATTAAACGCTTGTTGATTGGCTGCCATGCAGCTGTTGAAACCGCGCCATTAAAACCATGCCAAAACATTAAATAAATTACCAAACAACGGACTGTACCCCGAACATACAGTAAAATGTTTGGGTCTGTGTCCGGGTACCGAACACCCAAAAGTCCGGTACGATCCCGAACAATACAGTCTGTGTTCGCTCAACCCTACTCAGGAGCATAAATAGAAATCACAGGGTTCCATTGCAAAAATGTGATGGGGTCCTTATCAGTGGCAAACATCTTATTGTGTACTTCTAGTTAAAAGCTACCCCCCTAGCGAACATGCAAACTCTATTAAAGTCTATGGGACATGAACATAAAAAATCAAAAGTCCTAATTTTAAAGGCTTATATGCAATTTATTATCATACAATGTGTATGGGGACCTGGGAACTGCCCTGGGAGACATGTATCAATGCATGTCAATTAATGTATCCAATTTTTTAAAATAATTGTTTTTACAGGAGCAGTGCTTTTAATAATGCTTAAAGTGAAACAATAAAAATGAGAAATTTCTTTAAATATCATGCCGGGGGAGGGAGTCCCCTTAATGTGCCTGTAAAGTGGCGCATCTGTACGATGTATGTAGCCTGTTGCAGCAATACTGACATTTCTAAAGGAAAAAATGTAATTTAAACTTGCACGCGGATGTCATGTATTGTCGGCTACCAGCAGTACAGATAAATCGGGTCTGGTATGGATTTTAAGGGGAACCCAACGCCAAAATTAGAAAAAAAAACCTACGTGGGGCCCTACCCAAAATCCATATCAGACCCTGATCCGAGCACGCAGCCTGGAGGGCCCCCCCCTCCTGAACCATACAGAGCATGGGGGGGGAGTGAGTGCTTTGGGGCAGGGGGGGCTCTACCCCAAAGCACCTTGTCCCTATGTTGATGGGGACGTGGGCCTCTTCCCGACAGTCCTGGGCTGTGGTTGTTGTGGTGTGTGGGTGGGGGCTTCTCGGAATCTGGCCCCCCCATGTGATCGGGTATCGGGTACATTGTACCCCTACCCATTCACCAAAAAAGTGCACAAAAAAAATAAACACATAAGACAAGTCCTTTATTCAAAGATAAAAATAAAAGAATAGTGTCCCTCGATGTAAATCTATTGTCAATCTTGCCGCCCGCCGTACTGCAATAACAGAAAAAACTGTAAAAAATGCTTCGCCTCTTCTGAGGCTACCCGCCGTAAGCTGCTCTTTAACTTTGACAGCTCTTTTATAGGCAAGGGGTGGGGGCCACCCGGGTTACATCACCCGGTGGTATCGCCCCCCCGTCTGACATCACGTGTCATGTGACATTAGAAGGGGGTGGTGCCATCAGGTGAGGTAACTGGGTGCCCCCCTCCCCCCCCTGCCTATAAAAGAGCTGTCAAAGTTAAAGAGCGGCATACAGCGGGTAGCCTCAGAAGAGGCAAAGCGTTTTTCTGGTGCGGCTCGTGATTGGCGATGGATTTACATCAAAGGACACTATTTTTTTATTTTTATTTTTGAATAAAGGACTTGTGAAAAATTGTCTTGTGTTCATTTTTTTTTGGTACACTTTTTTAGTGAATGGGTAGGGGTACGATGTACTTGATACCCATTCACATAGTGGGGGCGGAATCTGGGGGCCCCCTTGGTAAAGGGGGCTTCAAGATTCCGATAAGCCCCCCACCCGCAGACCCCCACAACCACAGTCCAGGGTTGTCGGGAAGAGGCCCTTGTCCCCATCAACATTGGGATAAGCTACTTTGGAGGGCACCCCAAAGCACCCTCCCCATTTTGAGGGCAAGTGGCCTGGTATAGTTCAGAGGGGGGGGGCTTGTTCATCCCCCCTCCTTTCCTGGCCTGCCAGGCTGCATGCTCCGATAAGGGCCTGGTATGGATTTTGAGGGGGATCCCACGCCATTTTTTTAATCTTGGTGTGGAGTTCCCCTTAAAATCTATACCAGACCCAAAGTTGACCATACACAGATAGATTGATCCCTCTGATGGCCTATTGTTTACCAAAGCAGCAGATGCAGCTTCTGTTAGACGGACAGGCCCAACATGGCTACCCACATATCAAATTTCAACCTGATCATCAGGAACTAACTGACATTTGCATAGTGCATGGCCAGCTTTAGATGAAAAAGCTTTAGGGTGCATTCACACCTGCAAAAGCACCCACACTCCAACTAGATGTGAGAACCCCAGAGGGGATTCCCATGATTAGCTGCAAGAGACATGCCCATTAAAAGCAATGGGAGGCACCAGCTCCCCCAGCTAATTGCAGCCACTCGCGTGTAATCTCTCATACAGCAATTAAATGCGAGCGACCCTGGGCGCAGGCAGTCTGAGTCCAGGTCCGATGACTTGCATGTGATCACTGCATGAGCGATTACATGCTAGTGGCTGCGCTGCAGGAGCCAGCATTCTCCCAATACTTTCAAAAGGGCTGCCTCCAGCAGGTAGTCCTGAGACCCTGCACTGGCATTCTCACATCAAATCAGAGTGTGGGTGCTTTTGCAGGCATGAATGAACCCTTAAATGTTCACAATGCTACATACTGTATCTTAACAGATAAGAAAAGTGTTGCATTTATGTTTGTGAATAAAATTAGAATTTTTTTAACACAAAAGTAAGTTTTGTTTTTTGGTTATAGGTCCTTTGATTATATATAATATACAATCATCATCTATTTTAACCACTTATTGCAGCAAAGTGGCTCTATTGCACGAAATGGCGTACCTGTATGTCATTTCGTGCAATAGCCTCTAGGGGGTGTGCGTACGCCACTGGAGACCCAATCAAACAGAAGGGGAGCCAATCAATGGGACTGGCGGACCCAATGTCTGCCAGTCATCCGCAATCCCCAAGAGAGGCAGAACAGCTGTAAACAAGGCAGATCACTTTTCTGGCAGGGGAGAAGATGGAGATCTTGTGTTTCTGATAAGCAGAAACACAGATCTCTGTTTTCCCCCAGTCAGATCAACCCCTACACGGTTAGCAAGCATACCTTTACTCGCCTCTGATGTTAACCCCTTCCCTGCCATTATGTCATTAGTACAATGACAGTGCGTATTTTTTAACACTGATCCCTGAACTTGTGTCACTGGTCCCCAAAAAAGTGTCAAAAGTGTCAGGTGTTTGATTTGTCTGCCGCAATGTCCCAGTCCCGCTATAAGTCACCGATCGCCGCCATTACTAGTAAAAAAAATTGTAGACGCTATAACATTTGTGCAAACCAATCAATATACGCTTATTGGGATTTTATTACCAAAAATATGTAGCAGAATACATATTGGCCTAAATTTATGAAGAAATTGGATTTTTTATAATTTTTCATTTGATATGTTTTATAGCATGAAGTAAAAAATATTGTTTGTAGCACTGCCCCCTTGAAGATTGCTGAATTGAACACTTTGGGATTACCCTGGGTTATCGTTAGCAACTGCAGCATGCACAATTTAACTCTTTACTCTCTGGCTCAGTCAATGAACAGTCTAGGGATGTCGTTGTTTTTGTGGTTTTATTTAAATTAGGGATAGGAGAAGGGAAGAGTGGGATACTCCAACTTTGAACTATTCACAGAAGATGAGGACTCCTGTCTGAAGATGCAGCCAGGCTGCTGATCCTCCTTGCTGCTTAGATGAATTTAGGATTACTTGTTAGGATGATTTGTCTTCGGGATACACTCCTAGTACTCCCTTTCACTCCACCTGCTGACACCCGTCCTCTGACTATCCTACACCGGGGTGGCCCCCCTCAGGTCAGGCCCCTGGGCAAGTTTCCCTGTACTCACGATACTGTTTTTTGAGGTTCTACAGTGTCTCTACCCCTCCAGGCAGCTCTCATAGACCTCTGGGTTCAGGTCCTTCCTTCCCGGTTCCCAGGCTGACTGCCTGTGACCACGTGCCACTGCTACGGAGGAGGAGGCACCCTCCCTCCGGGACTCTGTTCACCAGCCAAAGACCCTGCAGCACATGTGCTCCTGGCTTTTATACTACACCCCAGAATGCACCGAGACAATCAGTCTGTGCCAATCACTGGGGCTGTATAAAAGCCTGTGCACCCATTGGTCAGATTTCCTCCACTGTCCAATATGCCTCCCTATTGGACCAGTGTGAAACACTCCTTAAACCAAATGAATCACACACTGAGCACCATGAGCAGACCTACCTTACAGATTCTGCTCCCTGGTAGGCAGAAAGCAATACAGATTTGCCTGCTGCTCTTCTGATAGGCAGACAGAGCCAAAAACTATACTCTCTCACTAGCACCTACCTAGGAGGGTGCTGCATGTTTTTTTTTTTTTTTCAAAATTGTCTCTCTTTTTTGGGTTACAGTGCAAAAAATAAAAACCACAGAGGTGTTTAAATACTACCAAAAGAAAGCTCTATTGGTGGGAAAAAAAGGATATCAAATTTATTTTAGTACAGCGTCGCACGACCACGTCAGTTAAAAATAACGCAGTGCCATGTCGCAAAAAATGGCCTGGTCATTAAGGGGGTAAAACCTTCCGGGGCTGAAGTGGTTAAGTGAGTATTCACCCGCACTATAAAAGTTTATGTAAACTTGTCCATCTGTAGTTTCTAGACACTGCATTGTATTTGTTACAAAGGTATTTGCAACTGATGTATGGCATCCATATACAACTTTCCTACTGTGCCTGTCACTATTGTTGTTTTTCTCCTTAGGCTATCCTGACCGTTGCTGCCCATTTACTTCCCACACTGTGACCTGAAGAAGCCATATGCTTCCTAAATGTTGTTTTAATTGATCTGAAGAAATGGACAAGATAGAAGTATTTACCAGTCTGGTAACAGATGAGGGAGAATGCTTTGTAAATGGACTCATAAATAACTGAGCTGACTTGGAAACAGACGTTTGAGGCTCATGTGCAAAGCTGTCTCAGTTAGATATCTTTAAAGATGAATTCCAGGCAGATATAAAAGACAGAAAATAAAACAGCTCTGTATTCATACCCCTTACCGCCACCTCCTGGCAGCCCTTTCAGTGGGTCTTAATGCAGGGAAAGGGAGGTGGTGTCCCTATCACGTGACTGCTGTGATTGGCTCTCATAAAGGTAACATGTTTGGCAGCCTGTCCCGCTGGCTCCCAACCAAAAAAATGAGACTGAAAGCAGTTGGTAACATCAACACAACCTCAGACCCCATCAATGCAAATTTGCGGTGGCTTAGCATTAAGGCCCTCCCACTATGCTACGGAGATGGTAAGAGGTTAATACATCATTTATTTTTTAAAACCAAGTGGTAATGTAGTTACATTTTAGTTAAGAAAATGCCAGAGCCGATCCTGTCAACATCACACCCCAAAAGTTATGACAAAAAACAATGGTAGTGTTAGGGTGCTGGTGCTAACTTGACAGCAGAGATAGGCCACGATGTTCGCTAGAGGGCGGAGCTTGGACGGGAACCCCCAAGGTAAGTGACACAGGCTAGCCTGAGGTGCGGAATCTAAGTATCCACCTCTGGTGGTGAGGATGGACTTCGCTGCGTGTGGATACCAGGTCGCGGTCCTCAGGGTCGCCCCACCAAGGGAGAACCGGTCAAGGTCCGAATGCAGGTAAATAGACAAGGGAGATCCGAGAGAATGGTCAAACAAGCCGGGGTCAGGAAGGGCAGCAGACGAGCGGAGTCAGGAACAAGCCAAAAGGTCAACAGGAAATCAGCAGGAAACAGGTCACAGGTTCAGGAACAGCGGCAAGAGCTGAAGACAAGACAGCAAAGTGCCAGTGAATCAGCTGCCTTTAAATAGGCCTTCTTTGGCGCCAAATCGCCTGGGTCAGTGCGTGCAAACGTGAGAACACATGACGTGCGCATTGGCTAATTCGCGCATGCGCGTTAGCCAAATAGCGGTTGCTAACGGGCGCATGCGTATTAGCCAATCAGCAGTTTCTAACAAACGGTTTCTAACAGGTAGAAAAGGGAAAACGGGACTTTCTAGGTGTTAAACTCCCCCATCAGGTACTAATAAATTGCAACTGTATAAAACTTAATTATTTTATTGAATGCAAGTTAAAAAACCTCCAATCAATGGAGATATTTGACATGGAATATAAGAACAATGCATAGCATAAAATCACATAGAATAAATCAAATAACCCATAATACAGCCCCCCTCAGGGGAATTGGGAAGGGGGAGCTTAGGGGTACTGCCCCAATGACCATCAGACAGAGAAGGCCAGAGAGCCAAACTCAAGGAGCTGGACTCCAACCAACGTGTTTCGCCGTATGGTTTCTTCAGGGGTGTTTGTATATGGGCTTCAAATGGGTTAGTACAAATTTAAGAAAAAAAACATTGTCAGCTACTTTCTAACATATATATTTCACATACTAAATAGTATTTGATGTAGCAATATAATACACAGGAAAGACTTACAAATGCGTAAATAATGTTGCAGTCAGCTATAGAGAGATCAGAGAGGATCACAAATCAGGTGAAGGGGACATCTGCAGCCAGAGCAAATGACCAGGACAAAAGGGGGTCCCAGGACACAGAGAAATGAAGGGCCACCTCCCAGATGCCCAAAAACAAGATGGAAGATGAAGAGGAAAACATGCAAACTTTTTTCCTTAGGTGGAAATCATACAGTCTTCAATTGTTGAAAGCAGGCAAAGTAATAAAAGTTACCAACCCAATGTTCCCAAATAATATCCAAACTCATACTGTTTGACCTCATCCTAAGGGACCTACCTAATCTCTGAATCAGATACAGATAAGAGAAAAGGCCCCTTAGGGCTAAGGCATCAGTTGCTAAGAGGGGGCCCTGGAGGTGTTCAAATCCAAACAGGTGTACCTATTGGATATAAACACACCAACAAAGAGTCACACCAATTAGGAGTAACTATTTAAGTAAATAAAAATGTGTAAAGTATAGATTGCCATGAGAACATTACCTTGATGTAATAGTATTGATCCACCCCAAAGGAAAGGAAGGAAGGAAAAATGAGGACCGTGCTGGCACTTATCCTCAGATGAAAGCTGACTATGGTTTGTTCCCCTGGGATCCTATAAAAAGGATCCCTTGGCGCCAAAACATCAAGCCGCTCCACGCCCTCCAAAAGTCACCGCCCTCCGCATGCTTCCACCTCCGGGCGGTGACTGAAAAGTGCTATTGTGCATGCGCATGCGAGATAATGGCAGGATGCGCTGTCTCCACCCCCCACGCCGAGGGCGGTGACGTAGTAACCCATTTGAAATCCATATGCAAACTCCCCTGAAGAAGCCATAAGGCGAAATGCGTGTCTGGTGGAGTCCCGTCCCTTGAGTTTGGCTATCTGGCTTTCTCTGTCTGATGGTCATTAGGGACGGTACCCCTAAGCTCCCCCTTTCCAATTCCCCTAAAGGGGGCTTTATTATGGGTTATTTGATTTATTCAATGTGATTTTATGCAATGTATTGTTCTTATATTCCATGTCAAATATCTCCATTGATTGGAGGTTTTTTAACTTGCATTAAATAAAATAATTACGTTTTATACAGTTGTGATTTATTAGTACCTGACGGGGGAGTTCAACACCTAAAAAGTCTCAGTTTCCCTTTTCTACCATTGTTCTTTACATTTTAGGTATCAACCTCCTGAAGTCCACTTAACAGCACAGCTCAGAGCAGGAGAGGGAGAAACAGCACAAGGAGCGCATCAGTTACACTGCTTTGCTTCTATGCTAATAACACCTGCTGATAGGAGAAGAGAGCAGAGTAACAGACAGATGAGCTTATCGGCCTGCCTTTTCTCCTTTTTCTGTCCAAGCATAGTCTGGACAATGAACAATACTTTTTCGTCTTACTAAACTACAACAAATAATAGTTAAGTATCTATCCCTGCCAGACAGAGCTGTGCTGTGTGGCAGAGTTGTATACATTTCAGGAATATATGGAAAAAGTACACATTTTTGGCAAATTAAACAGATTACCTATATGTACAGTATTTCATCTTTGTATATAGCTGTTTACGTTGAGTTCAGTTTTAAGTCTATCCGTACATGAACCCTAAAAACAAACAAATCAGCATTTTGCTCTTCCAAGTGTTAATGCATAATGCCAAAAATTGTTACAAACTGTATGTGTGTATGGAAGCATATGCAATACAAAGAATAAAGGGGAGCATTTGTGTATGTCAGGAACATGCCCTCCATGTCCTCCTGTGTGCTACATCAGCTACCTTAGTATTCAACCCCAATTTTGTCCTATAAGAAATGAGTCATCTGTAGAGAAAGTGAGGGGAAACTTCTCTAAAATTGCATTGGGAACTAGAAACACCCAATAGGGTTCAAACTATTCCCCACACTCTCGAAAACGAAATAAAAAGTTTTAGATGGACACTTTAGGAACTCTTAAGCATCATTTACATGTATGGCAGTCTCTAGTGATCTGCAGTGGGCCGCTTTTCAGAGGGTGGTAAAGCAGCAGTTTCTAGTCACTTGCCAACCGCCGCAAGTACATATACTGCGGCGGTCAGCCCCTCACAGGCAAAGTGACGTATCGGTACGTCACTAGCCTGTGAGGCTCTGGGGAGCGAGCGCGCGCCGCCGGATGCGCGCTCCCGCTCGGTCACGGACCCCCCCCCCCACGCGTGTGCCCGGCGGACCCGATGTCCGCCGGGCACTCGTGATCGTCCGTTACACCGGGAGAAAGGCAGGCGGCTAATGTAAACAAGCCGCCTGTCATTCTCCCCTGTGTAAGAATAGTGATCATACGGTTCTGCTATGTAGGACCGTTGATCACTGTTCTTACACCTCAAGCCACAGCCAATCACAGTTAGAATCACGCCCCTAGGGACACACTTAACCCCTCCATCTCAAAAAAAGTTAACCCCTTCACTGCCAGTGTCATTTTACAGTAACAGTGCATATGTATAGCACTAATTACTGTAGTAATGTCACTGGTAACCCCAAAAGTATCAAAAATGTCAGTCAAGGGTCCGATCTGTCTGCCGCAATGTCGCAGTCCTGAAAAAAAAACGCAGATCGCCGCCATTACGCGTTAAAAAAAAAAAAACAACAAAAATGACAAAAATCTTTCCCTTAGTTAGTAAACGCAATAACTTTTGCGCAAACCAATCAAAATACGCTTTTTGTGATTTTTTTTTACCAAACATATGTAGCATAAAACAAATTGGCCTAAAATGTAAAAAAAAATTGATTTTTACATTTTTTGGGGGGAGAATTTCATATAATAAAATGTAAGAAAAATATTGTTATTTTTGCAAAATTGACGCTATTTTTTTGTTTATAGCGCATGATTAAAAAATCGCACAGGTGATCAAATGCCACCAAAAGAAAGCTCTGGTTGTGGGAAAAAAAGGACATCAAATTAGTTTAGGTACAGCGTCGCATGACCGCGCAATTGTCCGTTAAATTCACGCAGCGCCGAATCGCAAAATAGGCCCTGGTCAGGAAGGGGGTAAAATCTTCCGGGGCTTAAGTGGCTAGGCATACAGGAAGCAATGCTGCGGCCTCCCGAATGTCTTTTTTTTTTTTTAACCAAGGGTTTTTTTTATTTAAATACCACGGCACAACCACAAGCCAAGCTTTTGGCTCATGCTTACAATGCGGCCCTATTGGATACGATGGGCAAATTTTACAGGCGGGGCCACCTGTCAAATTCAAGATATTAAATTAAATTTGCCATGAAGCAAAGCATGGCAGCCACAGCATGTGTACAAACCCCGCTGGTAGGGAGTTTTTAAGTGGATTGTTAGGATGTGGTAGAAACTCAGATCAACTACCTGTTTTTATAGACACTTTGCCTCCCATTTAAAATAAGCCTAACTGTAAAGAACCCCTTCGTAACCTGATAGTAAAGTCATCTGTGTCCTTACTACAGTCTTTGGAATAAACACAATTAAATGTAAAATATACTACTGGCCATAGCTATATTGGTCAAGTTTCCTGTAAGATGGTTTGCACTATAATAGATGGGTTCAGTTTTTCTAACCTGTCATTGCAAGTAGGATTTTACATTCTTTTTTATTAATTTAGCTGTCTGCCTTTGAACCTTCCCAAAAAGAGAGGCAGTTTTTTGTTAAACAGTTCATTAGCTGCCTAAAAATGTAACAGATTATTCAGTATAACAAACCCTGCGCTAGGTTTCCTGTCCATCACAAACTCTACCAACGTATGAAAGTTGTGGGGGAATTTTCAGCCCAAGGATGTTTGGTTCTAATAAAATAAATCATAATAGTAGTAAACAACAATAGCATAAGACTCTGGGAGGTTTCACAGCCCAACTTCCACACTGTGGTAGTAAATTGATTTATCAGTTCAGGAGTCTCCAAACTATGGCCTCGGGCCACCTAAGAGATTTTTTCCTGCCCACAGTTAGGGTCAGTGGCATATCCTCTGACTCTGATATGATGAGGGCTCTAAAGTGATGGGAAATCTGGAAGGCAGATACAGTCTGCTGTCTCCACTGCAGGTGGCTATCAACTGCAGCGGCAATGCAGAGGGAGAGGAAGTCATGGGGAACAGGTTTCTCTATGGTTTTCTGAGTCCCTGGAGTAGCAATCTACATGCTGATCTAGATCTTAGATGCTGGCCACCCATGTGACTCTGGTGGCCATCTTAGGTGTGGCAGAGTCAATTTAAGACCCTGGCCCCTGGGTTTGACGTGCTTTTTGAGAGTAGGTAGTGCAGGGAAAGGTACCCCACCTGTTAGGGACAGTAAAAGTAAAAGGTCCCTGACGAGAAAGGAAAGTGTAGGGTCACCACTATTCTGGATTCTTACCTGATTGGGTATAAGACAGCTAGGCCGCATTCTGCCCTCTCAATAGTATTGGTCAATCTGGCTGGTACCCGCTCTGTCCACATTGTTGGAAACTGCATCCGGTTAGGCAGCCTGCTCCCTATGTTTGTTGTGAATCGTTGCTGTATTACTTGAATACAAGTTTCTGTTGCACCTATCTTTGTGAATTACTGCTTCCGCACAACGCTGCACCCAACATACAAGCTTCTCATGTGAGGGGGGACTTCTGATATTAAAGTGGGATTCCAGTCTAGAACTGAGCTCCCACCTACCTTCTAACTCCTATTCTAACTACCCTGTAGAAGGGAAGTGCCTAATTATACCTACCTATTCTCCTGGTGCTCCAGCCTGGTTGTATTATCAGCTCCCAGTGGCCAGCTTCAGTGTAGGGAAGGGACAGTGGACAACTCATAATAAGCTTATAGGTGACGTCACCAAACAGGCATTTTATCTGTTGTAAACACTCTTTCCTCTTCCCTGAGGCCGCCCACTGGGGAGATCACGTGACTGGACCAGGGCGCCCTCAGAATAAGTAAGTATATGCATCTTCTTTCTACAGGGTGGTTTGTGTAGGAGTTAGAAGGTGGGTGGGAGCAGGTTTAAGCTTAGTTAGTTCTAGACTGGAATTCCACCTTAAAATGATTGTAAACGTTTTTTTTTTTTAAATAACAAACATGTTTTACTTACCTGCTCTGTGCAAGGCTTTTGCACAGAGCAGCCCCGATCCTCCTTTTCTGGGGTGCTTCGCTTCTGGCTCCTCCTCTTCATCAGGTGCCCCGACAGAGAGCCACTTTCCATGGGGGTACCCGTGCGGGCACACTCACAAGTCCCCTATGCGTCCAGTGACACAGACAGCAGGACTCAGCCCCACCCCCCTCTCTTGTCACTGAATTTGATTAACAGCAGGGGGAGCCAATGGCTCCTGCTGCTATCAATCTATCCAATGAGGACCGGAGACAGTGGCTGGAGCTGCTGGGCTTGTGCTCGTTACTGGACCATTCGAGTTCAGGTAAGAATAACAGAGGGTCTGGAGGCAACCATCTAGAATGCATTAAGATAAAAAACCTTGAGACTTTACAACTCCTTTAAGTTATTTCTTGGAGCATTTTTATTCATTTGTTTAAACTTTATTCATTCAATTAAACTGATTTTCTTTCAACCTGCGAATATTTGTAAAATATATGATGAGACCCCTGCATTAGTTCAGCAACAGCACTGGTACAATGTGAGGAGATCATACCCCCAATGTCACAAAAAAAAAGAAGTCATGGTGTTACTTATAACCAATACATAGACTGGCTCTTTAGGGGATGGTGCAGCACATTTTTAGTGTCCATACACAGATTTATTATTACAGTGTTTTTCTAAAAGGATATGTGAAAGAGTACATATACAGTATATGCTCCAGCCTGGCTCTCTCTATAATCTAATAATATAATAAAGAGCCAGAAATACTCACCCTACATAACAAAAGCTATTTATGCCAAGCTTAAAGGTCAGAGTTTGGATTTCAATTGAAATGGGACGCTCAGATGCCCTGTTTATTTTGGGGTGAGCCCTACAGCCCCATGAGCTGTAAGCGATTCCCATTCCCTTGCATACAGCAAGTTAAAGAGGCTGTCTTAGCATTCACTAGAGGTAATCCTGAACTTATCTTTTGAAGTAATTGTTGATAGATTATCATTTTCTATGAGTTTATTATTGTATAAAACCTATTTTAGAATAGTCTGAAGATGTAGCTCTTTGTACTCCCTATAAGTGCAATTCCATTAAAGGGCCATTACTGTAAAACATATTAGCCTCTTAAAACTGTATGTAGCACAGTGGAACTTTCTTAAAACAGTGAGTTCTGTAATTACGTGATGTTCATCACAAACCCCCAAAAAACAAGGGGTTTTTTCCTCATTTGCTCCATGAAAATCTTAAAATATACCCTTTCATAGCGCCGCCTTTCCCCCATAATGTAAGGGTTAATTGCTTGTTATGCCTAGGTGGTTTCACAAGAGGTTCCATCACTTACCCAGTTCTTTGCTCTCTGACCAACTCCAATGCTCTCTTCCTCCACCCAAAGCTCTAGTCTTGTTGCTGGAGTGCAACCGCAGCCAGTGGCAGCTTACAGAGCAGCAATGGGTAACAGTCACAGTGCTGGAGTGAGGGGAAAGGTAAGTACTTCCTCCTTAAACCTCTGCCCCTAGATTAAAGACTATACAATGCAGGGGGACGTTGCAGGGTAGATTTTTTTTATTTTCCTGGATAGTAAGGGATAGTTGGAATGGCCATTAAAAATCATTCTGTCATGCCCCTGGGACAACTGTGCATCTAGACCAGTGTTTCTCAACTCCGGTCCTCGGGGCACACTAACAGGCCAGATTTTAAGTATTACCTTGGGGAGATGCAGACTAGAATACTGCAATCACTGAGCAGCAAATGATATCACCTGTGATGCATTTGAGTTTTCTTGCAAACCTGGCCTGTTAGTGTGCCCTGAGGACCGGAGTTGAGAAACACTGATCTAGACCCATTGGTTATAGCACAGACACTGCCTAATAAATAGCTACTGCTTGGTTATGCTTTCCAGATGTATCCTGTTAATACTTGTAATGAGTATGTAATCAGTATGATATACATACATCACCACTGGCTTTGTTTTACTTTGCCTTGTCCCTTGTCACCCTTGCATGCCACTGCAAAGCAGAAAGGAGATTCTGCATATAAAGTGATTGATTTTGGTTGCCCCTCCATCAAATATGTACATCATTATAAGTACAGATATAAACATAAATTATACAAAGAAACATGTTTTTAAAACATTAACACATAAAGCTATAAAGAACAACCGGGGCTTATGATAGATTGGTGCCACATCCTATTTTAGAACCCTATATCAAAACAAGTAAACCTTTGTACCAATGGACTTTTGAGGCACCCACTCATTCATATGTAAAAACAATTTCTTTTTACTTTTTACTAATAAACACTTTAAAAACAATTCAATTTCCCAGTCACCAATTATTTTGCCCACACTGCTTTGTGGATTGTGGTACAGGAGGGATTGTCCATTTAAAGTTATGTAGGTGCATTGCCTTGTGGGCCCATTTAGATGCAGGATATATACGAATACGATCATATCTATGTTTTTGTCAATGTAAAGATGACTACCCCTATCAGCCATCATGTGGGGTTGAGATATAATTTTGATGCTTCTTGCTTATCTTTTTTTTTTTGCATTGGACAGAATTCACCTGAATCAAAGAGGGGGTGATTTTAACAAGGTATTTCTCCAGCAAGAGTCTTATGGGATATTGGCTAAATGTAACACATCTTCCTGGCCTCAATGAGGTAAATTCTTCTTTTTTTGATATAATTAACACATAAATATAAGTTTATTTTATATTACTTAAAATATCTCTTAAATATGTATTACAGTGCCTTGAAAAAAGTATTGATACACCTTAAAATTTTCTACATTTTGTCATGTTACAACCAAAAACGTAAATATATTTTATTGGGATTTTATGTGATAGACAAACACAAAGTGGCACATAACTGTGAAGTTGAAGGAAAATTTTTTACAAATAAATATCTGAAAAGTATGGCGTGCATTTGTATTCAGCCTCCCTAACTCAATACTTTGTAGAACCACCTTTCGCTGCAATTACAGCTGTAAGTCTTTTTGGGTATGTCTCTACCAGCTAAAGTTTGATATTTTTGCCCATTCTTCTTTGCAAAAAAGCTCAAGCCCTGTCAGATTGGATGGAGAGTGTCTGTGAACAGCTACATTTAAGTCTTGCCACAAATTCTCAATTGGATTTAGGTCTGGACCTTGGGTCTTTCTAAAACATGAATATACTTTGATCTAAACCATTCTATTGTAGCTCTGGCTGTATGTTTAGGGTCATTGTCCTGCTGGAAGGTGAACCTCCGCCCCAGGCTCAAGTCTTTTGCAGACTATAACAGCTTTTCTTCTAAGATTGCCCTGTATTTGGCTCAATCCATCTTCCCATGAACTCTGACCAGCTACCCTGTCCCTGCTGAAGAAAAGCATCCCCACAACATGATGCTGCCAGCACCATGTTTCACGGTGAGGATGGCGTGTTCAGGGTGATGTGCAGTGTTAGTTTTCAGCCACACATAGCGTTTTGCTTTTAGGCCAAAAAGTTCAATTTTGATCTCATCTGACCAGAAGACTTTTTTTTCTCATGTTTGCTGTGTTCCCCACATGGCTTCTCACAAACTGCAAACGGGACTTCTTATGGCTTTCTTTCAACAATGGCTTTCTTCTTGCCACTCTTCGATAAAGGCCAGATTTGTGGAGTGCATGACTAATAATTGTCCTGTGGACAGATTCTCCCACCTGAGCTATGGATCTCTGCAGCTCCTCCAGAGTTACCAAGGGCCTCTTGGCTGCTTCTATGATTAATGCTCTCCTTGCCCGGCCTGTCAGTTTAGGTGGACGGCCATGTCTTGGTAGGTTTACAGCTGTGCCATACTCTTTTTATTTTTGGATGATGGATTGACCAGTGCCCCGTGAGATATTCAAAGCTTGGGATTGTTTTGTATAACCTAACCCTGCTTAAAAAATCACCATAAATGTATCCCTGACCTATCTGGTGTGTTCCTTGGCCTTCACAATGCTGTTTGTTCACTAAGGTTCTCGGGCAAACCTCAGAGGGCTTCACAAAACAACTATTTTATTCTGAGATTAAATTACACACAGGTGGACTCTATTTACTAATTAGGTGACTTTTGAAAGCAATTGGTTCAACTAGATTTTAGTTAAGGGTATCAGAGTAAAGGGGGGGCTGAATACAAATGCACGCCACATTTTTCAGATATTTATTTTTGAAAAATGTTGAAAACCATTTATCATTTTCCTTCTACTTCACAATTATGTGCCACTTTGTATTGGTCTATCACAGTGATGGCAAACCTTGGCAACCCAGATGTTTTGGAACTACATTTCCCATGATGCTCATGCAAACTGCAGTCCAGTTGAGCATCATGGGAAATGTAGTTCCGAAACATCTGGGGTGCCGAAGGTTTGCCATCACTGGTCTATCACATAAAATCCCCAAAAAATACATTTATATTTTTGGTTGTAACATGACAAAATGTGGAAAATTTAAAGGGGTATGATTACTTTTTCAAGGTACTGTTTATGGAAGCTAGAGGTTGCTAGATGGACAGGGTGTATGAGGATAGAAAGACAGTATATAAAAGACAGATTATAATATTTTTGTTTATTTTTTATTTTTTTCCCATTTGAAATTTTTATTATTTTTTTTTATTTTAGATTCATACTGTTGTTAGATTTTTTCCACGATTTTTTAGGCCTCCTTTCCTTCATGACATTTTCTCCATTAGCTCCAGGAAGAGTTTAAAATCCAGTATATCTATATATAATAAGAAATGCCGGGATCAATAGAAGTATAGCTAGAGAGGGTGAACATCGTCAAGGTACAATTTGCTGAACACACTGTGGAATTTAAAGGCAGAAGTGTGCCTGAAGTCCAAACATTAAAGGACGGAGTTCTGTTTTGAATTGTTACACATGGAATCCAACTGGCAAACGAACTGAAACTTTGAGCGTGAAGTTTTCCTTGTTTGTTTTTTCCTTCATTTCTTTTTCTGAGCCTCTTTTCAGCTGTCTATCTGCGTGTGTCTCCTATTCACCCTGTGGGCAGAGCAAGTAGGCAGGTAATTACTTGATGACAGTCTCCTCTGCTTGACAGCTGACACACTCGGTCACATGGCCTATCCAGGCAGCTACTGGTTGCTCTGTCCAGCCATCCCTCATCTGGCGCAGCTTGTGCCCTAGAGCTTAAGGTGGAGCGTGTCTGTTGAGCAGAAGAAAAGGGAGGGGAGGAGAAGCAGGATGAGTTGAGATAGCCTACAGCAACTAGCACAGAAAGCTTTTCATCTTTCACACCAACAGGAGCAAGCTGTCGGCTGTCAGGGGTTTTTTTTCTCCTAAGAAATGCTGTACACAGTAATTACCAATGTATCCAATACACACATCGTCACACATACAAAAAACAGGAATAGGGAGTTAGGATTGCTAGCAATATGGTTAGTATGCCGGGTCCCAGCTACGGATCAAAGTCTGGAGCAATCTAACATATGGAGGCATGGGCTGCTGACGACATGTATACCTCGGGGGGGGGGGGGAGTAATTACAGGGGTTAATTAAAGTACATTGTCCAAAACAAACAGTTGGTATATATATATATATATATATATATATATATATATATATATTATACAGTATACAATTGTAGCTTTTGTAAAAGCAGGCTTTCATCGTTGTTATATTTTAATCTCTGATCAACTTTTTATTTAATACTATAATATATAGTTTACTCTCCTGCTGTTTCAACAATGTGAATCTAGTTGGCTATAGACTTTTTCCCTGTTGTTAAATTAGAACTATAGGCAAAACTTTTTTTTTTATTTTGGATAGAGCAAGGGAGTGTTATAATCTCTGTCTAATTTTTTTTTTTTCGCCCCATTGTGGAGATTTACCATCACTTTCTGTCCTATAACTAAACATTAAGTTAGAGGAAATCCCTGCAAACTGGGGCAACTCCTTGGCGACCGCCAGGTCACCAGAACTAGTTTCCCCATAGGCAGATTTACCCTCTATTACTTTACTGGTGACAACCCAAAATATGGGATTTTCTTTTAGTTTCACTTGGAATAATGGTAAACAGGACACATGGAGAGGGTGAATCTCCTTAACAGGGGGCACCGACAGCAATAAAAAATGACAGATGTTCTAATTCCTCTCCACTCTATTCAAAAACTAAAGTTACACCAACCAAATCATCTCATATACCTTTGGCAATTTAGTCCCGTGACAAGTGTGGTACAACAAGCTGGAACAATTATTATTTTTACATTCAGGCTGTCATTGCCAAGTAATTCATCTTTTTTGTGATCAGGCTGATTTTACTTGACTATTAAAGTGAAAATAAAGCTTTTTTTTTTTTTTGTTTAAAAATAACAAACTTCTTATACTTACCTGCTATGTGCAGTGGTTTTGCACAGAGCAGCCCCGTTCATCCTTTTCTCGGGTCCCTCGTCGGCGCTCCTTGCCCCTCCCTGCTGCCGAATGCCCCCATGGCAAGCAGCTTGTTATGGGGGCACCTGAGCCGAGCCACTGCTCTGTGTGTTGATTCGGCCCCGCCCCTCTCTCTCCACATTGGCTCACATGATTGCCAGCAGGGGGAGCCAATGGCACCCACTGCTGTCTTAGCTAATGAGGGGGGAGAGTACCGAACAGGTGAGACCCTCGTGCAACATTGTTGGTTTGAGAGGGGGCTCAGGTAAGTATTGGGGGCTGAGGTGGGCTCCAGCACACAGGTTTTTGATCTTAATGCATAGAATGTACAGTATTAAAATAAAAACCCTTCTGCCTTTAGAACCACTTTAATATTTTTAGAATGTAATAGGCTGCAGTGACAAATCTGAGTCAGATAAATCACATAATCACCTATGTACACTTGTACATAGTTTACACACACCTACATCCAATTTGATCTACCAAAAACAGACGGATGGGGATCAGGCATTCTGTTTACATCCGACAGTCCATAGAGGAGAGGGGGCTGTGGCTGTGTAATACTCTGCATAAGTGGAGCTGACATGGACCTGTCATCCGCTTGCTCAGTGGGGATCAGCGGTTAGATCCCCTGCGGATTGCAGCCGGAGTCCGCCCTGTGTGAAAGGACCCTATTGCTGAACTCCAGGTAAAAAATTTACAGATAAGCACATACTATTTATCTAAGCTGTTTTACTTGCCTAATCCATTCCGGAGATTTGCACAGCTCTACTACTCAGCACAACCATGTCTGGCTGGGCATAAATAATAATTTATCTCTACTGCAGTTAAAAGTATGTATAGTCACAGCATAAGCTTTCATTTGATAACATCAGTAGTGCAACAACAATACAAACAATAGTAATATTTGACAATCCAGTATAAGCTTATTTGAAAAATTTCCTTTCGTGTTATGTATTCTGCCTGTTTGCTGGTTGCCTCTTTCCGCAACTTCCTGAATTCATTGCATGCTTTGCAGCTTCTCCTCTGCTGTTCACATTTGATTTCTAAGGACTACATATCCCATAGTACCTTGTGATTCCTGTACTGACTCTGCCTCCTGAAACTCCTCCGCTCAGCACATCTGTAACTCAGAAGGCACGTTCTGTGAAATGTGTGACACAGCAGTGCCTACTCACAGGGCATAATGACTGTGTCAAAGAATTCAAGAAAGTAAATGTGCATAGATCTTTGAAAAGTAAGCTTACAACTTTAGGATTGTTCTGATTAATAGGAGTAGACTAGAAATAATTGAAATACAATGTGGGAATGAATAAATATGTAGCCCTGCTCCCAAAGGAGTGGCTTGTTGCATGGGTATCCTCTTCACTTCTTTCACCCTGAGCTTGCTCCGACCCAACTGACACTATTTGTTCAGTCATTCTGAATGATTGAGACCACAAGAATTGCAGTGAAGAATCAGTTTACTGCTTTTGACTTTTGAAATAAAACAAGAGTATACAAACAAAATCAAATATAATGCAAATGTTGCCAAGGAGGTAGATCCTGAATTCCCAACCAAGGGTTTAGATTCAGTTCAGCACTCAGGATCTGAAACACAGGCCACACATACATATGCAAATAAATGCATATATATGCCAGAGGATTGCGTTCAGCAACAGTAAAGACACATTAAATTGTATAGTGTGCTTTGAGAGTGACCACAGATTAGAATGACTGCACTTAATGACTAAGGTAGGATAAACAATATAACAACACTAAGTTAACTATCAGAGTGCACTCTGTACTAACGGGGGCCCCCTTTATGCTGAATTGCAAGAGTCTCCTGGAAAGTGAGGCCTCACTAGTCTTCACCGGCAAGGAATTCCCAACAATCCAAGGAAAGTAATTGTAATCCAATAAGGGTAATGATGATGAACTGTGATTCCCCAAAGTAGTCAGTATTTGTAATCCACAGAGATATATGCAGACAGATCCTGATGCGTCTTAACAGACTAACAGCCTAGGACTGGATAGAGGCCTTGAGGCTTAGTTCACCCACCTTGAACTATATGTATAAATGCAGTGTCCAGTGGTATAGCTATATGTCGATATGGCCTCTTTTAAGCAAACAGTTTGGCAGTCCTGCCCTGACTCAGCCTAGGTCTGTGATTAGTGCAGATGTAGATACTGGATGTCTCTCACCCAAACCGGGAACTCCGCTTCCCCGCTGCAAGCAGGCCCCACTCTGCTCAGCGTCTCTTTCTGCCTGTCTAACAACCTTCCACTCCGCGCACTCACACCGCCCGCTTCAGCTCCTGTGTCCGCCACTAGGCCTCGGTCTACTCTCCTGCGATACGCAGTAGCTCTTCCCCTTCTTTCCAGCACGCTGTCCTCGAGGCAAGAGATCGAAAAAGGATCCCGCCCCCCTTTATAAAGACACCCCCAGCAGGCTCCACGTATCCCATTGCTCCTTGGGAGAAGAGTCTCTCTCATAGCAGTCTGTGATCCTGGCTCCTCCCGGAACTACTTCTCCCATACTTCCAAAGTCACTGTCTTTGCAGAACTTTAATAATGCCAGCCGAGCGACCAGGCTACAAATAATTTAACATTTTATTAGATATGTTTCAAGTAATCCTCACTGGTCTTGTCCCTCGATCAGCATGTTGGACAGTTAGGAGAAGCACACTGATAAGAACAGTTGCTCTGCTTTTTCCTCCAATCCGCTTCCTCGGCATGTGTTAAGGCATAGGTTCCCTTTTAGTTATGGTTCAGGTCAACACATTGGTTACCAAGTCTTGCTATTGCAAAATGAGATTCGCTTCGCACAGCAGGCATGCACCCTTTAACATATACAGTACATTAGCCATTAGTTAAGACCTAAAGCGGTATTAAACCCAAAACCAAAAATGTAATATATTGCAAACATTAGATGTTTTGGCTGTAATCTTTTTTTAGGCTTTTATCCAAATACAATTCTCAAAAAAAGGAAAGGAACACTTTGAAAACTTATTACTGTAGATCTTAATCGGGAAAAAGATCATGCTGGATATCTATACTGATATAGACTGGGGTAATGAATGAAAGGATATAGCATTATTTGAAGAGAAATGAAAATTAACAACCTAAATTCAAAGACACCCCAAAAATCAAAGTGAAAAAATTATGCAGCAGGCTAGTCCATTTTTCTGAAATTTGATTGCAGCAACACAAAATGGTACTTAGTAGTTTGTATGGCCCCCATACATATGCTTGCATGCATGCCTGACAACGTTGGGGCATGCTCCCAATGAGACGACAGACGGTATCCTGAGGTAATTCCTCCCAGATCTGGACTGGGGCATTAATGAGCTCCTGAACAGACTGAGGTGCAACCTGGCAGCGCTGGATGGACTGAAACATAATGTCCCACAGGTGTTCTATTGGATTTAGGTCAGGTGAGCGTGGAGGCTATTCAATGGTATCAATTCCTTCCCCCTCCCGGAACTGACTGCAGACTCTCACCACATGAGGCTGGGCATTGTCATGCACCAGGAGGAACCCAGGACCCACTGGATCAGTGTAGGGTTGGGCAAAGGGTCCAATGATTTCATCCGGATATCTAATAGCAGTCAGGATGCCATTGTCTCCCCTGTAGAGATCTGTTCATCCCTCCATGGATATGCCTCCCCAGACCATCACTGACCCACTTTCAAACCAGTCATGCTAAACGATGTTACAGGCAGCATAACATTCTCCATGGCTTCTCAAGACCCGTTCACGTCTGTCACGTGCTCAGGGTGAACCTGCTCTCATCTGGGAAAAGCACAGGGCGCCAGTGGCGGACCTGCCATTTCTGGTGTTCAATGGCAAATGCAATTATTCTCCACGGTGTCGGGAAGTGAGCACAGGGCCCACTAGAGGATGTCGGGCCCTCAGGCCACCCTCTTGAAGTCTGTTTCTGATTGTTTGGTCAGAGACATTCAAATCAGTGGCCTGCTGGAGGTCATTTTGTAGGGCTCTGGCAGTGCTCTTTCTGTTCCTACTTGCACAAAGGAGCAGATACCGGTCCTGCTGATGGGTTAAGGACATTCTACGACCCTGTCCAGCTCTCCTAGAGTAACTGCCTGTCTTCTGGAATCTCCTCCATGCTCTTGAGACTGTGCTGGGAGACACAGCAAACCTTCTGGCAATGGCACATGGTGATGTGCCATCCTGGAGGAGTTGGACTGTCTGTGCAAACTCTATAGGGTCCAGGTATCGCCTCATGCTACCAGTAGTGACACTGACCCTAGCCAAATGCAAAACTAGTGAAAAACAGTCAGAAAAGATGGGTAGGGAAAAAAATGTGAGTGGCAAAACAGGCAACCATTCCTGTTTTGGAGGTCATCTCATTGTTGCCCATCTAAAGCACCTGTCGTTAAGTTCATTAACACCAAATCAGCTGAAACTGATTAACAACCCCCTCTGATACCGAACTGACCAGATCAATATCCCAGGAGTTTATTTGACTTGATGCTATACTCTGATTAAAAAGTGTTCCTTTAATTTTTTTTTGAGCAGTGTAATTTTTTTTTTTTGTGGTGATCTGGCCAGTAATACACCCCCTGTATTAGAGTGCCCCCACTCTGGATGAAGATGCAGGATGGAGGAGCACAGGGGGCACAGCAGACAGCAGCATTGTCGCTTTGGGGGGGAAGGGAGTGTTAGGTGAACTGGCAGATTTAGATACACTAACAAATTGAAGGCAAGCTCCACCTCACACTATTTATGCAGCTCCAGCAACAGTTTGTTTTTCCTTTTACATAAATAAATAAAAGCTGATCACTGTAAGCACCCCTGTCAGCGGTACTATGTAAACTGTTTGTCTCAACCATCTAACTGCTACATCTGCAGGACAACTTGTTCTATTAAAAAACAACAGACTTACTAGCTGGATCACCAAGTAAAAATAAAAGAAAGAAAGCCTAAACAAGAAAACAAATGCTGTCCAAGAATTGGTAAGCTGCTGTATAAACAATTTTTGTTTTGTAGATTTAATACCGGTTTAAACACTTTGGTGGTAACTGTCAGAGAACTCTGATTTTATTTTTTTACATAAAGGGAGGACCCTCACCTTGCCAACATCCAAATATATAGAAAAAGGTTGAGAAAATGGATCCTACTTTCACAAAAATTGTGGACTTCGTAGGTACAACATGTGCTTACACAGACCGCTATTATTGAGAAAGTAGGATCTACTTTCTCAATCTTTTTCATTAGTCTTTTTATGTTACTATATTTATAACCACATTGCTGTTGAGAAGCTAATACTTATTTATTTTCTCCTTTTCAGGCCTCAGCTTGCAGACATTTATTAACTGTCCATAGGCCATTTGTAAAGCTTGGTATCATTTTATTCAGGCGGCTCCGGGGTTTTCAGTAACAGTGATCTGGGTGGCCATAGAACTGACCAATTACTTTTACTGCACTGAGAAGTGCGGCCCACATTCCCCCGTCCCACAGCCCTGCCCACCATAGTTTCTGGGCTCTTCCGTTCCTAGGACCATAGTAAATAGATTCAGGATGCTGCTGAGCGAGAGAAATTTGGCAAATATCTGACAATTGCATGTTTATGAAAATACATCCATGCATGTGTATTCGCAATAACGACTAATATAGGAAATTATAGGAGCACAGTATGTTTTAGGCCTCATCCACATGGCCGTAAAACATCAATAAAAATTTAACTGATTATTAGGCAAGGAACAAAAGTTCCTTTTTAGGGCAAAGGAGGTTGTACAGACGAAACGCGCATCAGGGCGGAGTTATAGGATGGTTCCCTGCAGTCGGGCCATGCTCACACCAGGCTTAGTGGTGGAGTTGGCACCTTAGTGTTGGGATTAGCACTCAAGCATGTATTGTTTTTGATATGTAGGCACCTTTAATTAAAACAGTTTAACACTGTGCAAGCCAATATGTTTTTCCCTGCTTCCTACATGTGAGAGATGTGAATAGCAAAACAGTGGTTCATTTAAAAGCCATTGAAAGTGAAGGGGAGTATATAGGAGTGGTGGTAATCTTGAGGAGAAGACGAGGTGTAATCCTTATGGTGCCAAGCTAATAAAAGAGCAATAGTGGTAACCCCCATGGAGGAGAAGTGGTGTAAAGTCTAAGGCCCCTTTCACACATGCGGACCGTTCAGATCCAGGTGGATCTGAATGGATGCCACATGCATCCCTATGGGGCAGCTGATGTCAGCGGAGACATGTCCGCTGACATCTGATCCAATTCTGTCCGTCAAATCCGGACGGATGGAAATCCTATTTTCCATCCGTCTGGTGGATCGGATGAGAAGGGACAGGTGGACCGTTCTCATCCGATTCCCCCATAGAGGAGAGCGGGGATCTGACACCTCTGTCTCCACACACAGAGCAAAGACAGAGCTGTCATCCACCTGCTCAGCGGGGGATCGGCAGATCGATCCCCTGCTGAGCAGAAAACGGAACGGACAGGATCGGACATGTGTGAAAGGGGCCTAAGTGAAGGAGTGGTGGGACCCTCCAGAGTAATTAAGTGCATACAGTTCCAATCACTAGTGGGTCTATACATCTGGTGAGTGCATAGTGTGGGTGGTGGCATAATGTGGTGTACAAGAAGGTCACATGCAAGAGGGAGATTCTTAAATCAGGAAAGGCTGGCAACTCAGATGCTCTTAAATAAAAGTACTTTATTTGTTACATGGGTACACAGGTACAGAATATATACTGACATGCTTCATCAAAGCACACATATTTGATCTAAAAACGAATATTTATAGCAAAACAAGCCCTCAGCAGAGGGGTGGGTATATCCTAAATAGAAGCAATCAAATCACTTAAAAACACATGGAGAAAAAAGAAAACCCAGCAAACATGTGAGAATAAAGCATGGACACCTAAAACATGTTTCCCATCAGGTTAAAAAAACCTATCATTCAAACCATATGGTTTCCTTGTATTGAGGGTATGAATCCACCACACCTCACGTTACAGCAAAATACGATGAATGTCTCCTCCTCTTAGGTTTTTTTAACCTGTTCAGCACCAAGAAAAAAAAAGGTAGACATAAATCTTTTTTATCATGCATCTCCTATTGTAGCTTATTTACTGCCTTGTTATAATGGTTAGAATAATATGGGAGACATGTTTTAGGTGCCCATGCTATATTTTCATGTTTGCTGGGTTTCCTTTTTTCTTCTTGTGTTTTTAATTGATTTGATTGCTTCTAATTAGGATATACCCACCCCTCTGCTGAGGGCTTGTTTTGCTATAATAGTTTTTAGATCAAATATTTGTTTAGCAAAAAAAAAAGGTGAATGAATACCACCAAAAGAAAGCTCTATTTGTCTCAGAAAATGCAAAAAAATGTTCTATGAGTACAGTATTGCATGACCACGCAATTGTCATTCAAAGTGCGACAGCGCTGAAAGCTGAAAATAGGCTTGGGCAGGAAGGGGGAGAAAGTGCCCAGTAGGCAGGTAGTTAAGGGGGTTCCCAGATAAATCAGCCCCCATTTTGTGAATGCATATGGTGTAAATAGTACCTCTTGTTATTCATTCACAAAGTAAAGAGTAAATGCAATGCATGTACCATGGTAATAGTCTTTTCTTTAGAAATATATGAATAAAAAATTAACATGATGTTCCATGATGTAATTCCAACATCAATTAACTACTCACCGACCGCCCGCCGCAGTGGCGGCCCTCCTGCGCGAACCAACGTAGTTATACGTCGGTCGCGCGCCTGCAGCTAGGGGCCGAGCGGGCGTCATCGGCGCACTCCTGCCCCTACTCGGCAGCGGGGATGGCAGGAGGCTTCCGATTGCCGCCTGACACCCGCCATCACTCCCCTCTGAGAGAGAAGAACGGTCAGCTGTTGTACACACAGCTGACCGTTCTTCTCCCTGGAATGATCACAGAGCCCCTGTGATCCTTTTATATAGGAACACAGGTCTCTGTGATCATTTCACAAGCCACGCCCCCCCACAATTAGAAACACGTCCCTAGGTACACATTTAACCCCTTGATCACTTACTGTGTGAACCCCTTCCTTGCCAGTGTCATTATTACAGTAACCACACATATTTTTAGCACTGATTACTGTAGTAAAGTCACTGGTCCCCCCAAAAGTGTCAAAAATGTCAGTCAGGTCCGATCTGCCCGCCGCAATGTCGCAGTCCCACAAAAAACCACAGATCGCCGCCATTACTAGTAAAGAAAAAAAAAAACAATAAAAATGATATAAATCTTTCCCGTAGTTAGTAGACGCGATAACTTTTGCGCAAACCAATCAAAATACGCTTATTGCGATTTTTTTTACCAAAAATATGTAGTAGAAAACAAATTGGCCTAAAATGTTAAAAAAATTTGATTTTTAAATCTTTTTTTTTGGAAATGTATTATAGCAGAATGTGAAAAATATTGTTTTTTTTTTTTTTTTTCAGAATTGTCGCTCTTTTTTTGTTTATAGCACAAAAAATAAAATTCGCACAGGTGATCAAATACCACCAAAAGAAAGCTCTATTTGTGGGGAAAAAAAGGACATCTGTGCAAGGAACAGCTTTGCACGACCACGCAATTGTCCGTTAAAATAGCGCAGTGCCTAATCGCAAAATATGGCCTGGTCATTAAGGGGGAAAATCTTCTGGTCCAGAAGTGGTTAAGTCATCCAGTGATGTAGATCCAACATCGATCACAGTGAACGAAGACCTGCCAACACGATGATCTTCTTCTACCAGATGCCCATTACAAATGACAACTCCCTGGCTGGATCCTGAATGTTAACAACCTGCCAGGGACATTGGTTGACGTAATTGGCTACAGGCAGTCCCTGGGTTACAAACATCCGACTAAGGCCCCTTTCACACTAGTGCGACTTGTCCCGCGATTTTGGACCGCAAAATCACATGACAAGTCGTTTTCCATTATTTTCAATGAGCCCCATTCATATCAGTGCGTTTTGAAGTCGCACCGACTTCAAGGTAGTTTCTGCACTACTTTGCAAGGATTTTAATGCGTTTTGAGGTATATAGCCCTGAGCCATTGCTCAAAATCGCGGCAAAGTCGCGTCAAAATCGCGTTGCAAAATCGCGGTAAATTTGCGTCGCATAAGTGTGAAAGGGGCCTTACAAATGACTCCTACATATAAACGGAGAGAGACAGCAGGAAGTGAGGGGAAATCTCCCCCTAAGAAGGGAAACCCACTCCTGGAAGAGTTCTCATGGGAAAAAGGTGTCTCCACTGAAGCTTTATCACCAATCCTTGTTTCCACAACAACCCAAAATTTCCAAATCCAGTTGTCCTAGGGACAGAAAGTGAAGTGAAATCTTCTGAACAGGGGTACAGACAGCAAAACAAACGGTACAGGGGTGTAACACTTCCCTATGCTATCCATAAAAAAGGTAAAAGTTATTATTTTGACTGGGGCTACACCTAAGAAATGTACCTGTTCCAACTTACAAACAAATCTGACTTAAGAACAAACCTACAGTCCCTATCTTGTTTGTAACCCCGGGACCACCTGTATATGTAGTCATGACCATATATAGTAAATGATGTCCTGGAATCCCCGTTGGCTTTTTTATATTGTTGGGTGGGAAGCTGTCATTTATCTGTGAGGCTTCTAGGTGCAACAGCTAGGGGTTCGTACAGGCAGGTGAACTGGCCAAATCAGTCCATTAAGTTCACCCATTTGCTGAAGAAAAGCATAGCAAATCTTCAGTTATCAAGTTCAGGTCCACTTTAACAGTACCTTGTGACATCACTTTCATTTTGCTATTCATGTGCAAAATCTGAGAAAATATAAAACTCATAAAATGAAATCAACCAACTGAAACCATTCTAACATAAGCGTTAACTATCCATCTTTCTTCCGCACATTTTCTAGAATTGAATTCAAATGTAAAGTGCAATGGAGGACCCCCCATATGCTGCCTTGACTGCCTCCCCCTGCATAAATCACCTGTTGACAGTGGGTCCATAACTTACCTATACAGAAAAAAGTTGGATTATATACTTACTGTACCTTACCCCTGTTTTCCATATGGTGTGATGTCACCCTCCTTCCTGGAAAGCTCCAAGGAACACAGAGCAGCTCAAATCTTGCAACAAGACCCTCCATTTCATTGCAGGAGCATCTTCTTGTGACTTTAAGCTGCTATGCACTTGCTGGAAGGACCATGATGTCATTCCTCCCTGAGCACTGCGGGTGGAAGACAAGACTAAGGCGAGTAAAGAAAAATCAAACTTTTTCTTAATAGGTGCGTTTTGGACTCACTGTCAGCAGGTGATTTATTGTATGTAGGGGGAGGGGGGCCAGACAGCATATGCCCCTTGTGCACCGCAAGATGCAATTTAGGTTAAATAGGGAAAAATACATATATAAAAATATTCAAGAATTTTAAGAACTACTGGTGATAATAGGATTGATAAAACAAATAATACCAACAATATCAATAATACCCCTAAGGTTTTAGGCAGCATATCTAAAAAACACATAAACAATTATATATTCTTTACCTGTTGGGGTATTGGCAACTACTCTTGTACTTTAAACACCATTTCTCAGAATTTTCTATTAAATATTAATGTTTTTCCTTTTGCGTCTTAGCTTACAACTGTGGGATAAAGATTATAAGCAGTCATCATTGTTTTTTTTTTTTTCCTGTAATTGCAATAAGGTGTAAGCAAATGTATTATTATTATTACTGTTATTACTATTGCTGAAATTTACATCATCCTGGTAGACATCCTCTAAGAAAATAAATATACCGTATTTTACACAGAAACATTTTGCAGTAATTTCCCCACCTAGTGGCAGCATTCTGGAATTACAATTATTAAGGATATGGGCCAGATAAAACTTTGAGAGTAGCTCATTGGCCTTTTTTTAAAAAATCATATTGCAGTAAATTAATACATATAGTGGAATTAAATTAAAGAAGAATTAAGCAATTTATTTATTGTAAACTTTATTTTTGTCAGAAAAAAAAAAATCAGGAAGGGTTTTTTTTTTCTCATTAAATCAATTTGGACCATGCTTTTTATTTTTATTTTTTATTTTCTATGAATCATTTGTAGTCCCATGCTTGTGAGGATTTAAGGTATTTTTTGGTTGAACTTGATACATTTTTTTCAGCCTCTGTAAGGATTTTAGCAAATGCTATTACAGATGCCTACCTACTGTTTTGTTTACAATATAAATAAAACATGAATATGTTTATTAAATATGCAAATGAAGTAATGTATGTGTAAAATGTATGAGTCTAGTTTAACCAAAGCCCTTTTAAATATATAGCCAGAGTTCTTATTGTTTACTTGCAATGTTATGTTTGCTATATTCTAGGAGAAAGGTTTAATTATTGCATTATACTTGCACATTAATAATTAAGAAAGGCATCATTGTAAAATCATAATCATAACACTACTGGGTATTTTCCCTTAAAATATGTCTTTCATTGACAAGACGTTTTACTTATCTTGGGAATCAGATGTACGCAGTGGGCATAGTGCTAAATAGTTAATTAGTGGGTCACAGTAGAGAAGTGTACTGTGTACACTAATTGGTACAAAATTTGCTTTTCCTAATTGCCAACTAATATTGTGGGTTAATTAGTACTAAAGGACTAAAATGTTTGACCGAAAAAACAAAAATAAATCAAGATTTAGAGGGGAAACAAATTGTTTCCTTTAATACTAAAATGAATATATCACATATGCAATAAATGTTGTAAACATAAATATTTTGATTTGTAAGTTATTATTTTTAGCCTTGTTCCAATTTTTAGAGTATCTCAGAAGTCACCTGCACAAAGAACTTTAAAATGCAGTACTTCTGTGTCTTTATTAAAGTGCAAGTAGACGGCAGAACATTAGAGCATAAAACGTTCATATGCTGCATATCAAAAAGCAACCTTTTGAACAATCAGACTATTTTTTAACCCCTATTTGCCATCTCCCAGCAGCCCTTTAAGTGTACTTTAATGCCTAGAGGGCTGTGCATTTTCTGTATCATGTGACTGCTGTGACTGGCTCTCATAGCAGTCACATGATATGGAGCCTGTCTCGCTGTCTCCTGATGGGAAACCCTAACTAAGAGCTGTCGGTGGCAGCTCAGCTAGTGTGCTTTGCCATGTGAGCCTGTCAATGATCTAACAAATTGCTGGGAATATACTGCCAGTGTGCACTAATAGTGGCTATGCTAAGCCTAAACTGACTGGATAGGCATTGTCAAAAAAAAATAGGGAAATGGGAGAAAGAAACAAAGGAGATTTGCTGGATGGTTATGCAGGAGGGGCAGTCTTTTATGTTGTTCTTCTGCCGGCTATCATTGGGCCCTTTAAAAGAGTTTTTGCACATAATGACAGTTTTAGTAAACCAGTATGCAATATAAGTGCGGTAAGGATGCAGTAAAGGTGTGGTATAGATGCAGTATATGTAATGCCCTGCCTTCAGTAACTCAGTCCCTACTGCCAAACAGATGACTACTGGGAACAATGGGCAGTGAGCCCTCCTACCAGTCCCTACGGCGCAGAGGTGAACTCTTGCTGTAGAAGCGAGCTCTTTCAGTCTCTCCACAGAATGCCCCCAGTGGTCAGCGGTGAGACGTAGAGGATGCTCTGTTCTCCCTGTAGCAGCGATACATATGTGTGCAATTTTGAAACGTTGGCAATTTTGGATCACATACACTTAAAAGGAGATGTATATCCTAACTGGATGAAATGTAGTTTGCTAAAGCACTGTATATCATAACTATAAGCAACTAACATTTTTTTTTAACAATGACTTGTTTTCAGATTTTGATCTCCTGCAGTCTCCTTGAAGCTACTTTCTGCATACATGCATTACCTCCAATTATGTCAATTATGGTCTTTCACAGGGAGGATTCCTGATGGTGACAAAGGTGGTTTGTGTCTGTATAATGAGTGGTGAAAAAAACAAATGTTGTGTCCATCTAAGGCCTGTTGCTCAAGATGACAACACAGGAGCATAATTGGATAACCGGGACAGATTGTTGACACTTTATTACAGGAAGCATCTGAACATGTATCTTTATGACGGGGTCACCAGGTATTTGTTTATTGAAGCTGCATATTAAAATAAAATGAAAAATAAATGATTTAATTGGCACTGTATTGATTTCTATCACAGCTACTAGAGTGATACAAGTAGTGTAGCCAGAAGTGGATTGCAGTAGTGACTCCCATTCAAAATTAAGCATTGCTGCCACTGATTTGGTGGAGCAGAAACTAACATTCTCTCCTCTTAGCAGATATTGTATATGCCTAATACAAGATGGAAAACACAAACAATACTATACTGTCTTATCAAATGGCAGTCAAGCAATATGTAATAGTATGGTAAGTGGTATAACAAAATTAAGGTAAATCCAGTAACTCAGCCTAAAACCTATGCAGAGTCTTGTTGCATGCTTGTTGCAGAATCTGGAATTCATTTCCTCATTCAGCCTCACAGCCCAATATACCTATATACTTCATTTAACCTTTCCTTGGGTCAACCTCAAAAATATTTTGGGAAATTACATGAAAAAATATCCTTTAGAGCTCATTCACAGGTGAGTCAGCCCTTTCTGCTCCTCTAAAACGCGATCCACTATGGATTGCTTTTTGGAGGGCACTTGACAGAAGATACATCTCCTCCTCACCCTCTGACTTAACCCCATAAACGCTGCAGTTAGGTGTATTGCAAAGGTTTGTGAGCGCATGTCTGTGTTCAGGTGGGCAGTTGTGGGCAGTAAAACCACGGCTCAATTGCCTTGGCTTACCTCCCCTTAGCTGCACATGTGAACAAACCTTTTGTAATTTATAGTGTTGGACACTGACAAGAGAGAGACAATTGCAACTTTATTAAATGGGTGCAATATGGGGCGCATGCGCGGCTCTCCGACATGGCGGACGCATAACTTCTGAGCTTCGGAACCCGCCGACGCTCCGCGATCCCCGCACAGCTTCTATCTGCATCTTCAACAACGGGGTTAAGCTCTAATTGGTCCTGAATATCTGGGGCAACCCATGGGGAAAATTGGCCAGCAAAAACAGGCCTATTCCGGGTCACAGGAGCCGCGCACACAGGCCGCCATGGATCGGTTCCTGACTAGGCTGCAATCCCCGGCCTCGATTTCTCAACCGGATCCGTTCTCGGCGGCGGACGGTGGAGCGGACAATGGCATGGCCACGGACCCCTCCATTGCTACTCCTGCTCTACTGCACCATTCGCCCCTGGCTGATCAAGCAGTGCTCACCCCGGCCATGATGGACGATAAGCTTCAGGCCTTGTTGTTCCAAATTACACGGACTATTGCCGCTGAAGTGGGCAAGCTTTCTCAGGAACTCAGGGGGGAAATTACTCAAATTGGGGAACGCACTGATGCCCTGGAGAGAAAAATGGATGATGTGGTGCAATATGTACAAGTTTTAGAGGAAGAAAATGTGGTCCTGAAAAACTCAGTGACGCAGCTCCAGTTACAACAGGAGGACCTGGAGAACAGGGAGAGATGTCAGAATCTCAGGTTCTGGGGCATCCCTAAAACGGTGGGGGACAATAACCTTCATGCTTATCTTCTTGGCTTATTTAATAATCTGGCGCCTAACATAGTGGACATTTACTGGCGATTGGATCGGGCACACAAGTCCCTAGGCCCTAAACCACCGGCTGGTGCTAGGCCACGAGACGTCATTGTACGTTTTCACTATTATGATAGCAAGGAAGCCTTGACCTTGGCCACACGTACGAGATCTCAAGTGGAATATCAGGGAAGCAGAATCCAGATTTTTAATGATCTTTCCCTAATCACTCTTGGCAAGAGACGGAATCTCCGACCCGTGACTGCACATTTACAGCGTCACCGTGCCCCCTATTACTGGGGCTTCCCTTTCCGCCTTACAGTCTCTAAAGATGGAGTCCAACACAGTATGTGGGATCTCTATGAGAGTGAGGCTTTCATCAAAGGTCTGGGTATCCCTCCACTCCCAGATGAAGAGATGCCACAACACCTGCCTTCTCTCCGTCCTTTGCCAGTGACGCCGAATCGCATGTGTGGCATGTGTGTCCGCGTCGTGGGTCATCTTTCACCCCTCAGCATTCCAGGCCTTCCAGACCCCCCACTTGAAACGTGACTGTGTGACTGCTTGCTGGTTCTTCTCTCCCTCCTCCAGGAGTTTTACCTTTTGTGGCCTTCTGAAAAGGTTTCTTGCTACCTGACCCTAGGTAGCCCTGAACCCCCCCCCCCCCATGGGGTTTCTGTTCTTTTTCTTTTGTTTTGCCTGTTTTCATCTGCTGGAGTGTCGGCGGGTACTCCCACTTATCTTTTCTTTTTGGTTTTTGAAGTCCCTTCCCGGGAGCTCCCATGTTGCCCTACTGTGCCCGGGTTTTTTCACCCGGCACTCTGAGGTGCCATGCCGCCTCAGTTTTTTCACACATGTTTTTTGTGGACTGTTGGTTCTTTTTGTTTTTTTTCTATGTTTTTTTCTATATGTTTGTGACATTGCAATGTTTTCTATGTTTTTTAGTCCTGGTTGGGCAGCTCTCCTTTTCGACCCTCTTGGGTCCATTGGCCCTATTGGGATGGTGCCTCTGTGCTGGGTGGTCGGCCCTGCCACAGACAGCGCAAAGTGTTATGGGTGACTACATCTTGTTCAATTTGTATGTACGTGTTGGGTTTTTTATGTTCACAGCTTCTGTCCCCTGTTCCGGTTCCTTCTATAGATGGCTTTGAAAATTCTGTCTTATAACGTTAAGGGCCTGAACTCGACACAGAAGCGCTGGTTGGCTCTGAAGGAGTTCCGCTCCTCGGGCGCAGATGTTATTCTGATCCAGGAGACGCATTTTCGGGCTGGGGGTTAGTTCAAGTTTGCTTCTAGGGTCTTCCCTACCTCTTATGTAGCTAGCGATCCATCCGGTAAGGGGGGGGGGGGTGGGGTGTGACGGTTTTGATTAGGAAATCATGTCAACTCAGGGTTCGGGACAAGTACCTGGATCCTCAGGGATGTGTCATTTCCCTAGTTTGTGAATACCAGTCTACCTCATTTACTATGCTTAATGTAAACGCACCCAACATGGGGCAGATAGCCTTTCTAGAAGCTGTCCTGGAGAAGGTCACCCGGAGGCTCACAAGGCCGTCTTTCGGGGCTCTTGCATTGCTGAGGGCTCCAGGATGAAGAAGGAAGCCGGTTGTCAACGGGCCTCCCTTTTGGCTGAACTGCGGTCGGCGGAGGCCCGGCTTGTGGGGTCTCCCTGGGTGGCGAAACTTAGGACGGTCGTGCACCTCCGGGAACGTATTAAATCTCTCGACCTGTCAAAAGTGCCTATCTTGGGCTAAGCAGAAATGTTATGAGTTTTCTAATGAGCCCCACAGGATGTTGGTTAATAAACATAGGCCCCGGCCCTTTCACTCGGTCCCTGACCTTTTGGTTCAGCCCGATGGAACCCCTACGCACTGCCAGTACACTATGGCTAAAGTGTTTGGTGCCTTTTGCAGTAAGCCCTACAACTGTCTTACTCCTGAAAACCGCTTTGATTTCACCCAATTCACCCACTCCTTCATATCCGTTATCCCGAAGCCAGGGAAGGACCCTTCCCTCCCTGACAATTACCGTCCTATAGCCCTGTTAAACTCGGATTACAACATTTTCACGAAGATACTTGCTAATAGGTTTTCTCTCCTTATTCCCAAACTGATAGATAGGGACCAGGTGGGGTTTGTTTTGTCCTGCCATGCGGGTGATAATACTAGGCGCACTATAGACCTGATTGATCTTCTAAATAGGTACCCCCGCCCGGCTTTGGTGCTGAGTTCAGATGCCCAGAAGGCGTTTGATCGCTTGAGTTGGCCGTACCTTTTTGCGACCATGCAGCGCTTTGGCTTTCAGGGTCCCTTTTATAAGGCATTAGAGGCCCTATACTCGCCAGCTATGACTCAGGTGCGGATGTCATCTGCATTTATGTCACCCTCTTTTGAGATGCATAATGGTACCCGTCAGGGGTGCCCATTGTCCCCCTTGCTGTTTTTACTTTGTTTGGAGCTCCTGGCGGAGGCCATTAGACAACATCCTGACATCAGTGGGGTGCTGATGAGACAGAAGGAGTACACCTTATCTTTATTTGCAGATGACATTCTTCTGACCCTCACTAACCCTTTGATGTCTTTACCACCCCTTCATGCAGTGCTGTCCTCTTTCAGCACCATTTCCGGGTATAAAGTTAATACTACAAAAACAGAGGCCTTACCCCTTCATATGCCCCCTGGACTCCTGTCCCAACTACAGGAGTCTTATCCCTATCGTTGGTGTACGTCTGCCATTTCTTATTTGAGGATTAAACTTACACCTTCCTATGATACCCTTTATCAGCAGAATTTTGCCCCCTTGTTTAGAGAGCTTCTGGGTCCCCTGCGTCAGTGGATGGGGTATCCCCTTTCACTTTTAGGCCGGATCAATGTCCTTAAAATGTCCATTTTGCCTAAACTACTTTATTTTTTTGACACTTTGCCGGTTCAGGTGCCTATGTCCTAGCTTAAATTCTTGAAGCGTAGCTTTTTGAATTTCATTTGGAATAACAAGGTCCACAGGGTAGCCAGCTCTGTGGTCTTCTCTCCACAGTGGAGAGGGGGATTGGGGGCGCCAGATATTATTAAATATTATTTTGCTTCCCACCTTCGGGTGGCAGCCTCCTGGTCCTCCCTGGTGGCCCCCAACCGGTGGTCGGAGATTGAACGGGGTGTGCTTTTCCCTGTCCACCCTTGTTCCTTATTGTGGTCAGCTAATTTACACTCAGATAAAATTCTGCAAGGTATGTGTCTTGCCCCTATGCTTTGCTCCTTGGACGTATGGCTCAGGTGTTATAGTAGGTGCTCTCTCTCTTCACCATGCCCGCCGCTCACTAGTGTTTTGTTTAACCCTTCCATTCCTGATGGATTGCAGATGGGATGGGTGTGGACGTGGTTGCAGGCCCCTCTGTTTCAGCTTCGTAATCTCGTCCACCCGGTCTCACGCACTTTGAACTTTGAAACTCTGCGAGAGAAATTTGGCATCCCTAAACATACTTTTTATTTTTATCTGCAAGTCCGCCATTTGTTTCATTCACTGATGGGTTCCTTGACTCTGGAGCGGCCCACGGCCTTTGAACAGTTGAGGGCACAGGGGCCCCACCAGAGGCATTTAGTATCCATTATTTATAATATTTTACACGACGCCCAGCCTTTGGCGGAGGATACCCACCTCTATATGCGCAAATGATCTGATATACTACAGAAACCTATTTCTCTGCAGATGTGGGATGAGATCTGGACCGTGGCTTTCAAGTCTTCCCGGTGTGTGGTGCAGAGGGAGACTACTTTGAAAATCTTGTTATTTTGGTATAGGACCCCGGCTAAACTACATAGGATTGACCCGTCATGCCCGGCTACTTGCTGGCGTTGCGGCACTGGTTTGGGCACACTCTTTCATATATTCTGGCAATGTCATCTCCTTCAACCCTTTTGGGACATGGTGGGGTCAAAGATACAATCAGTGACGGGCTTGTCTTTCCCGCTGGATCCCCTTCATTACCTCCTGGGCCTCCCCTTCCCCGGGGTCTCCAAACCCACCAGGCACTTGATATCTTACCTTCTGGTTGCGGGCAGAAGAGCAATCCCGCTGTGCTGGCGGCAGGCGGGGCCGCCTGATGCTGCCCTCTTCCAGCGCCTGGTGTTGGAGATACGGAGAATAGAATTCCTAACGGCTACGGTCCATGATGCAGTTTCTCGGTTTAACGCTGTATGGGCAGACTGGGATCTTCAGGACTCTACCCTTACATGAGTATATTGTGTTTTCTGCCAATTGATGTCTCTCCTTATTGTATAATTTGCTTACTTGTCATTTAGAGCCTGTGGTGTGCAATGTAATGTTTCTTTTTTAATACGTCTCTTAGTACTTGCATATTCCGACTGGCACTGTTCTGAACTGCTTTGCAATGTTATTGTTTTTGTTTTTTTAGGGGATCCCTACCCCTTGTATGTTCCTTATCTTTGTTTATATATATTTTCAATAAAAATTACAATTATAAAAAAAAAATGGGTGCAATACCATGGCTTCCATTGTACTGATGTTTCTTGGTATCAATATATATGCCCCCGTCAATGACAAGGTCCATGATATTTTGGCATCAGCATGCACATAGACACCCAGTAGGTAAAGGGTTCCTCTCTGTTGAGCATTTTTTAAGTGTTGTACAGGCTGGTGAGATGGGGGACATTATTACTATTATTATTATTGATATGAGTACTTCCATTATTGATAGCTATGTCTTACATTAATTATATGCACTCTGCCAACCAGGACTGATGTAACTTTTGGTCTCTCTGATTCTGCTGCCTGGTGCTTGTTTTCTGTTTGCTGTCTAGATCTTTAGGCTCTGGCAGTAATATCAATATCAATATCAACATCTCTGTGCTTATTCTCATTTTTGAGTTTATATTATTTTTATTTTTCATTATTATTCTTATTTCCATGCCCATTTACATTTTTGTATATTATATCATGCCTTCATCAATTTTATTTTGATTATTATTACCTACCATTACTTTCACACTATCATAGCGGATGGGTGTCTGTGGGCGGGGACTTTATACACACATATATTATACACAGGTCAATGTGCCAAAGCCTACATTTGTTTTTGAATATTTACTTGTGACCAGTGGCCACCATTGCCACATGGTGGTGAATAGACAGTTAGAGGATACAAAAAATGGGCAGTTTTGGGACGCTGGCTTTACAGGCGGGTGTCTCATTCAAAGTCCCCTTTTGTCTTCATCATCCTTACTAAAGGGATGGGGGTGTGTGTTTCCCAGCTGATCACTTTTAGTTTGCACCCTATGGCTATTACATAGCCATTCGTTTTTCATTACCAGTCATGGATGGGAGCAGGTTGGGGGAGGATTGGGCCATCTCCAAGCCCACCTGTTTCCCATCTATCCATCAGCATTCATGTGCTTCCATTGTGGAGACACTCAGACACTCAGGTTGAGTAGTGTTAGGAAGTGTTAGGACTGCAAGATATACAGGGTGCCTTGTTGTTGGCCTTGCAGCTTATACATGCATTTGCAAATGTGTGTTAACTAAACCCCTGTTTTTAACCTATTTTGTTAGACAGGTTTATTGTTTTGTTAGCAGACTGGTGGGTAAGTATATCAAGCTAAGGACCGGCTGGTTTCCACACACCTTCTTTAATCCCCCTTGCTTTTCAATTTTGAGACAGTTGGAGGATGGCCTTGATTGTTTACAAAGTGCTATAGACAACAAACAAGACACACATCACCAATTCATATAAGAGAGGGGTTGGTCATAAGAGGAAGGTGACATAGGTGGTTACCTTAGGCCCTCAACTTAAGTTGTGAAAAAATTATATTAAAACCCGCGCTAAATAAAAAAGTCTAAATATTGCCTGCAGCTGCTGTGCACTTAGAAAAGAACTAAGAAAACAATGAAATACAATATTAAAACAGCGCTACCAGGTATATAAGAATAAATATAAGGTGCACTAAAGTTCTCTAAAATGTTAATAGAAAAAGTGCATCAGTGCTGAAAAAAATATATGCTCATAAACTCACATAGATAAATACAAATAATGTACTACATACATGGTTAAAGTGCAGAAAAATATGCAATAAATATAAAGTGCCAAGATGTGCAAAAAAGTGCAAAAAATATATATATAAAATAGATAAGGTGCGGTCCAAAAAAGGTGAATAGTCCACTTGTATATAAAGTGCTGAATATCGTGCTCCACACAAAAAAGTGCCCAGTGCTTCCAAAGAGCCCTCTTGGGGATCCACTCACCAGACTTAGGAGAATCAAGAGCATTATGTGTGACAAGCAACACCTCCAAATCAGCCTCCAGCCTCAGATACAGGATGCTATAAAGCCTTGGTGTCCCCCAGGATAACAATGGGAATAAGCCTCCAAAGAACCTTTGAGTGCCTCCTAGATTCCTTTGCACATAGGGTTTATTCAATTCTAGAACAGGCTTCAGAAAATCAAGGTATCTGGTGAAGGCATAGGGATGCTTTGGAGGGGCACCAGATCCACTTCTTGCTTCATGCTTCAGTCTTTAGTGTCTTTGCAGTGTGTTCTTTAGGCTATGTCACCTTGTACGTGTGAGTATTTCTAATGGATCGGTAAAGCCCGAGAGCAATCTCAATGCGACCGTTAGCTAGGTATGGAGACAAGTCAACTTAAGTTGGCTAAGTACCCCAGCCCAGACCCTAGTTAAAGACTTCAGCCTGGTTAATCTTAAAAGAAGATCCAAAGTCAGAAACTTTCTTTTGGTCCAGATGCCCGTTATGTGGCCTTTGTTCAGTAAACACTCAAAATGTGCTTTGTCGAATGACCACGCACCTACCTAATGATGCAAAAACCCACCTCTACATACACACATAGATCTCAACGGGCTCCTAAAGTTGGTGACCATAGTCTGCTTACACTGAATGGGGCCCATAACGGAGGAAAAACTGCACTATTTCCATACAACATTGTACTTAGAAGCAGCAACTCTCCTGCGAGATACACACACAGTAAAAATGACAATCCCATATAGAGTTGCGCTGACTCTATATGGGATTGAATGGCGCCTCCCATCAACATTTTCACTTTTAACAAGTACATTTCAAAGAAGGACTGTAGGCATAAAGTACAACATTTCTGCTTACACAACATGCATAAGCACAAATCTATAGTAATTGTAGATCTGTGCCTGAGATGTATTTGTAGATTTTTTTTAATATACTGTAGTCTGTAGAGGTAGCACGTCCCTTAAAAAGTGTTTCTCACAAGTAGATGTTATCATGTGAAGCAGACCATCTCTATTGATGTGTCTGGCCCCTACAGACAGGCATTACAAGTAAGACCTTTAATAGGAAACTGCAGAAAACTGTGTAATTCAAGTTGTATGCCCCCAGACCCTTGCAGAGAGGGAAGCACATTACATGCACTGTAAGTTTCAGTTTATACTCTATGGGTCCTAGCCTATGATAAAATGTTGACCTTTGTTGCCCATTTGCAGTTGCCCGGCAATCCAAGTTCATTGTACTTGCACCTTTAGAACCAAAATGAGGCTGATGGCCCAGGATCACCGTCACAGTGGAGAAACACTCCAGTGTAAGTTACACCAAAAGCACATGTGTCAGCCAGTACTAGTTCAGCCAGTCCCCACACATTTGGGCAATCCTAACTAGTAAAAGTGTGGTTTACATCATTTACATGCTGTAAGTAGCAGTAGCATTTCAGGCTATAGATGCTTTAAAATAAACATTCCATTTATGTAAACCTACATGTCAACTGGATATATGCCATACAGTTCTTTTAATGTGACTTGTGAGTCTATAGAAGGCCGGTATTTTTACCTTGCAATTAGCATTATCTCCATCTAACACAATAAATTATTCAGTGGTTTGCTACATGTGCAGTATGTAAAAGGCAATACCAGAGGATATAACCTACAGAATATATGTTTCCTTCATCTGCATAATGAGTTTCAACTAACAACCAAAGTACACAGTATCTATTTACATACATGCTGCCCCTCTAAGCTGAGTGTCTTTATTTTAGTATTATTAAAAATAAAAGTGCTGAATGATTGTCATATACAGTATGCAATTAATTATCTGATTGCTATGTGACTTCTATACAATAATATGTTATAATTATATTGCTGTTACATGATGTCATAGTATCATTATCTTCCTGATAGCATAAGATCCATAGCTAAGGAGGTGCTAAGGAGGTCCAACACTGTTTAGATGCATAATGATTTGTATAGCCAATAACATTTGTCTAATATCAGGGTCACCTCTGAAAAACTTGTGAATGTGGGTGGGATATATTAGGCAGCAAGGGGACATGTTGTCCTTGAAGTTGATGTGGTAAAAGCAGAAAAAATGGGGAAGCATAAGAATTTGGGTGACTATGACAATGGCCAAATTGTAATGGCTAGATGACTGGGTCCGATTATCGTCAAAACTGCAACTCTTGTGGGATGTTCCCAGTCTGCAGTGGTCAGGACCTACCAAAAGAGGTTCAAGGACAGAAAACCAGCAAACCAGTGACAGAGTCATAGGCAGCCAAGGTTTATTGATGCACGTGGGAAGAGAGGGCTGCCGCGTGTAGTTTGATCTAATAGAGGAGTTCCTGTAGCTCAAATTACTGAAAAGTTAATGCTGGTTCTGGTGGAAACATGTCAGAAAACACAGTCCATTGCAGTTTGTTGTGTATGGGGCTGTGTAGCCATAGATCGTTTAGAGCCGGTTCACACTGCCGCGACCTCTAAGTCGCCTCATAAGGGGTGACTTGTTAGCGTGACTTCAGCGCGACTTGTATGATAGACGACTTTGTGCGACTTTGTATTTGGCCAATCAGAATATGATGGTTCTGGGTCATGCTCAATCACACAAAAAACGTTCTTAATAATTGGCTTCTTAACCACTTTAATACAGGGCACTTCCCTCCCTTCCCGCCCAGGCCAATTTTCCCCTTTTAGCGCTGTTGCATTTTGAATGACAATTGCGCGGTCATGCAACACTGTACCTACACCAAATTTATGTCATTTTCCCCCCACAAATAGAGCTTTCTTTTGGTGGTATTTGATCACCTCTGCGATTTTTACTTTTTGCTAAACAAATAAAAAAAGACCGAAAAGTTTAAAAAAAAAAAAAAAAAATTTTGTTTATGTTATACAATTTTGTAAATAAATAATTTTTTTCCTGCACTGATGAGCACTGATGAGACTGCACTGACAGGCACTGATGAGGAGGCACTGATGGGGTGGCACTGATGGGGTGGCACTGATGGGGTGGCACTGATAGGTGGCACTGATAGGCGGCACTGATATGCGGCACTGATAGGCACTGATATGTGGCACTGATAGGTAGCACAGATATGCAGCATTGGTGGGCACTGATAGGCGGCACTGCTGGGCACTGATAGGCGGCATTGATGGACACTGATAGGTGGCACTGACGGGCATTGATAGGTGGCACTGACGGGCACTAATGGGCACTGATAGGCGGCACTGGTGGGCACTGATGGGCACTGATGGGCGGCACTGATCGGCACTGACAGGCGGCACTGATGGGCACTAATGGGCACTGATAGGCGGCACTGGTGGGCAATAATGGGCACTGGTGGGCGACACTAAAGGATGGCAGTGATGGGCACTTGTGGGCAGCACTGATAGGGAGGACACTGGTGGGCATCACTGATGGGGAGGGCAATGGGGGGCTCCCTGAGCCCTGATTGCCATCCCTGGTGGCCATAGTGGGCATCCCTGGGGTCATAGTGGGCATCCCTGGGGTCATAGTGGGCATCCCTGGTGGATCTAGTGGCATCCCCCCCCGAGGGTCTGCACTGGTAATCAATGATCTGATTACCAGTGCCGACCCCCCCCCCCTGTCAGGGGAGCCGCCGATCGGCGCTCCTTTACTCGTGCCTGTCAGGCACGAACTAAGGAAAGCCGATCAACGGCTGTTCCTATTTACTATGTGACCAGCCGTGATTGGACACGGCTGATCACATGGTAAAGAGCCTCCGTCAGAGGCTCTTTACCGAGATCGGAGATGCAGGGTGTCAGACTGACACCTCGCATCACCGATCGCCGCTCTGCGCGCCCCCGGGGGGCGCCCAGAGCGGAGTTATCCTGCCGCCGTCATATGACGTCCGGTCAGGATAACTCAACCACATTCCCGCCGTCAATCTGTAATAGGGCGGGCGGGAAGTGGTTAAAAGAGCCAATTATTGAAAAAATTATTGAAAAAAAAAAATGAGATTTCTTTGGATTTAGTGTCTGGGTGGGTCAAAAAAGTTTACCTGTGAAGTTTCATCTCTGTAGCATGTCCAGATCCAGAAAAAAAAGATAATTTTTCTTATAATTTTTAGTAGCACAGGCATATGGCTTCTCTCCACCTGGGCGTTTTTCTTGCAGGCATTTATCGGGCATTTTTGGAGGCAGGCATGACTTTTTTTGGATTTTGTGTCTGTGGGGTCTAAAAAGTGTACCTGTGAAGTTTCAGCTCTGTAGCATGTCCAGAACCAGAAAAAAAGATAATTTTTCTTATAATTTTTAGTAGCACAGGCATATGGCTTCTCTCCACCTGGGCGTTTTTCTTGCAGGCATTTATCGGGCATTTTTGGAGGCAGGCATGACTTTTTTTGGATTTAGTGTCTAGGGGGTCTAAAAAGTGTACTTGTGAAGTTTCATCTCTGTAGCATGTCCAAAACCAGAAAAAAAAGATAATTTTTCTTATAATTATTAATAGAGCAGGGTAGTGGCTCCTCTCCACCTGGGCGTTTTTGTTGCAGGCATTTATCAGGCATTTTTTTGGCGTCTTTTGAGGCATGCCTCCAAGTGGTGAGGAGGGCGGGGATGATGAGGTGGCAGACTATACCTGGGTGCCAGAGTTTGCAGATAAGGAAAGCGAGGGAGAAGCACAAAAGCAGCAAAGCAGGAATTCATCCAGGGGCAGCTTGCAGAGGAGTGAAAGGAGCAGCCATCCTATTCCACCAGATGGCTCTACCCCATTGATGTAGGTCACTGAAGGGCTGCTTGACATAGCTTAACAGTCTGAGCCTTTTTTGACACATCTCCTGCCAGCAGTTGGTAGCAAAATGCCCACCTCTCTTTTAACTAAACCCTTTTTACCTCTCTTACTACACCACATAATTCTCCAAGTTTGGAAATGGCTAGGAAGGATGCAGATAGAAGCACACCACTGGACTTAGTGGTGCCACCTACCTTGGTGATGGTGACAGCTAAGTCACCTCTTATTGCCTCCTCAATGGCATCATCTAGAGCCTTCTCAGATTATCCAACTCTCCCCAAGCGAGCAAGATGCTATGCAGAAGCTCAGGCATTGGCTGGTATGCCTGGAGGACCAGAGTCCCACTGGGAGTGAGATTCTGTCAGCTCTTCAGGGGCAGATTGAGAGGTAGCTGACCCAATGCTAGCTTGTGCCAGGCAAGGTCATGTGTGATGACAACACCAACGGCTGTCTGCAGTTCAGTAAGGAAAGTTTACATAGGTGCCTTGCCTAGCACACTTCTTGAACTTGATGGTGCATCAGTTCCTAGTTTGCTGGTCTGGCTTCCATGGTGTCCTGGGGTCATACACAGTGAGTGTTTGCCTGGCCGAAACGCAGCAGCAACACAAGCTGCCTGTCAACCGCCTGATATGCGATACACTCACATGCTGGAATGGGATGCTGGCCATGCTGCAATGGCTAGGAAAGACAAGAAGAGCGCCTCTAAGTGCAGTCATTTTAATACTGGATAAAGGCACAATAGTACACTCACATGAGGTAATGAGAAAAAGCTTGTCAATGAAGTGTATGGTAGTTCCCTGATGCAGTGTACCTGAGGATCCAACGCTGGAGCCGGGATGGGGGTTGGCAGTGAAGAGAGTTCCTGAACTCTATGTCTTCCAGGTCGGCTGACCATGACCAGCTTGGACGGCAGCGTAATAGCGCGTGACGTCACCAGTGGGCAAGGGGGAACAAAAGCGTTTCAGAGCATGCACGACTGCCACATTGGGCATGCACACTCCTTTTTCAAGTGTGAGCACCATATTTGTTTTTATTTTTATGCTTCAATGGCTGTACCTGCAGTACAGGGTGAGGACAGGCTTTGGGGGATCTGAGGTACTTTTCACCACATTAATGGCTCTTAATTCAGGACTTGCATACCATCTTGTCACCATTTTAAGAGGTGACCAGCCACAACAAGGTGGGGATCTATGACATGATCACTCCTGCTGGAGCACACACACGGCATGGTGTAATAAACTGGGCACTGAAGGTACAGCGGCCTGCTGTCTTAGGGCCAGTAGGATCCCATTACAATTGACTCCAACCCTGTAAAGTAGAGACAGCAACAGGTAGCAAAAGATTAGGAGGAGGAAGAGGGTTTGGGAGCAGGCAGTGGTGAGGAGGGCATGAGGCAGGCTTCTGGGGGTACATTTCACTTTTCTTAATCTATGGGAGTTGAACACGGGTTGGGGAGAGATTATTAAGAACACTTTTGTCCTCAGTGACACCAAGGAATCCGGGTTCCCTGCTGCAGGCAGTTTGTGACAGATGAGCTTATTCATGCCTGCGCAAGGACCCAGGATTCGAGCTTTGAAGAATTAGTACCATTTCTGGTTGGCCACTCCCTTGGATCTTCGATACAAGGGAAAAACAAAAGATATTATGTGCCATCGTCGGAGGAGCAAAAAAAATGCACCAGAGGTGATGTGGAAGAATCTCTTGGTTGCCTTTTCAGAGAGTGGCAGGATCCCCTTTTATGGCCACCATGTCTTCAAGTCCTCAGATTTATAAAAGGTAGAGCAGTAGTGGCAGTGGCAGTGGCTGTCTCAGCAACACTTCATTCTTTTTTTTAGATCACATTGGCCAGCCCTGGCTGCTGGCAACAGTCACAGGCTGCAGCTAAGCCCTATGACCTTGAATTGCCTAGGGTCCAGAATGGATGTAGACAGCCTTTGAATCCAGGAGGCCATGAATTTTTGATGTCGAACCTGGATCACTGGCCTGGGCTTGCACATTCCTTGAAACTGCTGACTTAGGTCGTAGAGCAGTTGATCTTGTGACAGATGAATTTGTCTGACACAGGTGACCATTTCATATCTATAAAAATGATTCAGTCCTGGATCAGCAATAATTACAAGAGCCCTGTAACTGCTAATTACTAAATTATTGCTTGGAATCTTGAATGCTCCTTACTTGCAACCATTACCAGTTCCTGCCAGCACTGTTAGCCTGCCAACGTTACCATTTCCTGTCACCATTACCAGCTCCCTCCATTGCTGTTGGCCTGTTATTCTTACTAGCTACCACCACTGCTGGCCTGTCAGCATATTTAGCTACATTCACCACTGGTCTGCCATCATAACAACTCTTTCCACCTTCTCTGGCCTGCCACCATTACCTTATCCTGTCAAATCTGCTGGCCTACCACCATTACCATCCCCTGGAAGAATTGCATACTCCTTGCTGCTGATCTGCTGCCATTATCATCTGACAATGCTGTTGGACTGTCACCATTAACGGTTTGTGCTGCCTCTACTGCTTTGTGTTCCTCATAGTACTCTGGCGCTATGAAGGTGCCACACAGAATTATTTTGGGCCTAAGCTGCAAAATTTGCTGCAGAGTAAATCATGCTTTGTTTCTCCAAGTTTTCGGCCCATTCCACTGCTCCAGAAATCAAAAATATTTTGGCTATTGTTTATGAAAAATGCACAGTAATTGTGATTTCTTAATTAAAGCCTGGTCTCTTTCTGTCAAACTGTGGCCTATTAAAAGTGCTTACATACTATGCATGGAGTCAAATTTTGATGGCTTTTGTCAGTGAAATAGTACACTCTGATGTTGATTTTATTACAAGCTGCCTGGTGTCTCTACCGTTTCAAATGCAGTTAAAGTGTTTAAGAACTGTGTATGAGTTAGTACAATATTTAGCTAGTTATACTGTATAAAATATATATATTCTAATGTAGATTTTTGACATTAAAATTTATCTGATATCTTTACTGTTCAAAATGTATTCTTCCAAAAGTGCTTAACTATTGTTTGGAGTCTATACAATATTTAGATTTTTATGTGAAATAAATACTCTGCAATGTTGATTTTATAGAAATATATACAGTATGCTCTAGTGTTGACTTTGTGATAAAAATCTGAATGCTGTGTATCTTTTTCGAAATGCAGCCTACTGCAGGTTCCTAAATGCTTTCTATAGAGTCAGTGCAACACTTCTGCCTTTATTCTTTGAAATATCTACACTTTATTTTAGATTTTGTGGATCAAAAACTGCATGCTGTCTGTCCTTTTCAAAACATGGCCTAACACAAGTGCTTAAATGCTATTAAAATGCGCTTTTTATCTTTCAAAAAGTGTTTCCCAGTACTAAACCTTTCATCTAATTTCTAAATTGCTACATCTGTAAATGTCAAAAGCCAGCATAAAGCAACAGTAGCGGTTAAAAAAAAAAAACACTTTTTTAAACTGGGTTTAACTAAACATTTTTAATATAATTCTCCTTTAAGGGGGCATGGCAGGGGGGTGTCCTATGACCACATACTTTTTCTAATAGGTGTCCCTCGTTCTCATCTCAAAAAGTTGGGAGGTGTGTAATAATGGAGCCAATTCAATATTTTTTTTTTCTGGGTTTCACTAAAAAAGGATAGCATAATATTGGAAAACCAGTTGTGTATGGTTGGAGTGCATATTCTGTAATTCATTTTCTTTTTTATTTATAACAGGCATTATTATTATTTAGGATTTATATAGCACCAGCGGTTTCCACAGTGCTTTACATAGTAAAGGGGAACATTACAGTTACATTATAATTCAATTCAAGAGGGTTAATAGGTCTTAAGACAGCTTACAATCTGAATGAAGTGGCAACTGATACAAAAGTAATAACTGTTGGGGGTTGAATTGATGGGAAGGATACAATTCCAGTTGTTGAGTAGAAGTGGGATAGGTTTTTCTAAAGAGATGAGGTAATTCTGTAGTGTCAATAGTTTACACAGCTCTTTACATACCATACATTCACAACAGTCATTGCCCTTAAGGAGCTTACAATCTAAGGCCTTTTTCGCACACACACACACACATGCATATACAGTACTAGGGCCAACTTGGATAGGAGTCAAGTAACCCACCAGCATGTTTTTAGAGTGTGTGAGAAAATTCCCACAATCACTCTCCTGTTGCATAAAAGGTAGGACCCTCTTACCACTCTACATATTTTAGATTTTTTTTTTTCCATTGTTATGTCTCCTTGGCAGTGGCCAGCTTCCTGTGAGAATCGCTTACCTCCTAACCTTGAAAATAGCTAGAATTGAATCTTCAAAATTGGCCACTTATAGGCTTTAATAGCGTTTGGATTAAAATTCAATTTTTTTTGACAATATGATGGAACTTTCAAACCCAGGCTGATTTGCTTATCCCTTCTGTTCAGGGCTTTTCACAGTACAGTCACAAAAGATATCTGAAATACTGGACTATTTGACTTGCTTTAAACACCTGAAGAACCTGTATGTAATACTTAATATTTACCCATCTAAATTATTATTTTTTTTTTTAAATGTAAAAGATTGTATTGTTTACATAATACATGAATTAAAAAATTTAAAAAAAAAATGTAATGCTGGTTGCATTATATTGAGCACATCATGACTGTGTACTTCCATTTCTCCTTTTCTTATCTGAGTTGGAAAATAACGGCACTTTTCCTGTGCCTAGGGAGCTTTCTGTCAACATATTGAGATGAGTTCATAGTAACATACACACATATTGCAGTTGAAGCCCCTCAATAACACCTTTAATACCTCCTGCAGTACAGTTTCCCTTTAGCCTTATGGTCTTATAACTAGTGGCATCTCTGGAATCTATAGCATATCCAGCAAGTTTCCCTCTACATTCATCGTAGTTGATTCCATACTGTTTTAGAATTTCTCCTCCATAAGTTCAGCCTGTATTCTTTGCAGCCTTGTAGGCCTATGTACTGTATCCATGCTATATTCTGAAAATCAGCTCAGCTGTCAGAATCCCTGGGTTAGGGGAAGCCCTGGTAAATTTATGTATTCTCGTTGACTTTTTTGGAAACTCCCCAAATGGGCTTACTGGCAGCAAGAATACTGGAGATGTTCTGCATTAAGCAGTAAGTAATCCTGGACATATAGACCTGATGTCTCTGTGCACAGCCATAAACTTTCCAGAACAATATTGTAACCTCAAGTCTTCCTCTTTTAATGGCTTTCCTGACTGCCATTAAGCATCGTTATAAAGTTCTCGTTACACACACATACAGCATCTTCCACACATTTACCACAGTCAAAGCTATTCGCTTGAATATTTCCGTCTGACTCGAATATTACTCCTTAGGGTTTCCTATGCAGCCATAAAATGTGCTTCTCTTTTTTGAAGATAAATATCCTGCTCTACATTCTTTCCCATTATCAAATTGTACATTTTACATGTAATTATTGCCTGCTTTTTGTAGTGTTTCAGTATGAAATGTGGTTATTTTGCAGGAAAAGAGGAAATAAAATTTACTAGAAACAACCTTTGAATTGTTCTTTTAAGTCATTAAAATTATTATTACTAATATAATGCATAATATAAACTATAATAGTTAAAAAATAAAATCAGGCATGGTATTTTTTAATGTAATAACTTAAAGATGAACTCTAGGCAGATGTAAAGGAAACACATAAATGCAACAGTGGATTCATTATTAAATCATTAAATTTATTTTTTATTCTTTTTTTGGCAAATAGTGTAGGTATCTAAATTTGGCTTGGTATCCACCAATCCCCTATACAGCAGCATTTAGACTGGGAGAGGGAAGAGAGGGACTGGGAGCCAGTCAGGAGTGCTGCATGCCAATGTATTGATGAGAGACATGCTGATAGGAGGAGAGAACAGAGTGAGCACATAGATGACCCCAACAGTTTGCAGCTGCTCTTTCACTGTGCAGTCAACAGGCTGTTAGAATTGTGAAAGTTTTAGAATCAAATGGACAGAAATACTAACCCTTTGGCAGGTAAACAGATCTCTTATATACAAACCCAAATCCAAAAAAAGTTGGGACACTGTACAAATTGTGAGTAAAAAAGAAATGGCCAAATTTACAAATCTCATAAACTTATATTTTATTCACGATATAATATAGATAACATATCAAATGTTGAAAGTGAGACATTTTGAAATGTCATGCCAAATATTGGCTCATTTTGGATTTCATGAGAGCTACACATTCCAAAAAAGTTGGGACAGGTAGCAATAAGAGGCCAGAAAAGTTAAATGTACGTATAAGGAACAGCTGGAGGACCAATTTGCAACTTATTAGGTCAATTGGCAACATGATTGGGTAAAAAAAGTCCCTCTCAGAGTGGCATTGTCTCTCAGAAGTCAAGATGGGCAAAGGATCACCAATTCCCCCAATGCTGCGGCGAAAAATAGTGGAGCAATATCAGAAAGGAGTTTCTCAGAGAAAAATTTGAAAGAGTTTGGAGTTATCATCATCTACAGTGCATAATATCATCCAAAGATTCAGAGAATCTGGAACAATCTCTGTGCGTAAGGGTCAAGGCCGAAAAACCATACTGGATGCCCGTGATCTTCGGGCCCTTAGACGGCACTGCATCACATACAGGAATGCTATTGTAATGGAAATCACAACATGGGCTCAGGAATACTTCCAGAAAACATTGTCGGTGAACACAATCCACCGTGCCATTCTATATAGGCTATAGGCTGAAAATGGATCACAGGAGTGCAGTTTGTTCTAGCTGTACTTTAATTGTGCACTGTTTGTATACAAAATTATACATTGCAGCCTCTAAGCCTATAGTTTTAAAAAGCAAGGTTAAAGAGTATCTCAATTAATTATAATTTATAAATTAGCTATTGTGATGATGGCAAAAATTGGCCAAAAAAGTAATGTCAGCCCCCTGTAATGGGCATAACATGTATCAGGATCAAATGTATCAAGATGTATCAAGAGTAAATATAATTGTGCAGCAAGTTTATAGGAATTACGTCATTAATGGGACTGACCATTAGCTGGTTGCCATTTTACCATGCTTGGCAACAGGCTTATACAATTGGAAACATTTTTTTTTTGGGGGGGGGGGGGTGTTCCATACACCATCTGTGTACAGAATGGCACCAGGTAGCCATATTGCATTGCATTTTACAGAAAATTTCAGAGCTGCAGATTGAAAAGGAAAGGTCATTTTTAATAACATTAAATTACAATATGATTTGTGTCGCAGTTGTAAATGCTTTCTTATTTATTTTTTTATTTGCTATTTCTTTTCCCAGAAAATGGAGATACCCTTCAACACTAGCTTTGTCAACAAACATATTTTCAATTCGTGTTATATCTTTACTTTGCTAGGTATCTTGTCAAAATGCTTCTTAGTGAAAAAGAAAATGTAAAGAATGTATTATTTATAACTTTAATTCCCTGATAAGCACTCTCTTTTTAAGAGATTGCAAAAAAAATAACTACTCCTTTCTTATCGTTTTTCAAAAATCTCTAAAAGTGCTGCAGGAATCAGATGGGGCCAGAAATCTAGGTAAGAACCTCATCTCTTCCTTCTAAAAGTTCCACCTAAAGGAAACTACAACCCAATATCCAAACTGACTAAGGAAGTTGTAACCCATGAAAGGCTTATAAGGTAATACATATGCTCTTGTGATCAGTCTTCCCTTGCTGTGAATTATACATTATAAAGAAGACTTCATACAAACAGAAACAATTTTAATGGCCTTTAACACATAGAAAAATAGTACAGCTGCAGAAGTAAGCAGGTACAGGATGAATCATCTTCTTCTATCCTCATGCCACTTTGGTTCACACTTGCCTCTCTGTGACTTATTTCTCTACAATAAACCAGTTGTAAGGCTTAATTTTTTTTTTTTTTTTTTTTACTAAAGCAAAAAAGATGTTATACTTACCTGCTCTGTGCAATGGTTTTCTTCTCCAAGTGCCGACATGGCAAATTTTTAGGTCGGTTGTGCAGCTTAGCCCCGCCCCAACTCCCTCCTCACAGGAATGAATTGACAGCAGCAGGGGCCAATGGCTCTGGCTGCCATCAAAGCTTCCTGTGAATGCAGGAAGGGAGAAGAGTTGGTGCTTTCAAAACAGCATTAGATTGAGGAAAGACTCAGGTAAGTGTTTAATCCTGATGCATTGGAATGCCAAGGATCGCCAGCGGGTGCCATTCTCTCCTCCCCTGCCACATGGGGGAGTGCATCTGTGACACAATTTCTCCTGGGAGGAGAGAGGATTCCAATTAGCCACCATGCTTAATATAAGGGGCATAATAAGGGGACAGTTACCTTGGCGACTCATTTTCAGCATCTGTGGGTCAATTTGTCTCATCTAACTATCCACATTTTTTCCTTGTATGATAGAGTTTATATCTATACAGGAACCCCGCTAAACTGTAAGATACATCTGCACTAAATTGTAAATATATTTTTGTTCCCCCTTATTCTATGGTGGCAGTTGGGGGCATCCGCCAAGCATTCCTTGTATGCCATAGGAACGTTCTTGGCATTAGTGGTACAGCTTTTGACATCATCGGTGGACACCCAGGTCTAGCAAGATAGCACATTATGTAAGTGTTGGTTGTTTTGCAGATACAAACCTTTAGACTGATAACAGTATATGTATTATTAAATTAATTTGTTGATATTGGATTACAAAGGGTTATATCATATCCCTGAAAGATACTAAGTTGACCTTTTCGAAATGCGTTGATGTCCCAAGGTTTAACCCCTTGATCCCTGAGCATGACAGATGAGAGCGATGGAGAGTCCTCACTGTCAGAATCAGGCTCAGTATACAAACCTTTAGAGAGCTGACAGATTGCTCTAATGAATAGAGGTCCCTGCTAAGGCCAGGTGTACCCGACCCCATTCTTCTGTTGCTGAGGTACAAATCCGCATGGTTCTCGTATTCAGCAGAGTGTTGGTACTAGTGGCAAGCACTTAGAATGTAGCAAGCACCAGCGGCCTAGTACACCCTGGTCGTAGACAAACCAGCACTGCAGTATCACTTGGTGACCTGGCGAATCCCATAAGTGCAGGTCAGGCTGGTGCAGTGGCTAGCACATGTATTGGCCTGCAGCCACCAAGAATTCAAACACAGGCCCATAGAGCCCATAGTGCCCTTCCTGATGTGCTTGCAAATCCTGATTGGCAGCCCACAGATTCTGCAGCGCCTATACTTCCCCCATTCACTGGCCAACCTGGAATTTAGGTGGAAACAGACAATTTTTAGATGTTTTTCCTGGAAGATGTGTATGGATCTATTGTGGATCAAAGCAATTTGTTTGCTCATCAATTCATCACTGCAAACCTAAATTTGACCCTTGCCAGACAATTTGGCTGGAAACCTATAATGGTTCCCGAATTTAAAAACTTTCTGGGCCTATCCCTCATGGGCATTAATAAAAGGAGTGAGTTGCGGTCATATTGGTCCACTGACCCAATTCATCATTTGCCCGTGTTCTCTGCTTCCATGGCCAGGGCTCGATAAAAGCAAATATTGCGGTTCATGCACTTCAGTGACAATGAACTTTGTCCGGGGTGACCCTAGATATGACTGGCTCCACAAAATTCGGCCCCTCGTAAACCACTTCAACCAAAAATTTGCAGCCTTGTTTATCCCCAAACAAGATGTCTGCATTGCCGAGTCCCTGATTAAGTTTTCTGACCGCCTTGCTTTAAACAGTTTCTCCCCAGTGAGTGTGCCAGATATGAGGTCAAGATGTATAAGCTCTGTGACAGGGCAACATGCTATACATGTAGTTTCCTGGTTTACGAGGGAAAAGATAGCAGCGTGGAGCCCTCCAGCTGCTCAGACTACATAGGGAGCAGCAGCAAGATTGTGACTTGGTGTCACCCTTTTTCAGAAAGGGGTACCATTTTTACATGGACAACTGCTATACAAGCGTGCCTTTTTTTAGACACCGATTTAATTTAGGAATCGGCGCATGTGGCACTGTGCAATCTAATCGCTGGGGCTTCCCCCAACGGCTTGTAAATGCCCCACTTAGTCAGGGGGAGGGAGCCTGCTTGAGGTGCAATGATATACTTGCAGTGAGGTGGAAAGACAAATGGAACGTTTACCGTTCACGCAGATATGGCAGTCCAAATTACAACGGCGACTGGTGTTGTTGAGAAGCCCCTCTGTGTCCACTACTACAACCGTAAAATGGGAAGGGTGGACTTCGAGGACCAGATGATGGGATTGTACTTAGTTGCCCATAAGACCAGACGCTGATACAAGAAAGTGTCTGTATACCTATTCCAATTGGCTCTTTTTAAAGCTTATGTACTAGCATCTGGGAGAATTGGATCCTTCCTAAAATTCCAGGAAGAAATCATCATAGCCCTTCTGTATCCAGAAGGTGCTGTGGCCCAATTTCCCAATCAAGGTGCAGTGAGCCGGCTGCATTAAGAGGCATTTTTCAGATGTCCTCCCTGGTACCCCTACTCACAAATCACCCCGAAAGAGATGCCTTGACTGTAGCAAGCACGGATATAGGCATGACACCCGCTATTTTCCTCCCGCCTGTCCTGGTGAACCTGGTTTCTGCATCGGTGACTCTTTCCATCGATACCACACACTAGTGGAATAATATTTGAGTATTAGTATAAGGTACAGCATGGCACACCTGGTCCAGAGCACACTTGCACACAGGGTCTCGAAAGATGTTAGATGGCTATCACATTTTTGAGAGACCCTAAGCCTTACCTGGAATGTTTATAGTTACAATAAAAGTGTAAAGAAAAGACGAAAAAACCCCCCCCAAAAACCAAAAATAGTTTTATTACTTTCCAGAAGGGGTCATTTGGGAGGGGTTGTGCTATCTTGGCATTTACATGGGTGTAATTCCACATATACCCATGGCATGTGTGAGCAATATATAATTTCAGTGATAACTTTGTGTACTTTTTTTTTTGTCATTTCTCAATCACTTGTGACAGAAAAATGAAATATTCAATGGGCTCAACATGCCTCTCAACAAATTCCTTGGGGTCTACTTTCCAAAAAGGGGTAATTTGGGGGTGGGGGGGGTTTGTACTGCAGTGCTACTTTAACCCCTCAAGAAATGAGATAGGCAGTCATAAACTAAAAGCTGCGTAAATTCCAGTAAATGTACCATAGTTTGCGGACGCTATAAGTTTTGCGCAAACCAATAAATTTGCCCTTTTTTAATTTTTTTGAAGCAAGACATGTGGCTGAATACATTTTGGCCTAAATGTATGACAAAAAATTAGTTTATTGCATTTTTTTATGACAAAAAGTAGAAAATATAATTTTAAAAAAAATGTTCGGTCTTTTTTGTTATTTCACAAAAATGAAAAATCCTAGTGGTGATCAAATATCAACAAAAGAAAGCTCTGTTTGTGGGAGAAAAGGACGCAAATTTTGTTTGGGTACATCGTTACATGACTGTGCAATTACCTGTAAAGGCAGTGCAGTGCAAATTGCAAAAAGTGCTCTGGTCAGGAAGGGGGTGAAACCTTCCGGAGCTGAAGTGGTTAAAGTAACGCAGTGCTGTATTGCAAAAAATGGCCAGGTCATGAAGAGGGTAAATCTTCCGGAGGTGAAGTGCTTAAGGTAAATAACCTTTTTATCTTTCGAACCACTTTAAAGCGGAGTTCCGGCCACATACACATTTTTTTTACTAAAAATACCCCCCTAATCCTAAGCTATCCCCTATTACCCTAACACTAACCCCACATTACAGGTCATTACAGTTATTAAATAAAGATAAATATTTACCTTTAAAATTAATTGAAGAGTGCGGTCATCTCCCCTGTGGGTGTCTGAAGCCGCTGTGTCCCCCGCTGTGTCCTTCTTCCTGGTTCCAGCTACCCAGAATGCCAATCGCAATCTCGCGCATGCACAGTAGATTGCGATCGGCAATCAGAGAAGCGTCCGGGGCTGCTCCCATTGCATCGTGGGATTGATGACACTCATCTCCCAGGACGCAATGCAAAGGAGGAAGTGACGTTGGCGGCCGTGTCCGCACAAGGAGGAAGAGGAAGGAAGGTAAGTTTATTTTCATTAAAAAGAAGGTAAGTGAAAAAGAAAAAAAATATTAACTATCCGATTCTTTTTCAGGTTATTTTTTGCTAACTGATGCTGCAAAATTTTATTTTTAGTGTAACTCCGCTTTAAACGCTTTTCTTTCTATAGCCTCTCTATTTTCTTCTGGTAAAACTGCAACAAAGTAGCATTCATAACACGAAGCCTGTTAGAATGTGGCAACTTAAGGGCTTATGCAGACAAGCAGATAAAATGCCACTGCTTGGCGCCTATGGTTTTTTTTTTAATTCTCGTGAACGCAGCTGCATGTTATGTAATGAGGCTGTGCACATGCAGGCGTTTATTTGCGTGCTTGTGTGCAAAGTTCAGGGGCATAAGGCCTCATGCACAGGGGTATGCTACAAATATGCTGCCGGAATTTGGCAGAAAAAATGCCTCTAATCTCAAGTATTTTCATTAGTTTATGTTCGCATTTGCATTTATTTATGTGTATATTTGTGCGCATTTACTGGGGTATGGTGTTTATAAGTGTATGAGTATAAACGTATTTTATTGACTAGAATATTCATTGATTGTAGCCATTAGGATAATGTTATGCACATATGCGCTCGCTTATGCATGTAAATTATACTCATAAGCATCTCTCCAAATGCAGCCTTTTTATGCATAAAAATCCACATAAACTAAGGTGCATAAACGCATGGCCACTTTAAATACAATACAGCTGCGTTCCTGGGCATAAAAAAAAAAAAAAAAAAAAACACCAAACTCCCCTGGCGCATAAAGGTGTCCAAATGTGTACATTTTTTTCTAGTGGTTGGAATGAATGAATATTCTAGCCAACATATAATGAGTTTACAGTCATATGCATATAAATATGCATAAATACACACATAAACGCACACAAATACATGCATATACACATGCAAATACCCAAGATCAGAGGCATTATTCTTGCCACCTTCTGACAGCAAATTTGGAGCATATCTATGTGCAAAAGACCTAACTGGGACACACAAAAGTTCAATAATAAAGGCTAACGGTCTGTTAGGGCTTAGGATTACACTAAACCCTGGTTTAAAAAATATATTCTAGTCCAGTATTTATTCTTAAAGCGGAATTAGACCCAAAAGCAAACCTATATTATATTGCAGCTTACTAATTCTTAGATGCAATGACTGCTTTATTTTTATTTATTTATTTTTTTTAGTCTTTCTTTCCTTTTTTTTTCTTCATCTTGTGCTCCAGCTGGTAAGTCTGTTGTTTTTCAGAAGAACAAGCTGTCCTGCAGATGTAGCATTTGCAGAGATGAGATAAACCATTTACCACTGACAGGGGTGCTAAAAATTATCAGCTTTTATGTATGTAAAAGCTTTATACCTAAATAAAAAATAACTGTTTGCTGAAATTGCTTGTAAAGTGTGAGCCGGAGTTTGGCTTCAGTGTATCTAAATCTGCTAGTACATCTAACACTCCCCTCCCCCAGACTGACAATGCTGCTATCCAAAGGTGCCCCGTGTGCGCCTTCATCCAGAGTAGGGGCACTCTAATGCAGGAGGTATGTTACCGGCCAGACTACCAGGAGAAAACAGAGGGAAAAGGCTTGAAAAAAAAGACTAATGAAGCCATTGCATCTAAGGATTGGTCTCCCACAGTACACAGAACATGGAAATGCAATTGTTTTAGTAAATATAAATTGCTAAATACATTCTCTCATCAGAAGTTAGAGCAGTCTTGTGACTTCTATCAGTGTCTGGTTAAAGCTTGTAGGAGGAGTTTTCTTTCTCCTCTGATTGTCCTATGAGCCTGCAGGACTCCTGACCCTCTGTCTGGACAGTGCTGATTGGCCCTGTGCTGATCACATGCATTCTCCCAAGAAAAAACACACCAAACTGAGCATGTGCAGGGTGCCCCAAAGGCTATGTTCTAACAGTAGATGGATTGAGGACATTGGAAGGAGGGGAGGAACAGAGAAGACAGGATCAAACAAAGTGTGTGTATGTATGCAACTCAAAAGGGTGTTTTTTATTTTTTTTATTTTTTTAGGTAGAGTGGGGAGGGGTTAGAACATCTGTCAGGTTTTTATTCTTCTCTGTGTTACAACTGGGGAAATTCTTCCTATTTGTCCTGTTATTGCCATTTTAGCATTTGTGGAGTTGTCACTAGAACAAAAGTTAATGGTAAATCCTCTAACTCTCACTATTGTGTTTCCAGGACAGGAAATTAAGCAATGAAAAAAAAAAAAGCAGCAAAAAATAAACTGACACAGGTTTTAACCCTACCTACTTTATTCAGGTGCATCTCCAAAAATTAGAATAACATCAAAAAAGTTCATTTATTTCAGTAATTTAATTAAAAAGGTGAAACTCATATATTATATAGATTCATTGCACACAGAGTGATATATTTCCAGCATTTCTTTTTTTTTTTTTTAATTTTGAGGAGTATTGGTTACAGCTAGTGAAACCCACAATTCAGTATCTCAGATAATTAGACTATTGTGATATAATATAGACTCATGGTGTCACACTCTAATCAGCTAATTAACTCAAAACACAGGAAAAGGTTTACTGAGCTTTGAAATGGTCCCTCACTCTAGTTCAGTAGGTTACACAATCATGGAGAAGACTGCTGACATAACAGTTGTCCAGAAGATAGTCATTGACACCCTCTACAAGTAGGGTAAGTCACAAAAGGTCATTGCTAAAAAAGCTGGCTATTCACAGAGTGTCGTATCCAAGCATAATAATGGAGTGGAAAGAAAAAGTGTGGTGGAAAAAAAAATGGTGCACAAGCAACAGGAATAACTGCAGCCTTGGGAGTATTGTGAAGAAAAGGCCATTTAAGAATTTGGGGGAGATTCACAAGGAGTGAACTAGGGCTGGTGTCAGTGCTTCAAGAGCCACCACACACAGACGTATCCAGGACATGGGCTACAAATTTTGCATTCCTTGTGTCAAGACACTGCTGAACCAGAGACAATGTCAGAAGCGTCTTACCTCGGCTAAGGATAAAAAAGGACTGGACTGCTGCTTAGTGGTCCAAATTCTTCAGATGAAAGAAAATTTTGCATTTGGAAATCAAGGTCCCAGAGTCTGAAGGAAGAGTGGAGAGGGACAGAATCCAAGCTGCATGAGGTCCAGTGTGAAGTTTCCACAGTCAGTGATGATTTGGGAGCCATGTCATCTGCTGGTGTTGGTCCACTGTGTTTTATCAAATGCAAAGTCAGCACAGCCCTCTACCAGGAAATTCTAGAGCACTTCATGCTTCCCTCAGCTTTATGGAGATGCTGATTTCATTATCCAGCAGGACTTGGCACCTGCCCACACTGGCAAAAGTACCAATACCTGGTCACATGATCATGGTATCACTGTGCTTGATTGGCCAGAAAACTCTCCTGACCTAAACCTCATAGAGATTCTGTGGGGTATTGTCAAGAGGAAGATGAGAGAAACCAGACCCAACAATACAGATGAGCTGAAGGCCACTATCAATGCAACCTGGGCTTCCATAACACCTCAGCAGTGCCACAGGCTGATCGCCTCCATGTCACACCGCATTGATGCAGAAATTCATGCAAAAGGAGCCTCGACCAAGTATTGAGTGCATCCTATATTGTTCATGGACATACTTTTCAGTAAGCCAACATTTCTGTATTAAAAATCCTTTTTGTTTAATTGGTCTTATGTAATTTTCTAACTTTCTGAGATAATGCATTTTGTTTTGTTTTACTAGCTGTAAGCCATAATCATCAAAATTAAAAGAAAGAAATGCTTGCAATATATAATCACTCTGTGTGTAATAAATATATATAATATGTGAGTTTCACTTTTTGTACAGAATTACTGAAATAAATTAACTTTTTGATGATATTCAAATTTTTGGAGCTGCACCTGTATATATAAACCCAGTCACTACAGTCTCATGTAATATTTTCAAAGGTTAAGGTTATTTCAAATGCCTGTTTTAAATGATTCGAAATCTTCAGCTTTCAGATGCGATGGGTAGTAAATAGAGCCTATGTGCCTGTCTCCCAGTTGCACTCCTTGCAACTTGTCAACCTATTACACAGCTTCCAATGAAGGCTACAAGTGGCAGTTTTACCTATTATCATTCATAACATTCTGACCACTGACAGGTAAAGTGAATAACATTGATTATCTTGTTACAATGGCATCTGAAAGTTGATGGGATATATTAGACAGCAAGTGATTATCTTGTCCCTGAATCTGATGGGCAAATGTGACTTTGACAAGGGCCAAATTTTATTGCCTTAAAGGCTGGGTCAGAGCAACTCCAAAACTGCAGCAAACATGATCCAAGGAAGGAAAACCAGCAACAGGGTCATGGGCAGCCAAAGCTCATTGATACACATGGTGAGTGAAGGCTGGCCCGTGTAGTTCAATCCAATAAAAGAGCTACTGTAGCTTAATTTTCTGAAAGAACAATGCTGGTTCTGATAGAAAGGTGTCAGCACAGTGCATCGCAGTTTGTTGCATATGGGGCAGCATAGCCACAGAATATTCAGGGTCAGGGTCTATGCTTCCCCGTATTCATATTCAAAGCACCTACAATGGACATTTGAGCATCAGAATTGGACTACAGAGCAATGGAAAAAGGGGGCCTGGCCTGATGAATTAAAGAATCATTTGAGATCCCCAATAACGAGTTTGAGGTGTTGACTTGGCCTTTTAATTCTCAAGATCTCAATCCAATTCTCCATCTGTGGGATGTGCTGGAAAAAAATGTCCAATCCATGGAAGCCCCATCTCACAACTTTCAGGACTTAAAGAATCCGCTTCTTATAGCTTGGTGCCAGATACCACAGCATACCTTCAGAGGTCTAGTGAAGTCCATGCCTTGACGGGTTACGGTGGTTGGTTATAATGTTATGGCTGTTGAATCACTTTGACAAATGTCATGCAGTCATTGCTTGAGTGCATACATTGAGACTGAAAGTGGCAGCAAATAGGCTTTAATAGACCAGCAGCACTAAGATGCAACACAGGCTGAAAAAAGATGAAAATTGAGGAGTTGATTTACTAAAACTGGAGAGTGAGAAATCTGGTGCAGCTGTGCATGGTAGCCAATCAGCTTCTAACTTTAGCTTCTGACTTGTATCTTAGTGCAGACTTCAATCAGTAAGCCAATCATACAAGCAGGAAATTATGTTTCTGAGGTGTGGTCATGTACAGAACACCTGCAGGTAGCCATATTACATTGCATTTTACAGAAAATTACAGAACTGAGAATTAAAAAGAAAAGGTTGTTTTTTATTAACATTCAATTACAATATGACGTGTGTTGCAATTGTATGTGCTACATTCTTTTTACTATGAAAGTGGAGTTACCCTTTAACCACTTCTCAACTGGAAGATTTCGCCCCCTTAATCACCAGGCCATTTTTTGCGAATTGGCACTGCATTATTTTAACTTAATTTCAATTGCGCGAACGTGCCACGCCGTACCCTAACAAAATTTATATCCTTTTTCCCCACAAAACGAGCTTTCTTTTGGTGCTATTTGATCACCTGTGCGATTTTAATTTTTTTGCGCTATAAACAAAAAAATGAGCGACAATTCTGAAAAAAAAAAAAAAACGGAAAATTCCTATCATACTTACCGTAATTTTCCTTTCCTGATAGTCTCCATGGCAGCCTACGTGTGGGTTAACCCCGCCTCCACTCCAAGGGTATAGGACCCCCCTCCCATAAATTTCAGCTCTCAGGTACAGCAGGTGTTCCATATCTTAGCCGAATCCAAGACGAGAGGGTGGGTACTCCGGCTGCCATGGAGACTATCAGGAAAGGAAAATTACGGTAAGTATGATAGGAATTTTCCGTTTTCCTGTCTGTCTCCATGGCAGCCTACGTGTGGGAAATAACTAGCTCACTCCACACGGGTGGGAATGCTTTAGCAAAGAAAATTTTAATTCATGCTATTTGCAGACAAAACAGTCAAACCAAAATTAACTGAGGACAGAGAAGCAGGCTCTACACAATAGTGGGTCATAAAAGTATTGACTGATGACCACGAAGCCGCTCTGCAAATCACATCTGGAGCCACGTGCCGCGAAGCCGCCCAGGAAGTAGAGATACTCCTTGTAGAGTGCGCCGTCACCGCCTCCGGAGGAGCCAGCCCCTCAGCTCTATAGGCCTGTTGGATAGCTGCCACTATCCATGAAGCGATAGTCCTAGATGAAGCAGGTTTACCTCTGTTCTTTCCCCAGAACAGGACAAAGAGGTTGTCAGACTGCCTGAATGGTGCAGTTGCTTGAAGATAGGCTTTTAAGGATTCTCCTACATCCAACGGATGAGGATTGGACTCATTAGATGAACGGAAAGTAGGCAGGACAATCTCCTGATTCTGGTGAAACACTGAGGTGACTTTCGGATTTGAATTCAGCCTGGGTATCAGTACTACCCGATCCGGAAAAAAAGTCAAGAATGGTTCTTTACATCCGAGAGAACTTAATTCAGAGACCCTTTTAGCCGAGGTAATGGCTACCAGGAAGACAGTTCGGATGGTCAGGTCCTTGATAGAAGAAGAGGAATCTATGCCCGATTTGGAGAGGGCATTTAGGACAATAGGTAGATCCCATTTCGGGAACCTAGGTCTTCTCTGAGGATTGAGCCTGATTGCTCCTTTGAAAAATTGTTGGATTAGTGGGTGTTGGGCCCACATGACCCCGGAGAAGGCCGATAAGGCCGAAACTTGAACTCTAAGAGTTGCCACTGAAAGGGGCATATCCAGACCAGCCTGAAGAAAACTTAGTATTTCTTGAATCCCAGGGACTGAGGAAGACATACCTTCAGGATATGCAGACTCCATGAATCTTGCCCAGATTCTACAGTATACTCTATTAGTACTTGGTCGTCTAGCATTCATCAAGGTGGAAATGGCTGTAGATGGGCAGCCGAGCGATTCCAACCTTTCCCTCTCAAGAACCAGACCGTCAACCGGAGAATTGCAGGACAGGGGTGCACTGATGTTCCCTGAAGAAGCAAGTCTGGTCTGAGGGGAAGAGGGACCGGGTCCCGGTAACTCAGTTGTAGGAGTAGCGGAAACCATGGCCTGTTCGGCCAGAAAGGCGCCACCATCACTATCTCCACATCTTCCGCTTGAAGCCTTTGCAGGAATTTGAGAATGATGGGTACTGGAGGAAAGGCATAAGCCCTGCTGAACTCCCACCTGTCGGTTAGTGCATCTGTCCCGTAAGCTTGAGGACACTTGCCCCTCGTGACATACTTCCCCAACTTGTGGTTGCAAGGGGAGGCGAACAGATCGACTTCGGGAGATACTCCCAACGACAGAATCCATTTGAACGACTCCACATGGAGCGACCATTCGTTGTGGTTCAACTGGACCCTGGACAGAAAATCCGCTTGAACATTCTGTGAACCTGGGATGTAAACTGCCGAGATGTTTACTAGGTGAGTCTGGGCCCAGGACATGATCGGGTCTAATTCTCGTAGCAGAGAGAGACTCCGTGTCCCACCTTGTCTCTTCACATAAGACACTGCCGTGGTGTTGTCCATCCGAATCATTACAGATTTCCCCTCTAGCAGGTGTTGGAAAGATCGAAGACCCTGGTAGGCTGCTCGGAGTTCCAGTATATTGGAGACTGGAGTGTGTCTCTGAAAAGACCATCTCCCCTGTGTCATCTCTGTCAGACAATGAGCCCCCCAACCTGAGTTGCTGGCGTCTGTTGTGATTATAGTCCATGAGACTGGAACCAGAGAATGACAGTTGAGCAGATTCCTGCGTTGCAGCCACCAAAGAAGACTGTATCTCATGCTGGAGGAGATATGAATGTACTGATCTTTCTCTTCTGTGTTCCATTGTTGTAGGAACCCTTTTTGGAAGGGCCTCATATGCCAGAGAGCCCATTTGACCATTGGAGCCGTGGACACCATGGTGCCAATGATTTTGAGGCACTGAGAGGCTTTCAGCCGAGGAGAGGAAAGAGCCGGAAGGATTCTCTCCCTCACTACCGGTATCTTCTCTAATGGGAGAGAGATTGAATTCTCGACGGTGTCGAATTGCGCCCCAAGATAGACTAGGCGCTGAGTAGGCTCCAGCTGACTCTTTTGTAGGTTTAGCAGCCAGCCAAACTCTTTGAGGGTCGATATGACCTGATCTCTGTGTGCCAATAACTGATCCTTTTCTTGAGACAGAAGCAGAAGATCGTCTAAGTAATGATGTAGACGTATACCTTTCAATCTTATGAAGGCTACCACTGCTAGAAGAACTTTGGTGAATACTCTGGGTGAGGTAGACAGGCCGAAGGGTAGGCAAATGAATTGCAGATGCTGATTCCGAACACAGAAGCGAAGATATTTGTGGAAGTCGGTTGCCACAGGTACATGAAAATACGCATCCTTTAAATCTATTGAGGCGAGCCAATCTCCCGGCAGTACTGCCCTTTGAATAGTTGAGAGTGTTTCCATCTTGAATTTTTCGTTCTTTATGAACTTGTTCAGGTATGTGAGATCTATAACAGGTCTCCAGGCCCCGTTCTTCTTCTGGACTAAGAAGAGGGGTGAGTAAACCCCTTGAAATTTTTCTTGTTCCGGAACCGGAGCTACCGCTCCTTGAGCCACCAAAGCGTCTACATAGGCGAGCAAGACTTCTCTTCTCTCTTCTAGACAGGGTAAATGAGTTGAGATGAATCTTGGAACTGGATCTGCCAGAAATGACCATCTGTGGCCTGTAGAGACCGTCCTGACGGTCCAAAAGTCCGTGATTGAGGCCGCCCAGACATGCTGAAAATGGAGAAGACGTGCCCCCACCTGACATGCCTGGACGGGCCCAATCTCAAAAAGATTTAGTGGAATCTTGTCCAGCAGGCGCTGGATTTTTTGATGACCTCCGAGTAGAGGATTGACCACCTCTCCAGTTTCTTCGGAAATCTCTATTAGGCTTGTAAGAGCGTGCATCTCTTGATCTCTCCGTGTATTGCCTCCTAGGTTGAGGCTTCTTCTGACCAAATAGTCGTCTGTCTTGCGGGAGGAAACCTGACTTTCCGCCAGTAGCCTTGGCAATGGCGCTGTCTAGTTTGTTTCCAAAAAGGGAAGTACCCTCAAAAGGGATCTTACACCATGCCTGTTTAGAAGCTGGATCTGCAATCCACGGGCGAAGCCACAAGGCCCTCTTTGCTGTTACTGAGGATAGCATCGATCTGGACAGAAGACGCAGAACATCAATAGATGCTTCTCCTAAAAACACTGAAGCCAGCTTGAGTTCGTGAATAGGGGAACTTTCTACGGCTTCTTCCGAGAGACTTCCAAGTTTGGATTCTATATCGGAAACCCAGACTTCCATGGCTTTAGACATTGTTGCTAATGCCATCACAGGTTTGCAGGCCGCACCGGCCGTCACAAAGATCCTCTTTAGGTCCAGATCTATCTTCCTATCCAAAGGGTCTTTGAAAGAGACCGCGTCATCTAGTGGCAAAGTGACATGCTTTGCTAATCTTGTAACTGCCGCATCCACAAGAGGAGCAGATTCCAGACGGGCGACATCTTCAGGTTTAAAGGGATATAATTTCCCAAGTTTGGAGGATAAGGAAGACTTACTATCCCCTTTACTCCATTCTTCAGTAATCACCTCTTGTAATTCAGAGAGGGAAGGGAAGTTGATACGCTCCTTACCAAGGTGCTTGAAGAACTTCCGCTGCTTTTTCTGAGGAGACACAGGATCCTCCCATCTGAGAGCTTCTTTAATGGCTCTGATCAGGGGTGAAACTAGGGCGAACTCAAAGCCGCCTACAGCCCCTTCTTCTTCCGAATCACTGTCAGATGACTTTGCAGAAGTAATACTCGGTTGAGAGGGGCCTTGATCTTCCTGCACTTCCCCTGGAGAACTGGATGTGGTGGGACCAAGTGGTGGGACTGTACCCCATTCTTTCAGGGACTGTTGTACTATTCTCTTCACTAGAGATTCCAATCTTTGATCCTTTTGCCCCCTCTCACCGGCTGCATGAGCAAAACATGGCTCACATAGGGACTTGTCCTCCGGGACATGCGCCCCACAACCCCAACAGGCTCTCTGGTGTGTGCGGTGACTCTGGTATCGTGTATGGTGTCTGGGGGAGGAATTGGAGCGTCTCCCTTGTTGCCTACTCCCTGATGGAGATTCACGGCGTTTAGATCTGGAGGATGAACTCCCACGAGGTCTGACAGGGTCTCTTTCTTGTGGTAAAACAGGCCTGGGAGAGCTGATGGAAAAAAGAGAAAATCGGGGAGACACTGGATTTAGCCATGACCTAGGGACCAGCAAGCCCTCCCCGCCCCCCCCTCTGAAAAATGCCAGCACCCACCTGTTGTGAGAGGGCTGGCCACAGGAGGGCGGTGACGCAGGATCCATACTTCAGGCCAAACAACCAGACTGATAAAGAAAGGTAATACATATCAGACACCATGTCAGTGATACATTGTGAGGTGACAACCCTCCGCCCCCCCCCCCCCCCCCTCTGCAGTCAAGTCTCCATTGCACATACCTGTAGCAAGGAATCCAGAGACACTGGGAAGCTGCCGCAACGCCCACAGTACATTCCCAAAGTACAGGGGAATCGTCAGCTGTTTAAATCTCCCGCCGGAATGACGTCAGCGGTGATGCGGCCGCGATCGCTAATGCGCATGTGCGAACCAAGCCTCGACTTCGCTCGCGGCGCACTGCGCATGCGCGGGACCACGAAGCGTCTACCGATTGGACGCTAGAAGCAGAGGAGGAAGAGGAAGGGTTTGTTGGAACGCAGGAAGGGTTTGCTGGAACGCAGGAAGCGTTCCAGCGCCATTGGGCCAAACAAACAAATTGTACAGTGATAGAAAAAGAGACAAACAAAGTGTACATAAATAACAAATACCGCTGCCATGAAGGGAAGCAATGCGAATCTTCAGACCCATGTCAGAGAATGCCAATCAAGCTTCAGTCAACCGCAGAGAGCAGGGGATTTTAAATGTCACTCACCCGCCCGTGGCTGGGCTCTGGACATGCAGACACCATCCAAAGTATCCTAAGGTAAGCTGGACGTAGTAAGACATCAGAAGTGTAGGTCCTTGGAGGAGGACAAAAAATGAACACCTGCTGTACCTGAGAGCTGAAATTTATGGGAGGGGGGTCCTATACCCTTGGAGTGGAGGCGGGGTTAACCCACACGTAGGCTGCCATGGAGACAGACAGGAAAACAATATTTTTAAAATTTCTGCTATATAACATTCCCAAAAAAAAAAAATTTAAATCAAAAATTTTCACCCTTTTGGGCCAATTTGTATCCTGCTACATATTTATGGTAAAAAAAAAGTCCCAATAAGCGTATTTTTATTGGTCTGCGCAAAAGATATTGGGTCTACAAATTAAGGGAAAGATTTATGTAATTTTTATTTATTTTTTTATTAGTAATTGTGGCGATGTGCTATTTTTTAGCAGGATTGCAACATTGCGGCGGACAAATCAGACCCCTAACTGACATTTTTTACACTTTTGGGGGGACCAGTGACATTACTACAGTAATCAGTGCTAACAATATGCACTGTTACTGTAATAATGACACTGGCAGGCAAGGGGTAAACCCAGGGGTGATCAAAGGGTTAAATGTGATCCTAGGGGAGTGTTTTCTAACTGTATGGGGGAGGGACTTGTGGAATCAACACAGAGACCTGTCATCCTAAATAGGAGGATCACAGGCTCTCTGTGTTCATTCCAGAGAGAACAACAGTCTGCTGTGTTTACAACAGTAGACCGTCATTCTTTCTTAGCGGGAAGCGATCGTGGGTGCCCGGCAGCAATCGTGGCCGCAGGTCCTGTGGATCAGCTTACCCGCTTCCTAATGGGGGTAGGCGCGCTTCCAGCGATGCGCGTGCGCCCCCAGGAGCACTCCTGTGATCTACTGTACAGGTACGGCAGTTCACGCGGCCGAGCCAGCCTGCCGCAGTATATCAAGTGGTTAAGCTTTGACAAAAAAACCTGGAAGCTGATTGGTTTTTGTGCACAGCTGCACCAGATTTCGCACTCTCCAGTTTTAGTAAATGAACCCCTAAATGTCATTTATTTAGGGTTTACATGTACTTTAAATAACATTATTTTGTAGCTCTTAACAACCTCTTACTAAATAAAGCCTTTCTTTTTTAAATTGTGCAATTGTTTAAGTTATTTATTTCATCAATATCAAGAATATTATATTACATTTATAATTTAATAACAGTTTAGGCCTTCTGTATATGAGTCTAGCAAGACAAGGCTTACAAACAATAGGTTACCATATAACTAAAATAGCTTCAAGGGGTTGTTGACTGAAAAACCTCTTTGATCCCCTCCTGCTGTTTCTCTCTGCAGGTGCTCATTTTTATCTTTAGACCTTTTATACGTCATCAAAGAAGTCGGTTTCACCTACAAACAATTTGTTTAATTCAATATCAGCAGTCTCCAGAGATGCCCTGTTGCTTTACCCATTGGCACATTCGAAGAGTAGGTGTAAGAAGGGAGACCGATGAGACTTTTTACGTAAAGCTCACAAATACCCACATGCCCCAAAGCTGATGTCATGTCTTAATAAGGATGTATAGCCAACAATTGGAACCATGTATATTTAATGAGCTCTGTTAAAAGAGTTTATGGAAAGGCTTTCCCAACAGACGTAACAGCAGGTTCTTTGTTTATAAATATTTTTCTACTTTCTTGTGCTTCTAATCGCTCATTCTCTGCTTCTTAATGGCACCTTAGGGGAATTTTTTTTTTAACATTGGCCCTGAAGTGAAACCCTTTATGGCTGCACCTGACGGAACATAAAATTAATGGACCAAATGGACTGTTTAGTCCAAATATATTAACTGAACATTTGCTGAATTTATTTTTTTTAGGTTTTTTTGTGTGTTCCTTTCATATTTATGTAATGTTACGTTGTGATTTATTGTGAGGTAGAAAAAAAATGTATTATAGATATATTTATTTATTTTCTTAAGATACATATACCAAGCTGCATACAGCACATTACGTGGTAGAAATTGCTTGGTGACAATTTCAAGCAGTAAATATATCATAGAAAATTTGCCATGTTGGATTACAATGCTATTGAGTTCAGAATTGAGGCATTAAGACCCCGTTCACATTAGGTCGCTCCGACTTCGGGCGACTTGCACGGACTTCATATAGTTGAAGTCAATGCAAGTCGCCTCCAGGTCGCCCCGAAGTAGTAGAGGACCCTTTTTCTAAGTCGGAGCGACTTGTGTCGCTCCTATTAGAACGGGTCCTGTACTACTCAATGGACCCGACGGTGCGTGACTTGCCAGGCTGACCAAGTCGCCTGGCAAGTCGTAATAGTGTGAACCGGCTCTTACAGTTATCCTATGGCTCTAACAAATGAAAAGAGCTGAAACTTACATATAGGTGCATCTGAAAAATTAGAATATTTTCAAAAAGTTAATTAATTTCAGTAATTAAATTCAAAAAGTGAAATTCATATATTTTATATGGATGTGTTACACAGTGAGTAATACATTTTAAGCATTTCTTTCTTTTAATTTTGATGATTATGGCTTACAGCTAGTGAAAACTCATAATTCAGTATCTCAGAAAATTTGAAAATGACATAAGACCAAAAAGGATTTTGAATTCACAGGCTGATCGCCTCCATGCCACGCCGCATTGATACAGAAATTAATGCAAAATGACCAGGCATTGAGTGCATACTATACTGTACATTGACATACTTTTCAGTAAACCAACATTTCTGTAATGAAAATACTTTTTTATATATTGGTCTATGTAATGTTCTAATTCTAATATTCTAATTTTCTGAGACACTGAATTTTGGGATTTCACTAGCTGTAAGCCATAATCAACAAAATAAAAAGAAAGAAATGCTTGAAATATATAACGCATCTATATAAAATATATGAGTTTCACTTTTTGAATTGAATTACTGAAATAAATACAATTTTTGATGATATTCTAATTTTATTAGATGCACATGTAGTATATTGACAACCTTCAGCAGCCTGTGTTTGGTCATCTTTGCTATAGAACCTCCTGGGTCTTCTCAATCTTTGGGAATGTTCTCATATGCAAATATCAGCTTCGTTTTCTGGTTGGAAGCCTAGCCTTATCACATCCTACCCCTCACTAGCCTCTCTAACTAATAGTGTAATTTAGATAAGCCAAGCTCCCTTCCAGGAGAACTGGATGACATTTGCATATGAGAGCACCCTGGATTTCAGAGGATCTGGGGTATTTTATCACAAAGCTGACAAAAAAAAAAAAACACCTAGAGGTGGCCAATATGATGCGCAGATGTTACTATTTTGTTTATTATAGTCGCAGATTCACTTTCAAAAAGTGTAAACTAGTAGACAGTAATAATTATATTAGGAACCTAACAAAGAACTGTATCCAGTGCTGGATTTTAAGCTTGGGGGGCCCGGGCCACTTTATGTTAGGGGACTCCTTAACATAGAAATAAATTATATGAAAAATAAAAAAGTGAACTGAAATGAATGATAAACCGCATTTGTTATATATATAAGTTAGGTTCCGGAGAAGACACGTCACGTCTGATTTTTTTTTCCTCAATTTTATTGACTGTAAGAATACACATTACACAGGTAATCAGACCCGGTAAGACATACATCACATTTATGCATTAAACTACAATATTTACAAAAAGTCTTAGCGTCTGCAAAATCTTTAACAAACTCATCAGACTAAACACACATGCAAGATAATGGCACTGCAAGCCAATCATGCAACCAGGGCTGGCAAGAGCTGTCTGTTTCCACTCACCGTTCCTGACCACCCCACAACACAAGAATCCTTCCATGTAGATAAAGTCGGCAACCAGGTGAGGATGAATTATAGTTCATAGTGAATAAGGCCTTGATAGGCTGAAACGCATTAGTGTTGGCTCTGTTTGGAACATGTGTACTCCTTGGTCGAAATAAAGAGATATTTTGATTACCCTCCCCTGGTTGATGACTTTATCTACATGGAAGAACTCATCATACTATATCATCTTGAAAACACTGCTCTTAACATCCAGTAGGCACAGAGCACTTAGTGTTTCATGGGTCATCTGGGCTCTTTCACTGATAATTCTTCATCAGTGCCAATTTTCTGAACCACCTTTATCCTGAAAGACTAGTGACCATCAAATATACTCAAATATATTCTAAAAGCTACATCAACACCTGGAAAGGTATCAGCAAGCCCTTCATCATGTAATAGAACTGCCTGTTGAGAAGAGATGACTGGAGCTTGGCAAAGGCAACAAACTGGACAAATTCCCCAAAGAACCCACTACTGAAGCCTCAAGGGAAAATATGTTTCATTTTTTTAAAAAGGAAGTCTGAAGCCCCCTATGGAAGGGGCAATTGCCCTTTTCCCCCCTTATAAATCCAGCACTGACTGTATCCAGGTCCATTTTGGTGGGGCAGATTCAAAACTGCATATGTAGAATGAGTATGTTTAATTTGAGAAGGTTTGGAATGAATATCTGGGGTTATTCAGCCAGCAAATACCATTGAGCTGGCTTTATTTGTTATTTATAAAAGCTCGCATTTGCTCACACATTGGTTGTTCAAACTAGAAAGAAGAATGGTAAATAATGGAATTCATATGTGCAATGTCTCCTGACTGTCTCGCTAATAAAATCATATAGTATAGCAGGAAGTGATGGCTATATAACATCAGCCAATCAGTTTTAAATGTACAGTCACATGACATAAGTTACTCACATAGAATCAGCCAATTACACACCTGTATACTTTCAAATATACAATAGAAAGAGGGAGTACACGATTGTGAATGAGCAAAACAGCGCGCACGGCATCCTGCTGTTGGTGCATGGAAATCCACGCACCGCAGATAACAATGAAACCCACGTGTAACAAAATTCGCGCCTAACACTACATAAAGAAACCAGAGTGTAGAACTGTGAATGCTGCTCTGATCAAACTCGTGAATGCACTCCTGCCACTACTACTAGCATGAATCCCACTCAGCAAGGCTCAGAGAACAATGCCTAATAGGATAATAATAGTGTTCCCATAGACGTGAGGCTTTCTGCAGGGAAAGAGCCATGCTGTTTCCACTATAGTGATCAGGCACAGTAGAAAGACATGAACATGTATCCCTTCATAAAGGCAGACAGATATCAAAACAATATTGACTTCATAGAGCAAACATATCTCCACCGAGCGAACAAATCTGCACAATTATTCAGGGGCCCCAGTGGTGGTCATATCCTTGCTGCTTGATCCTCGAACTCCGCATCGCAATACACATAGATCTCTACCGGCAAACAGACCCGCTCATAGCACATGGAGTGTTCGCTGGCGGAGATGTCTATGTACAGCGAACGCGTCTACACATCTAAGGGAAGGTTTTCACTGTCAGTAGTCTTCCCTCAATGCCAGTTCGCCACTACACACTCTGATGAGCGTATTGCAAGCAAACCAACAACAGGAGCCATAATGCCAAGTTAAATAAAACAAATCCTGAAAAATGTCCACACTAGTCCTAATAAAACTTCCACAACACTAACCTTTCCTCACTGTACCAAAAATGTGTTTTTTGTTGGTATCCTCATTGGAGAGATTTTCTATCCCTCCCTATCCTGACAGGAAGTAAGGTCAAAGCTCCCTTAAAGGGACACAAACAGCAAGAAAAGCCTAGTTCACATATGTTTTGGATAGAGTTTGGCTTTAGGAAAGCACAAAAATTATACGAGAGGGGGAATTCAACTTTGTAATAGCATCCAGAACCTGGACTTCCATGGGTATATCATACTAATGTAATTTCCAAGAAATGTATGAAGTCAGTAAGCGATTTCAATTGTGAGCAACCACACAAATCTGAACAAGCCGTGTTGGCTGAAGAAAGGAGGGAAATTGGTAATTATAGAATCATATGAGAAGAGGCTACAGTTCTGCCCAGAATCAACTGAAAGCTTGCATACTTAGCTTGAATGTATCACATGAGACCCAAAACATAGTAAATACAGCAGTCCACCACATATGATGTGAATGAGCCCTAAAGGTATAAGTACGTTTCAGGAAGGCAGTATTCTCAAAACTAAGCAGAGATCAAGAGCATGGGGCATGGCCTCAAACTAGCAGAAGGAATTTCAAAAGCATTATTATAAAGTATTATTTTACAGAAAGCTAATTATTCTATTGAAAGACTGGCAGACTCAATGGGTCACTTGGTCTTTGTCTGCCATCAGTGCTCTATAACTGACGAGCAACTCCAGATAAAAAGGCAATTACCTTTTTATCTGCAGTTGCTCTTTAACCACTTCAATACCAAAACATTTTCACCCCCTTCCTACCCAGGCCAATTTTCAGATTTCAGTGCTGTCACACTTTGAGTGACAATTGCACGGCCATGCAACACTATACCTAAATTAAACTGTTATTTTTTCTTTAGACAGAGCTTTCTTGTGGTGGTATTTGATCACCATTGGGTTTTTTTGCAAAACAAACTAAAAAAAATGAAAATTTTGAAAAAAAAAATGTTTTAGTTTCTGTTATAAAATTGTGCGAATAAGTAATTTTTCTTCACTGATGTGCGCTGATGGGGTTGCACTGATGGGCACTTATGAGGCTGCACTGAAGTGCTCTGATGAGGCTACACTAATGGGCGCTGATGGGACTGCACTGATAAGCACTGATGAGGTGGGATTGATAGGCACTGATGAGGCTACACTGATGGGCACTGATAGGGCTGCACTGACAACCACTGATGAGGCTGCACTAATGGGCACTGATGAGGCTGCATTGATAGGCACTGATGAGGCTGCACAGATGGACACTGATAGGCGGCACTGATGGGCACTGATAAGCTGCATTGATGGGCATTGATAATCTGCACTGATAGGCACTGATAACCTGCACCGATAGGCACTGCTTGGCACCAATAGGGCTGCAGTGATAACCAGTCATTTAGTGCTCTGGTTAGAGACAAGTACACACTATAGAGGTATGTGCTTTGTTCATATTTCATGCCTGAGGTTTATAGTCACTATAAACTTTAACAATATTAGAATGCCATATCACAATGATAGAGCATCATCCAGGCGTAATGATAATACTCTAAAATGATAGTATTCAACATTTAAAGCCAGAGGTTATTTCGTTACACATTTCTGATCCTGTATAGATAATATATCTTAGTTACACAAAGTTGATGTATATTTAATCTGCTTCCTAATTACCATACAGTATTTAAGAGGCAAACCAAAATGTCTAATTAATAGACATTGCTAACAAAGTAATACCTCATTTATTATCCAGGTAAACATTGTCAATAAATACTTCTAGAAAGTGCTTTGTATTTTTTATTGAAGATGCTTACATATTAACTTCAAATTCCTACATAAACTATTCAGCTTAATTAGTCCCATCTAGTATTGTACTTTCCCTACACTGAAAATGATCAGCACAAGTTTACTGAGAACCTTCTCACTTTCTCTCTTGCTATATTAATAAATGTCTTCTTTATTATTTATTCTGCACAGTGTATGTTAGCACTTCGGAAATGGGCAGTGTTTAAAATGAAGGGCACTCACACATTAGCTGTTAGTGGTTTGGTTCCTTCTGTATAGACTTACTCGAGCACTTTGGTATATACTGCATAAGTCAGGTCATGGATTCCACAACTTTGCATAGAATCTGTTTACAGAATGCTCATTTTTCTATTACATTTATACATTTTTCATGTGTTTACTGCATAGACATTTTTAATTATTCAGCGTCAGATAATCTCTAAATGCTCACAAGACGTTTTGTAAAAATGATTGGTTTTGGCCTTTGACTTCCAGGTCAAGTCTAATATTTATGCTGCGCTCCTTCTTTATTTATTCCCTGTACATAATAAGCACTGCTTTATACATCGCAATGTATGTTGTTAAGATATATTTTAGTTCAGAGTGTTGAATTTAAAGGCAGCCAGCAGATTAGGTTTAAGCTATTAATGCAGCTCAAATTAGCAGTCGGCAATCCTTCGAAGAAAAGTGTCTTCCTGCCTCAGAGAATGTAATGTTAAAGGGATTTAATGGCTTTGGGTCAATTTTTTTAACTTTATAAGTGGATGTTTTACATAATTGTTAACATATGTACTGTATATACTGTATATGCAGTGACAACCACTGTAATATACAGTATATACTGTATATACTTCCAAGAACAATATAGCTAAAAAAGGTGTTCCCTTTTTGGACACTTTGGGGTTGATTCACTAATCTTAAATAGGCTGTTTAATGCAAAGAAACTATTACTATCCAATGAAAGTTTTCCTTACTTTAGTGAATAAGCTGAAGCTCTGCTGCCTTCCATCATCAGATCTTGTGCTAGTAAAAATATCACTTTTTTTTTAATTTCCTTATGTGTGACTGGGCATTATTTGCAAAGTGAATTTTCGTCATATTCATTAAGCTAAGGGAAAATCTGTCTCTGTTGGAAACTTTCTAATAGGCATCTGAAGAGTGTTAGAGTAAGGGGTGGAACCATTCATCTGACTCCTTCATGACTGTAAATTTCAGCTTTTGCTATTGATCTCTGTAAACAACAGGCAGCAAGAAGAGATTCACCTGCTGTCTGCGTATATCAACACAATGTTCTTATAGGCTATGTAATATTTGCCTAATTGAAAACAAAAAAGTTATTGAAATAACATTTCCTGGAATTCATAAAGACTGATGCAGACAGATTTTGCGAAAGCGTCTCTTTTGGCCATACATCTCCTTATTTGCTAAAGTGCTGGCAAACCGCCTTCTTCCCTCTATCCTGGACTTGGTTTCTCTTGACCAGGTTGGTTTTGTCCCCGGCCGGGAGGTCCGGGACAACACCACCAAAGCGGTCCACTTGCATCATTGGCTGTCCACGTCGCGTACCCCTGGCTTCTTCCTGTCTCTCGACGCGGAGAAGGCGTTCGACAGAGTTGCGTGGGATTACATGTCTAAAAAGTTTAAGGCCCTCGGTTTGACGGATCGGTTTTTACACTATGTTTCTATTTTGTACTCTAATCCCACGGCCAGAGTCAGGGTAATTGGCTCTCTGTCGGACGCCTTCTCCGTGTCAAACGGTACTAGACAGGGTTGTCCGCTGTCCCCTCTGATTTATATCCTCACACTGGAACCCCTTTTACGTCAGATCCAAGCTAATCCGGATATCAAGGGGATATCTCTGAAGGGCAAAACGTACAAATTGGCCGCTTATGCCGATGATATTTTGCTTTTTCTCACCGACCCCCTGCTTTCCGTCCCTAACCTTCTCTCAGTCCTTTCACGTTTCCAGGATCTCTCCAATTTGAAAATTAATTATTCCAAGTCACGTGCTCTTAACATTTCCCTCCTTCCTTCGCTCCTGCAACTCTGCCAAACCAACTTCCCGTTTCAATGGGACCCTCACTCCATTATGTATCTTGGGGTTCAGCTGCCGAGGACTTTGTCAGACCTCTACTCCAAAAATCATTTAGCGATCCTTAACACGGTTGACAGGGATCTGCATTCTTGGTCGCAGGGTCACTTCTCTTGGTTTGGCAGAGTTGCTATTGTTAAGATGAACATCCTCCCACGCTTGCTCTATATCCTCCAGGCCCTACCTATACATGTCCCCCCGGCCTTCTTCAAATCTTTTTGGCTTATGTGCTCCAGGTTCCTCTGGTCCTCTAAGAAGCCTAGACTAAGTTGGGACTTGCTCACGCGTCCCAAGCAGGAGGGTGGGCTGGGATTCCCACACCTGCTTAAATATTATTGGGCGTGCCATCTCTCCAGAGTTGTGGATTGGCATGCCCACGAGGTGATTAAAGACTGGGTGCACCTCGAGGGGGTCTTGTCTGCATTCCCTGCTCATCACCTGCCTTGGATGGCTCTGTCTAAGATTCCCCGCCCCACCCTCGCAAACCCCTTGACTGGGGCCACCCTACGGATATCTCACACGATTTGTAGGCAGTTAGATCTCTCCCCAAAACGCAGCCCTCTCACATCCTTGCATTCTTCCCCCGATTTCCACCCTGGCCTCCCGTTTGTGCCTACCGAGGGTCCTTCCTCGGATATGCCCTTTCAGGTTCGTCACTTCCTTGATGGATCTTGATTGCTCTCTTATCAAGATCTACGTCGGAAGTACCCTGAGGTTTCTATTCCCTTTTATTGTTATCTCCAATTACGCCATTTCTTGAACCACACTCAGTCGTTGATGGATTGGAGCCGACCCCTGACCTCCTTTGAACGTCTTTGCGATGCCCCCGGCCCACACCGCCACATGGTTTCCATTCTATATACTATGTTATTTCCTGTCACGCACGCACCCACTGAAGCGCTTCGAGCGCGTTGGGTCAGGGAGCTGGGTGTAGACCTCTCGGAAGAAGACTGGTCGCGTATACTTTATCACCTGCATAAGGGATCCTTGAATGTGCTGACTCAGGAAACTGGGTATAAGCTTTACTCTAAATGGTACAGAACCCCCGACCTCATGCATAAGTTTTCCGCGACGAACTCCCCCCAGTGCTGGAGATGTTTGCAACATAGGGGAACCCTGAAACATATCTGGTGGGACTGTTCCATCATCCAGCTGTTCTGGAGGGAGGTCCATGCCTTGATCTGCCGTATCACCACATATACGCCAGACTACACTCCGGCACAATACCTCTTACACCACACGTCACTACCGTACGCCAGCTATAAAAGATCCCTAACATTACATCTAATTAATGCGGCCCGGATGTGTGTACCATGCCATTGGCTGTCCACCTCCCCTACCACAGTTGCCGAGTGGTTGCGAAGGGTTCGGCGGTTGGCCGAGATGGAGGACATTGTTGCTCAAGCCAAGGACTCTCACCACAAGTACTATACAACTTGGGCACCCTGGATACACTTCCCATCCTTACCCGAATTTCAGAGATTGAGCACTTAAAGCTTGCTGGCTGCTCCGCAATTACATGGTTCTTCTGTAGTGACGACTTGGCTACCCTGGAGTGCTTCCCTAGATGTTCAGGCCCCTCCAACTTTCCTCGTACTATTTATGTGTTCTTATGTGTTGTCCTTGCCTCATGGTCCTCCTCTCTCACCCCTTTTCTCTGTTACCCTCTCACCCTCTCATGTTATCCTCTCCCACCCTTTCCCCTACTTACTCCCTTCACCCCTCTCCTTTCCATTTACTGCACGGGGTTATCTTCCACTCGGTGGCGGCGTTTTTTTTTTCTCGCTGCCCATGACTGCGGTGCCCATGTTCAGAGATATCTATGCCGGATCCCCTGCTCCTATGGTGTCGGGGCTTGGGGGGCCACTCTGTTACTTTATGTTTAGCCTTCCCGCTCCGGTTTTCACCATTTGGATGGCCACCTTGCCTTACAGACCCCTCAGTTTGGCTTCCACTCACGTGATATTCCCAACGTGCTCTCGTATTAGCCGCACCATTCCGTGTTGTAGTTACACCTGGGTTTATCTGTGATTTTTCGCTGATTCATGTGTTTCCTCTGCTGTTTACATATGTACCGTGATTGTACTTTGTTTATTTCCAGGGGCTCCTTTGTTTGCCCTTAATGTTCTTGCACTATGTATGTTGTTTATTTCAATAAAATGTTTTGACAAAAAAAAAAAGTATTCACACCCCTTGAAATTTTCCACATTATGTCATGTTACAAAAAAAAACATAAATGTATTTTATTGGAATTTAATGTGATAGACCAAAACAAAGTGGCACATAATTATAATGTGGAAGGAAAATGACAAATGGTTTTCAACATTCTTTACAAGTAAATATCTGAAAAGTGTGGCGTGCATTTGCATTCATCCCCTTAAGTCTGATACCTCTAACTAAAATCTAGTATAACCAATTGCCTTCAGAATTCACCTAATTAGTAAATAGAGTCCACCTGTGTGTAATTTAATCTCAGTAAAATTACAGCTGTTTTGTAAAACTCTCAGAGAATTGTTAGAGAACCTTAGTGAACAAACAGAATCATGAAGGTCAAGGAACACACCAGACAGGTCAGAAATAAAGTTGCGGAGAAGGTTAAAGCAGGGTTATGTCATGAAAAAATATCCCAAGCTTTGAACATCTCACAGAGCACTGTTCAATCCATCATCCAAAAATATAAAGAGTATGGCACAACTGCAAACCTACCAAGAAATGACCATCCACCTAAACTGACGAGCATTATTCAGAAAAGCAGCCAAGAGGCCCATAGTAACTCTGGAGGAGCTGCAGAGATCCACAGATCAGGTAGGAGAATCTGTCCACAGGACAACTATTAGTCATGCACTCCACAAATCTGGCCTTTATGAAAGAGTGTCAAGAAGAAAGCAATTGTTGAAGGAAAGCCATAAGAAGTCTCGTTTGCAGTTTGCGAGAAGCCATGTAGGGGACATAGCAAACATGTAGAAGAAGGTGCTCTGGTCAGATGGGACCAAAATATAACTTGTTCCAAAAGCAAACCGCTATGTGTGGTGGAAAACTAACACTGCACATCACCATGAACACACCACCCCCAATATGAAACATGGCGGTGGCTGCATCCTGCTGTGGGGACAGGGAAGCTGGTCAGAGTTGATGGGTAAGATGGATGGAGCCAAATACAGGGAAATATTAGAAGAAAACTTGTTAAGACTCTGCAAAAGACTTGAGACTGGGGCGAAGGTTCACCTTCCAGCAGGACAACAACCCTAAACATACAGCCAGAGCTACAATGGAATGGTTTAGATCAAAGCATATTCATGTGTTAGAATGGCCCAGTCAAAGTTCAGACCTAAATCTAATTGAGAATCTGTTGCAAGGCTTAAAAATTGCTGTTCACAGATGCTTTCCATCCAATCTGACAGAGATTGAGCAATTTTGCAAAGAAGAATTAGCAAAAATGTCACTCTCTAGATGTGCAAAGCTGACATACCCAGAAACACTTGCAGCTGCAATTGCAGCGAAAGGTGGTTCTACAAAGTATTGACTCGGGGGGGCTGAATACAAATGCACGCCACACTTTTCACATATTTATTTGTAAACTATTTTGAAAACCTTTTATAATTTTTCTTCCACTTCACAGTTGTGTGCCACTTTGTGTTGGTCTATAACATAAAATCCCAATAAAATACATTTACATTTTTGGTTGTAACATGACAAAATGTGGACAATTTCAAAGGGTATGATTACTTTTTTAAGGCACTGTAGGTGAGTATAAATGTTTATTTTGCTATTCCGAACTTCTCGTTTAACAAGAGGGATTAATGCCAGAGTAATGCCCCAGCAGCTTTACTAAATTCCCCCCCAATGTGGTTTAGCTTTTGCCATAATAAAAAAAAAGAAATAGTTAGTACACATGGGAGTCCAATTTAGCTTGAGAATTGCATAGGTCATTGACCATAGTATTAACACATGTGCATGGTGATATCTATAGGTATTAGAGAGATGAAAATACATATTGGTTCTGAATATTGGTTCTGAAGGAAACAATTGTAAGAAAATGTTTCACAAGACAAACTGACCAATGATGTCTGTTGCTGTCTTCTGGTAACTTAAAGTATAACTAAAGGCAAAACTTTTTTTTTTTAGTTTCGGATAGAGTGGAGAGAGATTAGTACCCCTGTCAGTTTTCATTGCGGTCTGTGCCCTTGTTAATAAGATTCATCCTCTCTACTTATCCTGTTTACCATTATCATTGAAAGTAAAAGTAAAATAAATTACCCACATTTTGGGTTTTCCCCAGAAAAGTAATAGAGGGAAAATTTTCCAGTGGGCACACTAGTTTTGAAGACTTGGATTCTCCAAGGAATTCCCTTGATTTACAGGGATTTCCTCTCATTTCCTGTTTGGCTATGGGACAGAAAGTGAAGGGAAATCTCCGCAATGAGACACAGATGGTGAAAAGAAATCCAACAGGGGGTTTTAACCCTCCCTTAAGGCTCGTCCACACTATAAGAAAATCGGGCGAACATTTTTGTCCAAAGAATTTTCTTACGATTTTTGTATAGTGTGTACAGAACTTTCTACAGATGATTCAGAATTTTCGTACGAAAATTCTAAAAGGGACAAACTCCAAAATTTTTCTCGTACGGGAAAAAACAAACTATTTTTGTTTAAAGTTGTTTTGTTTTCGTAAGATTTATGTACAAGAAAAATCAGAAAAGAAAGACTGCGCATGATCAGAAACAATAAACCACGCAAAAAGCCTTTGTCATACGAGAATTTTCATACAAAGTTTCTTAAGAATTTTCGTTCATCGGTTTAGATTTGCTGTGAAATGACGAGGAAAATTGAACAATCGTTTGCCCAATTTTGTTATAGTGTGTACCCCACTTTACTCTACCAAAATGAGAAAAAAAAAGTTTTGCCTATAGTTCTACTTTAAATTTATGGATTTTCAACCTACGCAGTCAAATCAGACATTATACATCAATCGTGTGTGGGTGCCTTTAGTGTTTTGTATTGAGTTGCAAAACACTTTTTTTGGTCAGATGAAAAACTTTAGGCTGTTTTTTTAAATCAAAATGACTTTCGTGTAAGATCTGGACTCAGCTGAAAAAATACAAAATGGGAACAAATGTCAGCTGAGGTGACTTTCTACCTAAAACCACAATGTTCAGTCAGGAAAACCATCTGTTAAATAAAAGTCATCACTGGCAGATATGCTGTATGTAGGGCTTACAGCCAGTCCTGAGCCATATGGCTGAATGGTGGCCAGGCTGCCCCCACATCTGGGACAGATAATTGAGGGTTCTCACCAGCCACTCTTATGCACAGAAATGGAGTACTGAGGTCCCAGTTAACAAAGCTGATACTGCAGAGCACAACATGGTGCTATTTTTTCCAACGACAAGTATCTAAAATAAAATGTTCCGAATATCTGGTTTTCTTGGGCCTGTGTGAACTCTAAAAGGGCATGCCTTCAAATACACATTTTAAATATAATAGCAAAAATTCACAACAGTCTAAACAACAGCTGCATTTTACACTATATTGAGTCAGTACTACAATAACAGTGCATGTATTTTAATACTCTAATGGATTTAGCAAAGTTAGATCATTATATGCACAGATTGAGGGGGGACCAGAAATCCTCTGGATTTTTTTTTTCAAACATATTTTAAGCAGAATATCTGGATATCAAGCATATGAATTTATGTCTTACAACCTATATGACTGGTACCTATACCACTAAAAGGACAATAAATAGAAAATAGTTTTATCTTTATTTCAATTTGGACATTTTTTATTGATAGCAAACTTCAGATTAAAGAAAATAAATTTTTTCTTATGTAAAAAAAAAGTGTTTTGTTTTACATAAGTATTAAAATGTCACATACAATAATATAAAATAAAACACTTTTACAGACAAAAACACTACCTGACTCCTTTTACCCTTATTAACAAAGATTGTTTGTAGGTTAGTATAAATATTGTCTCTCATTGTACTTTATGTTATTGTATGTGGTAGTTTAATACTCATGCATAATATAGCATTAAAAACATTTTTTTCTTTGATCAGATGTTTGGTACCAGAAAAAAAAAAAAACAACTATAAATGAAGATAAAACTCTTTTGTATTTAAATTTAAAGTGGAACTAAACTATTTAAAGTAGAACTTGAGTCAGAAAATGAAGTCCTGCTAGATCACTTCAGGCTGGACTCTTTGCAGGTATAGCAATGTAAAACATTACAAAGAAGTGCCTATAGTGTTCAAAATCCAGTAATACACTGTCTCACCCTGCTCTGCACATGCTCGCTCATTTGCTCTTTATTTTTAGGAACTGCCAAATTTGTAGAGGTCGATCTGCTGACAGTTTTAAAGTGGAATTAATCCCTCCTATCCTTTACAGCCGAGAAATCTGCTTCTGTTTGATCTGCAACTGCCATGGTACTACACATGTGATCAGCTATGACCCCAGTCGTTCGATGGTTTGACAATTTGGTTGAGGACACAAGCAAATGTAACAGTTATTAATCCCAGCATTCCAGGAATGTAACTGTTCTCTGAAACCGTTAAATCAATGGATTTATTTCCTCTTCGTGATTTAGTGCTCTTCAGGAGCTCTAGGCTTCATCAAAATGTCAGCCTCCAGCAAGAAGAAACAGGAGCAATGCTGGAGGCAATTTAGAGCACACACTAATTTTGATAGCATAATTATTAATGTGGAATGTATGTTTCTTGCTAAAAAACATTTTTTATCAAGTTGTTATGGGTAAAGTTCCGCTTTAATTGCCTCCCAAAACATTTACCTTCAAGGCATTGTGCTCTGAACCAAATCGTCAAGCCATGACATGGCTGGTGTTGTAACTGATCATATGTGCAGCACAATGGCAACTGTAGATCTAATAGTAGCTAATATGGCTGCTTACTTACTCCTAGGAGTAGGATCTATAGAGAATTTCCACTTATACACCTTTGTATTCTTTATTTTTTACATTTTTTATTATTTTTTATTATTATTTTTTAGTGGTGTTATCTAAATTTCCTAGGAGTAGGATCTATAGAGGATTTCCACTTATACACCTTTGTATTCTTTATTTTTTACATTTTTTATTATTTTTTATTATTATTTTTTAGTGGTGTTATCTAAATTTCCTAGGAGAAGGATCTATAGAGGATTTCCACTTATACACCTTTGTATTCTTTATTTTTTACATTTTTTATTATTTTTTATTATTATTTTTTAGTGGTGTTATCTAAATTTCCTAGGAGTAGGATCTATAGAGGATTTCCACTTATACACCTCTGTATTCTTTATTTTTTACATTTTTTATTATTTTTTATTATTATTTTTTAGTGGTGTTATCTAAATTGTTATACCCTAGGAGTAGGATCTATAGAGGATTTCCACTTATACACCTTTGTATTCTTTATTTTTTACATGTTTTATTATTCTTTATTATTATTTTTTAGTAGTGTTATCTAAATTTTAATACCCAGCAGCACCATTCACATTTACTCTTTATTATATTGTATCACTGCACAAAGCTATAGTTTTTTCACTTGTCATTTTTATCGATTTATATAATCGCACCTTTTACACAGCGCTTTAGAGTATCGCACTAAGTATGGTTACTGAAGATACCAGGTCTTGATACTGGATTGAAAATAGAGCACTTTAGCACATTATTTGTACTGCACACTATTTATTCCCATATCACTATCACCATTCCCATTTTATCAATTTTTCAAGGAGCTATATATTTTTATATTTTTAGGATATTGCACCATTGCACTTTACCTAGGTCCATGTCAACTATTAGTAAGTGATTCACAGGCAGCGCCACATACCTCCCCCTTTTCCTTTACTCTTTACTATACATCCTAGGATTATAGAGGTAGGCTGCAGCCGGTTATATTTGGGTTCTATTATATCCTAAGCGCGGATTTTTTTACATAATGGCTGCTTACTTGGCTGTAAAGAATTGGGGGGGTTTAGTTCCAGTTCAAAGGACATTTGTAATTAATCACTGATATTGCAAAATTTTACTATTAGACTGAATATATTTTTTCTTTAAAGCATACCCATGCTGAATTAAATCAACCCCAGACCTTACATGCAGGTGCCTAGAAGCTCCAAGATTCATCCTGAGTTATCTTGGGCCCCCCTGTTGAGGAAATACTGATTTTATCTCTTCCTGCCTTTTACTCTTCACTATTGGCCATCACACTAGGATTAAGGTGATGGCTTCTGAGATGAAGTCTGCATTTGCAAAATAGAGTACCCAGTTCTAGAGGTCAATGTAATTACTTTTAATTCAATACTGTTTCGCTTTGGCTCACAAAACATCACAATCGTAGAAAATTGTGGATAGACAAGCATGTAAAGAATCTGTAGGATTAGCACATAAAAGATTTAAAAACAAGTACTAAATCAAAGTGTACTGTATGATTACATGGAAAACAAATGTGACTTATTTTTTAATTTCTGGAGTGGCATTTATAAATGTGATTTTATTTTATGAATACGGTAAATTTAATTAAGTTTAAAACATTTTGATGTTAGGAGACAACAAGTAGATAGGACAAGATCAATAAATCTTATATAATGTAAGAGCCAATGATTTATAAAGCCTTCTGCAGTGGAAAACCATATATACTAATCTGCACTATAAATAGGTAAGGCAAGGCTCGTAATGGCTCTAGCTGGGGCGAATTATGCGGCAGACCCCTGGTTATATTTGGACGCTGCCATCCTCCCTGTTGTCTCGGTCTCTGGCCAGCCGCAGCCTTTGGACCGACAATGAGCCTCCTGGTTTTACTGTAGGAGGTGATTAGAATAAAAGAAATATTACAGTGGCAGATCTATGGGAAAATGGACAGCAGTCTTGGCCATAGATCTCTGTGTCTCCCTCTGATCATAAAAACAATTGAGCTTTAAAAAAAAGAAATGAAGGAAGGCACTTACAAGAAATAATGGAGCCTGACACTGCAGTGCATTTTTATTTGCATTCTGTTCTTCTGTACTATACTGATGGTTCACTATGCTATCAATAGCCGGTGAAAACTTGCAGTGACTCGTATCTACATATTTCATACAACTTCTACAGACACTTAGAATCTACAGGTGTCTGGGAAACATAAGAACATTTTTGGAATGAAAAGGTGGAATAAAATAGATGAATTATAAACTGTTGACTAGGGGATATTATGTACCATCAAAACTACATAGGATCAATCCAGAACAAACAAAATGGCCCCCGCCCCCACCTATAACTGGCCTTCATAGCAAAGAGCACATGGAAGGGGAATGCATGCGAAACAAAACAGAAAAAATTCCCTGCTCAATTCACCAACCAGTTTGCTTACCAACCGAATTAACCTGTCTAACAATATGCGTTAAAAACGGGTTTAGTTAGCACACATTTGCCAACGCATGTGTAAGCTGCAGGGTCACCTCACGGCACCCTGTTTTACCTGCAGTACTTACTCCTGTAAATTTTGAGAGTTTCCACAGTGGAAGCACATGCACTCTAATGGATAGATAGGGGGAGGTGAGCCTGGAGGTAGCCCAACCCTCCTTAACAACTTCAAGACTGCCCGCCGCAGATTCACTGGCCGGCTTGCTCTCCTGCGCAAACCAACGTAGCCCTACACTGGTCGCGTGCATGGTGCTGGGGGGACGAGCGTGTGTGGCTGCCAGTGTGCTCCCACCCCCACTAGGCAGCGGGTATGCCGATGCATGGGGCCGGCGGCCGCGATTGCCGATGGGCACCCGCGATCGCTCCCTGCTGAGAGAGAAGGACGGGCAGCTGTTCTAAACACAGATGACCGTTCTTCTCTCTGAAATGATCACACTCCCCTAGGCTCACACCTAACCCTTTGATCACCCCTAGGTTAACCCCTTCCCTGCCAATGTCATTATTACAGTAACAGTGCATATTTTTAGCACTGTTTACTGTAGTAATGTCACTGGTCCTTCCAAAAGTTTTTAAAAATGTCAGTTAGGGGTCCGATCTGTCCGCCGCAATGTCGCAGTCCTGCTAAAAATCGCAGATCATCGCCATTACTTGTAAAAATAAATAAACAAATAAAAATTACATAAATCTTTCCCCTAGTTTGTAGACGCCATAACTTTTGCGATTTTTTTTACCAAAAATATGTAACAGAATACAAATTGGTCTTAAAGGATGAGAAATTTAGATTTTTTAATTTTTTTTTTGAGGAATGTTAAATAGCAGAATGTGAAAATAATAATTGTTTTCGTTCTTTTTTTGTTTATAGCGCAAATTTTTTTGTGTTTTTTGTCTCACATGCGTTGCCCTTCCATGTGCTCTTTGCTATGAAGGCCAGTTATAGGTGGGGGCAGGGGCCATTTTGTTTGTTGTTGATGTATACTGGTGAGTGGACACACTGGATGCCTTTGCTGCCATTGTGCTATGAGCTGGGCTTACACTGTCCCCCCAAGTGCCTTTAAGGAGGGTTGAGCTACCTCCAGGCTCACCTGCCCCCTATCCATTAGAGTGCATGTGCTTCCATTGTGGAGACTCTCAAAATTTACTGCAGTTAGGACTGCAGGTAATACATGATGCCTTCAAGTGGCCCTGCAGCTTACACATGCGTTTGCAGATGTGTGCTAACTAAACCCCTGTTTTAATGCATATTGTTAGACAGGATAATTTGGTTGGTAAATTGAGCTGGGAATTTTTTCTATTTTCCTCTCTCATAGGATCAATTTAGTATTGTCATCGGAGTGCTGGAGAGATTATGAAGGTGAGGGAACACATGCCCATATTTGGTGGCATTGTCCATTGATTCAGCTATACTGGGAAAAAAGTTTTAAATAAAAATAAAATGATTAGTAACTCTGAAAGACCCATGGCAATGCTTATTTCGTGCAGCTAGTGAGAAAAGTAAAAAATATAAAACCTCTATTTTTCCATTTTTGTTGAATGCAGCAAAGGCATTGATTCTGAAATACTGGAAATCAAAGAAATTACCAACTATGCCAGAATGGTTTATGGAGTTAGGCAGAACTAGAATAATGGAAGAGTTGATACATTTACAAAATTACTTCTATTCACATTTTTATAGAACTTGGAGAAGATGGTTTGAGTATAAACAGTCTTCGGTCTATATAAGTTGTGAAGGCAATGAAAACACATTGGAGGAGGGGAGAGAGGGAGTGGTGGAGGAATTCCTCTAATATATAAAAGAGACAGCAGATTGGAATGGAAGGAGCCCTGCCTGGGTACTTTTTACCTGCCACCCCAACTCCCCCCCCCCCCCCCATCTTTTGAATTTTTTCTTCTTCTTCTTTTTGGTGTGGTGTTAATGGCTGAGAGATTAACATTAGAAATACTAGTTATATACATACAGCAATTTAGAATAGTGTTTTTGTTTACGGATATAGAATTCCCGTAAAAGGCCTGAATGGATAATTATGAGTAAGGGAAGGATCAAGGCCATGGGTAAGAGACATGTATACACATTATACTCACAAAATGATTATGAAACATGAGCAATAAGCAATGAGGGACCACCAGGGGTCTCCACTGGGCACCCTCAGCTGCCGCAGGCCGTGGAAGGATGTAGACCTCCAAAAAAACGCTTATGCGTTTTGGGGTGTTTCCCCTTCATTAGAGCTCACACCCCGAAACGCGTAAGAGTTTTTTTGGAGGTCTACATCCTTCTATGGCCTACGGCAGCTGAGGATGCCCAGTGGAGACCCCTGGTGGTCCCTCATTGCTTATTGCTCGTGTTTCATAATCGTTTTGTGAGTATAATGTGTATACATGTCTATTACAATAAATTGTTTTAAAGATAATGCGCTAGGCTGGTGCACCCTCTGTCCATTTCTCTTTTCCAGTATCTGCTTTGGGTTACCACGACCCGTTGAGAGTGGCAGCACAGCCTGAATTTACTACTATTTGACCTGAATCGCATTTTCAGGATACCAGCCGCAAGGCCACCCCTCAAGCACAGGAGTCATTTGTTCTTTGTACATGCATGGGTAAGAGAGTATGATGTGGGAAGGAAAGGATAGAACCAGGGAGGAAGTTAAGTGTAATTCTCCCTAGTCCTTCCCTCTAAATAATCACAAACTTTTTTTCCCCACCTTTCTTTTTCTTTCTGGTGTGTTTTTTTTTTTTTGGGAGGGGGAGTTCTTTGTGGCAGAGAAGGGGGGGGGGTGCTCAAAAGATTGCCAATAACTTCAAAAACAAGATTGATGCAATTTGTGGGGATATCTCCACTGCAGACATCTAACCCACTTAACATACCCTGTACAAATCCACTCTCAACACTCCTCTTTTGACCTTGCTACTACTGACGAGGTCTCTAAAGTTTTCTCAGAAGCCCGCCTTACCATTCGTCCCCTGCATCCTGTTCCTTCACATCTACTACAGTCCCTCTCCTCTTCTATCCCTAGCCCCCTCATCCACATCTTCAATCTCTCCCTCTCTACTGGCAGCAAACATGCCCTGATCACCCCCATACTTAAAAAGCCCTCACTGGATCCCACCAGCCTGAACAACTTAAAACTCATCTCCTTGCTCCCGTTTGCATCAAAACTTTTAGAACACTTAGTCTACAACCGTCTTAGCTCCTACCTCACTTACTACAACCTTCTTGACCCCTTACAGTCTGGCTTTCCCTTGCAACACTCTACTAAAACTGCCCTACTGAAACTCACTAATGACCTAATAACTATTAAACCAATGGCCACTACTCCATACTCATACTGCTCAATCTCTCTGCAGCCTTTGATACTGTTGACCCCCCCCCTCCTCAAAAAACTCCACTCTCTTGACCTTCAAGACTCTGCACTTTCCTGGCTCTCCTCCTACTTATCACAGCGCTCCTTCACTGTGACCTATAACTCCTAATTTCCTCCTCTCCTCTTCCTCTTTCTGTAGGGGTACTGCAAGGTTCTGTCCTCGGACCCCTTCTTTTCTCCATTTACCATTTATGCCTCATCCCTTGGTCTGTTTTTAAACTCCCATGGCTTCCAGTACTAGCAACCTTTTTACTCCCCTGTTATCTCTCGCCTTGACTTTTGTAACTCCCTCCTCATTGGCCTACCTCTCCACAAACTATCCCCTCTTCAGTCTATCATAAATGCAGTTGCCAGACTCATCCACCTTACCAACCGTTCAGTGTCTGTCACTCCTTTTTGCCAATCCCTCCACTTGCTTTCCATTGCCCAAAAAATAAAATTCAAAACACTAACAATAACATGCAAAGCCAATTATAATTCTGCCCCGAGCTACATAACCAATCTTATCTCCAAATATCAACCAAACCGTCCTCTCCGCTCCTCCCAAGACCTTCTGCTCTCTAGCTTCCTTGTCTCCCCCTCCCATGCTCATCTCCAGGACTTCTCTAAAGCCTCTCCCATTCTCTGGAACTCACTACCCCAATCTGCCCGGTTATCTTCTACTCTCTCCACTTTTAGGTGATCCCTGAAAACGTATCCTTTCAGGGAGGCCTATCCTGCCTTCAGCTAACAACCAAATCTTATACTTCCGTTATCAGTTCATCCCTCACAGTCACTACCTTTTGTTTCAACATCCCCTCCCTCCTAGATTTTAAGCTTGCAGGAGCAGGGCCCTTCTAACCCTCTTGTTTTGAATTGCACTGTTGGTGTATTCTCTCCCTTTATATAGTAAAGAGCTGCGCAAACTGTTTGCGCTATATAAATCCTGTATAATAATAATAAATCCTGTATAATAATAATAATACACCTGATAAGCAAAAGCAACAACCCTCCATGGCTGGGGACACTCCTAGCGCAGGGTCCTGCATTTCCTCTGTGGTTACAGAATGAAGTTCAAAACTTTTAGAAATTCTGTATATAGCCCTACAGAACAGACAGTGCACAGTCCACACACACTTTTCTGCTTAACAGGAAGCGGGAAACTTTATTTTCAGAGAAAAGGCATTGAGTATACTATAGATGCAGCTACGAACTTATAAACACTGCCATCTACTGGTTAAAGAATATATCGCTGCTGAATACAGCTGTAGTTGTACAAAATACAGAAAACTGTATTCCAACAGATAGTCTGCCTGACACCTGAGGACCATGTGACATGGGGGCCCAGGTCACTTGCCTTGGTAAGCCTCACTGACAAGAGGGAAATCTCTTCATCTGTCCACCAATTACTCCAACCCGACCAGGTTTGCACTGGAGTTGCTTTTCTGTTTCTTCATGAGATTCACCAGTCTAGCAGTTAGCCCAGCAGGGTGCTATACATAACCAATGGTAACTCACTTCAAAGCAACCACAGATTCGGTATAGCTCCATTTAAAGAGGAAGTAAATCCATCAATTTAATAGTTTCAAAAAACAGTTAACATTTCCGGCATGCTAGAAATGCTAGCTGTCACATTGGTTGTGCTCTCAACCAACTCGTCAAACCATCCAATGGCTGGTGCCAAAATGCATCACATGTGCAGCATCATGGCAGTTGTAGAATAAACAGGCCAAGATGGCAGCTTCCTTGGCTGAAAATGATAGGAGGGTTTACTTCCACTTTAAATCAGTACAAGGGGTGTGCATCCTGGGGTTAGCAGAATAGATACGAGTACCTAACTGAACCTTAGATCTGGCTCTATCCTTTCAATAAGCCAACTGCACACTAGCCAGACTCCACCTACAGTTTGCAAAAGATTCTGCCAGGAAGAATGTGAACTTACCTCAGTACCTCAAAGCATTTAATGGAGAAATGCATTAAAGGAGCAACAAGTTAAACCCCAGCCTAGTGTGTGCGCTTCCTGCTTCCCAGCTATTTTTATGCAATTAGTCACAGTCACAGAAGCCTATAGGGGCATTTGCAGCACCACTGCACCATTTGCAGCAACTAATCCTATTCAGAAAATAGGAGAAACCAGAAGTAGCAAGTACATAGGCAGGGAGCACTGAGCTAATGGTAGCTCACACTATACATACAGTGTATCTAAATGCAAGAGCAAAAATACATTGCAGCTTACTAGTGCTAGAATCTGCATTTGTTTTTTTAAGGATTTTTTTTCCATTTATTTCTATGTGGTGGTCTTACCACTATTACACTTTCTGTCTTAGACTAGGTTCACCCTTGTGAGGGTGGTTGCCGCTGGGGGACCCGCATTTTGTCCCACAGCCGCAACCGCGCAACCACTCAACCACTCTGAAATGTGGGACCTGTGGGCAGGTGCCATTAATCCTAATGGCACGCCGTCCACACTGGAAATTGCACCTGCACTGGGAACAGCACTGTAGTGCAGTTCCGACACAGGCTAAAATTTTTGGAAAGGTGCAGGGATCTTTTCCCTGCATTTTGCGAGGCACTGCAGCTCTTTCAAATGAATAGGCTGCCGTTCCCAGGCGGACCACGTGAGTGTAAATTTGTATTGGTGTTTGTGTCTCTTACAGATTTTCTTTACTTCTTGTCTGGTAAAATTATGCTTTTTGGGACAGAAAATGGAACAGAAAATGAGGGGAGCCCTGGAGAGCAGATACAACCTGACAGGGCTTATAACCCCTTCCAACTTTGGCTGGGTATACACTTTGACATGCAACATGCATTAACCCAAAGTAACCAGTCAGTTAAAGTCAGAAATGCATTAAAAGGCAGGTGAACCCATGTTGCGTGCATTGCTAGCACGTCATAGCACGTCATAACGCACATCAGCAAAACCCAAAGGTGTGAGTCCAGCATGAAAGGTGATTACTAGTTGGTTATTGGTAAAGCAGTCACTTCACAATAACTTTAATAGTTAAGGTCAAGTGGGATGAAAAATTATATTTTCATTACCACCTGCAGGGTACCTCTACTACCAATAGGGTTTTTATCAACAAATATGAGTTTACTGAATGCACAGGAATTTTATTTTTACCCTGTCAATTCCATCTCCTTGCTCAGTAGTGCATCGCATTCAGTGGTTGGGTAATGGTGAAGACACAACAAGGAGCTAAGTGACTGTGGCTGAATATTAATTTACTGTAATGGCTTTGTTCATAAATTAAAAAGCAATGAATCTCTGCATATATATTCATAAAGTGTGCAACAGTTTCCCTGAACGCCCTCAGGGTGTCTGCCACTCGGAAGCATTTCAAGCGAAAACGAAGGACTGAATTTGGTGCACTTATAGGCAATTCCGTTCTGTTAACTTCCCATGTAGATCTTTCTAATTTCAGTATCAATATACAATGTCATACTCTGTAGGCTGGCAGGCTACCTACTGGCATATGATTGGTGGCTTTGAAAGAAAAAAAATAATATTCAATTCAGATTCGGTAAACTAGGGTGGATGGCAACGGAATGTAGCTTATTTTTAAGAGTACAGGGAAGAAAATTAAAATAAGGTGTTTTAAAAGTAGTCAGATTCTTACTTTCCAATCCACCAGTAGTCTAAAGATTTATGAAAAAGTATATTCAGATTGATGTTAACAAAACAGATTTTTGCTTATTAATGACTGATTTTGCTGTTAGAAAAAAATTCACAGAACCTCTCAATTTTGCTCATTGAGCTGCTTAGCAAAAAATTGCTTAAAAAATAAACAACCTACTCTTTTTTTACCATTATTTTGTGGGTTTGTGTATTTTGTTGTATTAAAGTGATTAAGTCACTTTTTTTTATTAAAATTACAAACATGTTATACTAACCTGCTCTGTGCAATGTTTTTTCACTGAGCATCCCCAATCCTCCTCTTCTTGGGCCCCCACTGGTTCTCTTGGCCCCTCCTCCCTTCTCAGTGCCCCCATAGCAAGCTTCATACTATGGGGGCACTTTTGCGTGCTCGCTCCCGAGCCCCACTCTGTGAATCTTTAAGACACACAAAGAGCTGCTCAGCCCAGCTCTCCTCTCAGGCTGTGATTAAAAGCAGCAAGAACTGATGGGTCCTCTCTGAGCTAATAAGGAGAGAGAGCAGTGATTCTGCTTTTAGGCACAACGCTGGATCAAAATTGGGCTCAGAAAAGTATTTGAGGGGGCTAGAGGTGAGCAGCACATGAGAATGCATTAAGGTAAAACTCCTTTAACCTTTACAACCACTTTAAGTTCTAAGGGCAGGCTGAGATATTGGCACTCGGTATATAGTGCTGGCACTGTGCTGTTAGTTGTACGCCACTGAAACACTGCTATTGCTGTATAAATGATTGAATAAAACAGCACAGACATCTAATTTTGTAGCCTGTGGAGGGTCAGGAGCTACCAGATTGCCTATTATTAACCCTCCAAGAACAAGGTCTCCTTAAATTACTGCTAGATCTTTATACAGTATACCAGGGTCAAAATCAGGTCTATAGGATAGATGGTCTAATAATCAGCTAGAGGAGCTCACACAGCAGGTTGACAGTTATGAGGCCGTGTCTTAGTATTGACAATCAGCAACAGGAATCCATGTTACTGGCAGGATCTCCAAGCAAGAAACTTTGCAACAAAAAAACAGAAACAAATTTCCATTAGAAAACTGTAGGTTGAATGAGGCACAATGTCAAATATACTAAAAAACAGATTTTTGGTTTAGGGCCAGTTCACACGGGTCTGACATGCGCTCTGACTTCGAGAGCACAAGTCGCACGACATATCAAAATCAGTGGTTCCCTATGAGAGCCGTCTTAACTGGTCCGACTTAACTGGTTCCTGCACTACTTTGGTCCGACTTGGGCACGATTTCAGCCCATTGATTTGAATGTAAGTCACATCAAAGTCAGATCATCATCCTAACTAATACGACTTGTGGCATGCGACTTGTGCTCTGACGATCTTGAAGAGAAACCCCACACCAAAATTAAAAAAAAAAAAAAAAAAAACGGAGTGGGGTCACCCCCTCCAAGACCATACCAGACCCTTCGGTCTGGAATGGATTTTGAGGGAAAGCCCTATGCCAAAAAAAAATGTAAAAAAAAATGGCGTGGGGTTCTCCCCAAGATCTATACCAGACCCTTATCCGAGCATGCAGCCCAGCAGGTCAGGAAAGGGGGGGACAAGCGAGCCATCATGAGTCGGTGACGTTACAAGGCAGGTTTCCGGGTGATGTCCCAGGATGGCTATGCCCCATAGCTATATAAGAACTGGCAGACAACGGAGCTTATTTTTAGCAGGTCGGCGGTGGCAGAAGACATCACCGGAGGGAGAAGACATCACCGGAGGGGGACGACTTTAGCAGACGGAGAAGACCAGGGGAAGAAGACATCAGAGAAGGGAGATGACAGCTGGAGAAGCAAGATATGTTGGAGCTACGACGGGGGACATTCTTCATTTTTAATAAAGGACTTGTCAAAAACCATCTCTTGTTTTTTTGTAACACTACACTTCTTTTTTTTTTTCCTGAATGGGTAGGGGTCCAATGTACCCTATACTCATTCACGTGGGGGGGGGGGGGGATCTGGGGGTCAATTTTTTTAAATGCAGGCTTCCAGATTCCAATAAGCCCCCTGCCCGCAGACCCCCACAACTACCCCCCAGGAATTTTGGGAAGAGGCCCTTGTTCCCCCCCCTGCCCCAAAGCACACATCCCCCCATGTTGAGGGCATGTGGCCTGGTATGGTCCAGAAAAGGGGTGGAGCACTCGCTCGCCCCCCCCTTCTAATCTCCCGGGCTGCATACCCGGATAAGGGTCTGGTATGGATTCTGGAGGGGACCCCATGACGTTTTGTTTACAAAATGTTTTGGCGTGGGGTTTTCACTTAAAATCTATAACAGACCGAAGAGTCTGGTATGGTCTTGGGGGGGGACCCCACACTTTTTTTTTTTTTTTTTAGTATTGCTTGCATTCCCCTTCAAAATCTATACCAGACTCAAAGGGCCTGGTATGTATCTGGGGGGGGGGGGGGGCCCACACCGTTTTTTTTTTTTAATTTGGCGTGAGGTTTCCTCCATACCAGATGCAAAGGAGTTGTTTTGATTGGTCAAAGGACAAGTCACAATCATCTCAAAGTTGGATCAAAGTTAGATTCCATCATTGAATTTGCATGGAAGTCAGATATGAAGTCGCAGGGCAAAGTCGGATCAGAAGTTGTGCAACTTCTATGTCAGAGCAGTGTGAACCCTGCGTTACAAACACTTAAATTCTTACTATCCATTCTCATTCTTACTATCCATTGTCTCAGGGTCCATTTGAATTTCTGCATTTTAGGTGTGTTTTGAAGTAACTCTGTTCCATAACAAACCTAAAGGATAAGTTCACCTTTTACAAAAAAGTAATACATGCACATCTTTTTGCAGGTAAAAAAAATTGCATTTATTCTTTTTTACACTGCAGTCTTTAAGGCTTTGCACCCTCAATCAGCAGATCATGGGTGCAATTTCAGGATTCTGCAGATACTCAGTAAGCTGTCTGCCCATACCTTGTATGGGCAGGCAGTTACTAAATGGCAGGAAGAATCAATAGACTATAGGAATGTTCACCAGCACCCTTGCATATCATTGAGAACTACAAGCTATCAACCGCAATGGCTGACGATACTTGTAAGCTTTAATTTACAGGAAACTGTGAATGAATGCCACAGCCATGTGGTGTTTCTAAATTGCAACAGTGGGTGTGGGGAGAAGATCCCCAGCCAGCTGTCACAGGGAGGGGCTGCAGATGCTGGAACATGTTACATGTTATATAAATACAGGTGGACCATGTAACATGTTCAAAAGGTTAATAACTAACTTATCCTTTAAAAATAATACCTGCAAAAAAAACAAGTGAATAGTTGCCTTTCCCACTGCCCACACCATGGAACACTGTTCTGATGCAGACAAAAGCTCAGCCTACAGCATACAGGATTTTTTTTTTACAAAGCCTTATCATTTGAGGGCTTACACACTAAATTTTTGTAGGAAAAAAAAAACATCTATGCTTTGTGCCTCTGCATTTGCTCTTCCTACCAGCTGACACTCTTATGCCATTGGCCAATTTGTATCAAACTCTAAGATACAGTTGTGTAAAAACTGGCCAGTGGCAGGACAGTTTTAATCAGTAAAAACAGAAGTAAATTCCAAAACAACAAGGATAGGCTGATGTTTTCCCAAAAAATGATGAGCGTCAGCCTTCAGATGATAGGACTGTGCAAAAGAAATCCTGTATGTAGTAGTGTTATAGGGGTCAGTGGAAGGAACTCACTGAAATTTAAGGCAGAGACAACCTCGGTGAACTACTGGACAACACCTACCCTCTGGTCAAAGCAGGCATACTATTGCTTAATGAAATCATGTTTCACTGATAAAATGACCTCAAAAAAAAAAAAAAAAAACATTTTTCCTAACTAAGTGCTAAAAATACAAGTAAGACATTGCCATAAATTAATTGCACATATAGGCTACTGTTATTACTCACACTAACCTCCGACGAAGGAGCATTTTTTTTGCTCCTACTGACCACAGACTTCCGCTGATGTCAAGCCATTTTTTTTACTCCCATTGGTGCCTTTTTGCTCAGAGTTTTTTTTTTTTTTTTTTACTCACACTTACATAGAAGCATTTATTACTCCCACTGACCTTTTTTATTTACACTGACCACAGATGTAGGATTTTTACTCCTCCCGACAATTAGGCATTTTTTCTTCTCACACTGATGCTGGAATATTTATTAGCACCATAGACCATCGACACTGGGTCATTTTTTACTCCTGACCTGTGACGCTGGGGGATTTTTTTTACTTCTTCTTGCCAAAATCTGGCCCCAGAAACAAGTGTGTAGAGCAGTGAACTGGTCCTTTGTTTAACCACTTGCCGACCACCCGCTGCAGATATACTGCGGCAGGCTGGCTCGGCTGCGGGAATTTCCGTACCCATACGTCGCTCCTTGAAAGCAAGCATTGGGGGCGCACACGATTCGCGAGAGGGGAAGCTGATCTGTATGGACCACGCAATTGTCCGTTAAAAATAACGCAGTGCCAAATCGCAAAAAATGGCCTCGTCATTAAGGGGGCAAATCCTTCCAGGCATTAAGTAGTTAAAAAGTTTAAACTCCCCTGTTCAAAGCACTGGAAACAAAGGTACTTTTACAGAGCAGCACTGCCCTCGTGTGGTATAAAGGGACATATGGTCCTCATCAATATCTTCTTTTCCTTTTGCTTACAGATTTGTCAGAATTCATCTTTTTGCAATTCTGCATGCCAGATTTCTGCATTTATGTCTTTTTACTTTATATAATTTTGATTATTATAGCAAAAGTAATCTCCATACGTTTAGAACCACAAACATAACACACTAATGCAATTAAAAATATAGAAGGACATGGACTTCTCTCCTAAATTGATATCCCTCCTCTGTTGATATCCCTCCTCTGTTTTAGTGCTACGTCCTGGCAACTGTCATTCAACTGTTAGCTGCTAAAGCCTCTACTGCACACCTAAAGGGGAAGTCCACCCTAACACTAACATCTCTAAATCTACAGGCATCCATGATCTAACACTAACCTATCTAGCCCTGTAAAGAAGAAATCGCTATACATAGCTTTTTTGAAGCCAGTCCGGTCTCTGTAGCGATTTTAGCAGTGGCGGCTGGTGCTCAAAATTTTTGGGGGGGCAGAGCGCAAAAAGAAAAATGTAATAGGTATTGCTTCGCGTCAAAAAACGCAGTAAAAAATTGCGTGACTTTGAAGTCATGGTACAGGCATGGCACAGGTGATGGTATAGGCATGGCATAGGTGATGGTACAGGCATGGCACAGGTGATGGTACAGGAGATGGTATAGGCATGGCACAGATATGGTATAGGCATGGCACAGATATGGTATAGGCATGGCACAGATATGGTATAGGCATGGCACAGGTCATGGTACAGGAGATGGTATATGCCCCTTTCAATGCAGAGACCAGCGTACATGCCCCCTTTCAATGCAGTGACCAGCGTACATGCCCCCAGCGTACATGCCCCCTTTCAATGCAGAGACCAGCGTACATGCCCCCTTTCAATGCAGAGACCAGCGTGCGTGCCCCCTTTAATGCAGAAATCAGCGTGCGTGCCCCCTTCAATGCAATGAACATTGTGCTGTGCCCCCTTCAATGCAATGAACACTGTGCTATGCCCCCTTCAATGCAATAAACACTGTGCTGTGCCCCCTTCAATGCAATAAACACTGTGCCCCCTTCAATGCAATGAACACTGTGCTGTGCCCCCACAATGCAGAGTTCAGCGTGCATGCCCCCTTCAATGCAACTGTGCTGTGCCCCCTTCAATGCAATGAACAATGTGCTGTGCCCCCTTCAATGCAATAAACACTGTGCTGTGACCCCTTCAATGCAATGAACACTGTGCTGTGCCCCCACAATGCAGAGTTCAGCGTGCATGCCCCCTTCAATGCAACTGCGCTGTGCCCCCTTCAATGCAATGAACACTGTGCTGTGCCCCCTTCAATGCAATAAACACTGTGCTGTGCCCCCTTCAATGCAATAAACACTGTTCTGTGCCCCCTTCAATGCAATGAACACTGTGCTGTGCCCCCACAATGCAAAGTTCAGCGTGCGTGCCCCCTTCAATGCAACTGTGCTGTGCCCCCTTCAATGCAATGAACACTGTTCCGTGCCCCCATCAATGCAGAGTTCAGCGTGCGAGCCCCTTTCAATGCAGAGCGCCACAGCATTGTCCCCAATCACTGCAGAGCGCCACAGCATTGTCCCCAATCATTGCAGAGCGCCACAGCATTGTCCCCAATGATTGCAGAGCGCCACAGCATTGTCCCCAATGATTGCAGAGTGCCACAGCATTGTCCCCCAATGATTGCAGAGTGCCCACAGCATTGTCCCCAATGATTGCAGAGTGCCACAGCATTGTACACCAATGATTGCAGAGTGCCCACAGCATTGTACCCCAATGATTGCAGAGTGCCACAGCATTGTCCCCCAATGATTGCAGAGTGCCACAGCATTGTACCCCAATGATTGCAGATTGCCCACCGCATTGTCCCCCAATGATTGCAGAGTGCCCACAGCATTGTCCCCCAATGATTGCAGAGTGCCACAGCATTGTACCCCAATGATTGCAGAGTGCCCACAGCATTGTACCCCAATGATTGCAGAGTGCCACAGAATTGTACCCCAATGATTGCAGAGTGCCCACAGTATTGTACTCCAATGATTGCAGAGTGCCACAGCATTGTCCCCCAATGATTGCAGAGTGCCACAGCATTGTACCCCAATGATTGCAGAGTGCCACAGCATTGTACCCCAATGATTGCAGAGTGCCCACAGCATTGTACCCCAATGATTGCAGAGTGCCCACAGCATTGTCCCCCAATGATTGCAGAGTGCCACAGCATTGTACCCCAATGATTGCAGAGTGCCCACAGCATTGTACCCCAATGATTGCAGAGTGCCACAGCATTGTACCCCAATGACTGCAGAGTGCCCACAGCATTGTACCCCAATGATTGAAGAGTGCCACAGCATTGTACCCCAATTATTGCGGAGTGCCCACAGCATTGTACCCCAATGATTGCAGAGTGCCACAGCATTGTACCCCAATGATTGCAGAGTGCCCACAGCATTGTACCCCAATGATTGCAGAGTGCCCACAGCATTGTACCCCAATGATTGCAGAGTGCCCACAGCATTGTCCCCCAATGATTGCAGAGTGCCACAGCATTGTACCCCAATGATTGCAGAGTGCCCACAGCATTGTACCCCAATGATTGCAGAGTGCCACAGAATTGTACCCCAATGATTGCAGAGTGCCCACAGTATTGTACTCCAATGATTGCAGAGTGCCACAGCATTGCCCCCCAATGATTGCAGAGTGCCACAGCATTGTACCCCAATGATTGCAGAGTGCCACAGCATTGTACCCCAATGATTGCAGAGTGCCCACAGCATTGTACCCCAATGATTGCAGAGTGTCCACAGCATTGTCCCCCAATGATTGCAGAGTGCCACAGCATTGTACCCCAATGATTGCAGAGTGCCCACAGCATTGTACCCCAATGATTGCAGAGTGCCACAGCATTGTACCCCAATGACTGCAGAGTGCCCACAGCATTGTACCCCAATGATTGAAGAGTGCCACTGCATTGTACCCCAATTATTGCAGAGTGCCCACAGCATTGTACCCCAATGATTGCAGAGTGCCACAGCATTGTACCCCAATGATTGCAGAGTGCCCACAGCATTGTACCCCAATGATTGCAGAGTGCCCACAGCATTGTACCCCAATGATTGCAGAGTGCCCACAGCATTGTCCCCCAATGATTGCAGAGTGCCACAGCATTGTACCCCAATGATTGCAGAGTGCCACAGCATTGTACCCCAATGATTGCAGAGTGCCCGCAGCATTGTACCCCAATGATTGCAGAGTGCCCACAGCATTGTCCCCCAATGATTGCAGAGTGCCACAGCATTGTACCCCAATGATTGCAGAGTGCCCACAGCATTGTACCCCAATGATTGCAGAGTGCCACAGCATTGTACCCCAATGACTGCAGAGTGCCCACAGCATTGTACCCCAATGATTAAAGAGTGCCACAGCATTGTATCCCAATTATTGCAGAGTGCCCACAGCATTGTACCCCAATGATTGCAGAGTGCCACAGCATTGTACCCCAATGATTGCAGAGTGCCCACAGCATTGTACCCCAATGATTGCAGAGTGCCCACAGCATTGTACATCAATTATTGCAGAGTGCCACAGCATTGTACCCCAATGATTGCAGAGTGCCCACAGCATTGTACCCCAATGATTGCAGAGTGCCCACAGCATTGTACCCCAATGATTGCGGAGTGCCACAGCATTGTACCCCAATGATTGCAGAGTGCCCACAGCATTGTACCCCAATGATTGCAGAGTGCCCACAGCATTGTACCCCAATGATTGCAGAGTCCCCAAAGCATTGTACCCCAATGATTGCAGAGTGCCAGTGCATTGTACCCCAATGATTGCAGAGTGCCAGTGCATTGTACCCCAATAATTGCAGAGTGCCCAGAGCATTGTCCTCCAATCAATGAAGACCAGCGTGCGTGCTCCCTTCAATCCAATGCACTTACCTGGCGGCAGCTTCTCCCATCCTCGATACTTCGTCCTCTTATGCGGCGGCGGGAAGGTGAGCGGCTTCTCCCTCGTCTCGGCCTCTCCTCTGTGGCGGGAACCGGCGGGAAGGTGAGCGGCGGTGACGGTGAGTGACTGACGCACGCACCGGCACCGCCCCCATTGCGACGTCAGCGATCGGATGTCCTGGATGATGATTGGTCCAGGCTGGAGACTGGACCAATCACAGCCAGGATATCACGAAGGTGGGGGTGGCCAAGCGCTCTTTCTTGCGCCGAGGTTACGCCCCCAGAAGGCAGCCAATCGGCGCCTCTTCTGGGTCGTAAACCCCACCCCCCCTTTAGTCACCACATAGGCCAGCAAACCGATTTTTTTTTTTCATAACTTTATTGTTCTTTTTGTCATTTTTTTTCCTTTTTTTAGGGGGGGAGCGGCGCCCTGGCGCCCCCTATGCACGGGCCGCCTCTGGATTTTAGTGTTAGGGTGGACTTCCCCATTAAATTCTGGCATTTGACAATTGGAGGGGGGGGGGGGTAGCACTAATAGGGTCATTGGATAATCCTGACTAAGACAGATACTCACAAGAACCTCAAGCTGACCATCTCTTTACAGCCTAAAATTAGGTCCAAAGTTTGCAAACCTATACATATCTATATTTATAGGAGGAACCTCAGGAAGGGGTATTTTCTAATTTTGCTTTGCTAGAGTCAGAATTTATTTAAGTTATTCATAACTCCAGTGGTTGGTCTTCACACTATATTGCGGGAAAAGTTCTCCAGCAGCAGACAGGAGCAATCAGCCATCATGGGAAAAACCTGAGCAGACCAAAAAGATAAGTTGCAATTTAGCTGGCTATAGCAAAACCTTATACCAAATTTAGTGAGGGGCACTATATACTGTAACTATATAACTTACATAACCTCATACACATGGGCAGAAAAAATGCTGCATTTAGAGGCATTTTTCATTTTTTATGCCTCTGAACGCAGCTCTATATTAGCCAACGTATCTGAGCACATAGTGGCATTTAGATTCATATTTTAGAGGAGTGTTTAAGGACATAAAAAATGTCCCAAACTTCATTCAGAAAGACGTTTACTGGCATCATTTATGCACATATGCATGTAAACAACACACATATATGCATGTGAATTAGGGATCGACCGATATCGTTTTTTCATTGCCGATACCGATATTTTGGTCATCGCGTATCGGTAAAGGACGATATGGGCCGATATTTTCATACATTTAAAAACAAAAAATTCTGTCTTTTTTTTACTTTACAGGTACTCTTGTGGAGGGATCCTGGGGTCTAAAAGATCCCAAACCCCTCCTCTGCACTTAAAAGCATTACGTTTGGCTGTTTTGAATGCTGTAATTTTTTTTAATCTGGCGCCAGTACACTGAAGTGATGTCATGACATCACTTCCGGGTTTTTGCACAGAGACCCGATCAGAGCCAAATGCAGCTTTGATCGGGTCTTCAGCGGCCATGCAGGCTGGTTGCCCCGGGTCTCCCTGTGGGATGGGAGACCCGGGCAAGCCACGGTAGGCAGCAGGAGGGGGGAACGTTCCCTCCCGCTCCTTGTAATGACAGCTGAGCGGCTTCTTAGCCACATCGGTTGTCATCACAAGACAGCCGACCATCAGCTATAGACGCCGGTACCGGGGTGATGCCTCTAGCTGCAGGCATCACTCCGTTACAACACTTTCCGAAATATCGACAATATCAATAACCTCCGGGGCCGATTCCGATATATCGGGGAAAGTGCATATCAGCCCTCGATATATCGGCTTTGCCGATAATTGGTCGATCCCTAATGTGAATGTGCCTGCGTGCACATACTGTATATTCATTCTTGTAACAAGAATAAATGAATAATCCCGCCAGAAAAATAACTTTATGGGTATACAACTTTGAGCACCATACGCACTTAAACACATGTAAAAATATTCCAAAACTAACATTTTTTTTTTTTGTTACACTGGATTTTTCTATCAGCTCCTGGCAGAAAAATCCAATGTACATGGGAGTATTTTATTATGCCTGTATTCTACATCAGGAGCATGCACCTTGATGGAGAACACTGATTGACTTAGTAGAAACAGATTAATTTATGTAATTACTGAAGTATTGTGTACTATAGTGTTCAATCAATGTTTTTATAAAGATAGACTCCCTTTTAGAAGTAATATTTTTCTTTCTCTAATCCAGCTATTCTAAACTAGTGTTCCTTCATAAATTGATTGGGGGTTCCTTGAGTTCTGACTAATCCAGAGCCAATGCCACTTGCAGAGCAAGCTTCATGACACCAATAATCTTTTTGGCTGCAAAAGTGGCATTCTGACCACCACTGTAAGGGCATTCTTCCTTCTGACCAAAAAACACCACAAAGGATATAGCACCTGCCTAAAATGGTTCTAAAGCCTTAAGGTTTTCACCCTAGTGATGGCAAACCTTTGCACTCCAGATGTTTTGGAACTACATTTCCTATGATGCTCTAATACACTGCAAAGTTCATGAGCATCATGGGAAATGTAGTTCCAAAACCTCTGGGGTGCCAAGGTTTTCCATCACTGCATGCATTTTATGCATTAAGGTGAAACACCTTTTGTGCTGCAGCTTCCCCCAGACCCCCCCCCCCTTTTCATACCTTCCAGTGACGTGCATTGGCTCTCGCTACTGTCAATCGAAAGCTGTGACACGGGAGCATGGGGGTGGGGCCAAATCCTGCTGTCTGTGTCAGTGGATGTAGCAGAGGGATTCCGGAGCGAGCACACACGGGTGCCCCTAGGCAAAGCGGCTTTCTATGGGGGCATCTGTCAAAGTGGAGGGGTCTGGAGCACCGGCGGGGCACCCCAGATGAAGAGGATTGGGGCTGCTCTTTGCAAAACCATTGCATAGACACGTTTTTTTTATTTTAATAATAAAAAAAATTGAGGCTTTAATAATACTTTAAGCTGGTAAAAAGTTAATTTGGACATATATAGTATACAAAAAAATACAGTACCAACCCCCCCCCCCCCCTTGGGGATGACTCTCCTCCCCCAGAAAAAAACACAATCTCCCAGCCCCCCACTCCAAAATCCCCCACTACCCCTAGGCTCCCACTCTGCCCTGGGTCCTAAGTACCACCTAAATCCCCCCTTTCCTTTCCCAAACTCACAGTCCCCTATCCCCTCCCCCTATACCACCCTGTAGATCCTAATAGCAGGGTATTAGTGAATCCCCCTATAAAAATTGTATAGGAAGGTACTATACTACCACAGATCCCTGTATATAGTAAGGTAAACTACCAATAGGACGGTTAACCAAGGACAATATGTGCCAACACCATAATTCCAATTAAGCTCCTGCTCCCACCTGTTGGTCCAGTCCTCTATGCAATGCCTGCTACACCAAAGGTGTGTTAAGCGGCTGATTCACCTTGTACGGGATTGCAGGGCATGTGGAAAATAAAGGCGACAGGTCTGGAAACCACAATAGATATTATACCCTGCTAGGCTCTATAATAAAATGACTAAAGCACATGACATCAAAGAGAATTAAACCACATATACTGTATATCCTGCATAGTCCTCTTAAAGGTAATTCTTCAACTACCATATACTTGCTGAACCCATATGAACAAATGTCAGCCACATTGGTATCCATCACAGATCCTCTCTTTTTTTCCCAAAAGATCCTCTCTTATCCCATCTGCTGGGATTAGCTTGCCATGCATGTGTGCTGACACCACCTGGGTATGTAGCAGCTGAATAACCTTGGCTAGATGTGTGGAGCCTGTAAAAACACTCAGGATAGTGGCTATCGGGGCATATTAGGAATAGGGAGGCTAATAGGCATACTCTATGCAGATAGTCCTAATTGCAGTCCCTTAATGCAAACCAGAGTTCAGCCCCCAGATGAAGTAACCCAGTCGAACCTCAGGATAGTTGTAACTAATAATGTTATGTCAGCCAATATTCTTCCTTCTGACCAACAATGTAAGGAGCCTTTCTCCCACTGAACTCCTAAGAATTGGTTTTAGTAGGGGTTCCCCGAGACCTGAAGATCATTTCAAGGGTTCCTCTGGGATAAAAAGGTTGAGAAAGGCTGCTCTAATCTATCAGTTGTACAAATTTTGTTTGAAGTTAGGTTGTAAGGCATTATCTGAGAAAGAAACCATGTCCCAAACAGATATTTTATTTATTTCTTTATTTCAGAAGAATGATTCAATTATATCTTAATTTTTTTTGCAGATGTTCTCCATACATTTCTCCATACTGTTCTCCATACATTTCATACTGTTCTCCATACATTTCTTGCTTTGCCTTGTGACACCTAGAGAATTATGCAGCCAGTACCAGTTCGCAGCATTTTTTAAACATAATTTGCACACGCCTTCATCAATAAAAAAGCTATTTTAAATTAGAACTTATTTTTGCAGAGCTGTTTGAACATTTGTCATGCATACCTCCCAAGCATCCCAGATTCCACTGGACCATGCCATGATTTGAAGTAAGTACCGGGGTCCCGCGTATCTGGGCTGGAACAAGTTCCAGTCCTAGGCTCCCATCAGTTATGGTATCCTCAATGGGTGCAATGTGTGCTCTCACAAACAGTACCATGTGAGGATTCCAAGGAGATGATCTGGACGGCAATCTCTGCCCCCCCCCCCTCAATGCAATGAGCTGGGGAGGGGGGGGGGCATTGGTAAGAGAGGAGGGGGGAATTGATGAGAGAGCTGGGGGGGGTATTAGTAAGAGAGGAGGGGGGAATTGAGAGAGCTGGGGGAACATTTTTTAAGAGAGGAGGGGGGAATTGGTGAGAGAGCTGGGAGGGGGGCATTAGTCAGAGTAGAGGGGGATGTTGATGAGATAGCTTGGGGGGGGTGTTAGTAGGAGAGGAGGGGGAATTGGTGAGAGAGCTGGGGGGGAGGCATTAGTACGAGAGGAAGGGGAATTTGGTGAGAGAGCTTGAGGGCATTAGTAAGAGATGAGGGGGGAATCGGCGAGAGAGCTGGGGGGGGGCATTAGTAAGAGAGGAGGGGGAATTGGTTAGAGAGCTGGTGGGGTGGGGCATTAGTAGGAAAGGGAAGTGGAATTGGTGAGAGAGATGGGGGGTGCATTAGTAAGAGAGGAGGGGGAATTGATGAGAGAGCTGGTGGGGGGGCATTAGTAAGAGAGGAGAGTGGAATTGGTGAGAGAGCTGGGGGGCATTAGTAAGAGAGGAGGGGGGAAATTGGTGAGAAAACTTGGGGGCATTAGTAAGAGAGGAGGGGGGAATCAGCGAGAGAGAGCTGGGGGGGACATTATTAAGAGAGGAGGGGGGAATCGGTGAGAAAGCTGGGGGGGGGGGCATTAGTAAGAGAGGAAAGTAGAATTGGTGTGAGAGCTGCGGGGCATTAGTAAGAGAGGAGGGGGAATCGGTGAGAGAGCTGGTGGGGGGGGGGCATTAGTAAGAGAGGAGAGTCTAATTGGTGAGAGAGCTGAGGGCATTAGTAAGAGAGGAGGGGGAAATTGGTGAGAAAGCTTGGGGGGGCATTAATAAGAGAGGAAGGGGTAATTGGTGAGAGAGCTGGGGGGGCACTAGTAAAAGAAAAGGGGGATTGGTGAGAGAGCTGGAGGGCATTATTAGGAGTGGAGGGGGGCATTGATAAGAGAGGAGGGGGTAATTGGTGAGAGAGCTAGGGGGCATTAGTAAAAGAAAAGGGGGATTGGTGAGAGAGCTGGAGGGCATTAGTATGAGAGGAGGGGGCATTGGTGAGAGCTGGGGGGCATTACTAAGAGAGAAGTGGGGATTGGGGAGAGAGCTGGAGGAGCATAAGTAAGAGAAGAGAGAAGAATTGGTGAGAGAGCTGAGGGGGCAATAGTAAAAGAAAAGGGGATTGGTGAAAGATTTGGAGGACATTAGTAAGAGAAGAGGGGGCATTGATAAGAGTGGAGAGGGGAACTGGTGAGAGAGCTGGGGGGCATTAGTAAGAGAGAAGGGGAGATTGGTGAGAGAGCTGGGGGGCATTGGTAAGAGAGGAGGGGGGAATTGGTGAGAGAGCTGGGAGGGCATTAGCAAGAGAGAAGGGGGCATTGGTAAGAGAGGAGGGGGGACTTGGTGAGAGAGCGGGGGGCATTGGTGAGAGAGCTGGGGGCATAGCTGAGAAATCTTGGGGGGGGGGGTATTAGTAAGAGAGAAGGGGGGATTTGTGAGAAAGCTGGGGGCATTAGTAAGAGTGGAGGGGGGAATTGGTGCGAGAGCTGGGAGCGGGCATAAGTAAAAGAAAAGGTGGATTGGTTAGAGAGCTGGAGGGCATTAGTAAGAGAAGAGGAGGCATTGATAAGAGAGGAGGAGGGAATTGGTGAGAGAGCTGGGGAGCATTAGTAGGAGAGAAGGGGGGAGGCATTGCTGAGAAGGCTAGGGTGGAGCATTTTTGAGAGATCTGGGGGGGTCATTAGTAAGAGAGGAGGGGGAGCATTGATGAGAGACCTGGGGGGGGGGCATTGCCCATAGAGGCACTGCTGAGAAGGCTAGGGTGGGGAATTTGTGAGGTGAGAGATCTGGAGGGGGGCATTTTTAAGAGGTGAAAGAGCTGGTGGGGGCACACCCACACTTTGCCATTTCGTGTGTCTCTCAATTGTCCCTCGTTCTGAAGTTCAAAAGTTGGGAGTTATGGTCATGTGTTTAGTGCTACCTGCTTCCCCGGCTGCAGAGGTTTACTATTTTATCTGTCTTGATGGGAAATCCAAACTTACAGTTATTTTCAAACCAGGAACATTGAAGAAAGCTAAGATCACATGATCTGCTAACAATGTCTAACAGGTGATTTCCCCTCACTTTGGATACATTTATTCTTACCTCCTCTGGAAAAAAAGAGACCAGATGTACACAAGCTGATTTCTCGCTCTATTAAAAGCTAAAAAAAAAAAAGGAAAAACTTTTTTGCTTTCATGTACAAGTACTATAGTTTTTAATGTGCAAGAACATTGTGTAAGAAGCATTAACCAGCTATTTACTGACATCTTGTGGTAATTTATAAGTATTACCATTTCTAGCATTTAAGGGGAAGCTTATTTCAGAATTGAGTTCACATAATGGCCAATTCATTTTTTATTTGTTAAGATAAGGATTTGACCTCATGCACACGGGCACCTGGGACCATATGGCATAACATTTGGGAATATTTCCCTGCTCAGGAGCCATAGGTGCTGCATACAGCTGCCTAAATAAACCATTGCCTGTTTGGGGCTGTAGACATGTATACATAAGTACTTGTGTAAACGCTCACATGTGTTCAGATTTATGTCCCTGGACCGTCTGGGAAATACACCCAGACGGTCCAGGGACATCAAATGACCCTGGGCACCCATGTGTATGAGGAATATATTAAAACCACACATGAACATATCCCTTTAATAACATGCTTGTATACTACTGCCAAGCCTTTATATTCTCAGGACAGGATCAGTGTGCTGTAATGCTGGTAATACTCTCCTACAGTGATCATAAAGAAGTGCGAAAAATTTGCACTAAAGTGAACATTTGCCCAGGCTATTCTAATTTAACCACTTGACATTCCAGAAGATTTACCCTCCTTCATGACCAGGCCATTTTTTGCGATACTGCGTTACTTCAACTGTACACTGTACCCAGATAAAATGTATGTGCTTTTGCCCCCACAAATAGAGCTTTTTGGTGGTATTTGATAACCTCTGCATTTGTAATGGCGACCATCAGCTAATTATAGAGGGACTGCGATTTTGTGGTGGACATCTGGACACTAATTGACACTTTTCACAGTTTTTGGGGACCAGTGACACTAATACAGGGATCAGTGCTAAAAAAAATATGCACTGTCACTGTACTACTGACACTGGCTGGGAAGGAATTAACGTCAGGGGCAATCAAAGGGTTAACTGTGTGCCCAGCCTGTGTTTTATTACAGTGTGGGAGGTGCTGTTACTAGGGGTAGACATGGATCCATGTCCCAGCTTTGCAGAGACACAGGATCCATGCCTTCTCTCTAGTCAGAATGGCAATCTGCCTTGTTTACATAAGCAGACCATTGTTCTGCCTCTCTGCTTGATCAGCAACAGGTGGCGGTGGATATAGAGTCCGCAGTACCTGCTGATGGGCTCCTACTGTGTGATCACAGCGGAAGCGAGCTGCTGGTGGCGCGAATGCATGCCCCCTACCCAGAAGGGCCGGCTCGCGTGTATATATATATATATATATATATATATAGGTCAAAAAATAATTCCCCTTTAAACAGGAAAAAAGCAAGCGCTAAACGCGGGTGATCGCATTCGGTCTCGTTTTGCATTTGAAACGTCGGTAAACACACATTCTGAACATCCTGAATGCAAATAATTGCTTTCCAAAAAAACGACACTGAACTCAACTGCCTCTAAATGACTGTAAACAACCCTTTGTACATGGACAGATAAGAGAACACAGAGGAGGGTTCAGAGGCTTCTGAAAAAAACGCCCAACTGCTCCTAAACGTCCTTTTACAAGTAGCAGTGTACATGAAAACGTACATAAAACGTACATATAAAAACAATGTGTCCAGCGTTTGTTTTGCGAGCGCCAAGCTCGTTCCGGAATTTACGTCACTTCTGGTATCACAACCACGTGACTTCTTCTTGGGATGGCGATGCATATTTAGCATTTGGCAAAGGTCTGAACCTAGTGGTGAATAAAGGCCCGTACACACGTACCGATCGTCGTCATACAAACGTCGGCGGACGAAAGATCTGCCGATTGTACGCTTGTTAGTATGGTGCCTCCGACAGCTGTCTGCGCACATTCTGCGGACAAGAGTCTTTCTTGCAAACATAAAAATTTTTGTATGCCGACACCAGAACGGACGATTGTTCGCCTGTCAGTACAGAAATCAGCCAACAGACCGCAGATTTGCAAGACTGGGCATGCTCAGAAAAGAAAAAACACAGGGAAAGTTAACCATTACATGACATCACTTCTTCAGTCAGCTGAAGTCGGCGGACAAACTTCTTGTGCTGTCTTTGCACTTTTCAACAGACATCGACATCCCGGGGAGAAAAGACGAACGTTTGTATGACGACGATCGGTACGTGTGTACGGGGCTTTAGAAGTAAAGCAGGCACATTGGAGATTTACAACTACATGCGGTATTCAAGTTTTATTCAGGTGAGAGGCTAGTTAACACAGAGGTGACACATTGGATGAAGATAAGAATTATTTACACAAGATTTCTGAGTTTTATGGTGAAGGGAAACCTTTGAAACTACATTATGGACTTTGTTTTTGCATGTTTATCACAGAATATTGGTATTTGATATCAGCTTTGTAAATCTGTAGCATAGTGCACATTGCAATTTTGTATAAGATATATGTATACTCCGTTGTTTATTATTTTTGCACAGTTATTACACAGGAATTCTTTGTATGTATTAGGTTAATTGTGACACTTCATCACAGACAGCGCAGCACTATATTTTAAACACTTTTATATTCATAATGCCCGTATCTATCACAAATGCACCTGTTACTTCACAATTATAGCTATAATCTCTGTTTGGTAAGGTATAAACAATGACCACAGCCAACGAGTTACAGATAATTAAAGGAGAAATGTAGGCAAAACTTCTATTTTCATTGAGGAGTAAGGGAGGGTTATAACCCCTGTCAGTTTTTTTTTGTTCATCTGGGGCCCACTAGGGAGATTTGCTTTCACTTCCTGCCCCATAGCCAAAACAGGAAGTGTTAGGGAATTGTTAAAAATTAATATAATTCATTGGGGCCCTCCAGGTCAAAACTTGTGTCCCCATTGGAAGATCTCTCCTTTATTATTGTTCAGGAGACAACTCAAAAATGTGGGATTTTATTTTACTATTTATTTTGATAAAGGTAAACAGAGAAAATAGAAAGGATGAATCTCCCTAATAGGGACACAGACAGCAATGAAAACCTAATGAGTGTTCTAATCCCACTCTGTCCAAAACTAAAACATAAAGTGTTGCCTTTAGTTTTACTTTAAACTTCATACATTTGTTTTACCGGCCAAAAAATGTGGCCTCCTCTTTTGGCACTCTTGTGATTCATTGTATACTAGAGGGTGATACCACCATGCAGAATATGCAGTTCTTCTGCTTATGCTGATACCTTTCAAGGTCCAGGGGACTAATAAGGCCCTGAGGAAGCATGGACCCCTACCTATCTAGCTACCAATGCTTTAAACATGCAGTTGTGCTAAAGAATGTGCATACACTTGGAGAATTGGTAATATAGAGTATGTACCATTTTTTTTTTTAATACATGAGTGAGCAGGCAAAACTAATTTCTTTTATTAATTATGGGGTTCATATGTAACTGTAGGTGATAAGAGAATGGCCCAATCATAAAACAAAACATGTCAACAAGTAAACAAATGAAAAGACCCCTGTTCACAAGTCTGCATACCCTTAGTTCTTAATACTGTTGTGCACAAACATTTTCATACCCTTAGTTCTTAATACTGTGTATTGCTCTCTTTAGCATCAATGACTGAGTGTAGTCTTTTGTAACAGTAATCTCTGATGCCCTGAATTATTGCAGCTGGTATAGCAGCCCATTCATCTTAGCATGAAATGCCTCCAGGTCATGCAAAGTCTTTGGTTGTCTTGCATGAACTGCATGTTTGAGATTTCACCAGAGCGGCTTGATTATATTAATGTAATGAGCAGGGCCGCCATCAGGGGGGTACAGCTGATACAGCTGTAGGGGGCCCGGCCGTCGCGAGGGGCCCATGCACAGGGTTGCTATTGCCAACTGTGTGTCCGGGCCAAGCACAGAGCCAGTGATGTCATGGCACCGCTTGGCGCCTTTTACGATTAGTTAAGGAGGACTGCAGGGGGTGTGGCCGAGCACGGCATGAGAGGATCTTTTTCACCGGAGCTCCAGTCCCAAAGTAGATCTTCTTGGCCACAATACCGCCTGAATATGGTGCTCCATCCTCTGCCAGTCTGCTTTCAGCTGCTCTCTGTCCTGTTGTGACCTCCGGTGCAGTCTCCTCCCACCAGCCCGACAGGATGACATCCTGAGGAGAGTGCACCGGAGGTCAGAGCGGGACATAAAGCAGCTGCAGGCAGACTGGCAGAGGATGGAGCAACATATCCAGGCGGTATTGCGGCCAGGAAGAAGATGGAGGGGCTCTCCCTCTCTGTGATCTGTATAAGTCCAATGTGGAGGGTCTGCAAACACTGCACCCCTATGATCTCTACAGGCCCAGATCTATGTGCAGATGTGACAACTCACCCAGGTCCTCCCTGCTTCTGTGATGTGACCAGCCTGGCAGTGGCACGGTGGAAAGACACGGCACCGGCTCAGCACTGGCACAGAGAACACACCACACTGAGAAGATGGACACAGTGAGCAAACAGGGCAAGTCTGCTAAACCAGTCTGAAAATCTTGTGTCCTATGTCTCTGATAATCTCTTGCACCATGTCCGCCATCTCTGACCATCTCCTGTACAATATCTGCAGTCTCTAAACCGTCTCCTGTAGTATGCCCGCTGTCTCTATACCATCTTCTGTAGTATGCCCGCAGTCTCTGACCGTCTGCAGTCTCTGACCGTCTCCTGTACTACGTCTGCAGTCTCTGACCGTCTCCTGTAGTATGCCCGCTGTCTCTGACCGTCTCCTGTAGTATGCCCGCTGTCTCTGACCATCTTCTGTAGTATGCCCGCAGTCTCTGACCATCTTCTGTAGTATGCCCGCAGTCTCTGACCATCTCCTGTACTACATCTGCAGTCTCTGACCGTCTCCTGTATTACATCTGCAGTCTCTGACCGTCTCCTGTAGTATGCCCGCTGTCTCTGACCGTCTCCTGTAGTATGCCCGCTGTCTCTGACCGTCTTCTGTAGTATTCCTGCAGTCTCTGACCATCTTCTGTAGTATGCCCGCAGTCTCTGACCATCTCATGTAGTATGCCCGCAGTCTCCAATCGTCTTCTGTAGTATGCCCGCAGTCTGACCGTCTCATGTAGTATGCCCGCAGTCTCTGACCCTCTTCTGTAGTATGTCTGCAGTCTTTGACCATCTTTTGTAGTATGTCTGCAGTCTCTGACCATCTTCTGTAGTATATCTGCAGTCTCTGACTGTCTCCTGTAGTATGCCCGCTGTCTCTAACCGTCTTCTGTAGTATGCCCGCAGTCTCTGACCATCTTCTGTAGTATGCCCGCAGTCTCTGACCATCTCATGTAGTATGCCCGCAGTCTCTACCCGTCTTCTGTAGTATGCCCGCAGTCTGACCGTCTCATGTAGTATGCCCGCAGTCTCTGACCCTCTTCTGTAGTATGTCTGCAGTCTCTGACCATCTTCTGTAGTATGTCTGCAGTCTCTGACCGTCTTCTGTAGTATGTCTGCAGTCTCTGACCGTCTCATGTAGTATGCCCACAGTCTCTTACCGTCTCATGTAGTATGCCCACAGTCTCTGACCGTCTCATGTAGTATGCCCGCTGTCTCTGACCATCTCCTGTAGTATATCTAATGGGAGAGAGGCAACCCTACTCAGACACGACAGGGAAAAGTTCTGTCAGGGGAAAGGAGGCTGAGGGGATAGAGGCTATGAGGAGATATGAGGGACAGAGACTGCCTGTGAAAAGATGGAAGCTCCTGAGGCGACAGAGCTTTTAAAAAGCAGTGTGTCCTCCCCACAAAGTCCTCCTCTCTCTGAAGGTGGGTGCACTGAAGGACTCAGTGGGACAGCCAGTGGACGGGCCCTAGGGAATGTTGGTGGTCAGCCCAGGGGGGGCCCAGGCCTAAAGCTGTGTAAGGGGCCCCAAAATTTCTGATGGCTGCCCTGGTAATGAGACTGTGATGGCCACTTCAGAACTTTCATATTTTTCTGCTGTAACCACTGGAGGCAGTGGCGTCGGGAGGGGGGCTGACCCGGGCTATAGCCCCGATATGGGTCCCCAAAGAGCCCCAGGTCTCTTGGTGCTGGTTCATATTTACTAGCCCCAAGTGAGTCCAGGCCAGAGCCAATCTGATCCTTCGCTTCGCTGGGTATCTACTGCCCGGCCTGCTGCCCTGGTTGCTAGAATCACCTGCCACCTGGTGCCTAGCAACCAGTGAAGTCACCATTGTCACATGACAGCCAGGAGAGAGTGAGGTCCTTCGCACCTAGAATTGGCTCCACCCACTTCCATCCAATGCCTCAATCTTCTGAGGCAGCGTGGCTCAGAACTGAGGGAAGGGAGCATTGAGGGAGCATCGAGCTCGAGCACCCATGTGTCAAGTCTGACTGAGGAGCTGTCCACCTGCACCTGCCTGAGAGGTGAGGCGACTCAGGTGGCCTGCTGTGGACTGAACTCAGGTAACTCATAAAAAGCATGGCAAATTGTAATAATATCCACAGACACCAATGCAAAAGCTGTAGAGTCAAGTGGTGCAGAATGATACAAAAAAGTACATGTCGTATCATTCCTTTAGTCTAATTTCTCAACTATTTATTTTAACAGAAGTTGCATACTATAAACTTTTGGAGTTTTATTTTAGTTGGAAATTTTCCTGAATGGTCCTGAAGTCTTTTGTGCATGTATGGGCAAATATTATTAATTCTCATGGTAAGGCCATTTATTGTTGGGTTGCATCATGGCTTCTAAATGGGAATACATGGATGAGTATGCCCAGAAGACTTTAGGGTTCTCTTGGAGAATTTCAGGTGGCAGTTGTGCAGTTTCTGGTAGAAAGAGTGCAAGAGTGTGGATCTGTCAGGATCATAGACAGATGAGGGGCGAGGTTCACTGAGAATAATTGAGTGAAAGTAAACTTATCCTTTAGGTAAAATGTCAAATACAGCTCTTTTTTTTTAGGGTGCATTCCAATTGGGTAACTACCAATTCCCATTCCTAACAACCTGCCTGCATGGGCTTGGCAAATATGGCCAACTACCTTAGCTTGTGTAAGGAAGATCCTGAGATACCTTTGGAATGCAATTGTCCTCCATCATAACTACATTTGGCAATGGCCACCCTGACTGACTGGCATCAAAGTGATACTAAACATTCGTTTTTTTTTTCTTTAAAATAAATAAATGAAATAACAAACATGTTATACTTCTAATGGTATTGGTTCATAAGACACACAGAGCATTGGGTGGAGCTTGGGTGGGACTTACTTTAAAATGTGGGAGGGGTAATCAAATTTACCTTTGGCTGAAGCCCCTGGTCTTTCTCTCACCTAGCAGCACCCCTGAATGGAGGGTCAACTTAGCCTTGTGCTTAGGGTCATTGTGATGTTGGAAAGTCCAAGAACAACCCATGTGCAGCTTTCATACAGAAGAATGCATATTGTCTGCCAGCATTTTCTGATAACATGCTGCATTCATCTTGCCATTCATTTTCAGAAGATTCCCTGTGCCTTTAGAGCTCACACATGCCAAAACATCAGTGAGCCACCACCATGCTTTACAGTGGGGATGGTATTCTTGTCGCTATAGGCCTTGTTGAAACCTCTCAGAACATTGCGCTTATGATTGTGACCATAAAGCTCTATTTTGGTCTCTTCACTCCAGATTACAGTGTGCTAAAAGCTGTGAGGCATGTCAAGGTGTTGCTGGGCATACTGTACTGGGCTTTTTTTGGGGCATTGGCGCAGTAAAGGCTTCTTTCTGGCATCATCTTGACCATGCAGCTTATTTTTGTTCAAGTATCATCATATTGTGCTCCTTAAAACAACCATACTGTCTTTTTTTCAGAGAAGCCTGTATTTCTCCCAAGGTTACCTGTGAGTTTTTCTTTGTGTCCTGAACAATTCTTCTGGCAGTTGTGGCTGCAATCTTTCTTGGTCTACCTGACCTTGGCTTGAGATCCCCAAATTTTCCACTTCCTAATAGGTGATTGAACAGTACTGACTGGCACATTCAAGGCTTTGGATATCTTTTTATATACTGTATTTTTATATCAGTTCCATTACCTTGTTACACAGGTCTTTTGACAGTTCTTTTCTGCTCCCCATGGCCTAGTATCTAGCCTGCTCAGTGCATCCTCATGAGAGCTAACAAACTCATGACTATTATACACAGACACTAATTGCAATTTCAAAAGCCACAGCTGTAGGAAATTAACCTTTAATTGCCATTTTAACTGGCGTATGTCATCTTGTGTACTCGAGCCAAACATTCCAGGGTATGGAAACTTTTAAAAACAACAAGAGAAGGGCGTACCACTTAAAAGTTCAAAGTCAAAGAAGGGTAGCGTACAATATACTCACAAACGTAGGATATGAACAAGCATATAGGAAATGGGCACCGCTCGCTTCCAGGACACTTCTCTACTGCTGGATAGCGTGATGAGATCCTCAAAACCTGATGTGGCTTACACGTTTCAAGGGAGGACCCTCTTCCTCAGAACCAAAACCGCCTAGAACATTCACCTTCTCGCATACCACTCGAGCGCAAGAGAGATATTGTTGTGTTATGGAAACTTTTGATCAGGGACAACTATGTGATAATAAATGGCTTTATATGATCGCTATCCTTAAATAAAAGACGATTTTTTGGAATGTTTAATCATATTTTCAATGCCAGAGTAAGAAAATGTTTTGAGCACAACTGTAGAAGAAAGAGCACTGGGCAATGAAACTGCATCTTAACCACTTAAGCCCCGGAAGATTTTACCCCCTTCCTGACCAGGGTTTTTTTTTGCGTTTTTTTACTGCGTGACTTTAACGGACTATTGCGCGGTCGTGCGACGCTGTACCTAAACAAATTTCTCGTCCTTTTTTTCCCACAAACAGAGCTTTCTTTTGGTGGTAAAAAAGCAAAAAATTGGGAAGCAAACCCTGAACATGTATATCTAAAGCCGGTGCAGCTATGGACCAAGCAACATGTATATTAAAAAAGAATAGCACACACATGCAAAAGAAATGACTATCAAATATGGAGATAATCCATAAATAAAAATGGGGATTTAGTCCCACCATATGGCCATATCATGCTCAAGCCCACCACTGCGTCAAAGTACCCCATTATCAGTGGGTCCTACACTATCCATAAAAAAGGGGTGAATCCAGCCTCTCTAACCCTTGGAGACAACACTCCTTGCTGGGATAGATGTGCTAATGCACTGCAAAGGACTCCTCCTATATCTACTTGATAGTGGACTCTGATAGAGTACAGGTGTGTGTGGGGGGTGGGATGCTCAACCTCAGAAGTCTGGTCAGACCGAATACATAATAAACAAGCAAAAAATTGGGGGAGCAAACCCTGAACATGTATATCTAAAGCCGGTGCAGCTATGGACCAAGCAACATGTGTATTAAAAAAGAATAGCGCACACATGCAAAAGAAATGACTATCAAATATGGAGACAATCCATAAATAAAAATGGGGATTTAGTCCCACCATATGGCCATATCGTGCTCAAGCCCACCACTGCGTCAAAGTACCCCATTATCAGTGGGTCCTACACTATCCATAAAAAAGGGGTGAATCCACCGATAATGGGGTACTTTGACGCAGTGGTGGGCTTGAGCACGATATGGCCATATGGTGGGACTAAATCCCCATTTTTATTTATGGATTGTCTCCATATTTGATAGTCATTTCTTTTGTATGTGTGCGCTATTCTGTTTTAATATACATGTTGCTTGGTCCATAGCTGCACCGGCTTTAGATATACATGTTCAGGGTTTGCTCCCCCAATTTTTTGCTTGTTTATTAAGTATTCGGTCTGACCAGACTTCTGAGGTTGAGCATCCCACCCCCCCCCCCACACACACCTGTACTCTATCAGAGTCCACTATCAAGTAGGTATAAGAGGAGTCCTTTGCAATGCATTAGCACATCTATCCCAGCAAGGAGTGTTGTCTCCAAGGGTTAGAGAGGCTGGATTTTTATGGATAGTGTAGGACCCACTGATAATGGGGTACTTTGACGCAGTGGTGGGCTTGAGCACGATATGGCCAAATGGTGGGACTAAATCCCCATTTTTATTTATGGATTGTCTCCATATTTGATAGTCATTTCTTTTGCATGTGTGCGCTATTCTTTTTTAATATACATGTTTCTTTTGGTGGTATTTGATCACCTGTGCGATTTTTTGATCATGCGCTATAAACAAAAAAAAAATGTATATTTTGCAAAAATAACAATATTTTTCACTTTTTTTTATATGAAATTCCCCCCCAAAAAAATGTAAAAATCAAATTTTTTTAACATTTTCGGCCAATTTGTTTTATGCTACATATGTTTGGTAAAAAAAAAATCGCAAAAAGCGTATTTTGATTGGTTTGCGCAAAAGTTATCGCGTTTACTAACAAAGGGAAAGATTTTTGTCATTTTTGGTGTTTTTTTTTTAACGAGTAATGGCGGTGATCTGCGATTTTTTTTGTGGGACTGCGACATTGCAGCGGACAGATCGGACCCTTGACTGACATTTTTGACACTTCTGGGGGTACCAGTGACATTACTGCAGTAATCAGTGCTATACATATGCACTGTCACTGTAAAAATGACACTGGCAGGGAAGGGGTTAACTGTATTGGACAGGGAGGGGTTAAGTGTGTCCTAGGGGCGTGCTTCTAACTGTAGTGGGACATGGCTACTAGTGTAAAAACAGACATCAACGGTTCTACATAGTAGAACCGTCTGATCTCCATTTTTACACAGGGGAGAATGACAGGTGGCTTGTTTACATAAGCCGCTCCGCCTTTCTCCCGCTCTACCGACGATCGTAGTGTGACCGGCGGACATCGGGTCCGCTGGTCACACGCCGGGACTCCTCTGTGAACGAGCCTCAGCGGGCGCGCGCCTCAGCGGGCGCACGCCTCAGCGGGCACGCGCTCGCCCGCTATTGGCTCAAAACCCGGTGACAGGCTAGTGATGTAGATCTACGTCACTCTGCCTGGCTGGGGCTGACTGCCGCAGTAAATATACTGTGCGCAGTCGGCAACCGGTTAATGATTCACAATGCAGGGGTTATTGGAAGGCAATTTAGAGTTAAAGTAGAACTGTATGCAGGTATTAACAACCTTCAATAAAATCCAGTTATGTATCCATTAAAAGTAACCAAAGCACAGGCGGTCCCAGGGTTAAAAACATCCGACTTACAAACGACTCTTACTTACAAAGGGAGGGAGACAACAGGAAGTGAGAGGAAATCTCCCCCTAGGAAGGAAATTCACTCCTGTAAGAGTTCTCATGGGAAAAAGGTGTCTCCAATGAAGCTTTATCACTAATCCTTGTTTCCACAGCAACCCAAATTTTTCAAAATTCAGTTGTCATATGGACAGAAATCTTCTGAACAGGGGTACATACAGCAAAACAAATGGAACAGGGGTGTTAACCAGTGTTCCCTTTAGCCTGCGCGCATGCGCGGGCGCGCAGTGTGAATGAAGGTCCCGCGCAAGCACCTATTCAAACCGCGCAGCCGCAGACGTGGCGGCCGTGTAGCAGAGCGTGCGCCGCGAGAGCACGCCCATTGTGTGACAATAGCGAATGAAAATTCGCTATTGTCACACGGATCCTCCTCCTGGCCAATCAGGGAGCGGGTCCTCCCGCTTCCTGATTGGCCGAAAGGCCAACTTCATGCCATTGGCCGAGGAAGAGGCGCCGGGATTCGGGAGTCAGGAGGACTGAGGAGAGGCAGGAAGCCGGGGAATGAACTGAAGAGAAGCTGCCGCCCGTGACCGTGAGGTAAGTGCACGGGGGGGGGGGTAGACTCGCGGGGGGAACGCTGGCATCTCTACATTGATTTGGGGACAATGCTGTGGGCACTCTGCATTAATTAAAAACTGAACAAGTGGGTAACTCTATATGCAGCTTAACATACAGAAAAGGGTGTATTCATCAGTTCTGGAGGATCTCAATGAGGAACTTGCTTGCAGAACCATTACTAGACTCGGGACTGAAGAGTCTTTACATTGAAAGGGAAGACACTGGCATCTCTACATTGAAAGGTGGCACACTGGCATCGCTACATTGAAAGGTGGCACGCTGGCATCTCTACATTGAAAGGTGGCACGCTGGCATCTCTACATTGAAAGGGGGCACGCTGGCATCTCTACATTGAAAGGGGGCACACTGGCATCTCTACATTGAAAGGGGGCACACTGGCATCTCTACATTGAAAGGGGGCACGCTGGCATCTCTACATTGAAAGGGGGCACGCTGGCATCTCTACATTGAAAGGGGGCACGCTGGCATCTCTACATTGAAAGGTGGCACGCTGGCATCTCTACATTGAAAGGGGGCACGCTGGCATCTCTACATTGAAAGGGGGCACGCTGGCATCTCTACATTGAAAGGGGGCACGCTGGCATCTCTACATTGAAAGGGGGCACGCTGGCATCTCTACATTGAAAGGGGGCACACTGGCATCTCTACATTGAAAGGGGGCACGCTGGCATCTCTACATTGAAAGGGGGCACGCTGGCATCTCTACATTGAAAGGTGGCACGCTGGCATCTCTACATTGAAAGGGGGCACGCTGGCATCTCTACATTGAAAGGGGGCACGCTGGCATCTCTACATTGAAAGGGGGCACGCTGGCATCTCTACATTGAAAGGTGGCACGCTGGCATCTCTACATTGAAAGGTGGCACGCTGGCATCTCTACATTGAAAGGGGGCACGCTGGCATCTCTACATTGAAAGGGGGCACGCTGGCATCTCTACATTGAAAGGGGGCACGCTGGCATCTCTACATTGAAAGGGGGCACACTGGCATCTCTACATTGAAAGGGGGCACACTGGCATCTCTACATTGAAAGGGGGCACGCTGGCATCTCTACATTGAAAGGTGGCACGCTGGCATCTCTACATTGAAAGGGGGCACGCTGGCATCTCTACATTGAAAGGGGGCACACTGGCATCTCTACATTGAAAGGTGGCACGCTGGCATCTCTACATTGAAAGGTGGCACGCTGGCATCTCTACATTGAAAGGGGGCACGCTGGCATCTCTACATTGAAAGGGGGCACGCTGGCATCTCTACATTGAAAGGGGGCACACTGGCACCTCTACATTGAAAAGGGGCACGCTGGCATCTCTACATTGATTGGGGGCAATGCTGTAGTACTCTGCATTGATTGGGGGCAATGCTATGGCACTCTGCATTGATTGGGGGCAATGCTGTGGGCACTCTGCATTGATTGGGGGCAATGCTGTGGGCACTCTGCATTGATTGGGGGCAATGCTGTGGGCACTCTGCATTGATTGGGGGCAATGCTGTGGGCACTCTGCATTGATTGGGGGCCACAGAAAAATGATCAAACGTTGACCGGTCCGCGGCGATAAAAAGGTTGGGGAGCACTGCGCTCAGAAATTTTTTTATTTGCTCAGCCCAGTAAAAAATTAGAGGGAACATTGGTGTTAACCCTTCCCTATGCTATCCAATAAACATACAAATAATTTTTTTGGCTCGGGCTACACTTAAAAAATGTACCTGTCCCGACTTCCAAATAAATTTGACTTAAGAACAAACCTACAGTCCCTATCTTGTTTGTAACCCGGGGACCGCCTGTATTCTAGTACTGTCTTTATTTTGACCTCCTTTAATCTCTTTCACACAAGGACCTGGAACAGAGAGTGGTAGCAATATCAGCCAATCAGGGTCTTTCACATTGTACAGTGCTTCCAAAAATGATGCTTCCATCTAAAAATGTGAGTATACTTACAGGGGCATGAGTATTAGGATGTCTTTGCCAGTGAGTTGGTCCTCCTTTATTGTCAAGGGTGACCAAATTGTACTGATTACATATGGTGAAGTAGACTGAATTTAGGGATATATATGAATGTGAATCTGATCCCCTGCAGATTTTGTAAGTTTGCCCACTTACAAAGAAATGAAGGGTTTATACATTTTTCTATCATTGGTGTATTTTAAATGATAGAGACAGAATATCAACCAAAAATCCAGAAAAAACACATGATACAAATGTTATAAATTGACTTGCAGTTCAGTGAGTAAAATAAGTATTTGATACCCAAGCAAAATATGGCTTAGTACTTGCTGGAGAAACCCTTGTTGGCAAGCAGAGAGGTAAGACATTTCTTGTAGTTGGTTTCCAGGTTTGCACACATCTCAGGACGGATTTTGGTCCACTCTTCTTTACTGATGTTCTCTAAATCCTTAAGGTTTCTTGGCTGTCACCTTGCAACTTAAGTTTCAGCCCCCTCCACAGGTTTTCTATAGGATTAATGTTTGGAGACTGGCTAGGCCACTCCCTGGCCTTAATGTGCTTCTTCTTGAGCCATTCCTTTGTTGCCTTGGCGGTATGTTTTGGGTCCTTGTCATGCTGGAAGACCCACCCACGACCCATCTTCTGACTGGGAGGAGAAGGTTCTCATTCAAAATTTTACAATACATGGCCCTGTCCATTGGCCCCTCAATGCAGCAAAGCTAGCCTGTACTGTTAGCAGAGAATCAGCCCCAAAGCATAACGTTTTAACCTCCGTGCTTGACTGTAGAGATGGTGTTCTTAGGGTCATAGTCAGCATTTTTCCTCCTCCAAACACGGCAAGTCAAGTTAATGTTAAAGAGCTTAATTCTGGTCTCATCTGACCACAGCACTTTCTCCCAATCCTTCTCTGAATCATTTAAATATTCATTGGCAAACTTCAGACGGCCAAACCAATGGTTTGTTTGGTGACTGTGGTCCCAACTGCCTTGAGATCATTCACAAGCTCCTTCCGTGTAGTTCTGGGCTGATCCTTCACTTTTCTCATGTTTATTATTACCCCATGGGGCAAAATCTTGCATGGAGCTCCAGACAGAGGGTGATTGATGGTGTTTTTGTATTTCTTCCATTTGCGAATAATCCCTCCAACAGTTGTCTGCTTCTCACCAAGCTTCTTGCTGATGGTTTTGTAGCCCATTCCAGCCTTGTAAAGTTTTACAATCTTGTACCTGATGTGCTTTGACAGCTTTTTGGTCTTGCCCATGATGGTGAGGTGAATGGAAGAAAGAGATTCTGTGGACAGATGTCTTTTATACACATAACGAGTTGTCCTTAAGAGCACCTTCTTAACTTGACAGGACTAATCTGTGTACCACATGAGCACATACTGTAGCCAGTCAGTGGGAACCTGAATTGTTGGTTGGTAGGGGATCAAATACTTATTTTACTCATTGGACTGCAACTCAATTTATAACATTTGTATCATGTGCAATTATAGACCCTTCATTTCTTTGTAAGTGGGCAAACTTACAAATCGTCAGGGGTATCAAATAATTATTTTCACCACTGTATTCAGCCAATTGTCTAGTTTAGCTTTAGGGTAATTATACCAGAAATATTAATGCCTAACTCTAAGCACTCTTTTTTGAAAAAAGAAAGTAGGTGCAGCTTGTGTTTAAAATAAAAAAAGTGGCTGTGGCAATAATCATCTCCTCTATTGCACTGCCACACACAGTACCTCTTCTCAGCCACAAGATGTCCTCAAAGTAAATAAATATGCACCAAACCACAAAGTGAAAGAGTTTAAAGTGCCTTTAAAAATGCATTAAACTCAAAAGCAAACATTTAGGCCCCTTTCACACATGCTGTCCGTTTGTCCGTTTTTCATCCATCCCTTGACGGATGAAAAACAGACATCAATGTATCTCTATGTAAAAATGGATGACAACGGATGATCATCAGTTAACATCCGTTTTCATCCACTTCCGTCAATGTCCGTTTTTTTGAACGTATGAATGCCCTATTATTCATCCGTCAAAAAAACGGATCGGACGAAAAACGGATGACAATGGATGAAAAACAGATAACTGACGAAAAACGGATGAAAAACAGATAACAACTGATGAAAAACGGATGAAAAACGGATAACAACTGACGAAAAACGGATGAAAAACGAATAACAACTGACGAAAAACGGATGAAAAACGGATGAAAAAAGGATAACAACTGATGAAAAATGGATGACAACTGATGAAAAATGGATGAAAAACAGATGGAAAACTGATACATTTTGACGTGACTGAACTGATGAACTGATTGGACCGTATGTGTGAAAGGGGCCTTATTCTATTTCAGGTTTCCATTACTTAGATAAAACGACTGCCTTAACCACTTAAGCCCCGGAAGATTTTACCCCCTTCCTGGTATTTTGCGATTCGGCACTGATTGACTTTAACGGACAATTGCGCGGTCGTGCGACGCTGTACCTAAACGAATTTAGCGTCCTTTTTTTCCCACAAACAGAGCTTTCTTTTGGCGGTATTTGATCACCTGTGCGATTTTTTGATCACGCGCTATAAACAATAAAAGAGCGTAAATTTTGCAAAAATAGCAATATTTTTCACATTTTTTTATATGAAATTCCCCCCCAAAAAAATGTAAAAATCAAAATTTTTTAACATTTTCGGCCAATTTGTTTTATGCTACCTATGTTTGGTAAAAAAAATCGCAAAAAGCGTATTTTGATTGGTTTGCGCAAAAGTTATTGCGTTTACTAACTAAGGGAAAGATTTTTGTCATTTTTGTTGTTTTTTTTTTTAACGTGTAATGGCGGCGATCTGCGATTTTTTTTTTGCGGTACTGCGACATTGCGGCGGACAGATCGGACCCTTGACTGACATTTTTGACACTTTTGGGGTTACCAGTGACATTTCTACAGTAATCAGTGCTATATATATTCACTGTTACTGTAAAAATACACTGGTAGTGAAGGGGTTAACTTTATTTGAGAGGGAGGGGCTGTGTGTGTCCCTAGGGGCGTGATTCTAACTGTGATTGGCTGTGGCTTCAGCTGTATGTAGAGTGATCAACGGATCTACATAGTAGATCCATATGATCATCTCTCATACAGAGGGGAGAATGACAGGCAGCTTGTTTACACAAGCTGCCTGACTTTCTCCCTCTCCCCCGCCGATCGCAGAGTGGCCGGCGGACATCGGGTCCGCCGGTCACACGTGCGGGGGGGTCCGTGACCACGCGGGAGCGGGAGCGCGCCTCCGGCGGCGCGCGCTCGCTCCCTAGACCCTCACAAGCTAGTGACGTAGCCCTACGTCACTTTGCCTGTGAGGGGCTGACCGCCGCCGTAGATAGTCGTGCGGCGGTCGGCAAGTGGTTAATTTCCTTTTTTAGGCTTTTTCTTCCATTTTCAACTGGTGATCCAGCCAGTGAGTCTGTTGTTTATCAAAAGAACAAGCTCTCTAGCAGAATGTATCAGTTAAAAAAATGAGACAAACTATTTACCACTGGCAGGGGTGCTTACAATGATCAGCTTTTTTTTTTTTTTTTTAAACCTTTATTTCAGAAGCAAAGAAAAAACAGTTTTCTGCAACTGCATATAAAGCATAAGCTGGAGTTTACCTTCAAATTGTTAGTGTATTTAAATCTGCTAGTACATTAAACACTCCCCTTTCCCCCAGACTAACAATGCTGCTGGCCAAAGGTGCCCCCTGTATTCCTTCATCCAGAGTGGGGGAACTCTAATACAGGAGGTGTTTTACTGGCCAGATCACCAGGTGAAAACAGAGGGAAAAAAGAAAATGAATGCAGCCATAACATCTAATCATTGGCAATATGTTACATTTTTGGTTTTGGATTTAATATTGCTTTAAGGTCACATTCAGATAGATGCTACGTTCGGGGCTGCTTACCCACATGGCTTTCAAATTGAGACCAGTGGCTGTGCCCATGCTTGGAAACTAAGATGCAGAAATAAGGCACTCATTCATTGGCTATGGTTGTTAGTGCCTGTCTCACATCCTCCCATCCCTCCTCCCACCCCCAAGACAGAGGTCCATCACCCCCCCCCCAGAACAGAGGTCCCCCCTCTTCCCAGTATAGAACTCCCCCACCCTGTAGCACCCAAATATACAGATTTCCCCCACCTCCTAGTACCCAACAGTACAAAGAGCTCCCCCTCCTCCTAGCACCCCAATGCACATATCTTTCTCCACCTCCTAGGACTCTGCAATACACAAAGCAGCTCCCACCTCCTAGAACCCCCTGTACACAGAGGCTCCACCATCTCCTAGCACCACTAATACCCAGAGCTCCCCCACCTCCTAGCACCCCCAATATACAGCCCCCCATCTTCTAGCACCACCAATACACAGAGCTTCCCCACCTCCACCTTCTAGCAACCCCCCAGTACACAAATGCCCCCCACCTCCTAGCACCCCCCAGTACACAGAGCCCCCTACCTCCTAGCACCCCTAATACACAGAGCTCCCCCACCTCCTAGCAAAAACCCAGTACACAGAGGCCCCCCACCTCCTAGCCCCCAATATTCAGAGCCCCCATCTTCTGGTACCCCCATTACACAGAGCTCCCCCCACCTTCTAGCACCCCTAAGACACAGAGCTCCTCCCACCTCCTAGCACCCACCCCCAGTACACAGAAGCTTCCCACACCCTGACCCCCCCCCCCCCCCAGTACACAGAGCTCCCCACCTTCTAGCCCCCAATGTACACAGAGGCCTATCATCTCCTAGCCCCCAATACACAGAGCCCCCCACCTCCTAGCCCCCCCCCCAATAAACAGAATGACCCCTTTTTCCAGTGGCCACCTAGTACAGCGTTACTGCAGAACCCTCCATGCCTAACCTTCAGGCAGCTGCTTCTCCTGAACTGAGGAGGTGTGATGTGTCATATGTAAACACAGAATCAACACAGAAAGCTGCTGGCAGGGAGCAGAGGGGTAGTGCCAGTATAGAATACCACCGTACTCCGAAGGGAAAAAATCCCTTATGATAGGAGTGACACTTCTGTCAGTGGGAGGTAGAGAGAGGCAGCTCCCTGCTCCCCCCCCCCCCCACTGCATATACAGCCAGCGCCCAGTGCAGGTCTCCATTCTGCCCCCCCCCTCTAGTCCCAGCCCTGGGGCCACCTACCCTGAGAAAAAAAAGGACCATGTTCATCACGTGATATACCTAAACACTTCAGAAAAAGGTAAGTATAAAACATATTCTGCCAGTGGGGGCCTCTGGGAGGGACGTAGAGATCACTGGGAGGCACAGAATCAGATTTTTAAATAAATTTTCATAGTTTTAGATTTCAGCATTGTTCTAATTTAATGTACTAAATAAAAACAATATGAGAAATCATGATAAAAATAGCAGGGAAAATGCAGGCACAGAAGAAAGAGCTGGATGTTTCATTTATTCCAGTGTGGAAATGTCTGAAAATCTAGCTAATGGAATTCTACAGCTGACGTCGAATTAATGGACAATCTACATAATTGATGAAGGAAAATTTTGTTTCCATTGCCTTTCAGTAAATGTAACATCCTGGCCTGGCACTTCCTCAGAACCCTGCTCTTTTCTAACTGCTCCTTCCTGTTTTCTGTTGATTTACACAAGTCTAATGAAAAAAAAAAAAAAAAAAAAACACCATAAAAAAGCGTGGGAAAAATGTAAAAGGCTCAGTCTGGCCGGTTTTGTCATGTTTCTCGGTCAGCATTTTTCTATGCTTCCTGCAAGCGTCTCCACATTGATAAAAATATTCTTCCGATGACATCACAAGTGTTCTACAGTTCTGAATCACACATGATCTATTGTAAGATGGGAAGATGTGACTACAGAGCAGCCACAGATCAAAATATTCTTCCCAAGAAGCTGTTCTTATTTTGAATTTAGACTGGATGCATCATTTAAAGTCACAACAGGCGTTTTGTATTTTCTGCATCTTTTTTTTCTTTTGCATAGTTAGATGTGGGGAGAATATTTTGCTTTATATTTTGAAGCTGAACGCTGAGCAGATATAAAAACACAGGTTGATGCATTTAGAAATTCATCAAGAAAAGATTATGGCTTATAAAACTCTGTCACCAACTTAACCAATTCAGTACCAGCCTGTACATAATATATTATACAAAGTATGGCCAGCGCTCGGACCCTCTTATTAATAAATTCCAATACTACATAAAGTGCTCCAAAATATATATAATTTACACTAATATAAATATGCTCCAATCCAAATACATGTGCAAAAATGCAAATTTCAATATTATTATGTGCTCAAAAAACTGCAGATCATAGTGCATAAATAGAGTCCACAAATTAAGTGTCCATACAAAACATTCCACTTCTTGTGAGTAGAGATGGGTCGAACACCCTCCAGTTCGGTTCACAACAGAACTCTCGGGCATCGCAAAAGTTCAGATCTGACCGATGAACCCCATTAAAGTCTATAGGACCCAAACAGAAAAAAACAAAAGTCCCCATTTTGAAGGCTTATATGCAAGTTATTGGCCATAAAAAGCATATAGGGGCCCAGCTGCTGCCCTGGGGGACATGCACCAGTGCAAAAAAAAACTTTTAAAAAATATTTTTTTTAAAGGAGCAGTGATTTTTAAGATGCCTAATGTTAAACAAAAAAAAAAAGAAAATTCCTTTAAATATAGTGCCTGTGGGGTCCTCTTAATCTGCCTGTAAAGTGGCCCATCTGTACTGTGTATAGTACCTGCTGCAGCAAAACTGACATTTATAATGAAAAAAAAATTACATTTAAATTGATTTTCCCTGCAATATTCCATTATTTTGAAAACAATGGCTTGGGAAGCCTGTCTGTATGATGAGGCCACAATTTAGTGCACTCGGAAAAACAATACAGATTTTTTGGATAAATTCTGGTGTCTCTTTGCCAGACTTTGGATGGAAATAAAGTTTTGCACCACAGTCTTATGTGAAGAAGCCAAATTATTGTACACTCAGGCTAAGATTAACATTTTTTTTTAGATAAAGTCTGGTGTCTCTTTAGCAGATTTTGGATAGAAGTAACAGGTGCAGAAAAATTGGGCTTTGAGTGTTGTTGGTGCCTTAACACCGTAATCCTATAGAGGCACTCTTGGAGAAAGGAAGAACTGGTCTTGCTGTAAAAAAATCTAATTTGATGCCCTTGTCACACAGTTGCAGAAAAATTGGTCTTTGGGTGTTGGTGGTGCCTTTACCTTGATGAGTGCAAGAATTGACCTTTCTGTAAAAAAAAATAATAATAATTTGATGCCCCTGTCACACAGTTGCGGAAAAATTGGTCTTTGGGTGTTGGTGGTACCTTCACCCTATAACCTTCTAGAGGTACTCTTGATGAAAGCAACAATTGGCCTTGCTGTAAAAAATTGAAATTTGATACCCCTGTCACACAGTTCTGGAAAAATGTGTCTTTACATGTTGGCAGTGCCTTCACCCAGTAACCTTCTAGAGGTACTCATGATGAAAGATTTGGCCTTGCTGTAAAAAAAAGTAAATTTGATGCACCTAGATGCACCTGTTAAACAGGTATGGAAAACTTGGTCCTTGGGTGTTAATTGTGCCCATGAAACCTATACCAAAAAATGACTTCAAGATAAAATCAACATCCGCAAAGCTAGGCAGCCTAGAGAGTCTTGCAGAGATTTGAGATCCCAATAACACTTAAGTAACGACATCGGCATCAGGGGCTTGATAGCTGCTGCTAATCCAGGACTGAGTCATTTTGACAAATGTCAGCCGGTCAATGGAGTCTGTGGACACAGGCGCTGTTTTATCTGTCCCAAAACCTCCAGCAACACTGAATGCCCATTTAGAAAGCATGCTGGATGCAGGGCAGCCCAGCAGCTCAATTGCATACTGGGCAATTTCTGGCCAGTGGTCTATTTTCGTGACCCAGAAACCAAGTGGATCATCTACTGAAAATCTTTCCATGTCTGTTTTCACCCCTAGAAAATTGTCCACCACATGATGCAGACGCTACCGATGGGATCTTGAAGCTGACAGCCCTGGGCACCGAGGGGTAAAAAAACTTTGAAATATATCACTGAGGCGGCCTCCTTCTCCACCGCTCCTTCTTTGACCAACAGAAGCCTCAAAACTCCTCTTTAAGGTGTCCTCAAGATATTTCATCCTTTGCTCCTTCTGGCAGGATGAGTTCCGAGACTTTCCCCTTGTAACGATGGTCAAGGAGGGTTGCCAACCATTAATGATCCTTGTCCTTGATGCCACAAATTCTCTGGTCCTTTTACAGGCTTTAAAGAACAAGGGAGCCCTGGTATTGCAAGTTTGCAGAGGGATGAGAAGCAGAATCCTCGGTGTCACTGAGGATTACAGTATTTGGAACTGCCTCCTCCCAGCCACGTACTACTCCCAAGGTTTCTGGGGACTAAAAATCAAGACGTATGTCTTCCTCTGATTTTATGCCTCCAAAACTGACAGAATCCTCCTCCTTCTTCCTCTCCTCTTATGTGTTCTGTGGTGTTGAAAGAATGGTGTCTGCATAAAGCAGGCTTTCAGAGAAAAGGAAGTCCTCCTCTTCCTCCCGCTTCTCTCCCTTAAGTGCCCTGTCCATAATGCCACACAGAGTATGCTCCAGCAGGAACGCAAGAGGGATTTTGTCACTAGTTTATGCATTCTTTATCAGCAGCCATTGGCGTTATGGAAAAAAAAGCCGAGGTGCCCTGAGCCTGTCCTTGTGCCATACTCACACAGGTACTCATTGATGGCCCTCCGCTGCATGTGCAGCTGCTGCAGCATTGCCAAAGTTGATTTCCACCTGGCATGCATGTCACAAATCAGGCTGTTTACAGGCAGGTGGAATTCCTATTGAATTTCAGCCAACTGAACACTGGCTGTGTATGACTTCCTGAAATGGCTACTGACTCTTCTGGCCTGCTTTAGAAGATATTGCACCTGTTTAAAAAATGTTGCACCACCAAATTGTCAACTTTCCCTGTCAAAGGGCAGACAAGAGGTTAGTTCCAATATTGCACACCACCACTCCTGGCTTAAGTTGCTGTGGCATGAACCAGCTCTGGCCCAGGCCCTGCAGAGCTGAAAGAATCTCTGCTCCAGTGTGGCTCTTGTCCCCTGAAAATAAATAGTGCCTGGGAATCTGCCATTGTGGTACAGCAAATTCTGCAAATTCAGGGAAGGGGCAGCATCCACCAGATGCAAAGGCAGGAGTTGTAAAGCCAGCAATTTGAACAAGCTGAATTTGGATGCTGGAAATATGGGTGGCAGGGAGAGGAATATTTTTTTGTGCTGAAGCAGCTGGGGCAGAGAAACTTTGCTTTCTATACTCTACAGCTGGTGGTATGCTGCTGACAGATATGTTGCAAGGACCTTTGCTATCCCTTGTGTGTGGGTTTCAGGTGCTCTTGCCAATGAGCTGAGTGGCAGGAGGTTAAATGCCTTGTCAAGCATGTGATGCCCAAATGGCTGGCGTTTTTGCCATGCTCGATCTGCTTGTGGCAGAGATTGCAAATTGCAACAGTGCAATCGGTTGCACATGTGCTAAAAAAGGCCTTCACCGCTTAGCTGTGGGAAGTGGGCCGGGAGATAACAGCTCCACAATTTGATAGAATAGGGTGGCTGCTATCTACTCTTCCATGATGCCTTCCTCTAAAGGACATCCTGCCTCGTTGTGGTTATTTCTCCCTCACATTCCTCCTCTGCTCTATCTGGGACCCAAGACGTGTTAGTAACCTCATCATCAGCATCCCCTCCATCCTCATCATCACTGGAGCCAACTTGGCAATACACTGTGGCTAGGGTAACATGACTGACGATTTGTTGTTTATCAGTGTTCTTCCCTCTCTGTAGGCTCATGTTAGTCTCTTCCTCTACCTCAGAACCAACATCAGATTCAAGTAATGCCTGTGCATCCTCAATAAGCAAACCGCTGACGCTGTGTTCAAATAATTCAGCTGACTCCTCCATGTATGATGCTGGGGCAAGGGCAGGAGTAGCTGTGGACAAGGAGGCAGAATAAGCCACTCTGGCAACTGCGGTGGACTGCGTGCTAGTGCCAGCTTTGGTCATAGAGAAGAAGAAGGATGAGGATGGTTTAGTAAGCCAGTCCACCACCTCCTCAGCATGCTGTGACTGGATAGCATGGGTAGCATCACTAAACAAAGGCAAAGGTGCTCTGCCTGAGGACGGACCACGTCCACCTTTGCCTGTGGACACAGATGCTGCTGGCCCCTTCATAGTGGCATGGGAACGTCTGCCTCTCCTTGTTGGTCTCCCCGACGTGATGGGGGGGGGGGTGGGGAGGGGCTTATTACCCAAATGTTATAGATACTGGAAAATGTGTAGTTGGATGCAATTTATTGAATGAAAAGTGGTGTTTTGTGCACTTGAAATTGAAGACTGACACTGACATAAATGTAAAAAAATAAAAAAAAATAAAAAAGGGGGAACACGAGCGTTGCAGTCAGAAAGACTGCATCTGACAATAATAAAAATAGGGGGCAGGCAAGGGACAAAAAAAAAGACAAAAAAAACGCAGCAACCAAAAAAAAAAAAAAAAAGGGTATACAGCACTGTATACCACACTAAATGTTAAGTAATGCTGTGTTAAACACTGCACTACACTAACACATTGCACTGACACACTTTTCTCACACACTGTACTAACACTAAACTGATACTCTACACTCTGCCCTGCTCTATCTACCTCCAACTTCTCGCTGCAAAGGCTTCCTATGGGAAGGAACCTTTTATATAGTGTGAGGTGGGACAATGAGTACTGAGCCATGATTGGAGAAAGTCATCATCGCTTTGTCCAATCAGGGCTCTGACAGTTGTTATTGGCAAAGCCTTACACATGACCAGTAGTCAGGTACAAGGCTTCATCCAATTAGGGTCTTAGAATGCACTGTGAAGCGCATAGTGGATTATGGGGTGCTCGACGGGCAAACATCCCGCCTAGCTACCCGCAAATTTGGATGTTCACCAAATGGGCAAACAGGCTAATACATTGCGGACATGCTTCTCCATTTCTCTAAACTTCAGAAAAGCCAAAAGAAATAAAATCTTCACTGAATGTTCTATTAGTAGAAAACATTTCCAACTAGTGTAGGATCTCTTCACCTTACAATCTTTTCCAGTTAGTTACCTTGACTCACCGCCTTGCAAGTGCTCTCTAGATCACCATATTCGTCTATGTTACGATCTCAAATATGTGACACCATTTTAGAGCTCAACCCATAGTTTTAAAAACACTGCCATAAAGGCACTTCCAACTTCTTTCTTTTCTTCTCCATTTTCTTTAATTCAGTACTATGGCCAGCACCTTAATGTTAGCCTATCACCGTGGTTACTATTACCAAGACTGAAGCATAGTAGGTGGACTGAAGTCAGTTTTTACTTTCAGGTCTCTTGGTGTCCTGTAGAACCTAGCAATGAATTAAAACCAGCACACAGAGAAGTGTCATAAATCACTCCATCCAAGTAACACTGTGATAGAACAGTAATCTGTCCCATCTTCAGTGCTCAGTCTGCTGCAAACCTTTTGAACTATCGCACTTGGCTGCCCCGGATTACAGGTGCAGGGGTCACAAATATACTGTAGACCTGTTGCAGACACTATGCTAAACAAAGGGTAAAGTGAGGTAGGTGGCGCTGCCTATAGGTGATGAATAAATATGCAATAAATATGGGAAGGAATGTGTCTTCGCACTGAAGGTAGCGTAGCTACGTCATTTCCGCCCCACTGGAACTATGCTAGACAAGAGACAGCCTGATTTGGGACTTAAAATGTGGCTAATTCTCTTGATATGTTTCCCCTTGTGTTCAATAAAAAATAGATAGAGACTACAGTTGTCAAAAACTTCAAATGTTATTTCTTTGCAATAGGGTAATATGAAGAAGCTGTAGAAGAAGATCTCCAGTAATCCTATTTGATCTTTGTATGATTTATCTGAAGTCTGCACTGAAGTACATTTCCAATTTCAGGCATCTTCAGTAGGGATGAGCCAATGGTTTGACCTGAACCAAGATTTGGACAGAACATTTGCCTTTTTAGTCCTCTGTTTGGCTGGAGCCGAGCATCAAATATAGAAGTGGTATTTCTACCACTTCTATATCAGACAGCTTCCTGCTGTCAATGGTTCTCAAGGAAGCAGCAGGTGTTGGCACTCACTGCTTCCCCAGCGACTGCTGCTGTCACTGGCACAATGGGCACATGTGTTTGCGAATCCTTGTCTATGTAAGCAAAGGGGCAAGGATAGCAGTGAAATCGCTGCCCAAATATGGTCACTGGCCATATTTGGGCAATGACATTTGCCAAATATGGCTATGGCTATGGCCATGTTTGGTCAATGATGTCACTACTATCTCCACCTCTTCACTTATGTACAGCAGCTGATACGAGCTCAGGGAGCTGTAATATGGCGAGCAGTACTGTCAGGATTGGTTGTGTGTGCTGGGCCCGTGGGTTTTTAAAATTTTGTCAGTGGGCAAATGGGTCAGAGTGGGGCAGAGGTCCTTATCCTCATCATCATGGGGACAACGTGCTTTGCTAGGGGGTTCTCTCCTGGCAAGGCATCCCCAAAATGTTGAGGGCATGTGGCCTGCCTAGTTTTTACTATAAACACATAATGAAGTGCAGTGCTGTTAAAAAGTAAATAAAATGTAGTAATCTACTGTATGTAATTAAAAATAGTGTGAACATACTGCACGTTACATACAAAACATATAACTCAATGTAAAAATGTGCAAATGTCCATGCTATGGTACTACTCAGTGTCACACAGAACACCCATTTAAAAAGTAATACATGTTTCAATATAATTTATAAATAATAAATAGTGCAAGAATGTCCTTAAAAACATCAACAAGTATCCATGAAAACTGAACAATCTTCTTATGTGTTCAAGCCTCACATATGATCTCCCACCACCTAGTTTCACTCCAAATGATCACCTGGAATACAGACCCCTACAAAATAAAAGGGGGGTCAGTAAGTGCTTAAAGAGGTTGTAAACCCATACAACTTTTTTTTTTTTTGCAACCTGTAAGAGAAACACATAATGAGCTTGTATGCATCGCATACTAGCTCATTATGAAATACTTACCTTAGAACGAGCCCCCGCTGTGCCACCCGCTTACCTGCATGACGGGCAATATGTCCAGTCGCTTGTCTTCCGGGATCGCGGCATCCAGCCATCTGATTGGCCGGAGCCATGGTGACGTCACTCCCGCGCACGCACGCCACGCGACAGTCACGGCACGGGGCTCTGAAGAAACGGCACCAGCGGCCGTTCCTTCAGAGCGCATGCGCCATTGATGTCACTGGCTGCATGTAAGGTAAATATCTCCTAAATGGTACATGTTTAGGAGATATTTACAGTACCTATAGGTAAGCCTTATCATAGGCTTACCTATAGGGAAAAGTGTCAGAGGAGGGTTTACTTCCTCTTTAATATATAAAACTGGCGAATGCAACCATCTCCACACACGATCACGATTTGAAGGGGTTCAGAGTATCTTAAAGGCCACGCTTTATCTACATCTACTAATCTATCTCATACCTACTTGCCAAAGGATTTGTGAAATTTGTAAACTGTCTTTATGTTTGTGTGTTTTTATATATCTTACCTTTCCTTGAGGCCCCTTTCACACATACGGTCCGTTCAGTTCATCAGTTCAGTCACGTCAAAATGTATCAGTTTTTCATCCGTTTTTCGTCAGTTGTTATCCGTTTTTCATCCGTTTTTTGTCAGTTATCTGTTTTTCATCCGTTGTCATCCGTTGTCATCCGTTTTTCGTCAGATCCGTTTTTTTGACGGATGAAAAATAGAGCATTCATACATCAAAAAAAAACGGACATTGACGGAAGCGGATGAAAACGGATGTTAACTGATGATCTTCCGTTGTCATCCGTTTTTACATAGAGATACATTGATGTCCGTTTTTCATCCGCTTCCGTCAATGTCCGTTTTTTTTAATGTATGAATGCTCTATTTTTCATCCGTCAAAAAAACGGATCGGACGAAAAACGGATGACAACGGATGAAAAACGGACAGCATGTGTGAAAGGGGCCTAAAAGAAAACCAGCTAGGAGTAAAAATGGTCTCATTATCAAATTACCATTTAGTATTCATGTGCTGTGCTAAGAATCAAAAAAGTGTACTCACTTTGCATTGGCACAATAATCATTAGCAGTTTTCTTTTTAGTGATGTTTATAAAACACATGATAACCAAGGCAGATGAAATGTGTTATAAAATGATTTAGTCAGCTCCAGTATTTCAGCAGATAAAGAAAGCAGACCCCCTCCGCTCAGGTCAAAGCCATTTCCGCTTGTCCTCCTCTTTTCTCTCAGTTCACTCCCTTTCTACACGATTCCCCCTCTCCCACTCACAGATACTGCTTCATGCAGAGTTATTATTTATATAAAAGGGAGGACAGACAACATGAGAATGATAACTCTGAGCTGTGCTTCCTGCCCTGGGATAGAAGGGCTTCCTTTTTTTTTTTTTTTTTTGTATCAGATTTTATTTTAGAAAAATGTTCCATTCCTAAAGACAACACAAACAAAACATACAGAACACGCCACACAGGACATCACACAATGAGAAATAGAAAGAAAAAAAATACTGTTAAAGGCAAACAAACATGTTTGTAAGCACATGGGTAATTACAATTAGAGAGTGATATCAGCTATACCTGACCTTCAAACTATCTATAAAAAAAGAATACCATATAGCCGTAAACATAGCACCAATATTTAAAACAAAAAGTAGCCTATTTGGATACTGGGCACATAAACTCAAGCCATTGTGATCAGATAGCATCAAACTTTACGCTGAATTTCTTAGCAAATATGTATGTTTTTCAAAATAAAATAAGCCCCTTAACCAGTTGATTTTGCACAGTGGGAGCCGAACAGCGGATCCCACGGACTCGATGTCCGCCGTCACCCACTGATCTTTTGGTACACAGGCAGATGTAAACAAGGCAGATTGTGTCAGTGTTACCTCCTGCAGGTATCCCTCAAGGGTGATTAGATCAGCTGGTTGCACTAAGGAATCAGGACACAAACGAATAAGGCTCCATGTACACGGGACGTTGTTAAAAGTCCCTTTGAATGCTGGAATTTTTAGGACGTTTGAAACGTGCGTTCGGTCGCGTTTGTACCCGCATTTAGCAGGCGTTTAGCGGCGTTTGCGGGCGTTTGCGTTTAGAAGCGTTCCTAGAGGTCAAAAAACTTATTCCCCTTTAAAATGGAAAAACGCGAACGCTAAACGCGGGTCATCGCGTTCAGACGCGTTCGGACGCGTTCAGACGCGTTTGTGCGTTTGAAACGCCGGGAAACACACGTTCGAACGCAAATAATTGCGTTCTAAAAAAAGTCCCTGAACGCAACTGCCTGCAAATGACTGTAAACGACCTGGTGTACATGGACAGATAAGATAAAATGTAGATGGGTTCAGGGGCTTCTGAAAAAAACGCCCAACTGCTCCTAAACGGCCATTTCCAGCGTCCCGTGTACATGGACCCTAAGGTGCAAATACATTTAATAAGCAAGTGACATATTCCAATAGCAACACCAGTGGACAAAAACAAATAACCAAAATATAAATGTAACAGCAAACCCCAATAGTGACCTAACAAACTAACTACACAAGGAGCAAAGAATAGCAAGACAGAACTGGAACAGGAGACAAGGAAAGCGAGGAGCCAAGTACAGAAGCAGGGTACAGGGAACAGAGCTCAGAATAAGGGTACAGGTTACAGGATACCGGTATAGGATACAGGTTCAGGATCCGGCTCAGACAGGGATACGGTTAGCAGAGAAGGGTTCAGGATATGGCTCAGAGAGGGATACGGCTAGCAGAGAAGGGTTCAGGATAAGGCTCAGACAGGGACAAGGCTAGCAAAGAATGGGTTCATGATAAGGTTTCAGGACCAAGCTCAAACAGGGACAAGGCTAGCAAAGAATGCCGAAGCCCTGAACCTTAGTGACAGGCAGGCTTATATTCCCACAGCAGTTCTCCTCAGGTGCAGCCTAATTAAAGGTACAGTCCAGCAGCAGGGAAACACCTGCTGGTGGGCCCTGGAACTGCGCCCTTCAGTTACCGAAACAGCAGAGCCACCAGCAGGTGACCGAAGTAATAACACCGATACTGACAGATTGCTGTTCTCTCAGTACAGAAGGCATGGATCCTGTGTCTCTGCAAAGCAGGGACACCGATCCATGCCTTCCACTAGTAAAAGCACACTACACTAAAACTCTAGCTAGGCATACAGTTAACCCTTTGATCGCTCCTTATAATAGCCCCTTTGCCAGCCAGTGTCAGTGCATATTTTTAGCACTGATCACTGTATTAGTGTCACTGGTTCCCAAAAAAGGGCCAAAAGTGTCAGCTAGTGTCCAGTTTGTCTGCCGCAATATCGCAGTCCCGCTATAAGTCGCTGATCTCCGCCATTGCTAGTAAAAAATAAGTAAAAATCCCATATGTATATATATATATATATATATATATATATATATATATATATATATATATATATATATATATATATACCAAGGTTTGTAGACGCTGTAGATTTTGCACAAACCAATCAATATACACTTTTTGGGATTTTTCCTTACCAAAAATATGTAGCAGAATACATATCAACCTAAATTGATGAAGAAATATGATTTTATTTTGTTATTATTTTTTATTGGATATGTTTTTATAGCAGAAAGTAAAAAATATTATGTTTTTTTTTTTTTTTCAAAATTTTTGACCGTTTTTTTGTTTATAGCAAAAAAAATAAATAAATAAGGCAAAGGTGATCAAATACCACCAAAAGAAAGCTCTATTTGTGGGAAAAAAGGACAATATTGTATTTTGGTACATTGTCGCACGACACTTGTCAGTTAAAGTAACTCAGTGCCGTATCGCAAAAAAAAAGCCAACCACCTCCGCCCAGTGCCTCTGGAGTTTAGGGCACTGCCAGAAGAGGAATAAGGGTATCAGTATTGCCAGGGCTGGGTCAGGTCTCAAGTCTATGGCATAAAAGAATTTGAGAGTTCTTTACACCCTATGGAGAATAAAAATCTGGAGTTAGTCTATGCAATGGGGAAAAAGAAGCAAGAGGGAGGGAGTGAAGGATCTCCTCCCAGACCTCCTCAGAGATTGGGCCAATATCCTTTTCCCACCCTGCAATGGAAGGAATAGTACATTTCAATAGAAATGTATGTAGCAAAGCCATATACCTTTCAGAAATAAGACCCTTGGTTGAGGTTGCGGGTACAATTTTATCCAGTGCAGGAGTGGGAGAAAAAAAACACTGCAGTTGAGGAAAATTGGGCTTGTAGCTTAAGCCACAATTAGAAAACTGATAAAACCACTTTGGATGTAGGGAAAGTCTGTTCTCAGCTGCCCATATATTTTAAGAGAAACATTATCGTATAATTGGACTAAGGTAGAAACCCCAGCTCTCTCCCATCTCTGAAAGCCCTCAAGGATAGAAAGCCTATGGTTTCCTCAAATAGAAGTATATCTAGCAGGAGAGGAAATCTCTATCATTTTCTTAGCAGCATCCCACACCTTGCACATTAGCCCTGAGGTGGGCAAAGTGGGTATATGAAACACCCCCCAATACCCCTTCCAAAACAGTGGTGGCCAACTTCTAAATGCATAGGAAAATAACTTGGAGAGAGCTCAAAATTCCATCCTGAAAAATGCTGCAGTTGAGGAGCAAGAATATATATCCTTGGATTAGGTGCTGCTAGTCCTCCAGAGGATATTGTAGTACCTCAAATTTTATACGAGGGTCCTTCTTTTGCCAAATTTATTACCTAACTATGCCATTAATCTTAGTAAAAATCTGCATGGGTATCCAAACAGGAGAATTATAAAAAAAAAAATGCTGAGGCATCCATATCATTTTATGGCATCCAAATGATCTTAATATGACCTACTACAGAAAGGGGTGACTCACTCCAGATTTTACTTCGAGTTTGGAATCTAGACAATAATGGAGCAATATTATCTGGTATGAGCGCTGGGAGGAGGCAGATATAGATATACCCAAATACTTTATAGAAAACACAACCTTAAGGCAAGATAGTGTAGAAGGTAGGGAGACTGGTAAAGTATCTAATGGCAGAAACATGGATTTCTCCCATTTTCTCTAGGGCACCTCTAACGAAACCTCTAACATCAGAAGTTTGCAAGAGGCAGGCCAGGGGCTCTATGGCAATGACCAAAAGCAGGGGAGACAGTGGACACCCCTGCCTAGTGCCACAAAAAAAGTCTAAAAGGGGGAGACTGGAGGCTATTACCCTAATTGAAGCCCAAAGAGCATTATACTGTACAATTAGCAGATCCATTGGCAAAAGATGGAATTAAAACCACATTTTTCAAGTATGGCCCATAGATATCACAATTCAATACTATTAAAGACCTTTATGGCATCTAACACCAAAAAGACACAATCCGTATGATTCCAAACCGGTACCTGCATGTTAAAATTGGCCTGCCTGATCTTAACAGTCGTTGATATGTAAGGCATAAAGCCAGCTTGATCAGGATGAATAATGTGTGTGATAACCTTGTTCAGCCTAATGGCAGTAAACTTGGTGAGTATTTTAAAATCCATAGATAATAAAGAAATAGGTCTCTAAGACTCAGGGTATAGAGGGTCTGTGCCTTTTTTTAGGTATAATTACTATGACGGCCTCACGGAAGCCGACCCACAGAAAAAGCCTCATAAAACATATTTAAAAGGGCCGGAAGCAACACAGTATTTTTTGCAAATCTCCATAGGGAGACCATCAACCCCTGGGGCTTTAGACTTAGGGAAGCTGTCTACATTTTTCTGGGTTGGAGTCGGAAAATTATTAGTTTGCTGGAGTATAGTCCCAATCTTTGGCAGCAAATAAAAATGCCCAAGTATGAGCAGACTCTTCATAAAGTAAATGTATGCACAAAAAAAAAAAATAAGAAAAAAAATGTGGAGGGGCTTCCACATTCTTCACATTCCTTGTACCAGCTGGTCCCACCACTGCTCAACTTCAGTTCACCTGCTAATCAGGATGACGAAGTTGTGTCTGCTTTCCTTCCCAGACTGCCTGCACTCCTGCTCCACTCTGCTATTTAAACATTCCCATCAATCAGTGGCAAACAGTTCCCGGAAACCTATGAAATACAGGGGAGCTGACCTTCAAACACCATAAAGGGAGCATAAAAAAACACTAGTTAATAAAAAAGCTGCAAGAATACAGTATTTTGCAATAATAAGGTCTATGATTATCACTAGAGGCAAGCCTCCAATGCGTTGGCATGATCTATTCAGTAATTTTGATGACTTGATAAATGCTATTCGAAGGTACTTCTAAATTTTAAATTTTAGAATAATGTTATATCACAAATAAAAACCACATTAACTGTTAGAAAATGTGTTCGTTCAACAAATTTTTTTCTCATAACTATGGTCAAAAACAAACATTAAATTGACCCCACCAGTGAATCGAAATTAAAACAAACGTTCTTAAAATGAAACATTTCAAAGTTATAATAGTGTAAAGCCAGCTTTACAAATTATTTGATTTGGTTAATAAGTGCCTAAATGCAAACAATTCTTGAAATCATTGTGTCATTTCAAACTTGTAATTAAAAATTGAACAGCAAGTGAAAATGTGTGGTGATTACTGAAATAATAATAATAATAGTAATAATAATAATAATATTAATAACAAAAAACAACTTTATTTTATGTAGCACCTTTAAAGGTAGCTTCTCAAAGTGCTTTGCAAAGACAAGAGAGACGAAAACACAAGAAATAAACAGGATAAAACAAAAGGGACAATTACGTGAAAGCTTTTCTAAAGAAAAACGTTTTTAGATTTGATTTGAATTATATTAGAGAAGATGACTCTGATGTTCTTTGGAAGTGGATTGCAGAGAAGGCTCTGTCTCCCATCGAGTGTAGGTGAATAAAGGGGACACACACAGAAGACCAGAATTTGAGGAGTGGAGGTTGCGAGGGGCGGTATTAGGTTGATAAAAGTTTAGACATATAATAGGGTGCCAAGCCATGAAGAGCAATATAGATTAGCAAGACGATCTTAACGTCTATGCGAAATCTGACAGGTAGCCAGTCCAAGGACTCCGGGATAGAGGATAATATGGTCACTTGTACCAGACCTAGTCAGGATTCTGACTGCAGAATGATGTGCATATAATAGTCAATAAATAGTGGATTTAGGTATACCAGCGAGTAGATCATTGCAGAAATCAAGTCGGGAAAACACAAATCTATGGATCAGCTTTTTACTTACAGTGTATGGTAGCATATGATGCAGTTGAGGAATGCTTCTCAAGTGGAAAAAAGATGTTCTGACAACATTTTGTAGACATGGATCAAAGGTTAAACAAGCGTAAAGTATCACCCTTAGATTTTTAAATTTAGACTGAAGCTCAAGTACAGTGCCATTTTTAGAGAGCTTACCAGAACTGTCCTTACATAATTGATGGGGGCACCAATAAGCATGACGTCAGTCTTGTCACAGTTTGATTGAAGGTGTAATTGAAGGTAATTGATGTGGGCCATTCAAATGTTTAAATCACAAATACAGTTAGATAGGAGAGAAGCAGCCAAATCAAAATCTGGTTTAGTGTGGATGTATATCTGAGTGTCGCCAGCATAGAAATAATAATTGAGCCCATGTCATCTAAGCAGTTGACCAAGTGGAAGCATGTATATGCTAAGAAGTAAGGAACCCAAATTGAGCCCTGAGGAACCCCAAACTTGACTGGGCCAACTTCAGATTGGAATCTGCCAAGAGAAACAAAGTGAAAGCGATCAGTAAGCTATGACTTAATCCATTTTAGAGCCAATTCTAAGACTCCAAATATGGTTTCAAGACAAGAGAGTAAAAGATTGTGGTCTACAGTATCAAAGGCACAACTAAGTTCCTGTAGAATAAGAATAGTTAGTGAGCCGGTATCAGAGCTAACAGAAAGTCATTAGTGACTTTCACCAAGGTGGTTTCTGTGCTGCGCAGTTGCCAATTGGAGGTTATTTAAAGTCAGATGGTTATGCAACTGAGATATCACAGCCTGCTCAAGGACCTTGGCAAGTTAGGTATGGGGTGGAAGTTGTTAAGCCCCTTAGACCTGGCCGGTCCTTTAAGGAGTTTAGAATGGCGGGAGGTCAGGTGGGGCTTATGGTCATGTGACCACCGATATAGGCTGTCACAGCAGTCACACGACCGGAAAGTTCCAGATCGCAAGAAGCGAACGGGAGCTTTTCGTTAGCTGTCGGGAACTGTCCCGGGAGAGCGCAGGGCGCACGCTCTTGGCACAGCTCTATCAGCGCTATGGCCCAGCCATCAAGACACTGCATATTTGTGTGGGGTCGGTGCAAAAAGGTTGTATTGTCCAGAGCTATGTTGGTTTTTTTGGTACCGGGGTGAAAGCAGCAGTTTTGAGGAACGTTGATACAACACCGGTGCAAAAGGGATCATTTATTATATTGAAAATGTGGCATAGAGAACTAAAACAAGATTTAAATAAATGGGTGGGAATGGGATAAAGTATGGAAGATGGAAGATTTCATATTGGAGTCCATATTAATCAGGGATGAAGAGTCAAATAAAGAAAAGTGGGACAGAGAATAACTGGTAAAACTGGGTAGGTCAGGAAGTAATGTGGAAGAAACATGTGCTGTGGTAAGCAGTGTTAATTTAGTAAAAAAAAACATTTTTTCAAAATTATCGTCAGCGGCCTTTTTACAGTCACAAAAACTAAACGAAAATTACACCACGTTTTCATCCACTGACGAAAACAATGATGAAAATCAAATCCTTTTAATAATCCTTTTACCCTTGTGAACTTCCGGTTTCCACGGAGGAGCTCCGTGCTTAGCAGTTAGCAATATGGAGCATCACAGGCCTTCTCAAATGACCGTCCAGAGCAGCACTGTGACTGTTTACAATACAGAACCCCCCCCCCCCCAGACCACTGTCCAGAGCACTATTTGCATTATAGGTATCCTCTTACCACTGGCATCCAGAGCACTGTGCATTACAGGCCTCCCCTCAAACCACCATCCAGTACTGTGCAGCATTACACCAAAATGATGCCTAAACCTGCATCCCTGTATAACCACTCAAAGTCCAGCGACGTACCAGTACGTTGCTGGTCCTTGTTGGGCATATCTTGTAATGTTCGATCGATGTGGATGAAGAAACCTCCGCCAGAAAGTGTGTGGTATGCCCACCATTAGATTGCCCTGCATCCACCCACTTCTAATGATGGGCATACATGCAATGTTCTTTTTTTGTTCAGCTCATGAGCTTAACTAAATAAAAGAACTTAACAGATTCCTCCATTCACATTGATCCATGAGGACTAAAATCTCCGCCAAGAAAAGTGTAAAAAAATAATATGGCGAAACATAAGGGAGATCTGCCCTACATACACCCCATCCCCTATGCTTTGCCATATATGCTTTCTTTTTTAACTGAGGTGGTGAAATCACCTCCTACAGTACTGCAATCATTGATTTACATGCGCTGAAAGCAACAATGCAACAAACAGATAAGTGCTGCAGCTGATGGGCGTACCTGGTCAGTAAAATTACAACTATTTTTGGCTTTTTTATTTTTTGTTATTTTTTTAACATTATTTTAGTTTTTTTACCTTTTTTACACTTTTTTGTAACTGTATTTAGCACCCTACAAAGTAGGTGCTAGGTAAAAGTTTAGTGGGCCTTGTCTGCTTAACAGCAGGGCCATGTTTTTAGTCCGGTTGTCATGGTTTCCAGGTGTGGCTGTTGAGACTGGGGAGTCTCCCCTCTGTGCTCTATGAGAGGGCTCTCATTGGGCAGTGGAGGAAACCCGGCCAATGGCACACTCAGGCTTGTATCTACCCCAGAAAGGCAGATTCTGCCACACAGCATTCTGGGAGTGGGTATAAGTTTGAGGGGAGCGCATGACGCAGCGTCTTTGGCGGGAAGCAGAGTCCCAGGAGGGAGAGTACGGCTGTCTCTCCTCCTGTCAGCTGGATCGAGTGTCTGAGAGGACGGAGTGAGCTGAGCTGAGCTGCAGAGAGGATCAGGTGTGCAGTGGACCAGCGGAGCAGAGGGGGTCCAGTTTAAGGAAAGCATTCCCAATTCATGAGTACTGTAAACTGCCCCTGGGGGTCTGCCTAGCAGAGGGGACCACTCCGGTGAAGGTCCAAGGTGTAAAGGGGGTGCCAGTGAGGACCCTGAAGTTCAGAGGGGGGTGCCTAGTAAGAGGACCCAGAAGTGTAGAGGGGGTGCCTAGTGAGAGGACCCTGAAGTGTAAAGGGGGCGCCAGCGGTTGGGCCCTGAAGAGTTAAAGTGTACAGCGTGCAGTGTGCAGTGCAGCAGCACAAGCAGTTACAAAGAGCTACTTCAGTCAGTGAAGGGCTGGAGGGAGCTGTTTACAGGACTTTTGAGCTAACCAGAGTGTCAGGAGTCAAGTCTCAGTACAGTCCAGGACTTTTTGAGCTAACCAGAATGTCAAAAGTCAAGTTCAAATACACGTTCAGCAAATCAGTATTTTACAAGCGCCAGCAAGCGTTGGTCGGCATTCAGCTGGCGTCAATACAGCGCTAATAGGCATTTTTCTGCAAAGTGTCCCAGTTGTACCTAGTTGAGCCAGAGGAGTATCCCACTCATTCCCTTCTCCCATCCCTATGATCAAATAAACAAAACAAACCAAAGATGCCGGAATGGTTATTGTCTCCAATCTCACACTTGGGCATTCAGCTTAAATGGGCTGAAGGTGTCACCGGTAATAATGGCAGACCCACATGAGGACCAATGCCTGGAAAACCTACTACATGTAAAAAAACTTGAAACTTTCCAGACTAGGGTCTCTCAAAATGTGATAGCCATCTAACTTCTTTTAAAACTCTGTGTGAATGTGTGCCCTAGACTGTGCCATGCTGTACCCTATACTAATAATCCACTAGTGTGTGGTAGCGACAGAAACAGTCCCCAAAGCAGAGACCAAGTTGGCCAAGACAGGAGGGACAAAAATAGCAGGTGTCACACCTATATCCGCATTTGCCACAGACACAACATCTTTTTTGGGGTACTCTTTGGGTAAGGGTACCAGGGAGGACACCAGGAAAATACCTCTCATGCAGCTGGCTCATTGCATCTGGATTGGGTAATTGTGCCACAGCACCTTCTAGAAACAAAAGGGCAGTGATGATCTCTTCCTTGAATTTTAGGAAGGAACTACTTCTTTCTAACGCTTTGTGTAAGCATTGAACAGAGCCAATTGGAATAAATATACATAGACTTTTTTGTACCAGCATCTGGCCAAGTACGACGTCTTCAACTGGTCATTGAAGTCCACCCCTCCCATGTTAAGGTTGTACTCATAGACACAGAGGGGCTTTTCAACAACACCAGTCGCCGTTGCAGGTTGGACTGTCGTATCTGCGTGAATGGAGGACAAAACATAAACGTTCCATTTGTCTTTCCACTTCACTAAAAGCAATTCATTTATTTTCAAGCAGGCTCTCTCCCCCTGACTAAGTGGGGCATTTACAAGCCATTGGTGGAAGCCCCAGCGATTATGTTGCATGGTGCCACATGCGTCAATTCCAAATTCAAAGAGGTGTCTAAAAAGTGGCACACTTGTATAATAATTGTCCACGTATAAATGGTACTCCTTTCAAATAGGGGTGACACCAAGTCCAAAACAATCTTGCAGCTGCTCCCTATGTAGTCACAGGGCTCCAAGCTGCGTTCTTTTCCCTCATAAACCAGGCAACTATATGCATAGATTGTTTCCCTGTCACAGAGCTTACACATTTTGACCCTATATCTGGCACGCTTGCTGGGGAGAAACTGTTTGAAAACAAGGCGGCCAGAAAATGTAATCATCTACCTAGACAACTTGTTGGGATGTATACAAGGCTGCAAATTTTTGGTTAAAGTGGTTTACAAAGGGCCGAATATTGTAGAGCGATCATATTCAGGGTCACCCCGAGGACGACAGAGTTCATTGTCGTTGAAGTGCATAAACCGCAAGATTTGCTTGTATTTAGTCCAGGCCATGGCAGCAGAGAACACAGGCATATGAGGAATTAGGTCAGTGGACCAATATGACCACAACTCACTCTTTTTAGTAATGCCCATTGTAACGACACCCCGGGTATGAAAGGGGTTACAGTCGTTTAAGACATTCCATTCCCGAACACAAGGGCAGCTACTGGAAACTCCACTCAGCCGAACAAGAAACCCATACTAATAATCACCCCCCCAAGTACGAGACAAGGCTCTGTATTGAGGGTCAAGCAGGAATCAGACTGTTTATTGAAAAGGAATACACGCTTTATATACACGTTAGAAGTAATGCAGTCACTACATGAACAATGACCCAAATCCAGCCCCCAACATCACACAATGGTTACATAACGAGCCCCCAATACACATTACTTTGAGTGTCAATGCATACCTTAGTAGACAACAGGTGAGTTCATTAGCACACTTAACAATAGGTGAATGGAAAGCCACCTCAGACAAGAGTATCACAATTTACTTATTCCGACAAAAGCAACATCGTTATGCAATAGACAGTCGGTCTCCACATTAAAACTTCCTGGAATGCCCATATTAGGAGTTGTACGACCTGGTCATAAACCTCACAATGTACAGGGAATAAAATCTTCATATTTCAAGAGAGACATCATTCCTGAATATCACTGTTCCATTTGGAGCAATCCAAACCATATCCCCAGTGCCCCCCATTTTCCTTGTCACCCCACGCCCAAAGTGACTCCCGTTACACCCATGTTAGGGATAGGCTCAGAAAGGTCTTTAATTCAGGAACCATTATGGTCTTCCATCCAAGTAAAATCAGCTGTTTCCACCTGAATTCCGGCTTGGCCAGTGAATACGGGAAGTACGGGTACTGCAGAAGTGGTGGGGTCCCAATAAGGATTTGCAAGTGCATCAGGAAGGGCACTATGGGCTCTATGGGCCTGTCGTTGAATTCTTAGGGGCTGTGGGACACTACTTGTGCTAGCCACCGCACCAGCTTGAACTGCACTTAAGGGACTCACCACATCACTAAGTATTACTGCAGTGCTGGGTTGTCTATGACCAGGATGTACTAGGATGCTCGTGCTCACCAGTTCACCAGAAGGTTAAGCGGCACTAGTTCTGGGACCACTGCTCCATCGTCAGAGCTATCTGTTAGGGTGCCACTTCTCTCAATACTGAGCCTGATTCTGACAGCGAGGACTCCCCATAGCTCTCATCTGTCATGCTCAGCATCATGTAGGCCTCTTCACTAGTGTATCTTTGTTTGGACATTTTGCCCAGTAAATTGGTAGGTACCTAGTGAGTATCACAGGTAAAAAAGCACCTGGATGTCAGACTGTTTGGACCACTAAAATAAAATTTACCTGCTAGTGCTAGCAGAGATCAGGCATGATTATATCATATTTTATTGCTGCAGGCTTGTGTACTGTGTATCAGAAGTGACAGTGATCTACTGACACTGCACTTGCTGGGGGGCGGATGCAGGGACGGCCTTTGGGGTGTGCGAGCTGTGCGGCCGCACAGGGCGCCATGGGCAACAAGGGCTGCGGCTATCACAGCTCACAGAAGATCAGGCGATTCAGGCTGCACAGCGGGAGGTAAGCAGCGACCGCGGCATGGACAGGGTAAACACAGGCCGCGGCCGCCTCTTACCTCCCGCTGTGCGGCTGTGCCTCGGTCACCACATCTACTTAGGCAATCTGAGGCGAGCTGTGTATCACACACAGCTCAGCCTCTGATCCACGTTAACAGATCTCTCCTCCCTGCAGGGACGCCAGAGGAGAGGTGATCTCTGATGTAAGGGGGGCTTTGTGTGGGGGGTCTCTGATGTAAGGGGGCTCTGTGTGTGGGGTCTCTGATGTGAGGGGGGCTTTGTGTGGGCTGTCTCTGATGTGAGGGGGGCTTTGTGTGGGGGGTCTCTGATGTGAGGGGGGCTTTGTGTGGGGGGTCTCTGATGTGAGGGGGCTTTGTGTGGGGGGGTCTCTGATGTGATGGGGGGCTCTGTGTGGGGGTTCTCTGATGTGGGGATCTCTGATGTAATGGGGGCTTTGTGTGGGGCGTCTCTGATGTGATGGGGGGCTCTGTGTGGGGGTTCTCTGATGTCAGGGGGGGCTCTGTGTGGGGGGTCTCTGATGTGAGGGGGGGCTCTGTGTGGGGGGGCTCTCTGATGTAGGGGGGGCTCTAAATTAAGGGGGGCTTTGTGTGGGGGGTCTCTGATGTAAAGGGGGCTGTGTGGGGGGGCTCTCTGATGTAGGGGGGCTCTAAATTAAGGGGGCTTTGTGTGTGGGGTCTCTGATGTAATGGGGGCTTTGTGTGGGGGTCTATGATGTAAGGGGGTTCTGTGTGTGGGGTCTCTGATGTGAGGGGGCTTTGTGTGGGGGGTCTCTGATGTGGGGGGGGGCTCTGTGTGGGGGGGCTGTGTGGGGGGCTCTCTGATGTAGGGGGGCTCTAAATTAAGGGGGGCTCTGCGTGGGGGGGTCTCTGATGTAAGGGGAGCTTATTAGTTATTAGTGATCATAAAAAAGAAAAGTCAAAGTGCAAAAAGGGTGAAAGAAAATGCGTGCGGGGGGGGGGGCGCCACAGGATTTTCTTGCACAGGGCGCCTGAGCACCTAAGGCCGGCCCTGGGCGGATGGGCTAGTATAGTTCTGATCTGATCAAAGATATTGATCAGTTCAGGCACTATACTAGTAACGGAAGTGTGAAGTGTGTGTGTGTTAATGTTACTAGTAATCAAATGGTTAAAATGTATTAGTGAATATGTGGCGGGCTGACGCTGACTGGTTTCCCCAGTGACACTAATACAGTGATCACAAAAAAGATCTGTAAACTGTACCTAGTGACACTGACAGGGAGTGAAAGGGTTTACTGGAGGGGCAATCAAGGGGTTAAATGTGTCTAACTGTGTTCTGGTGTCAGTGTAGTACTTGTACTCACAGTAGATGTTATATCTTTCCACGCTGGAACTGAAAGGGGCTTCAGAAGGGAAGATTGTTTTCCTGTGCCAGTGGTTACATTCGTCAGAACCGATCAGCAGGTCCATGCCATAAATCATTGGCCTGAACCTGATGATTGATTGGTTCTGAACTGAATCCGACCACCGCCGGGCCTGTGCTCACCCCCGACCCGCTGCAGGTAATGACATAGAGGTACGTGATTTCGCTCAGCATAGCCGACTTCCTGCAGTACATGTAAGTTGGCAAGTGGTTAAAATTGTAGCCTAATATAGCTGCTGACATACTGTGCATCAATTGTGGAAAATTTCTGGCTAGTTTATGTGAAAAAAAAAATGTTTTCAGCCCAATAATGGATACAGACTTTATATTTAATGGCTTCAACCTTCATTGAACTGTTTTTCAACTCTTTTGTATGTGCTAATTATTATTTCCTGTTTTCTTTCATTGAGTTCCTGCAAGGAGATGTCCACCTCCTTTGAAACATCAGTACCCACCTTTTCTATTATGCTATCAATACCCTCTGTCCACATTGCCAGAAGAGTCCAGGGATGCAGTTGAGGCCAAATCGAATCAGAGAACCATGTGAAGATAATTCAAGAGAACACGTTGTTGCCATCCTCCCCTCTGCGGAACCCATTGTTTAAACGTTTCCATAGTGAAAAGGTGTGCTTAGGCTTTTTTTAAGGTAGTGCCCAGGTTACAATGTTACATAGTTAGTGTGGTTGAAAAAAGACACAAGTCCATCTAATTCAACCAATAAAAAAGAAAAAAAAACATCATACAATCCCATATACACAATCCTATACCCACAGTTCATCCAGAGGAAGGTGAAAAACTCCAAAGAAGCATGATCCAATTTGCTACAGCAGGGAAAAAAAATCCTTCCTGATCCCCTAGAGGCATTGCTGTCCATGCTTGTGTTTTCATCAACACGGCAGGGATACCGTACAAATTAAAATACTTTTTTAGTTTATAAAAAAGATGCATTAAAATAGTGCAAATGTCTAAATACAAAATACTGTTAAAAAAAAAAAAAACACAAAAATAACCTACTACCTCTGCATTTAGAACTTCTGCCTCTCACTTAAGGCCTGGCAGACCTTTTTCACATCCCACAGCAGCCTTGGCAAATGGTAAAGGGGGAGATGATATGGGGTGCTATGGTGCACACCACTGTTTGCACAAGTGTGTGATAATGTACTAAGGGGTGGCGCTACCACTAGGCGGACTAGGCAGCCGCCTAGAGAGCACTGACACCATGGGCGCAGTCTTAGCTGCTTTCCCCAGGACTGAGAAGGGGGGGCCGAGGCAGGGGTGGGCCGCTCTAATGCCTCTTAAAAAGGGAAGCTTCACTTACAATATTAGTGTCCTTTTCCGCTTGTTCCACGCTGGCCAATACTGTTCACTGCCTGGTTGCTAGGACCGAATGGTGCATTAGCAGTTCTCAAAATAAAACTCTTTAGGAGGGAGGGAAGAAAAAGGGTGTGATGAAAGCACTAATGTCTGTATGCCCCCTTCAGTTAGAGAAGTGACAAAATAGCTCAGTAGCAGCATTCTATTTTGCTGCCAAATGTACCATATTTAATTTTTTTTTTTCATCAGTACATGTCCTGCACGGCAATGCCTAGCTTCCCATGCCCTTTGTTTGACTATTAGCCTTGAAAAGGGCCAGACTCTATCCTATGATTCACCCCATAGACTTTAATGTGGTTTGGAATAAAGTTTGCAGATTTTGAACTTTATAATCAGTTCAACAAATGGCCCACAAACTGAGCCCAGGCCGTTTTGCTCCATAGTGACTATACTATATTGCTATTTGCTTTTAATAATAAGCTGGGAAGATTATTTTTTGTTTTATATAAAAGTTCATATTTAGAACTGTACATTCCAAACAAACAGGCTTTTAATTTCCTATGATCATTTTTAAAATTAATCTTATTTTAGCTGAGACATGTCCTGTTGTCCCAGTGGCTTCCTTCTTTCGCTTGGAAAGGAAACACATGTGGGTCTATTCTGCAACAATTCATATTTAGAAGTGGAGAAAAAAAGTTTTAAGATATGACATGTGATTATTTCCCCTTTCATGTATTGTCTACAGAAAGTGACAGTGAGAGATTTTAAACATCTAAAGATATATTTGTTCCATTGTTTTTGGCAGTGGTGTATGACTTAACTATCTATGGACCTCATATATCAAGAATGTCAGAAGGGAATGTTTCTGTGATTCTTGTAGCAACCAACCAGGTTACAATTGTCGTTTTTCTAGGACATAGAAGAAAAATAATATTTCCAGTGAAACACAGATCCTGAACTTCATGCATCAATGATTTTGAACTGGCTTATGAGTGGTAGACTCCAACCAAACTATAACTTAAACCTAAGAGGATAATACTTCCCATGATCAATACTTGTATTTGTAGCACTGAGCCCTGTAAGGTCCTGCTTATTAGTCCTTAGGTTCTATTCCCAAGTTGGTGTAATATGAGCCAAGCACAAAGTCACAGTCACTCTTCTGGCTCAATGCATAGTCTAGGGCAGGGGTTCCCAAACTACGGCCCTGCAGCTGTTGCAGAACTACACATCCCATGAGGCATTGTAAAACTCTGACATTCACATACATGACTAGGCATGATGGGAATTGTAGTTCCTGAACAACTGGAGGGCCATAGTTTGGGAATCCCTGGTCTAGTGGTATCTTTTGATGCTTTATTGCAAGTTGAACCAGGTTAGGGTGAAGGGAACTGTGGGATACTCCAGAGACACACTGCAATCATCAGGGGACACTCTTTGCTTTATCTAAACTTCTTAGTATAGTCCCATATATATAAATTACCGTGTAGGTAGTCCCATACCCCTAATAGGATATACAAACCAAGAAGAGAAAGATGGGGCTTTTGAGGCCAGTTGGGAGAAGGAGGACCAAAAATTACAACGATTTAAAAATCAAATAATATTTATTAATACACATTAAAAAACATGTACAATTGGGACAAACAAAGGGGCCCCATATGAAAAAACACAAACAATAAAAAACACAGTGCAGAAACACATTCCCAATGGGAATGTCTATACTTAGTGCAGATGTTTATGCAAGTCTCAGTTGACACGGTCTGGAGGTCCCAGCAAGCCAACGCGTTTCGCATGAGGCTTCGCCAGGGCCAGAGAGACCAAACAAGACCGATATTTCCCATTGCTGGGACCCCCAGACTGTGTCAACTGAAACGTGCATAAACATCTGCACTGAGTATAGACATTCCCATTGGGAATGTGTTTCTGCACTGTTTTTTATTGTTTGTGTTTTTTCATATGGGACCCCTTTGTTTGTCCCAATTGTACATGTTTTTTAATGTGTATTAATAAATATTATTTGATTTTTAAATCGTCGTAATTTTTGGTCCTCCTTCTCCCAACTGGCCTCAAAATCCCCATCTTTTTCTTCTTGGTTTGTATATACTTAGTATAGTCCCTTTAGCATAAATTAAGAAAATGAACAACACTGGGAACCAAAAAAGAGGAATGCCCCAATCCACGCAAGCACTGGCACTGATACACAAAGGGATAGAAGCAGCAAACAGTCACTAGTATCCTACACATTTAGGTCTATACTTACATTGTCCAGCCACAACATCAGTCAGGCATTTCTCCCATGAATTGCAAGACCAGATTCTCAGTGAATTCCCTTAATCAGCTTCAGCTATTCTCAGAAAATAGTCCCTGCCCCCCCCCCCCCCCCAGCTCTAGCTGAACTGGGACCTTAATGAGCTCTCCAAAAGGGCAGCAGCACTTAAAGCTGGGGACTTCTACCCCTAGACAAGAACACTGCTGCTCCATGTCCCAGAATATTTATGCAACCCTCAGCCAACTACTGTGAACCCTCCCCCAGGGATTGTGTAAGGCCCCATAAATATTCAGGCTGAGGGTCTGCCTCTTCCAACTCTCTACATGCTAGAATCCACCAGAAGGCAGGGGGAAGCAGTTGATTCTACAAACATTGGAACCCAGAACAGCCCAAAACAATCACACACTTCTCCACAAACTACAAAGGCGCCCAAAAACCCAAATTTACCTAAACCTTACTGGAAACTTGTCTAGGAGAATGTTACATATTTTTCATAAAGAAATTGCTATAATGCACCATCAAGCCAACTCTCTTTTTTCATCAATCTGGTAGTCCTGGAATGTGCCTGTATGTGATGCTATTATACTCTTTATGCTGCCTCTTAAAAAAAGAAAGCCTGATATAAAATAATATAAATATATTTCTCACAACCACCATTAAAATGCATACTTGTTTTGAAAGTTTGAATATAATTTGTGATGCAGGAAGCAGCAGAAAGAATGAAAGAGCGTAAGTCACATGGGGCAGACTTTAGAAAGTTCCCCCCTACTGCCCAACTACTTAGCCTGTAAGGTGTCCTATGTGGCTACAATGAATATTAGGAATTTAGAATAAGAAGTAACTTCTTTTGTTTTAACACAGCCACAGTCTGTTGGAATGGAATAGTAGTTCACTCATTAGTTTTACTAGTTACCTGAAATAGCTATACTAAAAATTGACACTTTTTAACCACTTAAGGACTGGAAGGTTTTACCCCCTTATTGACCAGGCCTTTTTGTGCGATACGGAACTGCGTTACTTTAACTAACAATTGTGCGGTCGTGTGGTGCTGTACCCAAATAAAATTGATGTTCTTTTTTTCCCACAAATACAGCTTTTTTTTGGGAGCAATTGATCACCTCTGCGGTTTTTATTTTTTGCGCTATAAACAAAAAAAGAGCAACAATTCTGAAATAAACAATATTTTTTACTTTGTACTATAAAACATATCCTTAAAATTTTAAGAAAAAAAAAATCTATTTTTTTTTTCATCAATTTAGGCCAATTTGTATTCTGCCACATATTTCTGGTAAAAAAAAAATCCCAATAAGTGTAAATCGATTGGTTTGCGCAAAAGTTATAGCGTCTACAAACTAGGGGATAGATTTATGTAATTTTTATTTATTCTTTTTCTAGTAATGGCGGTGATCAGCCATTTTTAGCGGGACTGCAACATTGCGACGGACAGATCGAACACCTAACTGACACTTTTGACACTTTTGAGGGAACCAGTGACCTTATTACAGTAATCAGTGCTAAAAATATGCACTGTTACTGTACTAATGACACTGGCAGGGAAGGGGTTAACACCAGGGGCGATCAAAGGGCTAAGTGTGTCCCTAGGGATGCTTTCTAACTGTGTGGGGATTGTACCTACTAGATGAACATAGAGACCTGTGTTCTTAAATAGCAGGAACACAGGATCCCTGTGTTCATCTGTGACAGAACAGTGGTCTGCTTTGTTTACTTAGGCAGACCGCCGTTTTGTCTCTATGGGGAGCGATCGCGGGTGGCCAGCGGACATCGCGTCCGCCGGACCTGCTGATTGGCTCCCCCTCTGCCCAATCAGCGTGCACATGCGTGCTTCTGCAGGTCGCGCCCCTACTGGCTATTACACTAAACTACATAGTTTCACGTAATAGAGCCGACCTGCTGCAGTAAAAGTGGCTAGTTGGCAAGAGGTTAATACAATTTGCATCAGATTCCTTCACAAGGGGACATGTAGTTTAATACAGTTTAGTCATCACCAAAGCATATAGGGAGAAAATATCAATGAGAGTTAGAAATTTTATGAAGTGCTCCTTCTAATGCCTTAGTAGTGATTATCATTTCCCTGCTTTTGCTTAGCACACCCAAGCTATGCTAGGACATCTAGTGGTCATATGATTTCTCCCTAGAATCTGCAAACTGTTGCCATATTTAAGATTTTGCTTCTGCAGTAGCTCTTATGGCAGCATTTTTGGCCTGCTAAAATTTTTCAGAAAATCCAGTAATGCAGCGGTTTCACCTTTATGTTTTTATTTTACTGACAATAACATTTCAGAACTTCCTCCACCATCAAGGTATTTTGTGAACATGAAAGAATTGGACTCAATGTCCCTAACCTTGCTCAGTTTACTGAAAAGCTTGTGTCGTTGTGTGGGTTGAGTTTTCCTCACGAAGAAACTTTTACCAGATGTTCTGAAAAACATTTTTCTTTGGCTTAATATACTGTACATACAGCATCTTAAACTCTGAATCCAGCTGACAAATGAGTAGGGATCATGTGACAGTTCTCTCCTGACCTGATTGTTTAAAACAGGGGTCTCCAAAGTTTGTGTTGCTATGGATATTTGATGATTTTATAGCAAATGTATTTATTAGTTAGATTTTGTGTTAAAGCGGTTGTAAACCCAAAAATTGAAAAAAAAAAAAAAAAACCTGCAAGACAAAGGCATAATGAGCTAGTATGCATCGCATACTAGCTCATTATGTATTACTTACCTTAGAACGAAGCCTCGACACGGACCCCCGGACATCACTGCGGGCGCTGCCATGATCCCTCGTCGTCTCTTCCGGGTTCGGCGGCTCCGGCGCTGTGATTGGCCGGAGCCGCGCCGACGTCACTCCCGCGCATGCACGGGGGAGTTAATTTCCCGGCAAGCTCCCGCCAAGTAAAACTGAAGGTCCCCCCGGACCTTCAGAGCGCATGCGCCGCTTGCGTGAGCGGCTGCATGCACTGCAAATATCTCCTAAACCGTGCCGGTTTAGGAGATATTAATTGTACCTACAGGTAAGCCTTATTATAGGCTTACCTGTAGGTAAAAGTGTCAAAAAGCGGTATACTACCGCTTTAAGAAGCTAGAATCCCCCCATTAATATGCAAATAAATCAGTCTGATGGGTTGGTGGGGAAGTGCAACCATATCTTGCTGACATCACTCATAAAACGACCTGTGAGTGGTCGAAAGGAATGACCACATGCAGTGGTATACAGGACTGTAAATAGAGTCACTGGGATGGGGGAGAAAGGTTCGTTTTTTTTTTGGAGCTGTGGAAGGAAAGCATGCAGCTCAAAAACTTTCTCATTATCCTGTTCTAGCTTTCGAGTGCAAGCTGTTGCCAGAGTTAAGTATCATTTGACCTTTCTTTGGGATATTGGGAATAGGAGTGCATGTTTGAGTCTTGTTAAGGTTTATGGTAACTCTAATGTGAAGAAAGCTTTATGTATTTTGATGTCCAGTAAAGTTTTGTTTTATGCTTTTTATCAAAACTGCTCTTGTTGTGTCTGTTCATTTTAAATATTCACTAGATATTTACATGGCTATCCAAAATACCTTCATTATAAATTTTGTTGTTCCCACATTTGGTACACTTTCTAAGCAAAAAGCCAGTTTGCTGTCCTACAGACTTTGTGTGGGCTGGGCTATAGCCAGCAGGAGTTCAAAATGTCCCAGCATCAGTGGGAGTACACAATCCCCCATCATTGGTGTCAGTGGGAGGAATTGTTCCCCAATGTTGGTGTCATTTGGAAATAATTGTGCCTCATGATTGTTTTCATTGGGCCCCATTGTTCATGTCATTGAGAAGAATTGTTCCCCATCATTGTTGTCATTGGGCCACATTGTTGGTGTCATTGGGAGGAATTGTGCCCCACCATTGTTGTCATTGGGCCCCATCGTTGTTGTCATTGGGAGGAATTGTTTCCTATCATTGTTGTCATTGGGTCCCATTGTTGGTGTCATTGTTAGGAATTGTGCCCCATTGTTGGTGTCATTGGTATTAAGGGTGCCCTATTGGTGTCCTTGAAAGGAATTGTTCCCCATTGCTGATGTAATCGGAAGGAATTGTGCCCTATTATTGGTGTCATTAGAAGGAATTGTGGCCCCTTGTTGGTGTCATTGAAAGGAATTGTGGCCCATCGTTGGTGGCATTGGGAGGAGCCATGCCACATTGTTGGTGTCACTGGAAGGAATTGTTCCCCATTGTTTATGTTATTGGGAGGAATTGTGCCCCTCATTGGTGTCAGTGAATAAAATAGTGCCCCAAAAGCTGGACAAAAGCAAGCAAAGGGCCACATCGAGGCCATGGGCAGCAGATTGGAGACCACTGGTTTAAAACACAGGGGTTTAGGTCAATCAGCCACTGAACTTGCATGAAAGTCTCTGCCTTCAGCTGACGTGCTATAGCTTCTTGAGAATATCAATATTTTTAAGTAAATTGAATACTCCAACCCACTACTGGTTGCATACACATACAGAACAGTGAGAGTTTTCCTTCCTGAAAAATGTGGCTGTGGAAAACAACCCAGTGCTGATGGCTTGCTAGTATACCCAATCCTGCCTAAGATCTTTTACCTTAAAGTTGTCCTGGGAGGGAAGAACAACTACTTTCTGTAGGTTTGGTTCCAGGGTCATATATAAACTTTATCTTCCAAATAGCATGCTTCCTTCCTTAACAATCCTTACCTGCCCAATGATTTAATATTTACTTAGCTATAGCTATTATAAATAAAGACTACGTTCATCAGTAATTGTTCAGCCAAAAGCAAATGTCCAAAAGGAAAGCACCCAACAACCACAGCTGACTCTCAGTATAGTATGGCTCAACTCCTTTATTTCAGACTAAAGAACATATATGTAATCCAACAGCCAGACACCAGCTTGCGAACACCTTCCCCAGCTGGTGTCCAATACTCAGTGCCAGATAGGCTAATGCACTCATGAAAGTTTTAAGCTTTTATCATTATTATTAATGAATAGTCTGTAGCTCTTTAGAGTAGGAAATTCCAGATAATGCCAGTATAAAAGAAGATATAAGCTTTGTTCAAATTTATTACAAATTCTATACAATCTGAACAATGCAACAGAGATCACGACAGCCAAAGAGAATTCAACTACATATGCTACAAAGTGTTAAGAAGGACCAGATGTTGAGTAGACCACCCTTGTTAATACCATGGACAGCTGCTTTTAATTGGAGATAGAAGAATGTCATGGTGTATTTCCATTTTTTTCTAATAAAGCAACTAGTGGGCGGTAAAGGTTGTTCTAGAACATGAATGACTCATTGAAAAATTCTTTTGTATATGAATGCAATATGGGAATTCAGTAATATAAGTAGATGGCTGTTGATGCCAAATTTAAGTAGCAATGAATTAAATAAACTATAATGCCATTTATTATTGTGAAATTCAATATAATAATATAATATAAAATGCAATATACTCCAGACAGTGAAAAGTAATTCTGTGTTCTTTAGTTAATACACATCTAAGTAAGATATACTATAGCAAAGTGATACAAAAAGCATGTAAATATTTAAAGAAACCCCATAAAAATGAATGTTATGTTGACAATCCAAATGAAATGCATAAAATGCTTGTAGCCTACTGGAACCTGAAACGTTGGCAGGAAGTTCTGAAGTTGGTCATCTAGTACTTTTCCAACAGTAAGCACAAAACATATAGAAACCTCTTCAAAACCAGGGCCGGACTGGGAATGAAAACCAGCCCTGGAAATAATTTAATACCAGCCCCATAGTATTATTATACCGGCCCAACAGCATAACGCCATTATTTTCTTGTTCATAAAAGGGAAAACCATGCATTTTAAAGCACATTTGAAAACTGTATTATATATAGATAAGACAGATATGTTCTGGCAATATACTGTATGCTACAGCATAGCAACACAGGACAGATGGTCAGAGGTTGCATATTGGATGGAACAGGAGACATCTTAGGCTGTGCGGACATGGTACAGGAGAGGTCAGAGGCTGTGGACATTATACAGGAGAGGTCAGAGGCTGTGCGGACATTGTACAGGAGAGGTCAGAGGCTGCGGACATTATACAGGAGAGGTCAGAGGCTGCGGACATTATACAGGAGAGGTCAGAGGCTGTGCGGACATTGTACAGGAGAGGTCAGAGGCTGTGCGGACATTATACAGGAGAGGTCAGAGGCTGTGCGGACATTATACAGGAGAGGTCAGAGGCTGTGCAGACATTGCACAGGAGAGATCAGAAGCTGTGCGGACATTATACAGGAGAGGTCAGAGGCTGTGCGGACATTGCACAGGAGAGATCAGAAGCTGTGCGGACATTGCACAGGAGAGGTCAAAGGCTGTGCGGACATTGCACAGGAGAGGTCAGAGGCTGTGCGGACATTGTACAGGAGAGGTCAGAGGCTGTGCGGACATTGCACAGGAGAGGTCAGAGGCTGTGCGGACATTATACAGGAGAGGTCAGAGGCTGTGCGGACATTATACAGGAGAGCTCAGAGGCTATGCGGACATTATACAGGAGAGGTCAAAGGCTGTGCGGACATTATACAGGAGAGGTCAGAGGCTGTGCGGACATTATACAGGAGAGGTCAAAGGCTGTGCGGACATTATACAGGAGAGGTCAAAGGCTGTGCGGACATTATACAGGAGAGGTCAGAGGCTGTGCGGACATTATACAGGAGAGGTCAGAGGCTGTGCGGACATTATACAGGAGAGGTCAGAGGCTGTGCGGACATTATACAGGAGAGGTCAAAGGCTGTGCGGACATTATACAGGAGAGGTCAGAGGCTGTGCGGACATTATACAGGAGAGCTCAGAGGCTGTGCGGACATTATACAGGAGAGCTCAGAGGCTATGCGGACATTATACAGGAGAGGTCAAAGGCTGTGCGGACATTATACAGGAGAGGTCAGAGGCTGTGCGGACATTATACAGGAGAGGTCAAAGGCTGTGCGGACATTATACAGGAGAGGTCAAAGGCTGTGCGGACATTATACAGGAGAGGTCAGAGGCTGTGCGGACATTATACAGGAGAGGTCAGAGGCTGTGCGGACATTATACAGGAGAGGTCAGAGGCTGTGCGAACATTATACAGGAGAGGTCAAAGGCTGTGCGGACATTATACAGGAGAGGTCAGAGGCTGTGCGGACATTATACAGGAGAGCTCAGAGGCTATGCGGATATTATACAGGAGAGGTCAAAGGCTGTGCGGACATTATACAGGAGAGGTCAGAGGCTGTGCGGACATTATACAGGAGAGGTCAAAGGCTGTGCGGACATTGCACAGGAGAGGTCAAAGGCTGTGCGGACATTATACAGGAGAGGTCAGAGGCTGTGCGGACATTATACAGGAGAGGTCAGAGGCTGTGCGGACATTGTACAGGAGATGTCAGGGGCTGTGTGGACATTATACAGGAGAGGTCAAAGGCTGTGCGGACATTGTACAGGAGAGGTCAGAGGCTGTGCGGACATTATACAGGAGAGGTCAGAGGCTGCGGACATTATACAGGAGAGGTCAGAGGCTGTGCGGACATTGTACAGGAGAGGTCAGAGGCTGTGGACATTATACAGGAGAGGTCAGAGGCTGTGCGGACATTATACAGGAGAGGTTAGAAGCTGCGGACATTATACAGGAGAGGTCAGAGGCTGCGGACATTATACAGGAGAGGTCAGAGGCTGCGGACATTATACAGGAGAGGTCAGAGGCTGTGCGGACATTATACAGGAGAGGTTAGAGGCTACGGACATTATACAGGAGAGGTCAGAGGCTGCGGACATTATATAGGAGAGGTCAGAGGCTGTGCGGACATTGTACAGGAGAGGTTAGAGGCTGCGGACATTGTACAGGAGAGGTCAGAGGCTGCGGACATTATACAGGAGAGGTCAGAGGCTGTGCGGACATTGTACAGGAGAGGTCAGAGGCTGTGCGGACATTATACAGGAGAGGTCAAAGGCTGTGGACATTATACAGGAGAGGTCAGAGGCTGCGGACATTATACAGAGAGAGCTGACATGGACATCTAAGGGGACAGCAGTAAGCACACTCTCAGGCTCACCTGCAATCACATCATGCTGCTGCTGGCGCAAGAAGTTTTGTGTGGGACAGTGTGGGAGGAGGGATCGGCGTTGGCGCGCCCGTGTCAGTCTTCCAGGCACAGGCAGTCAGAGTCAGTTGATCCACCCCGCCGTGCAGCCGCTGCGTGACGTCATGCCGCTCACAGCGGCTGACGTGGAAAAGTAAATATCGGACGGACCGTCTGTCACGTCACTCTATCTGTAGCGCAGCGGGGGCCGGGGCGGGGCTGCAGCGGCCATCATCAAAGCGGCGTGGCCCCAATGCTTAAAGCGGTGCCGCGGCCCTATGTTAAAGCGGCGCTGCAGCCCCATGTTAAAGCGGCCCCAGGGCCGGCGGCCCACCGGGAAATTTCCCGGTATCCCGGTTGGCCAGTCCGGCCCTGTTCAAAACAGAGCAATATAGGCAGATATGACTGTCAAAGTTGTTGATGGTTTGGTGTAATGGCATTACCAAGCTGTATCCTGGTTAGGATGTCTTTAATAGATAATCTCACTTTTGGTTATGCTTGTGGACAATGACAACCACACGCCTTACCAATCAGCAAACAGCTTCCAAATAAAGGACTTCATGGCATAGATTTAAAAGTATATATTTCAGTTGCATAACCATGTCAAGACACCTGTAGTGTAGTCCAACGCTTTTTTACCCAATGCAATGGGGCTGTGCCTGCACTGCATGGGTTAACTGCTTATTTTGTCCAGGGCACAACCGAAAGGCTATGCTTACCTAAAATGTCGATCTTCAAGAAAACAGCACTCCCTGCTGTCCTGCCTGTCTATGGGCATGATGACGTCAGGAGTAGTCCATTCACCAGACCATTAGCATGCGGGGGGGAAGCAGCAGGGACTGGTTTTGCTCTCGGAGGATCGGTATATTAGGTGAGTATATCTCAGTTCTCTCACCCTCTAGACAAAAATGAGCAGTTAACCCATGAAGACTTCTGCTTTAAAGTCGCTGTAAATCCAAAAAATAAACTTCACATATTTGCTCACTTTTTTTATAAACTACTTGCCCTCTGGAAGATTTACCCCCTTCATGACCAGGCCACGTTTTGCAATACAGCACTGCGTTACTTTAACTGACAATTGGGCAGTCATGCAACACTGTACGCAAACAAAATGTATGTCTTTTTTTCCCACAGATAGAGCTTTCGTTTGTTGGTATTTGATCACCACTGCGGTTTTTATTTCTTGCGCCATAAAAATAAAAAAACAACGACGATTTTGAAAAAACAAAACAATATTTTTTACTTTCTGCTATAAAACATATCCAATTAAGGAAAATGAAAACAAAAATCTAATTTCTTTGTAAATTTAGGCCAAAATGTACTCTGCTACATATTTTTGGTAAGAAAAATCCCAATAAGTGTATATTGATTGGTTTGCGCAAAAGTTATAGCGTCTACAAACTATAGGATCATTTTATTTATTTTTAATATTAATGGAGGTGATCCGTGACTTATAGCAGGGCTGCGATATTGCAGCCTGGACAGTTGGGACACTAACTGACACTTTTGACACCTTTTAGGGACCGGTGAAACAAATACAGTGATCAGTGCTAAAAATATGCACTGCCTAGCCAGTGTTTTCTTAAAGTGTAAGAGGTGCTTTGACTAGGGGAAGGCATGGATCCATGTAGCTGCTTTTCAGGAACACAGAATCAATGCCTTCTCTACTTACAGAACGGCGACCTGCTTTGTTTATATAGACAGATCGCCGTTCTAGCTTTCTGCCTAATGATCAGCGGGTGCCGGCAGACATTGAGTGCGAAGTACCCGCAGATCAGCTCCCACTGTGTCGAGTGGGTTGACGGCGGCACCCATGTGCACCCCAATCCTGGAAGTGTGGGATCACGTACTAAGTATATGTACAGTGGGCGGTCCGCAAGTGGTTAAATATACAACATTTTGTTATATCTGTTCATTAAAGAGTTTGTAAAGCCTTCAGTTTTTTCACCTTAACACATTCTATGTGTTAAGATGAAAAACCTTCTGTGCTGCATTTCCCCCTTAGGCCCCCCTCCCCTTTTCTTACCCGAGCCCGATCCCATAAAAAGATGTGCATGAGCACAACGGCTCCAGGTGTTGTCTCTCTCCACATTGGACAGATTAATAGCAGAGTGAAGCCATTGGCTCACTCTGCTGTCAATCAAATCCAGTGATACAGGGGCAGGGCCGAGTCATGCTGTCTGTGCCAATGAACGCAGCAGCGGGACTCAGGAATGAACCAGCACAGGTGTCCCTAGGGAAAGAGACTTTCCATGGGGGCATCTGATGAAAAGGAGGAGCCTGGAATGCCAGTGGTGCACCCCAGAAGAAGAGGATCGGGGCTGCTCTGTGCAAAACGATTGTACAGAGAAGGCAAGTATAGGCATGTTTGTTATTTTTATTGTTTTTAAAACAGGGGGTTTACAACTCATGTAAGTGTGAAAAAAACTGTTTTCCTGACAAACTACGAGTGAACTTCCACAACTTTGCTTGTGCTGACCAGTGGCAGCTTGTCAATAGAGGGCGCAGGGGCGCCGCCCCCCCCCCATCCGAACATCAACATTTAAAAAAAAAATGTGTACCTTTAAATGTGTGTGGGGCGCCGGACACACTGCTGCCTATGGAGAGGGGTGGGGGTTTGGCATCATGTGTTTTTTTATGTGGCTCTGATTGGCATCCTTAAGAGTGTCCTCGGGGCGCAGAGCAATGCGCCCCGAACACTCCCACTGTACCATTGCCGTCCTGTGATTGGTCCATAGGATGTCCGACGTCATAGGGCGGTGCTTGGGCATCACTGGGTCCACTCACTGTCTCTGCTGAGGACAGACCGGATAGGGCAGCGCTACAACAAGCAAACCAGCCAGCCAGGAGGAGGAGGACAGCTTTCAAGTTCAACACTCTACAAACACAAAAGGTGAGTGCCTCCTGGACCGCATTGATGGGGGCACTGGTCACTCTGCATTCATGGGGGCTTTGGGGGCACTGCTCACTGGTCACTCTGCATTGATGGGGGCACAATGGTCACTGGTCACTCTGCATTCATGGGGGGCTTTGGAGGCACTGCTCACTCTGCATTAATAGGGGCACACTGGTCACTCTGCATTCATGGGGGGCTTTGGGGGCACTGTTCACTGGTCACTCTGCATTGATGGGGGCACACTGGTCACTCTGCATTTATGGGGGCACACTGGTCATTGGTCACTCTGCATTCATGGGCGGCTTTGGGAGCACTGCTCAATGCACACTGGTCACTCTGCATTTATGGGGGGCTTTTGAGGCACTGCTCACTGGTCACTCTGCATTATGTGGGGCACACTGGTCACTCTGCATTCATGGGGGGTTTGGGGGCACTGCTCACTGCTCACTGGTCACTCTGCATTGATGGGGGCACACTGGTCACTGGTCACTCTGCATTTATGGGGGCACACTGGTCACTGGTCACTCTGCATTGATGGGGGCACGCTGCTTACTGGTCACTCTGCATTAATGGGGGCACACTGGTCACTCTGCATTGATGGGGGTACACTGCTCACTGGTCACTCTGCATTAATGGGGAAACACTTCTCACTGGTCACTCTGCATTAATGGGGGCACGCTGGTCACTGGTGACTCTGCATTGATGGGGGCACACTGGTCACTCTGCATTGATGGGGGCACACTGGTCACTGGTCACTCTGCATTGATGGGGCACACTGGTCACTGGTCACTCTGCATTAATGGGGGCACTGCTCACTGGTAACTATGCAATGATGGGGGAACTGCTCACTGGTCACTCTGCATTGATAGGGGCACTGGTCTGTTTCTGGTCAGGGTTTCTGTTTGCGCCCCCCCAAAAAAAAAATTGAGCACCAGTGCTGACTGTTATCAGTAAGCATTGTTCATAGATCTCTATGGGCTTCAAAACACCTCCCACCTATGTTAAAGTGTAAAAAAACATTTCCCTCTGGGTTATCTCTGTACATTACAAGGATTATAATAAACTTTGTTGCAGATTCCTACCTTTTGTTATTCTGAAGAAATTATTGTTTGTTCCTCTGTGCTGAGTGGGTCAGATGGGAGTGGTTTCATAATTATCTATCAGCTGTGGCAGCTGCAGGGTTCTAATGAGGAAATCTGCTGGGCCTGCATCCCTTTAGACGTGCTCCTATTGGGAGTATCTCACCAAATATGAAATTTTTGTTGCAGGGGATGCCAGAAAGCAGACCTCTGGGAACATTGGTGAGCCAATCCCACAAGCAGGAAATTATGTTTCTGGGGTCAGTACACATTCTGTACAGAATAGCTCCAGGTAGCCATATTGTATTTCCCGAAAATTACAACAGCTGCAGATTCAAAAGGAAAGGTGATTTTTATTAACATTCAATTACAATAGAATTTGTGTCGCAATTGTATACACTATATTGTTTTTTCTTTATTTGCTATTTTCTTTCCCCCATGAAAGTGGTCTGTTGTCTTGACATACTTCCTATCCTAGGATGACAATGCTGCTTGTCTGTCAACATAATACAAGGAGTGACTGTGGTCACCCTAGTACAGTAGGTGTGTTACTGGCAGGACCATCAGGTGAAAAAAAAATGGAAAAACTCTGGAAAAAGAAAACAAATGCAGCCACCACATCTAAGGACTGCAATATGTTACATTTTGTTTTTGAGTTTCGATATTCTTTAACCACTTCTGGACCGGAAGGATTTGCCCCCTTAATAACCAGGCCCTATTTTTCGATTCGGCACTGCGTTACTTTACCGGACAATTGCGCGGTCGTGCGACGCTGTACCTAAACAAAATTTATGTCCTTTTTTTCCCACAAATAGAGCTTTCTTTTGGTGTTTTTTGATCACCTCATTTTTTGCGTTATAAACAAAAAAAATCAATCAATTTTGAAAAAAAAAAAAAACAATATTTTTCACTTTCTGCTATATAACATTCCCCAAAAATTTTAAAAATATAATTTTTTTAACGTTTTAGGCCAATTTGTTTTCTGCTACATATTTTTGGTAAAAAAAAATTGCGATAAGTGTATTTTGATTGGTTTGCGCAAGAGTTACCACGTCTACTAACTACGGGAAAGATTTAGGTTATTTTTATTGGGGTTTTTTTACTAGTAATGGTGGCGATCTGCGATTTTTAGCGTGACTGTGACATTTTGGCAGACAGATCGGACCCCTAACTGACATTTTTGAAACTTTTGGGGGTACCAGTGACATTACTACAGTAATCAGTGCTAAAAATATGCAATGTTACTGTAATAATGACACTGACAGGGGTTAACAGTATAGGTGATCAAGGGGTTAAATGTGACCCTAGGGGAGTGATTCTAACTGTGGGGGGGCATGGCTTCTGTGATGACCACAAAGACTTGTGATCCTATATAGAAGAATCACATGAGCTCTGATTATTTCAGGGAGAAGGACGGTCAGCTGTGTTTACAACAGTCGACTGTCCTCTCTCTGCGGGAAGCAATTGCGGGTGTCAGGCGGCAATCGGAGCCGCCTGACACATGCCTTGGCTTCCCTGCTGACGATCAGGGGTGGGAGCGTGCGGCCGGCGGCGCGCGCTCGCCCCCTAGCTCCTCCCAGGGGAGCGACGTAGACCTACGTCATTCTGCCTGTATGAGCCAGCCTGCCGCAGTAAATATACAGGAGCTGGTCAGGAACTGGTTAAGGCTGGGTTCACATCTTTTCATGTCCTCATCTGTGTAAATGCATAAAAAATTGGACATGCCTTATTTTTACCAATGCAGTGTAACACAGAGCACCTACTGTATGTGAAAAGCCCATGGGATTCAATGTGTTTTGTGACACATGCGTTTTTATAAAAATGCAAAGGTATGAACCAGGGGCCTTGAGCGAGGGGAAAAAAAATTGGACTTTTATGCATAACTTGAATTCACAAGAAGCTTACTTTGTACCCAGCAAAATGCAGTGTCAGTCAGGATGGGCACTACCAATGTCCAGTGCCAGAGGAAAAAGATGATCAAGAGGACCTGTGATGTCACTAGACACCTGAAAAAATGGTGGGTAAACAGATTTTTTTTTTTAAATAGTTTGTTTATTGTCAGGCATCAGGTGCCCAGTTGGTGCAGGCAGTGTCGGGACAAGGTCATCCAGTGCCCAGGGCAAAGATTCCAATGATGTGCGAGCTTAGGGGATCCTACATCCAGCAGTCACTTGCTTGTCAAAATCCCTGCTGCTGTCCCTATTCCTGTCAGCCTTGAAAGAGAAGGAAGGTGCCCCCAGTAAACCATTGCGCCCAGGGCAGCTTCCCCTCCCGCCCTCTTCTTGTCCCGGCCATGGGTGCAGGGGATCCAAGATTCATATTAGATGAACAACATGAATATTTACTTAATGCACAAGTGTCAATTAAACTTGTAATTCCAATATAATAAAAAAACAAATTCTGCCCACATTGTTCTCAGTGTCACTCTGTAAGCAATCATGCACATTTTACAATGAATTTGTGCTCTGTCTGCAAATGTCAGGAATGCGTGCGTTTCCTGTTTTCTCCCTTTTTTGACAGGATCTCTTCAGTCTGAGAAAATACAGCTTTTACAGACATCTGGCCTTTTTGGGCTGCATGTTAGGCTGGGGCCTGCATGTGAAGTCTGGCTATCTTTAGCTTGGTCTCCCAAGACAACAAAGCGGGTTCATGTACAAGCAGTCTTATTAGCTCGTCCTGGTGATTGTCTGAGGAAATGTAAACAGTTTGAAGTTTTTATGTTTATTTATAAAATGTAATTAAAGCCAAACTCAGTTTACATCCTCTCCCATATGACAGGAGAAATCGTATGGCATTTTACTGGATGTCCGATTCCTTTGCTTTGGTACAAGAATGATTACAGTGTTCTTTTTGCTTTTGTTTGTAAATGTAAATAAATTGTCAGCGGAAATATTAGAAAAAAAAAAACAGCACGTTTCAAAGCAGAATTTCTCCTTACATAGGAAATAAAATGTAGAATTTTTTTTTTTTCACTTTTAATTCTTTATTAAACATACATGAACATTTATGGCGCTTTTCCACTGCATGGAACCAAACAGTTCGGCTCGCTTTTGTGCTTTTCCACTGCTGGTACCGCATGGTACGGTGTAGGAACGGTTCGGTACGGTACGGTACGGCGGCGCTTTTCCACTGCATGGAACCGAATGGTACGACTCTCAAAAACAGTACCACCTCGATTGTGGTTCCAAGAGGTACCATACCCGGTACCATATCCCACAATCCTTTGCATGCAGTCACTACTAGCCATTGATTGGTCAGAGAATCCCACCCACCCCGTTGTTATCCCACCCACTTAACTTTAGTACTAATTTAGTGGAAAAGCAAACCTATACCGTACCGTACCGAACCGTTCCAACACCGTAGCATGCGGTACCAGCAGTGGAAAAGCAAACCGGGAAAGCAGGGCAGAGTGGAGCCGAGCCGGTACTTGCAGTGGAAAAGTGCCATTACAATTCTCTTTTATCATAAACATATCCACAAAAATTCCAAAACTTTTTTATATAGAGAATATTAACCTCTTTATAATATCCCTTTCGGGAAAATATATCTCATATACCTTCCTCCTCATTTTCTATTTACCTCCTATAACAAAAAAAAGACAAAACCAGACAAAAAAAAAAAAGGAAAAGGGGGGGGGGGAACAAGGTCTTATTCTTTCCAATTATGTTGTTATTTATCTGTTTTAAATTTTTATCCCATCATGTTAAGTCCTGTTTCCGATAGAATATTCCAAGCTTCCCAAGTCTGTTTGTATTTTTCTCTACACTGGTTCGCTGTCAGGATCAAGTCTTCCATCTTATTTATCTCTTCTACTTTAGTTATCTATTCTTTAACTGTTGGTGGGGATTATTTTTAGCTGTCTGTAACTGCAGATTGGGCCTTTGGAGCTGACTCAGAAATGGGCTTCGGTGGCCTGGGTTGAAAAATATGACTAAATAAGACCCCCATACTTACAAAATCTTTGCTAGAACCCACCAATCCCAACTACCTAAGATCAAACATCTTGCTCCCGTGTCCCTCCAAACTCCTAGAATGCCTAGTCTACAACCATCTGAGCTATCATCCTACTGACCCCATTCAGTCTGGATTTATCCTGAAACACTACACAGGAACTGCTCTCTTAACCACTTTACGTCCAGCCGCCGCAGATGTAGGAGCTAGGGGGCGATCACGCGCCGCCGACGCACTCCTGCCTCCGCTCGTCAGCTGGGAAGCTGGCACGAGTGTCAGGCGGCTCCCATTGCCACCTGACACCGGCGATCTCTCCCCACTGACAGACATGACCACAGTAACCATGCGATCCTGCTATATAGGATCCCATGTCTCTATGGTCATCTCACAAGCCCAACCCCCCCACAGTTAGAATCACTCCCCTAGGCTTACATTTAACCCCTTGATCGCCCATAGTATTAACCCCTTCCCTGCCAATGGCATTATAACAGTAACAGTGCATATTTTTAGCACTAATTACTGTAGTAATGTCACTGGTAAAAGTGTAAAAAATGTCAGTTAAGGGTCGGATCGGTCTGCCGCAATGTCGCACTCCCACAAAAAATTGCAGATCGCCGCCATTACTAGTAAAAAAAAAAAAAAACAACAATAAAAATGACATAAATCTTTCCCGTAGTTAGTAAACGCAATGACTTTTACGCAAACCAATCAAAATAAGCTTATTGCAATTTTTTTTACCAAAAATATGTAGCAGAAAATAAATTGTCCTAAAATGTTAAAAAAATTATATTTTTTTTATATTTTTTTTGGGAATGTTATATAACTAGGTGTGAGGCACAGGAAGGGGTGGGCCAGGGACCACATAAGCTAATCACTTGCAGTAAGCCAGGGAAATTTTCATGTACATACAGTATAAATGCACATATTCAAAGGTAATAATCTTAAGTACGTCTTGTTGCAAATAAAGGCAGTGGTGGTGGATAAATAGGTTCAAGTAAAGTGCATAGTGCAGGGATCTTGGGAATGAAGAAAGTAAACGTAAGTCTCGTCACTTGTGATTTGGTGTGATAATGGTGCTTTGTGCTAAGCCAAATGCTGGGTGCTGGTGACAATAAATAAATCCGAGGTATACGTGCAGATGGGCGTTACCGGGTACTTCCAAACAGAGAGTGCAGGTGATGGACCGTGAGGGGGCCTCCTAACAGTGTGGTTGGCCTCTAACCTGTCATTTTCTTGTATAAAGCCTATAGGTAAATCTGGCTGCAGGGTTCCAGGGATGGGTCCCTCTCCTGGTTCCTGGTACTGGTCTGTCCTCTGGTAAAGGAGGGGGGGGGGGGTAAGGAGTCACTCCAGGGGTCCCAGGGTCCTGTGAATGGGGTCTCCTATGATCCTAGGGATGGGAATTCCGCTACTCCTGGAAGTACTCTCCTGGCAGTACTCTTAGAAATGGGGTACAAACAAGGAGCCTCTCATGGTGTAGTATGTCAGACAATTTATTTAAATAAAAATAGCAATAACTCACATTTAAAATCACTGTCAGCAGCAAAGTAAAAACAAGTATAGGTAATGTGCGTCTCTTCCTCATACGGCTCCTACGCGTTGCTTCACGTGACCTCTTTACTTTTTCTGGGATCTTCTACCCCACACCTCCAATCTGCTTGTAGTTTAAGGATAAACTATCAGTGTTAGCTGCAACCTCCCTCTTTCTATTCTGCCATCCCCAACATCCCCTTTTTCCATATTAGCACGAGAGCCTTCTTTGTTTACAGAATATCAACCAAACATCCAGAAAAAACACATAAAACAAATATTATAAATTGAGTTGTAGTTCAGTGAGTAAAATAAGTATTTGATCCCCATGCAAAACATGACTTAGTACTTGGTGAAGAAACCGTTGTTGGCAAGCACAGAGGTAAGATGTTTCTTGTAGTTGGTGACCAGGTTTGCACACATCTCAGGAGGGATTTTGGTCCACTCTTCTTTACAGATCCCTAAATCCTTAAGGTTTCTTGGTTATCACTTGGGAATTCGAAGTTTCAGCTCCCTCCAGGCATTTGCTATAGGATTAAGGTCTGGAGACTGACTAAGCCACTCCATGGCCTTAATTTTCTTCTTCTTGAGCCACTCCATTGTTGCCTTGGTGTTATGTTTTGGATCATTGTCATGCTGGAAGATCAATCTATGACTTATCTTCAGTCTTCAGTGTTCTGGCTGAGGGAAGAAGGTTCTCATCCAGGATTTTACAATAAATGGCCCTGTCCATTGGCCCCTCAATGTGGCAAACTTGGTCTGTACCTTTAACAGAGAAACAGCCCCATAACATAATGTTTCCACCTCTGTGCTTCACTGTAGGGCTGGTGTTATTAGGGTCAAAGTCAGCATTTTTCTTCCTCCAAACACAGCGAGTCCCCCTCCTCAAGAAGGCACATGTATAGTCAGTGCTGTATCCTGGCCTAGGCCAACAAGGCCCAGGCCTAGGGCGGCACTTTGCAGGGGGGCAGCAATAAAGCTGTTCCCCTTATGAGAAAAAAACAGCCTCCTCCCGGCTCCCGCACGAAAAGGGTCTCTGCCGGCTTGTACTACACTTTTAGTATAGTGCCAGATTTTTGGGGCAAATTGGGGGGACCAGAGGGCAGGGTCCAGGAGGCAAATTAGTCTTGCACCCCTTATAAAGCGGTCACACTGCTACCTGCCGGTATGAGAATACCGGCAGGTGAGGACCTGCGGACAGACTGCAGGCTGCCGACCACACTTAATACAACTGGCCCGACAGCCGCCAATGCTAATAAGTGTGGCACTGCAGCCTAATACGGTGCCTACCCTCCTCCGCCCCAGGTATGGCAGGCATCATGTCAATAATATCATTTAATTTCTTTAAACATCCTTGTCCTTGAGCGAGCATATTGAATTGCATCATATACAAATAAGACTTTTAATTGAGTATGATGGCAATAATATTTTGGATCTGCTCACCTCATATGTGCCATCGCAATATGTCACTGGGTTAGTAAGATTATTTCTGTCTTATAAGATATTTGGACTTATGTTTGCTGCCACTGATTATTTCACTTATTTCTATAATGACTATGGACTTCCTATTCATTAAACAAATACGTGAATGATTACAATAGGTGGCAGCAAACACAAGTCCAAATATCTTAAAAGAAAGGAGTAATCTTACTAATCCTGTGACATAAGGTTGCACTAATGGGCACTGATAAGGCTGCACTGATGGCCACTGATGAGTTGGCACTGTTAAGCTGTACTGATGAAGCTTTACTGATAAGGCAGGACTGATATGCTGCACTGATGGGCACTGAAATGCTGCACTGCTGGGCACTAATAGGCTGCACTGGTGGGCACTGATATGCAGCACCGATGGCCACTGATATGCTGCACTGTTGGCCACTGATGAGGCAGCAATGGTGAGTATTGATAAACTGCAGTGATGGACACTAATAAGGCTGCACTGATAAGGCAGAACTGATATGCTGCCCTGATGGGCACTGATATGTTGCACTGATGGGCACTAATAGGTTGCACTGATGGCTGCTGATGAGGCTGCGCTGATAGCCACTGATGAGGCGGCGCTGATAAGCTGCACTGATGGGGCTGCACTGATAAGGCAGCACTGATGGGCACTGATATGATGCACTGATAGGCTGCAATAATGGGCACTGATAGGCTGCAATGGTGGCAACTGATGGGGCTGTACTGATGGCCACTGATAAAGCAGCACTGATAAGCTGCACTGATGGGGCTTCACTGATAAGGCAGCACTGATGGGCACTGATAGAATGCACAGATAGGCTGCACTAATGGGCACTGATAGGCTGCACTGGTGGCCACTGATGGAGCTGTACTGATGGCCACTGATGAGGTCACACTGATATGCTGCACTGATGGGCAGTAATCAGGCAGCACTGATAAGGCTGCATTGATGAGGCTAAACTTATGGGAACTCATGAGGCTACGCTGATGGGCACCGATAGACTGTAGTTGTGGTCTGTGGTTTACAGGTGACAGGGCCGATCATAAACAGGAAGGGGTGTGGCCTTTACAGGATGGGGTGGGTCATATTTAAATTCGGGGGTGCACAAGTTTAGTCAGGCCTAGGGCAGCACAAAATCTAAATACACCACTGTGTATAGTCATGCCAATGAACATCTAAATGATTCAAAGAAGGATGGGAAGGAATAGCTGTGGTCAGATGAGACCAAAATTGAGCTCTTTGGCATTAACTCGAGTGGCCTAGTCAGTCTCGAGACCTTAATTCTATAGGAATTTTATGGAGGGAGCTGAAACTTTGAGTTGCCAGAAGACGGCCGCTAAACCTTAAGGATTTAGAAAAGATCTTTAAACAATGGTGGACCAAACTCCCTCCTGAGTTGTGTGCAAATCTGGTCACCAACTACAAGAAATGTCTTGCCTCTGTGCTTGCCAACAAGGGTTTCTCTACCAAGTACTAATTCATGTTTTGCATGGAGGGATCAAATATTTATTTTACTCACTGCACTGCAATTTAATTTATAACATTTGTATCATGTGTTTTTTTTCTGGATTTTTGGTTTATATTCTGTCTCTATCATTTAAAATACATCTGTGATACAAATTATAGACCCTTAATTTCTTTGTAAGGGTGCAAACTTACAAAATCTGCAGGGGATCAAATAATTATTTTCCCCCACTGTAAAGGGGAAAGGTTACCCTTCATGGCCAACTGTTTTCCCGACAAAGATTTTCACCAATCCTGCACTGAAGACTGAAGATCTGCCCAGCAGGTGAGGTAAGTCCTCCCAGCAACAGCAAGGCAGCTTGTAACCTCAAACACAAAACAGAAAGAACCGGCAAAGCAACCCAGGGAGACAAGTCCTTAAAGCAGAGCTCCGGCCCCCCACCAAAAAATTAAAAGTCAGCAGCTACAAATATTGTAGCTGCTGACTTTTATTATTAGGACACTTACCCGTCTGGGGATCCCGTGATGTTGGCACCGCAGCCAATTTTTCAGTCGGCTTGCAAGTGCTGCCGCCGCTATTCCTTGTAAGGGAAACCAGCAGTGAAGCCTTGTGGCTTCACAGTCAGTTCCATACTGTGCATGCGCAAAGCGTGCTGCGCTTTGTGAATGGCCCAGCGGTGGGGGAAAGAGGAGGGGGGTTGAACTTCCAGGGGACCTTGCTGCGGTGAGGTCACTCCAAAATGGGGACGGGTACCTGTCAAAAACATATATCCGCTTCCCTGAAAGGTGCCAAATGTGGCAGTGGAGGGGAGGAGGAAGCAAACAAGTGGATCTTCAGCTTTTGGGTGGAGCTTCCCTTTAAAGCAGAAGTAAACCCAACAATTTAACAGTTTAAAAAAACAGTTACATTCCTTGGACATGCCTGGAATGTGACTGTCACATTGGTTGTGCTCTTAACCAAACTGTCAAACCATCCAAGGGCTGGTGTCATAACTGATCACATGTGCAGAATCATTGCAGTTGAAAATTAAACAGAGGCCAAGATGGCATTGGCTGAAAATGATAGATGGGTTTCCTTCCACTTTAACCATTTGCCGTCTGCAATACGTATATATACGTTGTGGCTTGCAAGGGGTTTACAGGGGTTATGGCTGAAGGTCATAACCCCGGTATTTATTTTTTCAGCCAGCTATTGGCTTTCCCATGAAAATGGTCAAAGAGGCTAATTAGCCGTGGATAATTTTCAGAAGTGGGAGGGGTCGTCCTCCCCCTCCTGCCTCTTTACCGGCGCACCCGAGAAATGATCTGACAGTTTGCGCCACTGGCCATAAAGGTTTCCAGAGACCAGATAGTCTTTGATCACCTCTATGATCTTGGAGGACTGGAGAGACGTCATGATGTCACTTCCAGGATAGGGTGGAAGTAAACAATTAAAAAAAAAATATATAGGAGAGATTTGGAGTCGTAATGACCCCAGATCTCTCCATAAAAAGGACCTGTCACCCCTTATTTCTATTACAAGGGATGTTTCGACTACTTGTAATAGGTAAAAAAGTGATAAAAAAAAATTAAAGGACAGTGTAAAAATAAAAAATTATATAAATAGGTAAAAAAAAATGTAAAGTACACATATGTTAACAGTGTTCACACAACACATGTGAGGTATTGCTGTGAACGTTAGAGCAAGAGCAATATTTCTAGCGCCAGACCTCCTCTGTAACTCTAAACAGGAAACCTGTAAAAAAATGTAAGTTACACCTATGGAAATTTTTAAATATCGGAGTTTGTTGCCTTTCCACAAGCGTGTGCAATTTTAAAGCGTGACATCTTAGGTATCATTCTTTTTGGCATAACATCAACTTTTATATTGTACACAAAATTAGGTTATATATTGTGGTTTTTTTTGCATTAAAATGAATCAAAGTGTATTTTTCCCCAAATAATTGCAATTAAAAAACTGCTGCGCAAATACCGTTAGACACAAAAATAGCAATGATCGGCATTTTATTCTCTAGGGTCTCTGCTAAATATATATATATATATATATATATATAATGTTTAGGTGTTCTAATTTTCTAGCAAAAAATACAGATCTTTACTTGTAAACAAAAAGTGCCAGAAAAGACTTGGTTGACAACAATAATCATACTCCTATAATAACAACTTCAATAACAAGCACTTTACCCCCTTCCTGCCCAGGCCAATTTTCAGCTTTCAGCACTGTCACACCTTTTAATATTTAGTCTGTAAGAAAGTTATAGAGTCCACAAACTATGGTATACAGTATCTCAAAAAAGTGAGTATACCCCTTAAATATTTTATTAAATCTTTTCATGTGACAACACTGAGGAAATTAAACTTTGCTACAATGTAAAGTAGTGAGTGTACAGCATGTATAACAGTGTAAATGTGCTGTCCCCTCAAAATAACTGAACACACAGCCATTAATGTCTAAACCGCTGGCAACAAAAGAGAGTACCCCCTAAGGGAAAATGTCCAAATTAGGCCCAATTAGCCATTTTTCCCTCCCCGGTGTCATGTGGCTCATTAATGTTACAAGGTCTCAGGTGTGGGGAGCAAGTGTAGTAAATTTGGTGTTATCACTCTCACTCTCTCATACTGGTCACTGGAAGTTCAACATGGCACCTCATGGCAAAGAACTCTCTGAGGATCTGAAAAAAATAATTGTTACTCTCCAAAAAGATGGTCTAGGCTATAAGAACATTGCCAAGATCCTGAAACTGAGCTGCAGCACGGTGGCCAAGACCATACAGCGGTTTAACAGGACAGGTTTCACTCAGAACAGGCCTTGCCATGGGCGACCAAAGAAGTTGAGTGCACGTGCTCATTGTCATATTCAGAGGTTGTCTTTGGGAAATAGACTTAGATATCCAGAGGTTGTCTTTGGTAAATAGACGTTTGAGGTTGGAGGAGTTGGGGGTCAGCCTGTCAGTGCTCAGACCATATGCCTCACACTGCATCAAATTGGTCTGCATGACTGTCGTTCTAGAAGGAAGCCTCTTCTAAAGATGATGCACAAGAAAGAGAAAGCCTGCAAACAGTTTGCTCAGCAGACTAAGGACATGGATTACTGGAACCATGTCTTGTGGTCTGATGAGACCAAGATAAACGTACCGTATTTTTTGCCGTATAAGACGCACCGGCATATAAGACGCACCCAATTTTAAAGGAGGAAAATCTAGAAAAAAAAGATTCTGAACCAAATACTGCAGTAAAATATTTTATATCAACAGGTGATGGTATAGGCATGGCATAGGCATGGTACAGGCATGGCACAGGTGTGGGTACAGGCATGGCACAGGTGAGGGTACAGGCATGGCACAGGTGAGGGTATAGGCATGGCACAGGTGGTGGTTTAGGCATGGCACAGGTGGTGGTTTAGGCATGGCTCAGGTGGTGGTTTAAGCATGGCACAGGTGGTGGTTTAGGCATGGCACAGGTGGTGGTTTAGGCTTGGCACAGGTGGTGGTTTAGGCTTGGCATAGGTGGTGGTTTAGGCATGGCACAGGTGGTGGTTTAGGCATGGCACAGGTGGTGGTTTATGCATGGCACAGGTGGTGGTTTAGGCATGGCACAGGTGATGGTTTAAGCATGGCACAGGTGGTGGTTTAGGCATGGCACAGGTGGTGGTTTAGGCATGGCACAGGTGGTGGTTTAAGCATGGCACAGGTGGTGGTTTAGGCATGGCACAGGTGGTGGTTGCCTGCGAGACGTCCAAGGCGCTGCTCCTCTCACCCTCTTCTTCTGACGGCGGCGGGATTCCTGGAACCGTCCACGGCGCTACTCCTCTCGTCCTCTTCTGTCTTCGTTCTTTGACGGCGGCTCTCTCGGCGGCTCTCTCGGTCCATCGGGAAGGAGATCGGGCGGTGACGGTGCGTGACTGACGCACGCACCGCCCCCATTGGACGTCAGGACTCAGCACAGGCAGCAGGAAAAATGTTTATTTGCCGTATAAGACGCACCAACTTTTCCCCCCCAGTTTTGGGGAAGAAAAAGTGCGTCTTATACGGCGAAAAATACGGTATTTGGTTCAGATGGTGTCAAGCGTGTGTGGCGGCAACCAGGTAAGGAGTACAAAGACAAGTGTGTCTTGCCTACAGTAAAGCATGGTGGTGGGAGTGTCATGGTCTGTGGCTGCATGAGTGCTGCCAGAACTGGGGAGCTACAGTTCATTGAGGCAACCATGAATGGCAACACGTACTGTGACATACTGAAGCAGAGCATGATCCCCTCCCTTCAGAGACTGGGACGCAGGGCAGTATTCCAACATTATGATGACCCCAAACACAACTCCAAGATGACCACTGCCTCATTAAAGAAGCTGAGGGTAAAGGTGATAAACTGGGCAAACATGTCTTCAGACCTAAACCCTATTGAGCATCTGTGGGCCATCCTCAAACAGAAGGAGGAGGAGCTCAATGTCTCTAAAATTCACCAGCTCTGTGATGTTGTCATGGAGGAGTGGAAGAGGACTCCAGTGGCAACCTGTAAAGCTCTGGTGAACTCCATGCCCAAGAGTGTTAAGGCAGTGCTGGAAAATAATGGTGGCCACACAAAATATTGATACTTTTGGCACAATTTGGACATTTTCACTTAGGGGTGTACTCCCTTTTGTTGCCAGTGGTTTAGACATTATTGACTGTGTGTTGTGCTATTTTGAGGGGACAGTAAATGTACACTGTTATACAAGCTGTACACGCACTACTTTACATTGTAGCAAAGTGTCATTCCTTTAGTGTTGTCACATGAAAAGGTACAATAAAATATTTACAAAAATGTGAGGGATGTACTCACTTTTGTGAGATACTGTATATCTTTAAATTAATCAGTCCTGATGTACTGACTGCCTATCTCATTTCTTGAGGCCCAAAAATGCCAAGACAGTACAAATGATCCCCTTTTGGAAAGTAGGCAGCCCAAGGTATTTAGTAAGAGGCATGCCAAGTTTTTTGAAGTTGTAATTTTTTTTTCACAATTTTTTGGAAAAACAGACCCCCCTGCCCCAAAACACCCCCCCCCCATGTTGAGGGCATGTGACCTGGTATGGTTTAGGAGGGGGGGGGCGCTCACTCATCTCCCCTTTCCTGACCTGCCTGGCTGCTTGCTCAGAAAAGGGTCTGGTATAGATTTTAGGGGGCCCCCATGCCGCCTTTTCTTTACATTTTGGTGAGGGGTTCCCCTTAAAATTCATGCCAGACCCAGAGGGCCTGGTATGGATTGGGGGGACCCCCACATCGTTTTTTTATGTTTATATTGCTGGCAATGGTATTGTATTATCAGTAATTTAAATGTGATTTGACTTGTTTTTTTTTTTCTTTAGAAATGTCAGTTTTGCTGTAGTAGGTTCTCTACATTGTACAGATGTGCCACTTTATAGGTCGACTAAGAGGACTCCCCAAACACATTGTTTTTGCATTGATACATGTCCCCCTGGGCAGTACCCAGACCCCCATACCCTTTTTATGGCCAATACCTTGCATATAAGCCTTCAAAATGGGGACTTTAGATTTTTCAAGTTTGGCTCTCATAGACTTTATTAGAGTTCGCCATTCGGGTCTAAATTTTTTCTCTGTTCAGGAGTTCTGGTGTGAACCAAACAGGAATGTGTTCGGCCCATCTATAGTAACAAAGCCTTTCATTGTGTACAACTGTCATGTGACCTGCTGTGATTGGCCATAGCGGTCACATGGTAACGGCAGCGGGCTAGTACAGTGATCTGTCGCCCACCATGTCCAGTGGACATGGCGAGTGACATATCGCGCTGGAGCAGGAGGTATGATCCTGGGAGGATGTCATGTGATGTCCTCCCAGAACAAGAGTGAGAAGGTGTTAATAATAGAATTTATTTAAAAAAACAAATGGGTGACAGACAGGAGGGACAACTTCTCTAGTATTTTTCTGGCTTTGATATTCTATGGGGAAGTAAATAAGAAATTGGATGGTGGAAGTCCAGTGGACGTAGTTTATCTTGATCTTGCTAAGGTATTTGATACTGAACTGCATTACCATTATTCTATAATATAAGGTCTGTTGGAGCTGATGACATTAAAAAAACATGGATGGAAACTTACATGAAAGGGTCTAGACTTCGTTCTCTGAATGGTCTTGTGAGTGGTAAGCCCCAGGGTTCTGTCTTGGAGCCAATGCTGTTTTATTTGTTGTTTAATGATATAGAGGTTGGAATCAATAGCCCAGTTTCAGATTTTCCTAATGATATAAAATTATGCAGAGAGGTAACTTTGACACCGGATATAGCATAATTACAGGAAGACCCTGACAAAATAGGGGGTTAGATAGCTACATTGCAGACAAGGTTCAATAATAAGAAATGTAAAGTTATGCACTTGGGTGCTAAAAATACATATACAAAATGCACTTTAGGGGGAGCTCCACCGGGAGAATCCATAATGGAAATAGATCTGGGGGTGCCTGTAGAGCACAGACATAGCAATAGCTTGCAATGGCAAACCACAGCTAACAGAGCTAACAAAAAACTGTCAGGCATTAAAAGGCCATACATTCCAGAGATTAATCAATAATTCTACCCCTTTACAAAACACAGTTCAGTTTTGGCCACCAATCCTTTGGAAAGAGTAGGAGTAAAGAGAAATTGTGTTTTTTAGGTGCTTTACAAAAGAGAAAAATCTTTTAATCTCAGTTTTTTTATACAAAGTTAAAAATATTCAACAATAAAATTAACATGGTTACATATATTGTGCAGTATTTCCAATTCACTCTACGTGTTTCACTATGAATTAGCTTCTTCAGGAGTTAATTATGGATTCTGCATAGGTAAACACTGCAAATAATACACATATCAATTAAACAGTGTAAAATCTACATCATCAGATTAAGTGTATGGACAATGATGCCTACATAGGATAGGTCCTTTGGAAAGAGTAGTCCAGTTTCTATTGCATTATGCATCAATGGCAAAAGATTGTTTCAACTAATGTGCATGCCTATTGAACTAATGACAATACATATCCTTAAAAAAGTGGGGCAGTTGTAAATGAGAACAATAAGGCGGTTGTCAGAGTTCCCATCAATCCTAATGTTCTTTATTTTTTTTTTTTTATTATAAAGATACTAACCCAGTCTTCCCTTTTCTTTATAAAAAGAAAAAGGAAAAAGGAAAAGAGGAAAAGACAAAAGAAGGAAGAGAAAAGAAAAAAAAAAAAAAAAAAGAGGGAAGAAGGGGAGGAGAAATTGAAGGCATATACTATTCTCTTATCTTGTCCAAATTTTAATCCTAAATTTTAAATTTAAACTTGACCATGCCTTATCTCTACTGAAAAAAGGATATTTCGTCCTAATGTTCTACCAGCAACAGATGGTCTTTAAGATTTCTCCAAATAAGTGATGATAGGGCTACAAAGTGGCCACTTCAACCCCTGTGGAGGCTGCAAAAATGAAGGTGAGAGATTAATGTTTCAAACCAGCTAATGATCTAAACAGGACAATTGTTTAGCATATCAAAGTAACCTTACCTAATGTCTCCTGTGGAAAAACCTCCTCATCCCTACAAACATTTATTAGCGTCATTCCTGGATCCCTTAAATGTCTCCCCCCACCTCATTCCGGTGCCAAAATAGACCCAGCCTGGATGCGCAAAATGGCACCGGACATGATGTCACGCACATGCATTGTGAGTCCATGGGCGCGATATTGGAAATCCAAGTCTTGCCAGGAAATGAATGACAACCAGTCACCATATAGACCTGAAAAACTGTGATTTCAAGATGAAACAATTTACGCACAAGGGGGTTCTAAACAGGACACCTGCCAGGACAGAGCAATGGCATCGACATATTTTGCCAAATAATCTGCCTGGTGTCCCAGGCATCTCTATGGTAGCCCATCAATCCACAACAACCTGAAGAAAAAGAGCACCATCTAGTGACCATTTAGCATATCAATAAAGGAAAGGAAGGGCAAAAAAATGGGGCAAAAAAGTTTGATGAAGTCTGACAGTCATTTAAACAGAGGACCTTTACAAAATTCCACGCAAGCATCATAAAAGATACATTTTATACAGAAAATATATTTTTTAGGAAAAGCACTAAAAAAAAAACAAAAAAAAAAAACAAAATGAGCATAAACCGGCCAAGAGGTGTAATGAATAGTAATAGAAAGATATTTATTACAAAAAAAGTTTAAAACTCATGGACTCATTGAGTCCTGAAAATCTAGTGGCTTCTAAGATATAAATCAATTTGGATTCCCACTGCAGCAAGATTTTTATTATTATTATTATTATTATTATTATTATTATTATTATTATTATTATACTGGATTTATATAGTGCCAACAGTTTGATGGATCCCAGGAGATGGATGACACTGCCAAATTGGTATTGAGTGTTTCTCCAATAAGCTCCAGCTGTTGTGGGGTATGGAGTGGGGCTCTTTGGCTCCGCCCCTGGGTGGCCAACCCAGCATCCAAGCAGGTCTGGTGCCGTATTCCCTTTGAGGGTTCCTCCCTCTTTGGGAATAAGCTGAATGATGCTATAACCCAGGCTACGGGTGGCAAGTCTGGTTTTCTCCCTCAGGATCGACGCCTTCTCAATCCGAAGAAGGGGCAGCCCAGGAGGTATGTTCCAGATTGCGCCACAGAAGCGCGCACATATAGGCCTGGCAGAGAGTTAGGATCACAACTGGAGGTCAAGACAATCCTCCTCTCGGAAGCCTTCGAAGAATGTCCCTTCTGGCTACCATTATGCTACTAAGTCCTTTTGAGATTGGGCCCGCTCAGGCATGTTGGGTGGGGGCTCGGTTGCTACACTTCCGACGTGTCTGGGCGGCCTCAATCCGGGACCCCTGGACTGTCAGGACAGTCTCATCCGGGCACAAGTGGGCTTTCAACGAGGCACCAAGACCAAGATTCCTTCCTACCTCCCTGCCATCCTCAGGAGAGAAGCGCCAGGTACTACTTTCCTATGTAGAGTCTCTGGTGTCTCAAGAGGCTGTCATTTTCGTGCCAGAGCTCGAGCGCAGCCAGGGAATTTACTCCCCTCTTTTTTTGGTTCAGAAGAAAAACGACTCCTGGAGAACCGTCATCGATCTGACCTTTCTAAATCAATACATCAGAAGGGAAAGATTCAAGATGGAGACACTTCTATCTACTTGTCTCCCCTTTGGGCTTTCCACATCTCCATGAATCTTTTCAAAAGTCTTGTTGGCTGTGGTAGCTCTGTTGAGGACAAGAGGCATCCATCTTCATCATTATTTAGATGACCTTCTCCTTTTATCTCAAAACAGAGATCAGTTGTTGAAGCACCTGGATCAAGTTGTGTCCACCCTTCAGACATTCGGATGGCTGCTGAATTTGGAGAAGAGCCATTTAATTCCCACCCAGTCCCTGATCTATCTCAGGGCCTTGTTCAATACAGCGAAAGCGACAGTGTCTCTTCTGGAAGAGAAAGTCTCAGTTGTCCAGGACAGAATTCTCCATGCCCTCTCAACTTCCCACCTCTAAGATCGTCAATGCTTGAGGATCATCGGGACCATGGTCGCTGTGGCTCCCATGGTGAAGTGGGCATTGTGGAGAATGAGACCCTTCCAGAAAGGCTTCCTTCAACAGTGGGACACTTGGCATCTGGATCAGTCCATCTTCCTGACCCCGGCCATGAGGGCGAGTCTTCCGTGGTGGCTGCATCGGGAACATCTTTTGAGATCCCATTCTCTCGTGCCAACCTCATGGATTGTGGTGACCTCAGACGCCAGCAGCACAGGATGGGGTGCTCATTGCCTCTCGGAGATGGCTCAGGGCAGGTGGAACTTTTCCTCTCGGGGAATCGTTTCCAACGTTCTGGAGCTATGGGCAGCTCTTTGAGCTCTGCAAGCATTTCACCACTTGACAGAAGGACTTCCGGTGATGCTCAGGCTGGACAACACCTCAGCAGTCGCTTACATCAGGAAGCAAGGAGGAACACGCAGTTGGTCCTTGCTGCGAGAGGTGGAACTGATCATATGCTGGGCACAGAAGAATTTGTCTGACCTGTCGGCAGTATATGTTCCAGGAGTCCAAAATGTCCAAGCTGATTTTCTATCTCGTGTGCAGTTGGACAACAAAGAAGTCTTCAGGTGGATCCTGACCCTGGGAGTCTCCCCAGAGGTCGACCTCTTTGCCTCCCCTTGCAACCACAAGTTGCAGAGGTACTATGTGAGGTTTAAAGACCCCCAGGCTCTCGGGGTGGATGCCCTCACGGATCAATGGAGGTTCTGCAGGGCCTATGCCTTACCTCCAGTCCCGATAATCCTGCAGTTTCTCCAGAGACTCAGAACAGAGGCAGTGTGGTGTGTGGGGCCTTTGTGTAATTGAGAAATCTACACGTATGTGTCTTCCATCAAGTTCCATTCCATTTGCATGTTCTTTTGCCTCCTTTGCGTCTTCAACATTTTCAAAGCAGACAAACGCGAAACCCCTGGAACGTCGAGACTGCCGATCATACACAAGGGATACATCAGCCATTGGACCATATGTTGAAAATACTTCTCTTAGATCTCGCTCCGTTGTGTAAAGACTTAGGCCAAACACGCCCAAACAGCAGTTAGGATCAGGATTTACCGGACGTACTCTACTTCCTATATGCCGCCTTCGATTTAACATGGGAGAGCGACTGTGGCTGTGACATCTGGTGGTCCCGGCCATGGTGGCCTCTGGGGCATAAGAGGAAGTTAAATGGCCCAAATCGTTCCCCAAAAGTACTTCTGCGGGTAACTCGCGTAGTAATCCCACTCGCACATATCGCTCCCCTGAGCCCCAATCCAAGAGGACTTGGGCGGTGGATAAACGTAGCACCTGGCCCCCTGCTACCCTGACTGCAACAGTCTGGCCGGTCCGGGCTGACTGGAGAATCATGTGAGGCTGGATGAGGGTAATCGTAGCCCCGGAATCGCGGAGTCCCTAGGCCGGCTGCCCATTAACCCATACTGCCTGGCGATGGTGCTGCCGATTATCTCCGGCAGCAGCTTGGACAGGATCCGCTTCGAAAAGTTCGCCGCACTCTTCCTGAACATCTCGATGGTTGGGCTCATTCTGGTAGCAATGAGCCGCTGGTCTGGATGGATGATTAGTCTCTCGATACCTCGTGGATTGGCTAGGGCAATGTCGTTGCAGATGACCAGTTTGGTTACAGGTATAGCACTTAGGTCCGGTAGGAGGGTTGGGTTGGGCTGGGGGTCTCGAGGCAGACCACGGAGGTACTGAAGTCGGCTTAGAGGCTGGTAAACTGGGCCGAGATAGTGGATAGTGCTCATTTTCGCCTGACCTTCGAGAGTCCAGATATTCATCGGCCAGAGTAGCCGCTTGCTGTACCGTCTGTGGTTGTTTATCTCGCACCCAATCCCATACTACCGGAGGGGTGTGGTTAAAAAACTGTTCTAATAGTACTAGCTGGGTGATGTCCTCTATGGTATGAGCGTGGCTTCCCTGTAACCAGCTCTTAAGGTTCCGCTGCATACGATGTGCCCACTCCACGTATGTTGTGTTGGTTTGTTTCCAGGATTCTCGAAACTTAATCCGGCTGGCTTCGGATGTAATGGTAAATCGGGCTAGCAAAGCTTCTTTTACCCGGTCGTAGTCTTTAGTGTCTTCGTCCTCCAGGGCCCGATATGCATCCGCCGCTCTGCCAGTTAAATTACTCGCCAGTAAGGCGACCCAATCTTGGGACAGTACTTCATGTATCTGGCATAGTCTCTCAAAGTCCTGCAGGAATGCATCAATTTCCTCCTCTCCTTCCTTAAATAGTTTGAACGCCCGAAAGGGCAACTTACGGACAGTCGCTGCATCTTTAGGCGTTTTCTCAGATTGACGTATTTCTGCCATTTTCTGCTCATGTTGCCGCTCTCGTTCCCTCTCTTGCCGTTCTTGTTCTTTCTCTTGTCGCGCTCGTTCTTTCTCTTGTCGTTCTAGTTCTTTCCCTTGTCGCTCATCCTGCAGCTGGATGTCTCTAATGGCATTCTGTATGGCGGTTTCTGATGGGTTAGCACCATATAATGCCAACCGCTCCCGAACTCGTTGCTGAAACAAGTCTTCAACTGACCGGGGTCCTGCATCACCCTCCCTCTGATCCATCTCGGCCAGCTCACTGATCAGGGTGGCCTTGTTCTTTGTCCCACTGGTCCCTCCGCGGCTCTCAAGTAAGTCTCTCAGCGTGGCTATCCTGCATGCTGCATAGCTGGTCATTTACTGTGGTGGTTTGGAGTGTCCCGGTAACTGGAGAGCAAATCCCACCGCTGCCAACCAATGTGACGAGACCCTTGCTCGCTCTGTCCGCTCTCCCGACACTCCTCTGTTTCTAGTCAGTCAGCTTGCAGATCGCATCGTCTGATGGTTCGGTCAACCAAGGATCCGGGATCCGAACTACAGCTATGTGCCGTTCGGAATCCATTAGAACAAACACCAAGCAGGCTGTATGTAAGTTCAAACAGGAAGACAATTTATTGGAAGAACACGGCACACTTTTATACAGAATTTGGAACATCCTGCCCCCAACAACCGCTTTCCTATTGGTCAATTGTAAAGTACCTGCAGTTTCCATTCTGGTCCTCTCCACACATGCAAATGAGGGCTTGAAAATGAGTCAGTAGTGATTGGTCAGATAGCTTGACCAGGAAATGCAAATGAGGCAGAAGCCCCAGGGGGCAATCAATGTACATAATAGTCAGACACAGAACAATGGTTCCCTAACGAGCCCTCAATACACATTACTCTGTGTCAATACCTCCCTTAGCAGACAACAGGTGCGGTCATTAGCACACCTGACAATAGTTTAATGGGGAGCCACCTTAGACAGTCCGGCTCCTCAGAACTTCCTGGGATGACCATATTAGGAGTGGGCTTCCTGCTCAGAAACCTCATGGCAAAGGGAACAATTGACCTTGCTGACAAAAATGAAGCAATTCAACCCCTCACCCATCTGTCCTTAAATTCCAGTGATGGTGAACACCATCACAGGGATGTTTACATTCCCTGTAATAACAATAAAAATGATTAAAAAAAAAAAATAAAAAAAAATGAAAAAGGCAAAATAAATGATTAAAAAAATAAAATTAAATTAAAGCACTCCTGTCTCCCTGTGTTTGAGTGCAAAGGGGAACGCAAGCATCGGTCTTGTGTCATATGTAAACAGCACCATGAGCATCAGATTGAGGGCAGTAATTCTAGCAGAAGCCCCCCTCTGTAAGTGGCGGTTCACACTTGTGCGATGCGGGAAGCTTGCAAATTCGCAGCCTGTTCCTGCATCGCATCCGCACCTCTGGCAGTTCACACTGCCATATGCGATACGCAGGGGGTGTCAATTAAATGTTAACGACACCCCCAGTTTGATCGCATATCGCAGTGCGATCTGACAGTTCGCACAGGATTGGATCGCACAAGTGTGAACCACTGTGCAATCCGATCCTGATGCGGCTGAAAAAAAGGGTCCTGTGCGTCTTTGGTGTGGATACAGTGCGAATTCAGCCATACAAAGTGTATGGCTGAATTTGCATCCGCACAGGAGATCGCATGTAATGAAGGAGCAGTGCGCTCCGAATTACATGCAAACTCGCAAGCCGCACATATGTGAACCGGCGCTAAGTCTAAAAGTGGTAACCTGTAAAGGCTTTTAAAGATGTATGTAGTTTGTCGTCGCTGCATGGGCGTGTGCAATTTTAAAGCATGTCGTGACCTAAGATCATCTTTTATATAACCCCCACCATTTTAATCTGTAGGGCCTCTGCTTTAAAAAATATATAATGCTTGGGGGTTCAAATTAATTTTCTAGCAAAAAAAAATATATATTTTTCAAGTAAACAGTGTCAAAAAGGGCTTGGTCTTCAAGTAATTAGTCAAGTGGGTGATGTGTGGCATAAGCTTATAATATTTGGCATAAAATGCCAGGACAGTTCAAACCCCCCTCCCAAATGACCCTTTTTGGAAATAAGACACCCCAAGCTATTTGCCCGAGAGGCATATTGCATCCATGTAATATTTTATATTTTGCCACCAGTTTCAGGACAATGACACGTTTTTTTTTTTTTTACACAAAGTTGTCACTAAATGATATATTGCTCACACATGCAATGGGTATATGTGGAATTACACCACAAAATACTATCTGCTGCTTCTCCTGAGTACAGGGATACCACATGTGCAAGACTTTTTGTGAGCCTAACCGTGTTCAGGAACCCAAAAACCAATCACCGCCTTCAGGCTTTCTAAGGGCGTAAATTGCTCATTTTACTTCCTCACTACCTATTGCAGTTTCAGAGGCCCTGAAATGTCAAAATTCCACAACCCCCCCCCCCCCCCCTCAAATTACCCCTTTTCAGAAAGTAGACACTCCAAGCCATTTGCTGAGTGGCATGTTGAGTCCATGTAATATTTTATATTTTGCCACAAGTTTCGGGAAATGACTATTTATTTGTTTACATTTTTTTACACAAAGTTGTCATTTAAATGATATATTGCTTAAAAATGCAAAATACATTCTGCTGCTTCTCCTGAGTATGGGAATATCACATGTGTGAGGCTTTTGGCAGTCTAGCCGCATACAGGACCCCAAAAACCAATCACCACCTTCAGGCTTTCTAAGGGAGTAAATTGTTGATTTCACTTCCTCACTACCTATCACAGTTTCGGAGGCCAGGAAATGCCAAGATAGCACAACCCCCCCCCCCTCAAATGACACCCCAAGGTATTTTCTAAGAGGCATAGTGTGTATTTTGCAGCTCTGATTTGTTTTGGAAAATGAAGAAAGAAAAGGAAAATGTATTTTTTTTTTTTCAATTTTCAAAACTTTGTGACAAAAAGCAAAATCTGTAAAATACTCAACATGCCTCTCAACAAATAGCTTGGAGTGTCTACTTTCTGTAAAGGGGTCATTTGGTGGGGGAGGGGGGGGGGGTTTGTGCTATCTTGGCATTTTATGACCTCCGAAACTGTGATAGGTAGTGTGGAGTGAAATCAACAATTTATGCCCTTAGAAAGCTTTAAGGCAGTGATTGGTTTTCGGAGTCTTGTACACGGCTAGACTGCCAAAAAGTCTCACATGTAGTCTCACATGTAGTATCCCAGTACTCAGGAGAAGCATTTTTGTTTTGCGGTGTCTTTTCACATATACCCAAGGCATGTGTGAGAAATATATAATTTAAATAACAACTTTGTGTAAAAAAAAAAAATGTAATTTTCACAAAACTTGGCAAAAATAAAATATTCCATAAACTCAACATACCTCTCAGCAAATAGCTTGCGGTTTCTACTTCCCAAAATGGGGTCATTTGGGGGGTTTTGTGCTATCTTGACATTTCATGGCCTCCGAAACTGTGATAGGTAGTGAGGAAGTGAAATGAGCAATTTACGCCCTTAGAAAACCTGATTGGTTTTCGGGGTCCTGTACTCAGCTAGGTTCCCAAAAATTCTCACACACGTGGTATCCTCATATTCAGGAGAAGCAGCAGAATGTATTTTGGGGTGTAATTCCACATATATCCATGGCATGTTTGAGCAATATATAATTTCAGTGATAACTTTGTGTATTATTTTTAGTTATTTTTCAATCACTTGTGACAAAAAAATGAAATATTCAATGGGCTCAACATGTCTCTCAGCAAAATCTTGGGGTGTCTACTTTCCAAAAAGTAATTTGGGGGGGTTATACTGTCCTGCAATTTCAACACCTCAAGAAATAAGATAGGCAGTCAAAAATTAAAAGCTGCGTAAATTCAAGTAAATGTACCATAGTTTGTAGACGCTATAACTATTGCGCAACCCAATAAATATACACTTATTGAATTTTTTTTTTTACCCATGACATGTGGCTGAATACATTTTGGCCTAAATGTATGACAAAAATTAAGCATATTGAATTTTGTTTTTTTAACAGAAAGTAGAAAATAATCATTTATAAAAACTATGTAATTATGTATTTGATTGTCCTGTCTATCTCACAGATAGACACAAGAGGGCATACCTACAAAATGTTATAGTAATTATGATAGTAGTTATGTATTCACAACAAACGTTTACTGAGGGGAACATAGAAGCTGCCATAGTGGCGTTCTATCCTGAAAATACTAATTGCCTGGCTGGTATTTTGACTTTTTTGCATCAATAATTTTAGTGACTGACTGCAACAAGTTGGCAGATAAGAAATCTCACTTTATTCTGACTTCTCTTATCTGCATTCTTTTTGCAGGTTAGTGACTCAGAAAGTACTAAAGCCCCTTAACCTATTCGCTGCAAGAGCCATTTTCGCATTTTTTTGCACACATGTTTAAAAAATAATTTTAGGCCTGAAGATTACACAAAACCCCCAAACATTATATATTTTCTGAAAGCAGACACGCTGGGGAATAAAATTGTGGTAGTTTCAATTCAGGGTAAACAAACGCAATAAATGACCCATTTTTGGTAATATATCCTTATAAAAAATGTGTGTGGGCCCGTGAAATGGTGACAATCCTCACTACCCTATATTTTCTATAGGCGACGCTTCAAAAGCCCCCTAAAGGTCATCAGTTTAGTGTTACGGAGGAGGTCTTATGCTAGAAATATTGCTCTCACTCCAGCGTGTGCGACGATGTGTAACGTGTATTGCAATCAACGCGCATGCATTTATGTTTGTACGTGCGTATATGTGGGGGTGGGGAGCCTAACTTTTTTTTTTTTGGGGGGGTGGATTTTATTTGCTTTGGTGTAACTTAATTTTTTTTGCAATACATTTTTTCTCCTTTGTAACTTTTTTTTTGTCACATGGGGAAAAAGAGTCCCTACATGTCTCCTCTGGGCTCCAATGGATGTATTGCAATACATTCCTTCCAGACTATGCAAGCCGGGGAAAGTGACAGGGTGACCTGGTAGTGCAGTCATACAAGTCCCTTTCCAGGTCACCAAGAGAAGGGGAGGAGAGAAGGCGTGTGTCTGCTATCCCTCTCCACCTGCTGGCACCCACGGTGACCGTTCGAAACCCATGACAGGGGGGCGCAGGCAGAGAGAGCACTGTTACCCGGGGGGGGGGGGGTGGAAGCAATCAGGCGGCCAGTGCAGCCACCTGAATGCTTCTACCTGACAGGCAGAAGTCTGCGTGTCAATTTTACACACAATCCTGGTGGCTGGAGCCATCAGATTGTATGTGAAACCCCCTGTTGTCATGTACATATGACAAACAGACCTGGCAGAAAAAGGGTTAATTAAAACTGAACATCAGGCATACATTATATATAGAACATTTTATTGCAGCTCAGTTTAGCACCCTCTAGCTTAGTGTGCTAGCTGGTAATAGTTTTTTCCTAGTGTAAGTAAATTTAGCTTGGCTGGCAGGGAGGCTGGATGTTTCATCAAGCAGCCCCTCTGGCACCTCCCCCTACTTGCTGGAACCTTGAAGAAGCTTCCAGAAAAATGAGGTGGGAGGTTCGAAGGAGCTGTTTTTTTATTATTGAGGCGGGCCCCAGCCAATCCCCAGAAAGTGGGCTGGCAGGGGGCAGGCCCCTCTTAAATACTGCTGCAAGGGGCAGTCAAGTGGAAGATGGAGATGAAGTGCTGAGGAGGCTGTCGGTGGCCCTTGAGGGTACCCCCTAGTCTTGGGCCTGGGGCTCGGGTGCCAGAGGGATCCTCTTACAACACATGGAGAAGTCCTGTCCAGGAGGCACGGTAGGAAAATTGAGGACAGCAGGAGCCAGCTAGCAGGTCCAGGGGGTCTCCAAGAGAAGTCAGCCGGGTGGGCTGGTAAGTGTGCAGTCTGGGAGGACTGTAGGAAGTATCCAGGAAGGCTAGTGAGAGAGGCAGCTACAGCAAGGCAGGCTGGAAGTGCCTGAAGAAGTGGTGCTGGGATCAGTAGCCACGGGAATTTAGCTTGACACTGGACTTTTCTCGACACAACCAAAGGGGCCTGCGGTCTCTACCTGTAAAGGGCTTTTTCTTGATTTGCCTTGCCAGATTCATTAAACAGTGCTCCAGCTAGGTCTGTGTTATTTTCTGCAAGAAAGTAATGTTCTGGAGGAAGAGTAGTGTATATAGATTACTAGAAACCAAGTTGTTCCTAAAGAGTTCTAAGGTCAAGTGGACATCCCAAAATTTTCACTCTACCCTATCCAAGTTTATCTCCCTAATAAAACATAAAAACAATCACTGGACTGTTTCTTGACTTTGGAGATTCATTGTGCCTGGCTGTGCAAGATGGGGGATCCCTATTCACCAGCGGCTCCTATGGGGGTGCGCTACATCTGTAATCATCAAAACATCATTAAATGTATATTTTAAATGCAACAGTGTAAGAACCTGAATATGACCTGGTATCAGGCTCTTTCAATCCCTGTACAGCAGATCTGGAGTGTGAGAGAACAAAGCCGCACAGAGGGACAATCAGTTCACGAGCTGACGAGGAGCATTCTCATAGGAAAAAAAAGCAGAGTGACAAAGAAATGAGCTCATCGCTGTTTTTTCTCCTTCACAGTCCAGTCACATGCTGGGGACCAGCCAATGACAGCCTGGGTTCAAAGGAAGTAGGATGAATAAAGCTAGCTGACAGACATCTACTGGTATAAAAAATGGAAAATTGTCAAATACAGTACTTACCATATTTTCCTTTTCTAATGCCAATCCATGGCAGCATACATATGATATATCTCCACCCCTATATCCACCCACAGGACCTGTTTAAATCTATAAAAGTCTGACTGAGAGAAACCTCCCCCATTCTCCGTAAAAATATCAAGATCAAAAAAGGGAGGGTTCATATGCTGCCATGGATTGGCATCAGGAAAGGAAAATTATGGTAAGTATTTGATGCAATTTTCCATTTTTCTGATGCCAACATGGCAGCATACATATTATGAATAGTGAGCTAAACAGGGAGGGCCAAAATGTATAATCAAACTTTATTACAATGGATATAGAAGCCTGGATCGTCATTCTGTTGATGTCCATTGATGTACAACCCCCTGGGTCTTCCCTGTAGCGCCATAGGCAAGTGAACCATGCCAACCAGCCTGCTGCTTTGCAAAGGCCTCTATAGGCAAATTCCCAAATTTAAAGATGTAAAAACTGACCTAGCTGAATGAGCCTGTATCACTACTGGAGGCTCTTGCCTGGCTGCACTGTAAGTTTTCTGGATGACCTGAACTCTCCATGATGACAAGGTTTTGCTGTAGGTTCCCCCTCTGAACTTGCCTGATGGAAACACCAACAGCCTTCTAGAGGATTTTACCTGGTAAGCTGCTTGAAGGTAGGCATTTTAGACACACTGGTACATCCAGTGTAGATTAGGTACTATATCTGCTGGAAAGGAAGGAACCGCCACTTTGTTTGTAAGATGAAAACAGAATCCACCTTGGGAACAAAGGTGCTCGAGGAGCATAGGCCCCAATTTGTCTGGAAGGAATAAGATGTAGGACTCTGTAGCTCCAAGTGCTTGCAGAGCCAATACTCTGCCAATTGAGGTTATGGCTTGAAGTTATCGAGAGCCACTGCCTCCCAAGTGATGTCCCACTGAGGACTGCTTTCTGATGCAGAGTCTTGGCAAGAAAACCAGGACCAGAATAAAAACCTTCTAGGGAACGTTATTCCACCTCAGGGACAAGTCTCAGGACCGACCTCATGAAGCATTTCCCTGGCAGCTCACATACCCATATTTCCTAGTGAAAGCTGAAATGTGAGCCCTTACAGGACTAGGCTGAGCAACAAATCCAGAAACATGTGAGGAAATGATAGCAACCTCCAGGATGCAAGGATCAAAATTCTGCATAGGCTGTGAACCTGTTCCAGACTTTGAAGTAAATAGATATGCTAACATCTTTTCCGGAACCTTGTCAGGATTTAACCACTTCTAGAAGATGGCCCAAGTCCTCCAATCCTCCCCCCTCCATTTACAGGATATCATGGAACAGTTGTTGTGGAAACACTGGTAGCTGAAGTGCCTGGTCCTGCCTAGATCTCATTGCTAGGGTAAACCCAAGGCCTGCAAGCCAACTGGCATGTTTGCTATCATGGTGAGACACTCAGACAACAGTCTCCCCTGGAACTTCATCACCAAAGGCAGTAGAGGAAAGGCATCTGTTAGGTGACTATTTCTTGGGTGAGTGAGGGCATCCACTTCCTCCAACAACAGGTGAGGGTAGGAAGAAAGGCACCTTGTGAATGGATGGTGATGCAAACAGCTGATATGGACAAGATCCTCTGATTAAAGACCCATTCATTGCAAATCAAGAGCTGGCATCAGTGGTGACAATGGTCCTGGATAATGAACCTACCAGAAGGGATCAAGTGACATATCCATCAAGTGACATATTCATCACTAGAGGCTCCTGCACATCTGGGAAGAAGCACTTTGAATCGGCTGCCTTTTGCATTGCAAAAAGAAGATTCATGGGACGTCCAGAGAATCCAGTGTGCCCAGGGTAGCATAGGGATGCAAGACATCATCGTTTCCAAGAGACCCCTGCATTGGGAAGCTGACAACTGCTTGGTCCATTCAACAAGGAGGAGGAAAAGTGCTCCCAAGAGCATTGAACTGGGGCTCCGTACCAATGACTAGTCAGGTCTGCTCCAACTGTCTTGACACCTCCTATGGAGCCAAAATTTCTGAGGCTGGCCAGAAGAATCCCCTTTTGAACTAGTAGGTCACCTGGACTCTGAGCCAACAGTAGAATACCATCCAAGTAATGATGGATTTGAAGCACCCCTGTTTCCTCAGAGGGGCTACACAGAGATTAGAACCTCCATAAAGGTCATCGGTGAGGCCCTGAAAGGAAGACCCACAAACTGGAAATGTCCATCTCACACCGAGACTCAGTTTCTTTAAATTCAATCCCGGTCTTTGTACGGGACACAGATGAGAATAAAAGCCTGTAGAGAGAGGGCTTAGAATAATTCCCCATTGCAGTCATATAATATGGATGTAATCAGAGAGGACATCCAACTTCTGAGAGGAATGTGCTATTCTGGTCAGAATGAAGGAATGTTCTGGAGGGTGATGTCTAAAGCAACACAAGTAACCATTTTACTGTAGATGGCACCCCTGGATCCCAAAAAATGAGCTTTAACATTTGTGCACACATTTGGTCACCCTAGTCCCCACCACACTAGCCTGGGGTGGGGGGTCTCCCAACAACCAGACTCCTGTAGGGGATGATGAAGGGATTGAAAAGGACCATGGCTGTGCGTCCATCAGAAAGGTGCCCTTGTACACCCTTCCATTTGCTCTTGAAGTTTTGAAGTTTTTGGCGTTAAATCTCGAAATAGTCAAAACTTCTAGTCAGAGGGAAAATTGTCATCATACAGGCACTTACGACCAACCTGCCTGAAGATGGGTATGCTGACCTTCATTGTTGCTGAATGCAGCATTGCCTTAGGTGAACATCGATAACAACAAATGCTACTTCATCCACAAAATCCGCTGATCACTTAAGCTCACCAAGAGCACTAAAAAATCTGCTCTTTCAGCAATTCAAGTGTGATGGAGACCTCCACTGTGGGTCCCAACTGTGCTGCGCTTGCAACAAAATACTGTGATCACTGGCTAACAAGCACCCCCTGCATCTTGACATGAATCTCTCAGATATCCATAAATTCATTGATCGTAGATAGAGCCAACGGAAACTGAATCTTCCCTGGGAATAATAACACTCCTGACAAAATGCATAATGGCAGTGTCCACACCTTTGCAGTAGGGTGCAGTGTTGTAAAGTGTGTGCTATTGCAATGCATGTTAAGTGCATTAGCTCGATGCAGTTCTATTCTTTTGAGCAGAGAATTGGCACTTCCCTCTGGAGTAGGGTATAATTTTGCCACTGCTTATTTCAGGTAAAACTTCATATCAGTACTGCCACTCCTCTTAAATTAAATCAGCCTCTTCACCTTTCCATTCATTGGTGAGTATGGAAGGATGTGTCTTGAAAACGTAATGTATTGACTGTGGAAGGCATTGATCTGGGTATCCCATTCCAGGCCTGCTTAACTGCCCTAATGAATGACTGGACCCAAGAAACACTCAAAACCTGCTTAGCCTCTTAAATGAGGACGGCCGACCCTCTTCTACCCCTGGTGTAGCCAGGTGTAAAGCAGGGGTGAATGGCTTGGATAAAGGTGCCCTCTGAGCCGGTAACAAAGTTGGCTGTAATAGACTCGGGGCCTCCCTGGTTAGAAGGGTTAATTGTTCTTGACATTGCACCCGGAATTCCCTGAAATAAGTGATTAGAGAATTCGGAGACTCACTAACTACTTGCCAATGAATGGCCATTACTTGCTGGCTTACAGCACTCTTTGTCCTTAGAGAGGTCTCAGCGGCAATATCCACAGACATTTTAGTCTGGTAATAGCTCTGCGCCACAGGCCCAGCACTTTTTACCCTTTTGTCACTATTAGCACTCAGGGAGAGCGGGCTAAGTTGCATCAGAAGATGAAGGCCACACTCATGGAAAGGCACTCTTTTTCCTCTTTTTAATTACCAGACTGATGGTCCCTATCTGAACACATGGGGGTCTTAGCTATGTGGCAGAAAGAAAAAGAAGGAGACTCATAGAAAGAAGCAAACAGATTATAGACATGTGCCTGAATCACCTCTCTCCCCTCCCCCATTCACCTGCAGCATAAGCAAGGGAAAACGAAAGATGTTTCCAGTCCAAAAACTACCTCACGCATGCGTGAGCCTGTACATGCCATAGCAAAGATGGCCGCCACATGAGACCCTCTGCATGGTGCATGCATGGACACCATAGTCAGCCCTGAGACCAGAAACAGCCACCAAATCTGGACCATATTGTGCACGCACGCACATTGGTCAAAGAAAAATCCACAGATGAAAGGATAAAACTGCAGACAAAAGAAAAAAACCCAATTACAAGAATCAACCCATTGTGAGATTATTATCATGTGAAAATTGTACAGTGTGTGGAGGGATCTTTTCAATCAGATGTGAAAGGAAATTCTGACCCCCATCTAATGGAATATGTGTGGAGTATGAGTTGTAAATTATGAACTGAAATATCTGCAGTAAACTTGTGTCTTTGTTTTGTGACCATAAAACACATTTCACTAATAATAGTGCAAGGGATCATTGGTTAAATTTATGTGGCAAAATGACAAGGACAGAACTAATCTTGTAGCGTGTAGGCAGCACAGAACAACAAGCAGAGGAAGATCTGAAATCAAAGCCTAATGAAGTTAGAGGCAAGGGAGGAAAACAAAAAAGGATAGCACATACCTGTAGGAGAAAAGAAACTGCAGCACTGACATCAGCTTTAGGTTTCAGCGCAGGTGTGTAGAGAGACACATCCATCATGGACTCCAGCAGCCTAACACCATCTCAGGTGCACCACATGAGGTTCTGTCATCTCTAGTTAGAGAACTCCTCAGCCCCAAAAGACCACAAGATGTGGCTCCCCACCCTGTTGGTGCATTTAGTAACCTAAGATGTGGGACTGCTCCTGGGAGAAGCTGAACCCAGACAGATACTGACACAGTCCGCAGGTAGGGACTTATCACAATATCACATTCTTGAGGTTGTATATCTTGAGGACGAAAAGGAGAATGGGGGAGTTTAAAACAGTTTAAACAGGTCCTGTGGGTGGATATAGGGGCGGAGCTATATCATATATATTCTGCCATGTTGGCATCAGGAAAAAGTAAAATAGGGAACAGCTCTAGACTGAAGGTGGCCTATTGTAACAAAAGTTTTTTCTTTAAACTCTTTGAGCCGGTGCCTCCTGGGCCCTTTAACCACTTAAGTCCCGGAGGATTTGGCTGCTGAAAGACCAGGGGGTATTTTGCGATTCGGCACTGTACCCAAATGAAATTGACATCCTTTTTTTCCCACAAACATGGCTTTCTTTTGGTGGTATTAACCTTGATCAGTTGATTAAGAAATAAAAGTTCTTCATCTGAGCTGAGGCAGTAAAATGTCAGATAATTCTGGGGTATGAAACTAGTTGGGAGATGACATATAAGGTATCTGGTATAGAATGTCATGGGAAGTCAAGAATAGGATCCATTTAATACTAGGAATAATACATATATTAGTTTAAATAATGTTAGTTAGGATAAGTGTAATCCCAGTCATAATTAATTGTATTTGTATGTATTTACTTAATGTTATACAAGTTATATAAGTTCGTAATATGTGTTACTTTTGTATAGATTTTTGGTTATATTGTGTAACATGACATCAGCCACATTAGATGTTACAAGAATAGAGTGTTACATGTGGGCTTGTCAATCAAAGTCCATATATGACTTTGAGTTTAGTACCTCCTCTTGTATAGAATAACTGAAGTTAACAGAAATTATGTATGCCATACAAGGTTTTGAGTGTTGAGATTATGACGTCTACATGTAAGATAAATTGCCAAGAGATTGAGATTTGAGCAGGACTCTCGGACTCACAGACACACAGACTCAAAGAGACACACACACATCACTTCTTCTCCACAAAAACTATACATAGACTTTTTGACAACTTAAGCAGGTGTTTGTTCTCTGAAACCTAGAGACGCCATTTCCTGCTTCTCCCTCTACTTGGAGATTTACACTGATGGACATAGACACACATGTCTATACAGCCATGATTTCAAGCTGCACACATTTATCAGAAGTATTGTTTTTATTCCTTATATTTTTACCTACACTGAACTGAACTGTTATACCTTTTACATTGTATTGTTGATGGCATTTGTGTGGTTGAATAAATTTACACTTTGTTTTTAAGTCAAAAACACAAAGATAGAGAGAGGGAAGGTACCCTCTCTGGAAGGTTGCTAAAGAAGAGCTCACAGGGATTAGTTTGTGCAAAAACAAAATATAACCTTTATTAAATTTTGGTGCAGTACATACAAAAAATATGGAAATCAATAGGATAGATACAAAAAATAAAAAACTACCTAGTTACAGACTGAGACTCGGTAGCTGATGGCCGACCCCTCGGGTCGGTGTCGGTTGTGCATGAAATGCAAATGCATCAACCTTGCCTGGCACCTGTGGCACCTACTGGGGTTCTGTTTTAGGAGCTTACTATGGGGAGCGGGTGACGTATGATTAAGCCATTTGAGTCACCAAATTCGCTCAACCCTGTGTGTAGAGGTGTCTACTGCTCTGTATTCAAATTAAGTAAAAATGGTGTGTACCTTGGAAAAGCTCAATGGTGAGTATGGTAATGACCGGCAGAGGGCAAACGGACCTGCTTAAGGTAAGCAAGGACTGTCCATGTTCGGGTGATATAGAATGCACATAATTGCAACCAGTCTAAGATTGAGGAAGAATATGGTATATCACAAATCTAAATATACACACAAAAAGGGTGGCCACCCAACATGTAAACAGTTGCTGATTCCCTGTGGAGATCTCAGGGACTGTTCGGCACTTCCATAATCATAGGGACAGAGAGTCCAATCATGTGATGGGGGTGGTGTATGTATCACCCGATAGGTATGGGACACGGACAAGATCTTGCTGGATCTACAGTTGGCGGGGGCAATGAAGTATTAATGGGACTTCAGTCTCAGCCTGTGGTGCACGGAGGGAGCAGGCCAATCCGGAACTGGGGAGGTATTACCACAGCAAAGATAGGGATACAGGATATACCTGTCCTGAAGTGTGTGTAGTGATACTGATCAGGGATGGGGCCCACCTAGTCAGAGGAAAAAGGGTTTAATAGCAGTGATCCATCCATAATCCTGGGTCAGTCCATCAAGGATATGTAACATACAGTGTCTGTGTGTGGGGATCGTATCGCTCACCTTACCTCTCTGATTGACTCAAATGTGGGATGAAGAAGTCCAGTACCTCTGATCAGTCATCTACTCACAGTGGATGGTGTGTCTCCTCTTGTCCCTTGCAGTGGGATGCTCACCCTGGCCGGTGCTCAGACCTCTGGAAGTGCAGCCGGGAAGCTCTCTCACTCCGATGCTCTGTATCAGGCAGTGAGATGCCGCCGCTCCTGCGGCGCTGCTTGCTTCTGGCGTCCCACGTGGGTGTGCCGTGCTGGCCGTGCTGGTCCTCTAGAAGGTAGGTAAGCTTCCTACTGTGCCTGTCAGGTGCTGGCGTCGACCAGTTGACTAGTTTCGCGTGCCCTGCGCACGCTTCTTCAGAACTTAAAATGGTGTAAGTGCTCAGTGCCACTGAGCACTTACAAATGTGATATCATTGTCTGACCACAAGATGGCGATAGTCTGCATTATGGGACAGCTGAAATCAATTGCCAAAAAAATCAGGACTTCTATTTATTCTGCCCAAAGAGACTACACCATTTTAAGTTCTGAAGAAGCGTGCGCAGGGCACGCGAAACTAGTCAACTGGTCGACGCCAGCACCTGACAGGCACAGTAGGAAGCTTACCTACCTTCTAGAGGACCAGCACGGCCAGCACGGCACACCCACGTGGGACGCCAGAAGCAAGCAGCGCCGCAGGAGCGGCGGCATCTCACTGCCTGATACAGAGCATCGGAGTGAGAGAGCTTCCCGGCTGCACTTCCGGAGGTCTGAGCACCGGCCAGGGTGAGCATCCCACTGCAAGGGACAAGAGGAGACACACCATCCACTGTGAGTAGATGACTGATCAGAGGTACTGGACTTCTTCATCCCACATTTGAGTCAATCAGAGAGGTAAGGTGAGCGATACGATCCCCACACACAGACACTGTATGTTACATATCCTTGATGGACTGACCCAGGATTATGGATGGATCACTGCTATTAAACCCTTTTTCCTCTGACTAGGTGGGCCCCATCCCTGATCAGTATCACTACACACACTTCAGGACAGGTATATCCTGTATCCCTATCTTTGCTGTGGTAATACCTCCCCAGTTCCGGATTGGCCTGCTCCCTCCGTGCACCACAGGCTGAGACTGAAGTCCCATTAATACTTCATTGCCCCCGCCAACTGTAGATCCAGCAAGATCTTGTCCGTGTCCCATACCTATCGGGTGATACATACACCACCCCCATCACATGATTGGACTCTCTGTCCCTATGATTATGGAAGTTCCGAACAGTCCCTGAGATCTCCACAGGGAATCAGCAACTGTTTACATGTTGGGTGGCCACCCTTTTTGTGTGTATATTTAGATTTGTGATATACCATATTCTTCCTCAATCTTAGATTGGTTGCAATTATGTGCATTCTATATCACCCGAACATGGACAGTCCTTGCTTACCTTAAGCAGGTCCGTTTGCCCTCTGCCGGTCATTACCATACTCACCATTGAGCTTTTCCAAGGTACACACCATTTTTACTTAATTTGAATACAGAGCAGTAGACACCTCTACACACAGGGTTGAGCGAATTTGGTGACTCAAATGGCTTAATCATACGTCACCCGCTCCCCATAGTAAGCTCCTAAAACAGAACCCCAGTAGGTGCCACAGGTGCCAGGCAAGGTTGATGCATTTGCATTTCATGCACAACCGACACCGACCCGAGGGGTCGGCCATCAGCTACCGAGTCTCAATCTGTAACTAGGTAGTTTTTTATTTTTTGTATCTATCCTATTGATTTCCATATTTTTTGTATGTACTGCACCCAAATTTAATAAAGGTTATATTTTGTTTTTGCACAAACCAATCCCTGTGAGCTCTTCTTTAGCAACCTTCCAGAGAGGGTACCTTCCCTCTCTCTATCTTTGTGTTTTTGGTTACATGCCTGGTTGCGTAGGGTTCCCGGATTAAACGATCCGTATGGGTATGCTTCAATAAGGTCAGAATTTACTGACCTTAAGGCGACTGGATCCCATCCACAGCACAGCTTTTTATCCGTAGGTCCATTTTGTTTTTAAGTCAGTCTGGCTATTAATGCTAATCGTCCGGAAATGCCTAAAGATACTAAAATATTAGATTTATTCTATATTTTACACTCAGTGGATTGTCAACTGGAAAGCCTACACCTCTGTTTTTGCCTCTAGATATGGTGCAGATGCTGTCGATGGGATGTGAAAGCTGAGAGCCCTGGGCAGCGAGGACTAAAAAATTGTGAAATGCATCACTTAGACGGCCCCCTTCTCCACCGCTCCTCTCTTGACCAACAGAAGCCTCAAAACAACGTTTTCCACAATATAATGTAACCTACCAGAGTTGGGAAAATCATTCGATAAACTCCTCTTTAAAGTGTCCTCAAGAGATTTAATCTTCTGCACCCTCTATGGGGACTGGATGAGTTCTGAGACTTTCTCTTTGTAACAGTAGTCAAGGAGGGTTGCCAACCAACAATGATCCTTCTCCTTGGTGCCACGAGGTCTTGGGTCCTTTTGCAGGCTTTGAAGCATGAGGCAGCCCATGCACTGCAAGTTTATGAAAGCATGAGAAGCAGACTCCTCGGGGTCACTGAGGATTACAGTATCTGGAATTGCCTCTTTCCAGCCACTTACTACTTCTGGGGATGGAAAACCATTTGTTGAGGGTTGACATATGTCTTCTTCTGCTTTAATGCCTCCAAAACTCCCAGAATCCTCCTCCTCCCTCTCCTCTTGTGCATTCTGTGGCATAGGAAGATGGTGTCTGCATAAAGCGGGCCTCCCGCTGCTCTGCCTCGAGTGCCCTGTCCATAATGTCACACAGAGTCTGCTCCAGCAGGAACACAACAGGGATTGTGTCACTGATGCATACATTGTCATGGCTCACCATCCTTGTGGCCTCCTCAAATGGTGACAGTACAGTGCATGCATCCTTTATCAGCAGCCATTGACGTGGGAAAAAAAAGGCATTGCCAAAGTTGAGTTCCACCTGGTGGGCATGTCACAAATCAAGCGGTTTACGGGCTGGTGGAATTTCCGCTGAATTTCAGCAAACCGAGCACTGGCTATGTATGACCTCCTGAAATGGCTACAGACTCTTCTGGCCTGTTTTAGCAGATCTTCCAACCCTGGGTACCTATATAGGAAACCCAGCACCACCAAATTGATGACATCTGCCAGGCATGGCACATGTGTCAATTTTTCATCGTCTGAGGGCGGACAGGAGGTTTGGGCCATTATCACACACCACCATTCCTGGCTTCAGCTGGCATGACGTGAACCACCTTTGGGCCTGCCCCTGAAGAGCTAAAAGAATCTTTGCTCCGTTGTGGTTCCTGTCCCCTAGACACACCATCTGAAGCAGTGCATGGCACCTTTTAGCCCGACTCATTGAATAGCCCCATGAATGCTTAGGGGGTACTTGTGATTCGTAGAACAATTCAGCAGAGGAAGAAATGGAGGAGGGGGGGGGTAGAGCTGACAAATCTCGCATCATCACCACTAGCTGTATGGAGACATGGTGGCACAACCCAGTGTGCTGTGAATGAAATATAGCATCCCTGAGCATGCTTGCTGGACCACTTGCCACTTGACAGTTTTTACATGCTTCACGATTGGGGATTATTCTCTTCTTCTGGGACACACTGGTACCGTTTGGAGATAATCTGGAACCGATAACTGTGGAGTACAGAGTGGAGGTTGGAGTATCCCTTGCTGAAGAACCCAGCAGTACACCCCTAGGGGAGAGACCAGCTTAAAGCGCCTATTAAGGCGCAGTGAGGTGAGCGGCCACTGCGCCTATACTATCACGGCTCACTCTGGATCACAGCGCGGGATATTCACAATAGTGCCTTAAAAAATCACTAATTGTCACCTATTAATTGTGCACGGATAAACTTTATTTTTATCACTGCACCAACTGTATTCACCGCACACGGATCATCATTTGCACAAAGATTTGTTTATATATATATACCTTTTATGCACATGGACTGTTGAGTGCACAGAGAATTATTGATATATGTTTATTTTTGATCACTGCACCAGATTGATTTTTGCACTTTAAATTATTTTTTAGGATTACACACGAATTTGTTATACACCTTTTAGATATTTATTGATTTTTGATTATTTTATATTATTTATTGATTCATCTTAGCACTTTATATATATATATATATATATTTATTTGGTCACACATGCACCATTTGTGAATTAGCACACTATTACTGCGATTCAGTTGGCTGTTGCGATTATCAAGGTCATTTTATCTTTAAGTGTCGTTTTTAGAAAATGAGGCTTTTTTATTCTACTGGGAATTAATATTTTAGAATTTTTAATTAGTGTCAAGGAATTGGATTTGGATGTTTTTAAAGATTCGCATTATATATGTCGTCTTTTACCTCCTTTGTTTATAGACTGACCTGATGAAAGTTGTCTACAAGTAGGATTTACTTCCCACCTTCATACACCTCAGACAGATATAGGGATTTTTTAAGGATTTTAAAGGAATCGGATTAGTTTGCAAGAGTTGGATCATATATGTTTCGTATACCTGCTGACTTCTGATTTAATTATCTGGTCTGTCTATATATTATAAGTAGTGAGACCCCCTTTTTTTCTTCAGCATCTTCCTATATCTTAAGACGTCTCGCTGCGATTCTGACATTGGTAGGCTTGGTCAGAGTCTTTTCTGAGATCTCTTCTGTCGTGCGCCGACTCATTGTGTCTTCCTTACTGACTGTATCTGCAGCAGATGGGGCAGAGAAATTTGCCGGCTATAGTTTACAGCTGGGGGTGTGCTACTGACAGATGTGCTGCAAGGACCTGGGACACCTTGCACTATACCATCATCCCTGTCAGTGGAGGCTGCTGTGAGGTCATGAGGTATAGCTGAGGTAGACTGAGGTGAGTAAGGAGGAGAGCTGTGGGAAGGGTTCCGGGAGATAACAGCTCCACAATGTGATAGAATAGGGTGGCTGCTCTCTACCCTTCCATGATGGCTGCCTCGTTGGGGTTGTGCATCACCCTCACTTTTCTTCTCTGTTCTATCCGGCACCCAAGTCACATCAGTGACCTCATCATCATCCCCCTCCATCCTCATTACCACTGGAGACAACTTGGTAATTGGCTGTGGCTGGGGGGACATGACTACCAATTTGTGTACCAGTGTTCTCCCCTCTCTGCAGGCTCATGTTCCTACCTTCCTCAACCTCAGAACCAACATCTGAATCAAGTAATGGCTGTGCATCATCAAGGAGCAAGTGGCTGACGCTTTGTTCAAATAACTCAGCCGACTCCTCCATGCCTGATTCTGGGGCTATGGCAGGAATGGCTGTGGACCAGGAGGCAGATTTAGCCACTGTGGCAGCTGCAGTGGACTGCACACTAGTCTCTGCTGGGTGACGGAGGATGAGGATGGTTTAGTATGCCAGTCCACCACCTCCTCTGCATGCTGTGGCTGGATAGCATGGCAACATCACTAAACAGAGGAAATTATGCCCTGCCTGAGTACTGACCATGTCCACCTTTGCCTGTGGACACATACGCTGCTGGCCCCATCACAGTGGCATGGGAACATCTGCCTCTCCTCGTTGGCCTCCCAGACATGATGGGGGGGGGGGGGGGGTGTTTATTAACAAAATGTAAAAAGATGTGGAAATGTGTAGGTTGATGCACTTTGATCAATAGAAAGTGGTGTTTGGTGCACTTTAACCTGAGTACTCACTACACAGACACACTCCACCGACACACTACAATATAGTGCAGTAAAGCTGCACTAACACACAGAATTATATTGCATTAAATGTACACTAACACACAGAAATATACTGCGTTAAATGTGCAGTAACACACAGAAATATACTGTGTTAAACGTGCAGTAACACACAGAAATATACTGTGTTAAATGTACAGTAACGCACACAAATATACTGCATTAAATGGCACATAACGCACTGAAATATACTGTGTTATACTTTCAGTAACGCACTGAAATATGCTGCTTTAAACGTGCAGTAAGGCACAGAAATATACTGCGTTAAATGTGCAGTAACGCACAGAAACATACTGCGTTAAATGTGCAGTAATGCACAGAAATATACTGCGTTAGATGTGCAGTAATGCACAGAAATATGCTGCATTAAACGGCACATAACACACTGAAATATACTGCGTTAAACGTGCAGTAAGGCACTGAAATATACTGTGTTAAACACACACTAACGCACAGAAACATACTGAGTTAAACGTGCAGTGATACGCTGAAATATACTGCTTTAAACATGCACTAACGCACAGAAATGTACTGCATTGAACGGCATGTAATGCACTGAAATATACTGTGTTAAACGGCACATAACACACAGAAATATGCTGCGTTAAACGTGCAGTAAGGCACAGAAATATACTTTGTTAATTGTGTACTAACCCACTAAACAATAATGCAGTAAACCTGCACTTACCAAATAAACTGACACTATAGTAAAAGTGAATGGTCACTACTCTGACTGAACTTTCATTAGATTCACATTAAATGCCGCTAAAGTAAAAATGAATGGTCACACTACACTCACACTGACTGAACTATACCTAGATTCACAGTAAGCTGATATTCTACACTGACAATAGAATCAAAATAGCACAATATAGCACACGGACTCTCTAGTGGCACTGAACTGAGCCCTGTTCTATCTCTCTCCACACTGATATCCCACTAAAAATGGCCGCTATTGACAGAATACTTTTATAGTGGGGGGTGGGACTAAAAGCAATGAGCCATGATTGGATAGAGTCATCATTACTTTCCCCAATCATGGCTCTGACAGTGCTTTGTGCCCTGATTGGGAAAAGCTTTTATTACTTCAGCCAATTAGGGCTTCCAATGCACTGTGCGGCGGCACAGTGCATTGTGGTCATTTGGCGGGCTGAACAAACCATTGAACGCCCCAATACATTGTGTGTTCATCGAACAGGTGAACAACCAAAGTTTGACCTAAACTTATGCTTGGGCCGAACTGTTCGCCCATCCCCACTCTCATTCTCTATTCCCTCTGTACAGTGGCCAACAACACAGCAGACACAGAAGTGAGGATAAACTGCACCTCCATTCAAGCTTAAACTGGAACATACACAAAGATTACCCTCCTCAAAACTAGGCACTTTTACCCCCTTCCAGCCCAGGCCAATTTTCAGCTTTCAGTCCTATCACACTTTGAATGAATGTGTGGTCATGTGTGGACACTGTACCCAAATGACCTTTTTATCCTTTTTCACACAAATATAGCTCTCTTTTGGTGGTATTTAACCAGTTCCGGACCGCATATATACTGCAGCAGGACAGCCCGGCTGCACAAAATCACATACATGTACGTCATTTTGTGCATAAGATGTAAGGGGTGTGCACGCCATCAGAGCGCTTCTCCAGCTGTGATTGGACACAGGGAAGCCAATCAGTGGATCCAGCGGCCATGATGGCCGCCGGGACCCGCTAATTGTTCAGAGGAATGACAGAACGGCGGTCTGCATATGTAATCAAGGCAGACACTCTGTCAGTGTGAGGCGAGTAGAGCCGGTAGACGGCATTTCCGTGTTCACATTTGATTGGCTGTGATTTGACACAGTCGATCACATGGGATAAGAGCCGCGTCATCGGCTTTTTACTGAGATCAGGGTTGCGCCGTTTCCCGGGTATATGGATCGCCCGTGATCGCCGTGCAAGCGCGGTAGGACTGGGGCAACGGCATATGAGAAGGGATCTTCATTCCCAGTAAGTGATTAAATCAGCTGCTGAAAGTGCTTAAAGCTAAGGGTTTATAATAAACACTTTAAATACAACCAACAACAAAAAAAAAATGCAACAATATATACAATATACACATTTTTACCCAGACAGAATGTAATTAATATTTAGTGAAAGTGCATATAGTTTTACTGTCAAAAATGCTATAAAAAAGGCCCCTATCCTTTTAATCTATTTATTCCATTAAACTCTATCTTGCACTCCATTTCTTTATCATTGCATGATATATACCACACATGTTCCAGGAAATGAAGCTCTTAGTGGTGTTAATGGATTTCTTTGGTGGAGGTTACGACAAATAGATCTCACACAGTAAACTTGATAGGAATGGATTGTTAGAAGGAGGGGAGAAGGAGAGAGGGGTGGGAAATGAATCAAATGAGAAGAGTAGAAGCAGAAAGGATCTCAGAAGCTTGCTGGCTGAAGGGTATCTTCTTCCTCCTTGTATTGATCATCTGTCAGACGCTGTAGAGGAGAGCTCATTCATTACAGATCAAAGGCATTAGCTTGAGGAGTTATTCACTGACTTATGCACTATGCACACATCTGCAATGGAATGTAAGCATTAGTGTGATTTAAAATTAACACTGCCTTAGCACAAGCTCAATGATAATAAAGACTGGTGTAATAAGAAGGAAAAGCTTTCCCAATCACCAAATATACTTTTGAAAATGAAAACAAGCCTGATTATGTCTATATCTCACAAAAGAGATCAATGTTCTATAACTTGAGCCCAAAGTAAATCTGTGAGGTTAACCAAATAGGAACATTTATTGTTGACTTGGTTTTTAAAAAAATCAGGCTTCAGGGCTGCCATCTTAATAACCACTTTACCACCGGAGGATTTTGCTGTCTTACGTCCAGGCCACTTTTTGCGATTCGGCGCTGTGCGACTTTAACTGACAATTGCGCGGTCGTGCGATGCCATAACCAAACAAAATTTACGTCCTTTTTTTCCCACAAACAGAGCTTTCTTTTGGTGGTATTTGATCACCTCTGTGCTTTTTACTTTTTGCTATATAAAAAAAAAAAAGCGTTTATTTTGAAAAAATAACAATATTTTTAACATTTTTTTATATGAAATTCCCCCCAAAAAAATGTAAAAATCTAATTTTTTTAAAATTTTTGGCCAATTTGTTTTCTGCTACCTATGTTTGGTAAAAAAAAATCACGATAAGCGTATTTTGATTGGTTTGCGCAAAAGTTATTGCGTTTACTAACTACGGGAAAGATTTCTGTCATTTTTGGTGTTTTTTTTTTTAACGCGTAATGGCGGTGATCTGCAATTTTTTTTTTCGCGGGACTGCAACATTGCGGCGGACAGATCGGACCCTTGACTGACATTTTTGACACTTTTGGGGGTACCAGTGACATTACTGCAGTAATCAGTGCTATACATATGCACTGTTACTGTAAAAATGACACTGGCAGTGAAGGGGTTAATTTTATTGGAGAGGGAGGGGTTAATGTATGCCTGGTGCTTACTGACGTGTGGGGGGGGGGTGACTGTGTGACACTCCGATCTGTCAGAGTCCCTGTCACTTAAGAGATCCGCCCGCTCTGTTTACACAGGCGGGCGGATCTCCTCACTCGATTCCCCGACGATCGGGGCAGAGCAGCGGCGATCGCCGCCGCTCCTCCCCTGGCCCGACTCCCGCTGTGAATGAAAACAGCGGGAGCGCGCCTCCGGCGGTGCGCGAGCGCCGCCTACAGGGGGAGGAGTCCAGCGACGTAGGTCTACGTCGCTGGACGGGAACGAGCCACTTTGCCGCAGTACGCTCCATGTGAGCGGTCGGCAAGTGGTTAATCTTGCTTTATTAACTATCCTGGAACAGGCATTCCTCCAGTGAAGTCTGATGAACTGTTGTTTTGTGTTTGTGTCGAAGCAGCCCACAGCATAATGATCGCTGCCTTCCCCTTATTCCCTCATACTCAGAAACAATAACCACTTGAGTACCAGCCTGTAATACTCCTTCATTTCTTTGCTGTGATAGTTTAACTGAAAATTACTCACTCATGCAACACTGTACCCAAATTCATTTTTATCATGTCAGATTATAGCTTTCTTTTGGTGCATTTTAAAACCACTGGGTTTGTTTTTATTTTGTTTTTTTACTATATAAAGAAAAAAATGACCAAAAGTGTTTACTTTCTTTTATAAAACATATCAAATAAAATATTCAGGACAGTGTTGTTTCTCCTTTTAAATGTATTTTTTATCCTTGCTAGAAGAGAAAAGTATGTAAACAAAAAGAGTTATGTAAAAAAATTAAAGAAAATAAAGAAAAAAAATATTGATCAAGGCTTGATCCAGGTCAGGGTTGGTGTAAAAGGTCACAATCAAGGTTAAAGGCTAGGGTCCATGTGTTTTAGCTGAGACTTTAAAAAAACATTTTTTTAATGAAGTGTCAGTGTCAATGTCAAAGGTAAGATTAAAAAAAAAAAAAAAAAAAAGCAAAATTCATACTATTGTTTCTGGGCAGTACTATGGGTACAATCAGCAAATAACATACATATAAGGTTTTGCTGCAATTTTTAGGAATAGAATAATTTCCTTTGGGTTGTTCTTTGGTGGGTCATGATAATGGCAGGTGGCACTATTAGGCGGCACTGATAGCTGGCACTAATGGGAACTGATAGGCAGCCTTGATGAGCACTGAAAGGTGTCATTGATAGGCAGCACTTATAGATGGCTTTGATGGACACTGAGAGGGGGCACTGATGGGCACTGATAGGTAGTACTGATAGGCTGCACTAATAGGCACTGATGGGCAATATTGATGAACACATATAGGTGGCACTGATGGGCACTGATAGGTGACACTGATGGGCACTGATAGGCACCACTGATGAGCACTGTTAGGTGGCACTGATAGGCAGCACTGTTAGGTGACATTAATGAGCACTAATAGGCGACTCTGATATACGGCACTGATAGGTGGCACTGATAAGCAGCACTAACGGGCACTGATAGGTGGCATTAATGGGCACTGATAGGCAGCACTGATGGGCACTAATAGGTGGCATTGATGGGCACTGATAGGCAACACTGATAGGCAGCACTATGGGCACTGATAGGGGGCATTAAAGAGTATTGATAGGTGGCCCTGATGGGCACTGATAGGTAGCACTGATTGGGCTGCCTTGATAATCAGGGCACTGACAATGTACTGACAGTCTTGCCAGTTAACAGTTCTCCTTTCCTCACACAGCCACAGCGTGGGAGGAAAGGACTGTTGATAGCCAGCAAGTCTGTTTACATGTGATCAGCTAATTACATGGTAAATGGCCTCTGTGATTGGACACAGCAATCACAGAGTGAGCTAGATGTGCTCCAGGGGGCAAGAGGGAGGCAGTGCTTGGGAGGATGTTCATGTGCTCAGGTTGAAGAGGGAGGGGGAGTCAAGGAGCCCTTCGTGATTTCTTGCACCGGGGCCCTGAAGGTTCTAGTTATATCTTTGGTCGTCTTAAGATTTGTTTTGTTAACATCATACTTGAAGAGGTTGTGGTATTGAAACTATATCTGACCAACCTACTGTATGACTTGGTGTTCAGAGTGTCTGGTGAGTATGAATTCCAGAAGTGGTGTTTATATTAAATCTCAAGACATTCTAGGCCCTTTAACTTGAAAAGTCAAGCTTTGAGCTAACTTTCTGTCCTTTAGTCCCCAGAGGTTCATCAAAGAGCTAAGCTATTCTGGAAAGCCCTTCCACAAACCCTTTCTGAACCTAAATGTGACCGATCTGAGGTATTCAGATGTAAATGGACGCAAGTCCGTTTACATCCAACCAGCCATAGACAGATCATATGTCCTCCTGTGTTCACAGTGTAAATGCAGACACACACTGAACAGGTGTGAATGTGTAAAAAAATAGCTGACATCTGTTCTGTTCAGTGTCTTTTAAAGGATAAGTTCACTTTAAAAAAAAAATGCCCATTTTTTTTCACAGCCTGGAAAGCATTGCACCAGCGATCAGCATATCGCTGATGTCATGCAAGTCTCCTGCAGACTGTCAGTGTGAGCTGTCTGACCATACATCATATAGGCAGGCAGTTTCACACTGACAACAAGATTCAATAAACGACCACAGCGCTCAACAGCACAAGTCGACGGCCGCAAAGGCTGTCGGTACTTGTAGTTCATTTAATCACAGAACTCTGTAAATGAAAGATGCAGCTGTGTGGGCAGAGCCCCACACGGCTGAGTTTTTTTCAAAAAGTGACAGCTAGTACAGGGAACTTCTCCCCATACTGCTGTCACAGCGAGAGAGGGCAGCGGGGAGCGTCTCCAGCAGTGGGAACATGTTACATGTTCCATCCTTAAAATTAGTTGAACAAGTAACATATTCCCAAAAGTGAACCTATCCATTCACAGACCCCCTGCTGATCAGAGTGGGGCAGCTTTGTGGGGAAGAGCCACTCCTTCAGCTGAAATTACAGGACTCAGGTAGGTGACAGACTTCTCCAGGAAAAGTTTTAACCCATCCCAGTAATTTCAGCATTTTTTCCAGTCATTGCTCATGCTCTTTCAGCATCCTTCTAAAGACAATAAGATTGTCCAGATACATCAGCACATCTTATCATGCTTATATCTCCCACAGTTTGCTCCATCAGTCACTGAAAGATTAAACCTTGGGGAATTCTGTTAAACTCATAAAAACCCAGTGGGCCGGCCACTCTGTCTTCAGAATGCATGAGAATCTAGTGGTATCCACTCCTCATATCCAGCATGCTAAACCATTTGGCCCCTGGCAGGCATTGGAGAGTGTCCTATATTAGAGGGGTGGTATTCTGGCCTTGAATAGTTCTTCAATTTTGACTGCAGTTAATGCTTTTTCACCTCAGTCCCCTGAAGTTTTCTGGCTGCTTTGCAAGTATTAGACCCAGTGAGGCCTAGCGTTCCTTTGTCAGGTTCTGAGCACCTGGGTTTTTGGCATTGAGCTGGGTAGTGCCCAGCTTCCCCCAAATATAACATTTGTAAGTTTTCTGTTTTTCAGGGCTTGCTCGTGTATCAAGAGCAAGCTCTTCAAGTCAGGGCACATTGTCACTCTTTGTACTTCAGTAGAGCCTCTACAACTTATACCACTGACTTCAAAATCTCAGTGAAGGCTTGCTGCAAAGTGGATTGCAATTTGGCTATTTGTTATCGCTTCCATGAGGACCTCTAAGGCTGCATTCACATCTATGTTTTCTGGGAAAAACACGCATCATGCTTGTGGTGCGTCATGTGAATGAAGCTTTAAACAGAAGGCATCCTTTTGCTCATCTCTTCAAATACACCCCAAGTAATTAATGCTGGATACAAGAAAATACCATTATAGTTCTAGCCAGGTCAAGTGTAAGTAGATACTTTCTGAATCTTGCCAGCTAACAGGGCCTCTTCCTCTTGGATCATCTTGATCATTTTCAAGAAAGTCAATGAACCACTTTAATTTCTTGTCAAAGTTTCAGTACTATGTGGCCAAGTGTTTGTACCCTTCTGAGTAGGTGAGTCCACAAGGCCTTGCTCTCAGTGTTTGGCTCCTGGTGGAGAATCTTGTCCCTTGTCTTGTCACTCTTTCCCCTTCTTCCTGGAAGGTTCAATTAAAAAGGTAAATCAGTTTAGGGCAGCTTTCTACCCATCCATAGACTTCTCAAAGTGTCTGTAGATAGTTGCAGCAGTGCAGTTTGACTTAACTCTTTTTAGGTTGTGTATAATAGTCAAAGCTGATGCTCGCAGGCTCCCTACTATCTTCTATCTCTTGACAGTGTCAGTGAAATCTCACCCTTCAATGGCCTGTTCTGCCTGATCTATCCAGGTCTTGAAATCCCCTTCCCCAAATGTAACAGGTAACTTGCCTGAACAAAGCTCTATCTTCCTGTGCCCATAATTTCAAGGCAAATTTGAATTTATCAATAAAGTTCTACTGGTCTTCATCTTCCCACATTGGTAAAGAAGGGAATGGGAGGCTATCCCTGGGATGCTGGTGCAGAAGAATCAGTGACTGGGTCCATATAGCTTACTTGGCTTACAGTGCTACATGTAGGGACATCGTCTGGGGTCAAAAGGATCCCAGACGATGTCCCCACATGTAGCACTGACTTTTTAGGCAGCTGCAGGGATGTTAGGCTCACCAGCCATAACCAGTTGGGACCCACCCTATACCTAACCCAAAGTCATCAAAACACCAGTAGCATAAAATAAGCTTCAACCAAATCTAGAAAGCATGAAGGCCCTCCAGGAAAAATCTAGTTAAGAAAGTGTGGCATTAGCAAGACAAGCTTCAGAAATAAACACTGTTATAACTTGGTATAGGGGAAACAAATATGCCCCATTTATAATTGAGATGTTCTAACTATACAGTGAGGAGTCTAACACACAGTCTGCCAGTGTTGGAGCCCATGAACTCCCATTGCAGTGCTCCCTCTCTCATAATAGTACTTATAATCCCAGGAAATGCCCCAATTTTCCACGTGACAGCACAGTTCCTAAGCAACCTGCAGTAAAGTTAGCATTAACACAGGTGACAAAGAGGTCTCTCTAAAATCAGCTTGCAGCTCAGCACAGTACAGTAGCTCAGCATCCACAGAAGTTTCTTGGTAGCACAGTGCGGTACAGCACTAGTGATGCTCTTTTTCTCTCAGCAGCGCTTACTTGTGTCACACAGACTATTGGCAGCACACTTCGCTGGACCTCATCTCTCTGTAGCCAGACAGCCTCTCAGTTCTCCAGCCTCTACCAGTCCCTCACCTCCTGCTCCCCCTATACACAGCACATAGTCCTTTATTCTTGATTGCTCCCCTGCGGTCTAATTCCCAGTTGCACTTACTCTTTGAGTCCCCTCTAGGTCACATGGGAAGGGATAAGTCCTGGTTGCTGGTGCTGTCACTCAGGGTCCTCCTCTCTCCTCTCCCTGCTGTCCTTTAGAGGTGGGAAATTGAGAATAGCTGTGATTGATTGGTCTCCAAATTTCCCAAGCTATGCAGCTAAAGCCATCAGCCAAGGTTAAACAGGATATTTGTGTGCACATAATTGGATGATATAAGTCATACAGCTTCACCTCATTTATTAAGCTACACTAAATATTAGTTCCAGCTCCCAGCAGTGTTGTTCTATTAATACACTGATATGCGATATAATAACCATGTGGTATAGTAATCTGACCCTCATAATTGGCACTCAGGAATAAGGAAAATTACTAGTTGCATATGGTAGCAACTTTAAAGCACAAACAGGTAAACTGGTAGACTTTTTGGAATGAATATAACTGACCTACATAGAATTTTTTTTTCAGTAAAAGTGGAGTTTCATTTTAAAGGGATGAGTTGGCAACTCTGATTTGCAGGTGCACAAGCTATTGTCTTTCAAGTTCATATCAGTGGATATGACTTCTTTTCGGCAACAGTCCAAGAATATGTACGTGCGTGCGTGTCAGTGACAACCATCATGGGCTCTCTGCAGAGCACTTAAGCCACTTTCACAGATTACTTGTAGCAGAGCTGGATGGACATCATAAGGGCTATTTTTAGACAGAAGAGCTGTGTTTAGAAGAGGGAAACATGACGGGTGTCTGGGGGGAGCTGGATATCCCATTCAGGAAAGCAAAGTTTAGCCTTGCAGGAAAGAATTGAAGTGCTGAAAAACAAAGCATCCCTCCCTGGCTGTAGCCACTGAGACTCCTTCCTGTATCACGAAGTCAGGTCCAAGTGAGACAGCTCTAGTGGAGGATGGGAGTTCTGTTGTGTAACTCATCTACTGTCATGCTGCTTGCTACAGTCACTTACATTACACAGGGGTTTATTTTCATTGCTGTGTCTTGTTTTGACTTTTGTTGCCGTTACCTCAATAAGTTATGTAGCAACTTCCTTCACAAAACCAATTCTATTTCATGAGGCCAATCTCAATTTTATGTTGATTTACCTCCAGTATTTATATATCATTTGGCTAGAAAGTAATTTTAGGTGGGTTTATACATACCCAACCAGTGAGGTCAGAGGTCTTAAACATCACCACTACCTCCTTTGATTGACAGAAGGGTGCTCCTATTACCATCTGTATATTGGAGGTTTGCCTTCTTTTGGCTTAGTGGAAGGGATAGGGGCATTTAGATTTACAGGTTCTTATAACAGCATTACCAGTTTTGTGAATATTGGAATATAAGGAAAACAATTAGTTAGGTGGTATTTTTCGGGTCAGAAGTTTTAAAGGCTAATTTCACCTTTTTCCTAAAATAGGTTATGCAGTCAAGGGGCCCCAGTAGGTATTAAAAATCTGTGACACTTTATAAAACAATCATTCATTTGTTTTACCTGTGGGCCATTTAGAGGCCTGGCTAATAAAATCCTAGTTAGCAACCCCCACGTCCTTTCTAATTGCTAGATTGTGAAAACCATTGGTTTTCAGTTCTGCAATGCTAGGAGTGAGCATCCAACAGTTTTCATGTCTTAGCAACAAGTCAAGATGTTGGGGTTGCTAACTAGGAGTTTATTACCCAGGCGTATGAGTTGAACCAAATGGCCTACAGATAAAACAATAAAATCAATGGCCATATTACAAAGCTGCACAGATTTTTAATATTTACTAGGGCCCCTTGACTGCAATGGCTAATAAAGTTAAGCCCCAAATCACTGCTTTTTATATAGTGTTTTTGCAACGATGACATTGTTCTAAAATTCCCACAAGCGTTAAGTACATTTGTTTCTCAGTTGACAATCTCTTCCTCTTTGCAGACTCCAAGTTATATTGTTGTCCAGGAAAGTCCATTTAGTTTGTAGTAGCAGAAATTTCACATGAACCAGATGAGTCACAAGAAGTGGAACACTTGTATAGGTCAAGATGTATTTTATTTTTGTTCCTCTGCTTATCATGTTCCCATTAATTACAAACAGAAATAAAAGTTAAAAATAAAATAGTAGGAACCCCTTCATACAGCTAGAAACAATGCCTTAAAATGAGATGAGCCAACAATGTCTGCAAAGTTTAGGTTACTTAGTGAGTGTCAGCGCTAGATCCCAGTCTTTCAGGAACTATGTTACTCAACTTGTCAAACTTCTGAGGTCATGGTTGGTAAATGGTTCTTGGACAACCACGATACTTTGTCCCATCTTCTATTAATTCCTTCATAAAGTAGAAATCTTCCATGGATGTGCAAATATCTGTATCACACTAAATTGGGCAAATTTAAAGGCCAACTCCACACAGAAATTATGAGGGAGATTTACTAAAACTGGTGCACACAGAATCTGGTTCAGATGTGCATAATATCCCAGCAGATTTTAACTTCAGCTTGTTCAATTAAGCTTTTGAAAATAAAAGCTGGAAGCTGATTTGTTACTATGCACATCTACACCAGATTCTGTGTGCACCAATTTTAGTAAATATCCCCTATATTTTGTTTTTAAGTGCAATTGTATTCACCACATATCTTTTGGTGCTCTAATGAAAAATTCATAGTAATTTGTGTCCCCAACCTACTGCCTTCCAAGGTCAAAACAAAGGAGTCACTTGCAGCTGGATATAAACATATATGAGGACAGCATTATTTATAACAACATCAATTGGCTTTGTAAAGGCCGTTTGTGAAATTTTGAAAAGGTTACTTGCTGTCGAAGTCCCTGGTAGGTTTTAGGTGCGATTAAACTTGTCACATACCACATAAAACTAAAATATACATGTTAGGTGTAGTTGGACCTAAACCTTGGACTTTTACCTATATACGGTATTTATCCAAACTCTTTTTGGAACTTTGAATAATAGATGAAAGTAGTAAAACTATGCTATTTCTTGCGAGATATAGTTTTCCTTGCTATCACTCCCTGAAAGGGTATGCCCTCATTCTGTTTGTGTATCTTTTTTATAAAAATTGGTTGATAGCTTCATAGTGTTGTTTTTTGATGCGACCTGTTTCCTACTGCTTACTGAGCCTGGATATCTGCTAAATAACATAGCAAGTTTTAACTTCCATGGTTTCTGCTATTTATTGGTCTATGCATTTTTATATACCAGTAATCAGAATTACTTAAATGGTATCTAATATGCACTCAGTGGTTCCTCCTGCCAACCTCCACTTTCCTGCAGGTCACAGTAGTGATATGGTGGTTGGCAGGAGAGGTAAGTATTTTCTCCCTTCTTTGACTTACATTTGGTGGGTTTAAATTCATTTAGTCAGCAGGGTTGCTTTAAAAAACAAACAAAAACAAAAAAAATCTTGTGCAAAAAGCATCAAGGAAAGAGGGGTACAACAAAGTTTCCCTAACTACCATGCCCATAACTCTGTCATTTCCACATTCAACTTAATTTTTTTAAATGTAGTTTATATAATTTAACATACTGGGGGTCAGGCGATTGATCGCATGACGAAGGAGCACGGATGCTCCGAACGCGTGCAACCCCTATTTTTCTCCTGCCAGGAAGTGATGTCATCAGGGATCAGAAGTCGGCAGCCGGAGCCCTGTTGTGCATGCTCTGCCGCGGCCAGTGACAACTAGCAGCCCCACAGCGGCTCGGCTATACTTCTGGAACCTCACCACCTTCTCCTATGACCACTATCCTGGAAGAGGAAGATGGATGACCCTAACAGTCATTGTGTACCGGTCTCACCCAACCTCGGACAGTGAGTCACCAATTTTAACAGTGTTAAATAAACTTGTACTATACTAAGCTGGCGCCGCTCTCTCCTTTCTTGCATCTCTCAGGGCTTCTCCACGCTTCAGCCGGCTGCCGCGGACTATAGCTTCCCTACAGTACCAAACTTTGTTCCCCCCCCCCACGCAGCCCCATAACCCCCCCCCTCCCATCCACCCACATTCCTTGTACCATCTTGGGATATTAGAAGAGCGCCATGACACCCCCCACTTTCAGCTCTGTTTACAGAGACAGACCTGTCAGATCCCCGCTCTCCTCTATGGGAGATCAGAAGATAATGGACCGCCTGTCCGTTTTCATCCGATCCGATCCTCCAGACAGATGGAAAATAAGGTTTCCATCTATCTGGATTTCACGGACAGAAACAGATTGGATGGCGACGGGTGTCAGCGGAAATGTCACCGCTGACATCCGCCGCTCCATAGGGATACATGGAACATCCAATCAGGTCCGCCTGAAAAAACTGACCTGATCGGAAAGCCTGTGTGAAAGGGGCCTTAATTGCTTGTTCATAATATGTAAATATTTCTGGTATATAGTCAGGGCACAGGTTCACTTTAAAGCAACTCTGCTGCTTGGAAAAATGCAAAAGTAGACTGTTCATCTCTTTGCTTGCACTGACTCAGATTATCATTTTGCGGAAGAGTCACAGTCACTGAAAACTCATCAGCAACCGAGACACCACTCTGTACGATTGAGTTTCTTCTTCTGTGTCTGCTATCCCTCTTTGCCAATCCCTCCATTGGCTACCACTCAACCAATGAATTAAATTCAAGTTACTAACCATAACTTACAAAGCCATTCATAACTTGGTGCCCAGCTACATCACTAACCTGGTTTCAAAATACCAACCAACTCGTTCTCTTCATTCCTCCCATGACCTCCTGCTCTCTAGCTCCCTTGTAACCTCTTCCAATGCTTGCCTCCAGGACTTCTCTCGAGCCTCTCCCATCCTCTGAAATGCTCTACCCTAATCTGTCCGACTATCTCCTACTTTGTCTACTTTCAGATGATCTCTGAAAATACATCTCTTCAGAGAAACCTATCTGTCATCTACCTAACAACTGTACTTTTATTTTCTCCATCAGCCATTCCCCCACAGTTATTACATCTTGTATCTCTTGACACTCCCTCTTAGATTATAAGCTCTAACGAGCAGGGACCTCCTACTGTATTAAAGTGTATTGTATTTGTACTGTCTACCCTCAAGTTGTAAAGCGCTGCGTAAACTGATGCCGCTATATAAATCCATAATAATAATAATATTTGATGAACATCTTTTAAATAAACATATCAAAACAACTAGGGTTCTTAATTTAACTATTGGGGCTATTAATGTTGCAACTCTCTCAAATATGTGACAAATGACAGCTGCAAAATGTTTTAATCGGTATTACACATTTCAAAATAGTTCAGGGTCCTTCTTTTTGGTAGGTAGGAGTAAATAATAATAATCATGATACCAGATTGCTAACAAGTGGATTGAAAAACATCTTAAGGAGGAAAAAGCCTACATGAGATCATGAGACAAGTCCTGCTGTATCCAGGCCATTGTACAGCCAGTTGAATGGCATTGGACATTTACAGGCCGAATTTATAATGCAGTAATTTTTTTATTTAATAATAAGTGACTGCCTAATTGAAGCATCCAACCACATTTAAATGCACATGATTATGTTTTTGAAGTCAAAACAGATTTGTTTAACCAAGACCAAAAATTACCCCTCAAGTAAGTTACGCCCTTACTGTCCAGTTTGATGTTGGGCAAGGGATTTTCCACACCAAGTTTTGTTCTTTGCAGCTGTGAGGAAATGGCTGTTATTGTATTTTTCATAGTGTGTTATTTATAAACATATTTAAAAAAAAACTTTTAACTGCATTTTTATTATTTTTTTTTGAATCCAGGAAGTAATTGCACAGTAAATGGACATTACAGAATTATATGCACAAGTAAAATGAGGAAATCTAATTTATAAATATTCTCCAGACAGTGCAGAACCGGAAATGGTTTTTAATGTGATTTGCAACTTGTTTTATTATTTGACCTATTAGAAATTTAACACAAGTAGTTATGATTTCTCTCATAGATATTCTTATAGCACAGGTAGTCTCACATTGTCCCACTGCAATAAATGTTTTAATTTTACAGGGACAGCTACCTAGCATTCTATAGATATTCTCTAGCATGCATTTTAGAGCATCCTTATTCAGGGAAGGACAGCTCAGAATAGACATGATCTTTGTAAATACTGAAGACTCTTAGTTATTAAGAAAAGATAATTGGAGTGTTCATTTTCATAATTGTAAGGCATTCACTGGTGGTAAATTATTCACTGTCTATTGAAACACATTAACCATGAATGGTGAATTGGTAAATGTCACATTCATTGCTTTATAAATAATCCTATCTGCAGAGTATTTATTCTAAGCTAAACTCCAGGCAGATATGTTTAACAAAAAGCAATGAATGCAGCTATGTATTCATTAAAAAAAAAAATCATTTTTTTTAAATGCAACTAATGTAGATACTTAAATATGACTTGCAATCTCCTTTACAGCAGCACTCAGATTGGGAGAAAGAGGGGTAAGACTGGGAGACAGTCAGGTGTACAGCATGCAAATGTGCCAAATGTGACAGAGCAGATGTGACAGAGCAGAGAACAGACCCCATCAGTCTTCTGTTACTCCTTCACTGTCCAGTCATCTAGCTAGAGGTGGAGAAAATATACTACTATATCCCTTCTACAATCTTAATCTATAACAGAAATAGTAGGGTCATCCTCTTGACTGTATTGTGTGGTGCACATATGTAAATCTTATGACTGGATGAAGAGAAATACAATTTTGTTGGCAGGTAAAACAGTTCTCTTATGTATATTTTATCTGTGTATTTAGCTGTTTCCCTGTAATTCAGCTTTAAAAAACATTATACTTAAAGCGGAGTTCCGCCCATTTAAAAAAAATTAAAAGTCAGCAGCTACAAATACTGTAGCTGCTGACTTTTAAATAGTAGAACCTACCTGTCCAGGGAGCCAGCGATGTCAGCATCCGAAGCCGATTTACGTATCAGCTCTCGGGTGCTGCCGCCGCCATCCAGGGTAAGGGAACCCGGCAGTGAAGCCTTTCAGCTTCACTGCTGGTTCCCTACTGCGCATGCGCAAAGCACGCTGCGCTTTGTAATTGGCCAAGCGGCGGAGGAAAAAGGATGGGGCCGAACTTCCGTGTGACAGCGCCGCGGTGCTGTCTCCAAGAAAGTGGAAAAGGGTACCTGTCAAAAACAGGTACCCATTCCCCCATCCCCCCTGAAAGATGCCAAATGGGGCACCGGAGGGGGGGAGGAAGCAGATCAGCGGAGCTCCACTTTTGAGTGGAACGCCGCTTTAAAGTGTGCTGAATCACAACTCAGTAAGACAGCAGTGTGACTGTAAGCACCATAAGGGGTCAGTTTTTGACTTCCCCTGTCTTAAACAAAAATATACAATGCTTATCCTGAATGGGGGGAACACATCACACTTTCCCAGTCTCACCGTGTCTGAGTGACCACTAATCAGGTTCGAGCGACGTCACATTGGACAGAGGAAAGCATTGCAAGCCAACCTTTAGAGTTGATAATTACATAGGGATTTAGGGTGTCAGTGTTATGGAAGTAGAAAGAGGTCCTGGAAAGGTAAGAGCAAGAATTTTATGTTACCTACTCTTAGCTACTTAACTGTTCTAAGCTACGATTCAGCTATTACTTTAATATAAATATTATTTTTTTCTATATTTTTTTCCTTTTTATTACAATAATTAATATTTTAAATTATAAAAGTAATTACAATGCAGTGCACATTTGACTTTTTCAAATATCAGTTAAGAAAAATGAACCTCCCCCTCTCAAGTTAATTATGATGATGATAATATTTGTAAAATATTAAACATTGGTTTTTTTGCCTTCCATTTGTAACATAAATAAATATTTTCGCAAAGAACAGAAGGCAGGAGTAATGTTTTCCTTTTTTTTTTTATTATTAATAAATACTGCATTCTTTGTGTTTGTGTGTGTGTGTGTATACTATTGGTATTGTTAATGTACCAAAAATTAGAACTATGCTTTAATTATGGCACCATACACAACATTATTATTCTTTAATAATGATTTCTATACCTTTTAATTTATATATAATATATATATTTATATATATATTTATATATATACAAAAATATATCAAAGTAACTCTAAACACAGAGGAAGAGTCTGAAGTTCGGTTTCATTAGCATATAATTGTTTACATTTTTTTCTTGTTCATATAATATTCAAGGTTACAGTTTCTATATATTATATTCTTTTGCACGCATACACATAACGGAAGGTGCAGAGTTCAAATATCATAAAATGTCTAGGTACTGATAGTGAAGAAAATGCTTATGCTTTTAGTGATTAGCTTAGTAAGGATTAAATAAAGGATGAGGGATATTGGCAGTCCATGAATATTTGGTAATTTTGAAGCAAAACTGGAAGTATGTTTTTGAATAAACAATCAATTTTGATAGTTTTTGTAACAAACAGCACCATAAAAAAGCAAAACAATATATCAATCACATAAAATGTCAACAACACCCATGTCAATATTAATGTGTAAATAGAATCTTAATGCCATAGTTGCTTCAAAATTTGGAGGTGATTTACTGAAGGGCACAATTTTGCACCTGTATTGCAAACCCATGTTTATTTTTAAAGACACATGTCAAAATACCAAACCCATAGGGACTCAAGCTTGTCCTCAAAATCCCATCTTCCCAATTCTCCCAGCCTCTTACTATTCTATCCCTTCTGTAACTGACTGTGTGTCAAAACTGTGTATAGTTACAAAAATGGGGAAATGAACAACACCAATTTGGAAAGCAGAGCTACACTATGTAAGTCTAGGGATTGTTGCTGAGACATGGACCTCAAAGAAGATTTACGACTCCCCTGCAGCCTGGTTTCTATTGTGACTGCAGGAACCCCATCCTTATTCCACTGTTAAAAGTCTAATTTAGTTAGGGTACATTTAAAGAATATAAAATAACTAACATGGGTTAATGCAGATGTTGGACTTGTTCCATTTTGCAAATCACACTCTTGGTCTCTCTCTCTCATTTACTTTTGAAGAAAAATCCTTACAGGACTTTAAACAACTGGCAACAGTTAACAAACATATGCATTTTCTTTCAGCCTGCATTTTTTAAATCATTTCACCTTCTTTAACCATGAATAGGAAATTAATCTCAGACACAACACTACTTTCATGGCAGGCTCTATTTAAAGGACATATGGAATTCCGTATGGACTGCTCCAAAATTACCTCAATACATAGACCCCAAACACTTTGTACATTATAAATACAGGCACACAGATTACTTGTAATATTTTGGATTATACATTTTTATTCCCAAATTTGTAATTTGGGATTATTTATAGACAGTTTATTTTTACTGTCTTCATGGCTTGATGACAGAATTGATCTGTGTGACAGCACAACAATGCTTACAAAGAACCCCCTACTCTTACAGTCAAGAAAATTCACCATAAATCCATCTTTTTTAACTTGCTCTGTCTACCTGAGAAAGGTGAAACTTTGAAATACCTTGAAATGTAATAGTACATCATAGATTAAAAACAGAAACTGCTCATTGATGGTATCTTCACCAAACCAACAAAATACATTTGAGGTTCAGTTTGTTGACAGTTAAAGGATAACTGCATTTCTTTTAGCGAGCCTTGTCTCTGCACAATGGAAGAAGCAAATAGCACCATTTATGTTTCTGAACCAGATAAGTGTGTTTTGAGACACTGTTTAATCTCCAGCCTATTTCAACATCATTTGGTGTTGAGAAACTCATTCCAGACTGCTACTGGATGGCAATGGTGGGGGGACAGGTTACTGTCATGAAACCTGGGTTAAAGTGGAACCATGGGCAAAATGAAAAATAACATATGCTGTATATTGTGGACTGTCACTAGCAGTAACATTTTAGTTTTTGTTTCTCACTTCCCTCCAGTAACATAGTGTTATTATCTGTTTAATATGCATTATTTTTCTACTTCTTTTAAGAGGGTGGAAAAGCTGCTCTTTCTGCACTAAAAGCACACAGATATGTTATAAACATGTAGGTAGGATAGCCCTAAATTGACTTTAAGTAAATAACAAACAAAATAAAACCCAACTCCAGCTAACAATTTTAAAAGATTTTTTTCTTCTTTTGGGAAAAAAAAGTTGAAACTAATTATTAAACAGTGTTAAAATGCTCAACTCCTTTAACTGTCATCATGGCTGAACAGTTTGGCCTGTTAAAGTGGATCAAAACCAACAAATTTAAAGAGGAACTTCATCCCCCTGGGGATAGGTTTGGTTTTAACCCCTTTTTCCTTTTGTGCTAGGTTGTGCTCAAGTAAAAAAATACAAATCGACAGGGAATTCATTGTTGTCCTGCTGCTCCACTACTGCCTGCTGGGTCCCATGGCACCAACTTATTTCCCTTGTGTCATTGGGAGCCGGCTGTCTTTTCCAGGTTCACTCAGCTGGCCCTCAATTACACACTACTGAGTCCACCATCCTCCAGCTACTCTCTGTAAGCTACCGCCTCCTTGAATATTTGACATAGATATTATTGATCGACCGATATCGATTTTTTACCACCGATACCGATATTTTGGTCATCGAATATCGGTATCGGCCGATATCTGCCGATATTTTCGGACATTAATTTTTTTTAATGTCTACAGGTACTGTGGTAGAGGGATCTGGGGGTCTAAAAAACCTCAAGCCCCTCCTCCTCTGCACTTAAAAGCATTCAAAATGCCAAGTTTGGCTGTTTTAAATGCTGTAAGTTTTTTGAATTCGGCGCTGCCAGTACCCGGAAGTGATGTCATATCATGACATCACTTTCGGGTACTCGGGGGCGCCAAATTCAAAGAAATGGACACCCGGTCAGACGGCGGCGGGGCAGATGGAGACCCGGTCAGACGGCGGCGGTGAAGGTAGGATGCCCGGGTCTTCCGGTGGGACAGGAGACCCAGGCGAGCCGCGGAAGGAGCATCCCCTCCCGCTCCTTGGAATGACAGTCGAGCGGCTTCTCAGCCGCATTGGTTGTCATTACAAGACAGCTGACCATTGGCTATGGACACCGGTACCGGGGTGATGCCTCTAGCTGCAGGCATCACCCCAGTACAAGCACTTTCCCGAAATATCGGCAATATCGGTAAATCAAAAGGCGGATTCCGATACATCGGGCAAAGTGCATATCGGCCCTCGATATATCAGTTTTGCCGATAATCGGTTGATCACTAATAGATATCTCTGGAGGCTGCTGGAGCAAAGTAAACATCATTGTTACCTAGATGAGAATGAAGGGATGGGGCAGGCCTTATCATACAAAAGAAAAAAGTAAACAAAAAAGGTTGTTTTTTTTTTTTAAGATTGTGGAAGCGTACAAGTTGCAAAGATACAAAGTGGTTTAGGGCAGTGAAGGTCCGCTTCAACTGTTTCCAATAGGAAAGCACCATGGCACCTGTTGTTCTTAATAGAGGTTAAGATGGTATTTTCTTTGGCTGCAAAAGGATTGGAGGGTTTAGTTCTGCTTTAGTGAAAATGGAAAAATTATAGATCTATTGACAGGATCGGCAGGGCATAAAGCTATATTAAAGTCGGGACACAGAAAAACAAAAACCGTTGTGTTAATTATAGTGACAAACTGCATTATATATGTCTTTTCCTATTTTCCTCATAGTTCCACTATAAGGAACAACCTGTCTCCCAAGAGTATCCAGCAGTGGTGGCCTCCACAGCATGAACATGGAAAGAGACCAAGAAGTCTATAGGCCATGTTGTGTCAAACATACCAATAAGGAATAGAAAGGGTATTCATGCTATTTCCTTTTTTTTTTTTTTGTGTTTAGGGGGAAAAAACTAGTCAAAGGTTATGCATAACAAGTGCAGTTATCAATTAACTTGCAAGTTGTATTAGCAATTTATAAATACACATTTTATAGTTTTAAATTATTATTTTTGGTCATTAAAGGAAATACAGTTTTTAGATGACTTTCACTTATTGGCTGTAAGTGCCTTCTAAAATGTTAATAAATATTGTATTATTTTTCTGTCTAGATTGAGTTTAAATATTTTTGTAGAAAACCATACTGCTTCTAAATTAGACACTGTTGGGTCTTATTTAGTAATATAGTTATGCACAGTAACTGACAACAAGAGAAAATATGGCATACTTTCTTGAAGTGAATCCAGACAGAAAGAGCCAATAAGTAAGTGTCAGCTAAAAGAAGAATCCCCTTTCAAAGACAAAAAATAATGCACTTTGTATAAAAAATGAAGGGAAGGAAAAGTGGATGCACTCCCCACAACAACCAATCAGAAGCATGCATTGATTTTATTATAAGCGCTAAAGAAAAAACATCTGCAATTTGGTTGGTTGTAACATCTCCATTCTAAGTCCCCTCTAGTTTTTATACATGGGGATCAGAATATGTTACGGTGATTGATTACAATAAACTGGGTCCAACATTCATCATGTTGAGTTATGCATTCACAAATACGAAAATGAAAGAGGTACAGTATACAATAAAGTGCCAAATTAAATATAATTTAATACTTCTAAAAAACTGAAGTAGCTCTGGGCTAGATTATCATTCTTTCATGTAAAATTAGAAAAGTACTGTCAGCTTTCCTGAATTAGACAATAAAAAGAACAGGTTGTCAGGTAGAAGAAAAGATTTGGTGGAAGTCTGCCCTTCATGGTTCCACTAGCACATGTAATAAATGTCCTATTTTTTGTGAAAGCCCTAATTTTTTGAAACCATAAAAGAAGGGGAGGACTTACTAAGATCTGGAGGGGTTTCACTGGAATAGAAGAGTGGTTGAGTACATGTGGATGGAGTTTGAGCTGACCAAAGGGTCAAAGTGCTCAAAGATTTTCAAATTTTAAAATGTTGAGATGGGGACGTTTTATGAGTGAAATATAAAATGAAAAACAGTAAAATTAAAAATGTGTGTGTTAACAAGGTTTATTGAACTAATCCATTACTATCTAAGCAAATAACTAAGGTTAATTTATCTGACCACACCATTTTTTAAAAGAATAACCTTGTATTTATTGTGAAAAGACATTCTAACTTATTTATATATATTTAAAAAAAAGAGGTGTTTAACATTTAACTTTAAAATGTATGGTGTATATGGCTTTCAGTGGCAAAGTTGTTTTTGATAAAGGATATAAACCCTAACTGTTTGACATTCAATTTACTAAAGACCTGTGTGTCATTAACAATTGTTTTTTTTTTTTTTTAAATAATACTGTTTTCAATTTAGGGTTGCCCCCTTCCTATCTACATGAACCCCAGCAATGGCTGCATAGCAATTCTCAGGACAGGCTTCATGATGGTTACAGGTTGTAATTACATGTTATTTATATTGAAACACACAATTGTAGTCTCCATCGGAAACCCTAGTGACAATGCAAGGTCACAATTGGGAGACAGGGACAAAGAGTTGTCACTTTACGAGGAAGTACCTGAACAAGGACCTTTATGGCATGATCACCAGGTATTATTATAATAAAAGCGGAAAATTTAAAAGTATTTCAAATTGCTTCTTAATTTACATTAACATGTTAAAGCTTCCAGTATATGGGATTAGAGTTTACAAATACTTTAATGAAAAAACAATAATGTTAACCCATCACAATAAAAAACCTTTCAGAATTTTGCCTTAACAAATTGCTAACATTTGGTAAGATGTACATTTTATAAAGTTTTTCGCTTTCTCCAATTAGAATTTTAAAGGCATACTCTCTAGCCTATCATTTACAATAAATCTTTTATTTATAAAGAAGCCTATTGCATTTAATGGGAAATATTGTATCATTGCTTCTGTCAAGCATGTCAGCTGATAAAATGCTGCATGCAGATGAATCTATTTTAAGTGCTATACTGATAAAGAAGTTGCAAGGTTTTATTTAAATGCTATGTTAAATGACAGTTCAACTTCTGGTCATAAGAATACTGACTAAAATGTTGAGATGGAATCTTGGAGTTTTAAGATTAACTAAAATATCTAAAAACTAAAAAATATTTTAACAGAGGTATTATAACGGAATAATAAATACAATCCAGCTTTTTTTTCTAATTAAATTGTAAAGTGTAATTATTTAGGTTCAAAAAACTATTTTACAAAATTAGGTAAGAATAATAAAAGTTGCATTGAAGTCACACAAAAAAAAAAAAAACCTGTGACTTGAGTAAAATAACCCGTAAGTTAGACTTTCTAACCTGAGATGAGGCTACACTGCTTGATATCTCTATGCCATACATTATCCAGAGTGCAAAATATGATAAAAATGGTAGAATACTATACTAGAGGTGCATGTGGAACAGAACTACTGCACTGATGGCTTTTACCAAAGTAGTACAATTTATTTTACAATGAGCACACACAAAAATGCTTTTATATTACTAAAATAATGACAGTATCAGTTTTATGAGTTAACTTTTATAAGCTGTTTACCAACAAGGTGATGGAAATGATTCTAGTGAGACAGGATGTGCTTTAGGGGTGGGTAAGTACACTTTTTCAAAAGTTTATTAAAGGCACACAGATCACTTAATATCTGTTTACATCTGTAGGATGATCTCCCTTAACATATGTGGCATCAAAAAGTTATCATATTCCAGAAAACTTGTAAGCAAATTTTCAATGGAAAATGGGGAAGCCCTTAAAAATGTGATCTATCTTCAATCCATCATTCCTTAAAGGGTTTGCCACCTAACATACATATATCAGTGTTAGGTACTCTAGATCAGTGGTCCTCAACTCCGGTCCTCAGGGCCCACTAACAGGCCAGATTTTAAGTATTACCTTGGGGAGATGCAGACTAGAGTACTGCAATCACTGAGCAGCAAATTATATCACCTGGGATGTATTTTAGTTATCTTGCAAACCTGGCCTGTTAGTGGGCCCTGTAGGCCAGGGTTGAGGACCACTGCTCTAGATGCCAGATAGCTGAATAACTTAATTCTTCCATGTATTTCTCAAGGAATCTAAAGCAGACTTTTCATAATGACCTATTCCATAGGTTTTCAGTACTCTGCTCCTAATCATCGATCTTGAAATTTCTCGTAAAAAACATATGAAACGTTTTGTTGTAAGAATCTCAAATTCTGACTGTTGGCAACCACTTATTTCTAGCATTAAATGGTACTTGCACATATATGCGACTGTTTGTTAAAGTTCAACATTAGGCAAACATTTTCTTTCTTTAATCTCCCCATAAGAATAAATGCTTACCAGAAGGGAGAAAGAAAAGTGTGGATTTGGAAGTTGGACTGAGTGTAAGGTAAATCCTGCAGGGTTGTTAGGGTGAGTCATTTTACCATGTAGGCTCATTTTACTACTTTGAAATCAAAAACTATTGAGTAAAGTTTGCATTAAAAAATAGTAAATAGTAATAGTAAAAATAGTATAGAACCCTTAACAGAACAGTACTAATGCAGAAAAAGCATACTATTGGATAGCTCTCATTTATAGACCATAAAGGTATTTCTGCCCAACTGATGCTATAATTTTCAATACTAACATTTTTTTTACTGCATGATTTCAATTATATTTTTTTATACTATTATTTTTATGTTAATATTACCAAAATATATTTCTCTTTTGCCTACATTTTTCTCAATTATATTTAAATGTAAATTATTTTATGTTGTTGCTTATATTAACAATGGGCCTGGGAACTTAGTTTTCAGAAAACTCTCTTTAGCGCTAATATTTATGAGTTGTAACACGGTATCTGCTTAGGCCTGCTAACATGCCAAGTAGGAATTTTAGGCAAATTTGCAAAGCTCCACCATCAAGACAGTTACCATGGGGTGGTTCTTATGGATGATCAGAAGAAAGGTTGACCTGCTTCATATACTGTAGAAAGCCTCTAAGGTGCATCCAGCTTTTAGAAACCATCCATGAGTAATGACATTAGCATTCCTCAAAGAGAACACAAGTCTTTTCCAGGAGCAAGGCTATGGTCAATGATGTCTGAGAAAGCACTTAAATGCTGCCACCAATGATCTGATAAGATTATGGCTTCAGAAAACTACACATTTCCCAATTTAGGAAGGGTACATTGCTATTTACACTGGTGAAATTACACAGAAATGTGAACTAGGCAAGCTTGATCTGTTTCCCTGGTGTTGGTTCTAGAAGATATGCAGTATTTATGTGTTGGGACTGGCACTAGTCTCTACAAGTACTTTTATGCACTTGCCATGGACCAACTGCAGAAGTGCTATAACCACCATTGGTATAACGATACCCATAAGTAGGAGTATGTAAAGCAAGTATACATATTAAAAAGAACATATGTTGCGTTCAGTAAATGCAGTGATTCTGCTGCTAAGGAAATACGGCTTTTATCTAAAATATAGAATAATTATTGGCCCAATATGTGTCTAGGAATGGTAAGTATGGAATTACCTATCCCTGGAACAGCCTGTAGTCTATTCTACTTATCTGATTTAGAGATCATGCAGTTTTTATCCCCTCTACAGTTTTAAGTAGCCTCTTTTAAGTGAGTCGACTTCCTATGGTGCCATAACTATTAGTTACTTTAAATGTATTTCCCCTTTTGCAACCTAATTCATTTAAAACCTACTTTTTTATGTTCCCATTCACATAGCATAACCTTTAAAAATATTTAAAAATGCTGCTTACCTTTTTACTTGCTGAAAAATCCTACTTAGCTTTCCCCTTCTATGTATTATTAAGGAGGGGGCTGAGAAATTATGTATTCTATCATTAACCCTTTCTGTACTGGGCTGGCAAATCTTATGGTCACTTGAAAACCAGATGTGCACTCTGTCTATCCTAACAAAAAGCTTAACATTTCAAGGCTTGTGTGATACATTGTATGTTAATGGACCACTAGAAAGTTAAGAAATATTTGTTTTAATTTTTGTAGGTATGCTGAGTGAATGGGAACACATAAATAATTTCATTGCAAAGGTGAAAAGACACATTAAAGCTGAGTTAAACCTAGAATCAAAAATCAAATACATTTCAGCTTATACAGTAAATGCTTTGATTCTTTCTTTTTTTTTTTTTTTTTTAGGCTTTTTCCCTTCTTTTTTCCCCTGGTGATTTGGCCTGACACACACCTCCTGTATTAGTGTGCCTTCACTCTGGATGAAGGAGCACAGGGGGCACAGCAGACAGCAGCATTGTCGGTCTGGGGGGAGCGGGGTGTTGGATGTACCAGCAGATTTAGATACACTAAAATTATGAGGCCAAACTCCATCTAATAGTACAGTTCCTCGGGCAGTTACAGCAACATTTTTTTTTTTTTTTTACTTTTGGGATAAAGGTTTTACATAAATAAATAAAAGCTGATCATTGTAAACACCCCTAATAGTGATAACTGATAGATTTCTAGCACAGCTTGTTCTGTGGAAAAACAACAGACTTACTGGCCAGACAACCAGGGGGAAATAAAAGAAAGAAAGCTTAAAAAAGAAAATTAATAAAGCCAGCACATCTAAGAATTGGTAAGCTGCAATAGAATAAATGTTTTCTTTTGTGTTTAATACTACTTTAAGGACGTTTAAAAGCAAGGATACCATCTTGGTTCTAACTTGCTAGTATAATTGGATGGAATATTAGATATAAAGCAGACTACACCCCAGGCTTTCTAGCAGTCTCTTCTTGTTACTACAAACAAAGAAAAAAAAAAGGCCTAGCGCATTATCCTCAATGTAGGCTTTATTAATAAAACATAAAAATAACTACTCACAAACATGGATGCATATCAGTCATATCAAAACCACCTATGTGGATATCAGGAGCAGTCCATACGAACGTCCACTGTCCTTAGCTGACGACGGCTGACGTGTTTCGAGGCTTCGCCTCTTCCTCAGAGCCACTGTGCCTTGTTGAACTCACAAGTTTAAACTAAGGACTAAGGACAGTGGACATTCGTATGGACTGCTCCTGATATCCACATAAGTGGTTTTTATTTGACTGATATACATCCATGTTTGTGAGTAGTCATTTTTATGTTTTATTAATAAAGCCTACATTGAGGATAATGCGCTAGGTCGGTGCGCCCTTTTTTGTTTTTTGTTTGCAGTACCTGTTGGAATACCCCAGTCCTGTAGGGCAGCAAGACCATAGCCATTTGAGATGCCAAGTGTGAGTCCCGTGGACAGAGTGGTTGGGGAGCTTGGATTTAGGAGCAAGGTGTTATAAACACTATTTTGTTTTGGAGTTTATTCTTGTTACTAGTCAGAGGTAATACCCAGAAACTAAAAACATATAATATCATGTAATCACACTTTAACTAATAGAGGAGCCGAGAGGTCGAGTTTGAGGTTGAGTTTGAGGTTTGTGTTTAAAATGTAAAATTTTAAGAATCCGCTATGCTTTATATATATAGACAATTAGGGAAGGTATGTCGTTACATGTAATCACTACACAGTTAAACTTGAATATTGGTTTAATTTCTGGTCAGTAGAGCATCAAAGGAAACATGATTCCACAAGATTGGCTACATGTTTACATTTTGAATTATAATGGCTCCTTAACATAACTGGGGCACCAATGTGTCATGTGTCTTGAAATACTCAATGAATATGATGAGAAACAAAAAAAAAAACCATAAGGGTATATGTACCCGCCAGCAATCCCAGACTTCCCAGGTCCTATTGGCAGAGAAGGGGGAGTTCTACCCCCCCCCCCCCCAACATTTTATGTGCAGAATTACATTTCAGGTAGGCTTTGTCTTAAAATCTGGACTTGGATTGTTGAAAAGAAAAGTGTAACTAATTTATGGGTCTGAGAGAAAAATGATCCCTGTCTGTGTTGCAGCATGTCAGGGTATATTGTAGATACAATAAAGTGAATAGCCTGTTAAAGCGGTGTCCCCCCCCCCCCCTCCAAAAATTCAAAGTCAGCAGCTACACATACTGTAGCTGCTCACTTTTAATATTAGGACACTTATCTGTCCTGGAGTCCAATGATGTCGGCACCACAGCCGATGTTTCCATCGGCTGAAGGATTGCTGCTGCCGCCGCCATTGCCGGTAAGGGAACCAGGCAGTGAAACCTTGCGGCTTCACGGCCAGGTCCCTTCTGCGCATGTGCAAAGGGAGTTGCACTCTCTCTTACTGGCCTAGAAGCAGAGGAAGGAGGAGGAGGGGGCCGAACTTCTGACGGACCTTGCCGTGGCGAGGTCCGACAGAAGTGGGGTAAACAGGAACCCACTCGCCCCCCCCCCCTGAAAGGTGCCAAATGTGGCACCGGATGGGGGAAGGAGACAGATAAGCGGAAGTCCCACTTTTGAGTGGAACTCCGCTTTAAGAAGCAGCATAGACTGTGATACAAGTTTTCTCTCAGAAATTAGTCACATTGTTTCAATCTGCTAGAGATTAAATACAGCTCAGACGGTGGACGGTATCATGTCATGTTAAAAGAAATGACTGGTTTTTCACAGACACTAGTGAATGATAATCTCAAAAAAGACCATTCCTTGCTTTATAAACTGGCTGAAAGCTGCTGCTCTCTTTTGACCTGCAATCTGCAGTGCATTATTGTGGCACATTGCCATGTAAAGCTTCATTGTTTTAACCTAACCTACGTTACTTTGTGCCTGTCCCAATTTATAAAAAAAAAAAAACACCTTTATAGAAGAGTATATAATCCTATATACATAAAACTGCTTTCAGTAACCATCCCCATTGTTGCACTGAACCCATGCCTTACTGCAAAGCACTCTCCCTCCATAAACCCCTGAAACAACTTATTAGGTATTATTCTTTTAGGTCTCCTCTTTTAAGCAATGTGTATTCTCTCATATCGTCAAGGGCATATACTTTGCACAGTGTTAAAAGTGTGTCTATAATTTTAGAACTTCACAAAACAGATGAGATCCAAACATGTGGTCTTAGAAAAGGGATTTTGTTAGTTGGGATGAGCACAGTAGCAAGTGGGGATACTATTACTGCTCCATTGACATTGTCTATGGATTTTCAAAAAACAGAAGGAAATTGTAAATTTAATGTAAATTATTGCCTCAATACCTTCATGGTAACAATCTGAAATAGGCAGAGATGATTCTAAATAGTGAAAAGAGCATTGACATGTTCCAATATCTCCTGGTAACAAATTTAGCTGGCAGAACAATGCAATACTATTTCTAATTGGTTGTTTGGGGGTTACATTCGTTTTCATGTTGCTCTTTGCCATAACAAAGAATCCCAGGTAACTTCTGAGAATATAAATACTTAGACCATGCTACAGATTTTCTACATCTCTTAAAGGGAACCTGTCAGTGAACAAATTTGATAGTTATCGCTGTTGATTGCTTTTGAAGGGCAAGATCCAGGGCAGGCATTCTGCTGTGGTAAACCACAAATTCAGAAGCAGCACGTGTCTAATAAACATCCTGACATTTAATATACAATTTTGAGATAAAAAAAAAAAAAAGATAAATATTATAGATTTGGAGCTTGCAGCTTCAAGAACAGGTCAGTATTAGCGATTCCCATATATCTGTCTTCACAGATTCCCTTTAATTGTGCATGTTTTTAATATTATATATGACTTAGTTGGGTATTTATAGATGTTTGACTTTGGGTTTTCCCAATGTAGTTTCTTTTTGCAGACCTATAGAAAATTATACATTTCATTTATTGAGTTCTAGTCCCACAGTTAATTCAAAATAATACTCATTATTCCATCAATTTATAAATACCCCCTCCCCATCCCCACCTCAAGTGGTATATCTGTCCATTCTGGACTAGCTTATAATTCTACCACAGGATACACCAGCAAGACTATACCCACAAGGTTCCTGGAACATAGTGGGTATCGATATAAAAAAAAATTAAACAAAAAAACAAAAGTGCTGCTACCCATAACAATCAGTCAGGAGCCAGCTTTCATTTTATAACCTGTATTAAAAAAATAACAGCTGACATCTCATTGTTTGTTATTGGTAGCACTATTTTACACTAATTTTGATAAATTATCCCCAGTGGATATTAAAATGAAAGTGTTTGCATTCAATGCCACTATAGAAACAGTGGCTAAAAACTTAACAAATATAATAATACAGAGGTATGGGCAAGAAAGAATAGAAACATAACCTATCCATGCAAAATATATCTCCTTTGGTTTACATCATATCTTGATATTTGACAAAATGCATTTCACCTAGTTGAAAAGTAGTTTAATAAAGATTTCCTTCTTGAATTGAAAGAATAAATAAAATATGGCTCCCTAGCTTGTCATTGCATCAAATGTATGCTAGATGTGGATTAATCAGGCGTTAATTCTAATTTGACTAATCCAAGCATCCTTTAAATATGTTTTTTTCCTTTTCCCTGTTTGATTCGTGTTGCAATTTACCTTCAATGTCTTCTATATACTGTTTTACAAGTGCAGTTCCTCTTGTGATTGCTATGTCTGCTAAATTAAAGTGCACGCATTTCATTTTTATAATAAGCTTTTGCAGTTGATCTTGGGTTTTATACTTCCTTATTGTTCCTTTCTCAACACAGCTAAAGAATATATCACCATGTGCCAAGTTTGCTTAATACGTGGACAGTTGTCCTGGCTTTTTTTAAGTGTTTCACTTGTAAAATGTCCAGGTGAAAGATTTCTTCAGACCGCTTTTATATAACTTCCATCCTCACACAGATGATATCCTACTCAGAGGAAATCATATGGCAGAGATCTCAATGTCATCATTACAGAACCAAAAGTCACATGGTCTACTGCAGCGTGAACTTAAGGAGTTTAAGAGGTGTCTTTTTAATCTGTATATCTTTATGTAATTGTATATTGTTTCACCCAAATTACATTCGGTTAAAAATATTTCTTACATTCCTGAATTGTTATTAGGGTGTTGGTAAGGCTTTCGCTGACTCTGGCACCAAGTGTTTCCAAGAAGTGGACAGCGGGAAGTACTAAAGGAGAGTAGGAAGTAGAATCATATCCATGATGGTCTTCTTAGGTCATACTGGTTTGTCAAAAGGCCTTGGGAATGGTGTGCCACTAGATGAAGATATTTTCCTGCAGACAGTGTTGGTATGATTCTCACAGCGACAGCCTGGTCTTTTTACTTTGTCATAGCCTTTCTGACAGAGTGTCAGGCAACCTTTAAGAGGAGGGTAGCAGCATAGACAGGGCATGAAAAAAGAAAGGAAGCTCATGACTGCCCATCGAGCACAGCAGGATCCCTGGCTGCAAGAGCAGGGGTTGTCAGCACAGTTGTCCTCATCATCGGAAGAGCAGTGGTAGAAGAGGCCTTTGATACAACAAAGGCAAGTTCCGTACTCTATGACATTTTTGGCCGAGCACAAGCAGCGCTGGTTACAAATCCAACAAGAAGGGAGTTTCCGAACTTGTGTGCATTCATCACAAATACAACGCCCACACTCCTCACAGATGAAAAGATGGCCCATGTATCTATCTGACTTCTCCATTATCCCTTTAATAAACTGGTCTTGCTTCAGGTCACCATCCTTAGGCTGTGTCCTCATAAGTGAATGCCCTGAATTAGATGGAGTGATTCCAGTTAGCAGTCTCTGGTCTGATGCTGTGGTACTCCGAGAAACTGAGCTTATTGTACTGGAATGACTTAGATCGTGGACAAGATGTTGTGATTGGTGTTGATGGCTTTGGCTGCGATGTAGATCCTGGTGATTATAGGACACCAGGTGGTCATTAGACCACTCTTGTTTTGCAGCATGTTGGGAAATGGAAGGATTAGACCAAGTCTGCATGAACGAGACAGCTGGTCGCTCCACATAATCATTGTTTGCCCTGATGGAACGAATTTGGTCAAGGGAAAGGACCTGCTGGATGTCTCCAGTTGAAATATCCATGGCCTTACAACCTCCTTCCTTTTGTATGTAATGACAGTCACTCTTTGGATAGTAATATGTTCAAGTTGTATCTTCCATCAAGGTACATCAGAAGATCCTGGAAAATACAAAATATATTTAAAATGTATATGTGATATATCAAATAGATGAAAGTATACAATATTGTTTTATGACATGCCAAGGAAATAAGTAATAAATGTCATCATTATTAACCTTTAGTTTTTTTTAAACTTGCAGGAAAATAACTTGCATAATAAGTCCTTATTACAATAACTGCCATATTGTGTGTACACATTGACTGTATTAAACATTGCAGCATTATAGTTTTCTTTTCATATCCTAGGCTTGTGGGCAGAAAAAAACAGTTATTTGTTGAGAAGAATGCCTCCTGAGGACCCTAGGGCAAGGGTTGAAACAAAGATAAACAAACTACTTAGCAGGGGGTTCACCCTACTGCAACAGCACCATGAAAAGAGGCATTCAAACCAGCATATTTAAATCTAAATTCAGGACACAACCACTTTCAAACATGTAATATATTCCTAAATAGCCACAAAGCTTATAAATCCACTTTGCATGCATCAAAATACCTTTTCAAACCCAGATATTGCCCTGTAAAAAGTAGCAGTAACATCATCACTGTGCTGTACATAACCCATGCAAAAATCACAGCTGTGCGAGGGGCCCATGCTGGGCTAGGGGCCTGTCTTCCCTACAATGTGCTGATTTGGTTCAGAACCAATCAGTCATCTGGTGCAGGCCAATCGTTGAACTGGACCTGGTGATCGGTTCTGACCAATTGCAGAATGTCCTGTGCCTGTATAATGTAAGCCCCTTTCAGTTCCAGCATGAGAGAAGAGAGCATCAACTGTGAGTACACAAACACTACACTGACAACAGTACACATAGGCAAATATTTAACCCCCTGATCACCCCCCAGTTAACCCTTCCACTCCCTGTCACAGTGTCACTATATATAGTAAACAGATAATTTACTGATCACTGTGATGTCAGTTAGTGTCAGCAGCAGTTAGTGGTAATTAGTGTCTGTCTCAGATAGGTTTAGAGTACCCGCCATACATCCCCTAATAAAAATATAACCCCCTGAGCACCTCCAGTTAACCCCTGTATTGCCCTGTGACACTATTATAGTGCACAGATCTTTTTCTGACCACTGTATTGGTGTCGCAGGTGACATCAGTTAGTAAGCGTCAATTCAGGACAGCGTCAGATTGCCTGCCACATATATAGTAATACATTTTAACCCTTTGATTGCCAGACACACACACACACACACCTTCATTACTAGTTTAGTGTCTAAACAGATTAATATGAGAACTATACTGGCGCCCCTAACAGTTTAATATCGTGTTCCCAAAATGCAGCATTAGCAGGATCAGCCCTGACACCTGCCAGCACCTGTGTTTAGCCCCTCCGCCCATCCCCCAAGAAGGGCAGTATCAGCAGATTACTGTCACTTCCAATACACAGCATACTAAACCGCAGCATTAGCAGAGTCAGGCCTGATCTATGCTAGCACTAGCAGTTAACATTTTTGGTAGCAGTTCAAAGAGTCCTTGACAATCAGGTGCTTTTTTACCTGTGAGTCCCGCAAGGTACCTATAAATGTATTGGCCAAAATGTCCAAACAGAGGTACACTAGTGAAGAGGCCTACACAATACTAAGCATGACAGATGAGAGTGATGGGGAAGCCTCACAGTCAGAATCAGGCTCAGTATTCAAACTTGTAGAGAGAAGCAGCACCCTGACAGATAGCTCTGAAGACGGAGTAGTGGTCCCTGCTAAGGTCAGGCGTACCCGACCCCATTCAGTTGCTCAGGTGCGACAATCGCAGTATTCTCGTATGCAGCAGAGTGTCAGTACTAGTGCCGCTCAACCTTCTGGTGAACTGGCAAGCAACAGCGGCCTACTACATCCTGGTCATAGTCAAACCAGCACTGCAGTATCACTTGGTGACATGGCGAGTCCCTTAAGTGCAGTTCAAGCTGGTGCAGTGGATAGCACAAGTAGTCTCCCACAGCCACCAAGAATTCAAAGACAGGCCCATAGAGCCCATGGTGTCCTTCCCGATGCGCTTGCAAATCCTGATTGGTAGCCCACCACTTCTGCAGCGCTCGTACTTCCCCATTCACTGGCCAACCTGGAATTCAGGTGGAAACAGCCAATTTTACTCCCCTTGATTTTCATGAGCTGTTTTTCACGGAATATCTGTACAGATCTATTGTGGACCAGAGAAATTTATATGCCGATTAATTTTAATTAAATTTTACCCTTTCCAGAGAATTTGCATGGAAACTTATCACTGTTCCCGAATTTAAAACCTGTCTGGTCCTATCCCTCATCATGGGCATTACTAAAAGAGTGAGTAGCGGTCATATTGGTCCACTGAACCATTCATCATATGCCCGTGTTCATGACAAGGACTAGATACGAGCAAATCTTGTGGTTCATTCACTTTGGTGACAATGAACTCTGTCATCCTCGGGGTGACCCTGAATATGACCGGCTCCACAAAATTCAGCCTCTCATAAATCCCTTCAACCAGAAGTTTGCAGCCTTGTATATGCCCCAACCAGCTGTCTGTGTTGATGAGTCCCTGTTTAAAATTTCTGGCTGCCTTCCTTTCAAACAGTTTCTCCCCAGCAAGCGTGCCAGATATGGGGTCAAGATGTATAAGCTCTGTGACAGGGCAACTGGCTAAACATGTATTTTCTGGATTTACGAGAAAAAAGGTAGCAATGTGGAGCCCCCCAACTGCCCAGACTACATGGTGAGCAGTGGCAAGATTGTTTGGAACATAGTGTCACCCTTATTCGGAAAGGGGTACCATTTATACCTAGACAATTATTACAAAAGCGTGCCACTTTTTAGTCACTTTTTTGATTTTGATTGGCGCATGTGGCACAGTGCCGCCTAATCGCCGGGGGTTCCCCCAACAGCTTGTAGATTCCCGACTTAGATGGGGGGGGGGGGGGGAGAGCCTGCTTGAAGTGTAATAAATTGCTTGCAGTGAAGTGGAGGGACACACGGAATGTTTTCGTGGATGTCCTCCCTGGTACCTCTACCAAAGAGCACCCCAAAGAAGATGTTGTATCTGTAGAAAACGCGGATATAGGCGTGACACTCACTTTTTTTGTCCCTCCTGTCCTGGCCAACCTGGTCTCTGCATTGGGGAATGTTTCCGTAACTACCACACACTAGTAGAGTATTAGTATAGGGTACAGCATGGCACAGTCTAGGGCACGAAAGTCTGGAAAGATGTTAGATGGCTATTGCATTTTGAGAGACCCTAGCCTGGAACGTTTAAAGTTTTTTTTTTTTACAGTTACAAAAAAAGTGTAAAAAAAAGTTGAAAAAAAAATGTAATTACATTTTTTTTTTTTAAAAAAGGCAAAAATAGTTGTAGTTTTATTGAGTTAACGTTCTGTTCTTACTCTTTTTCTGTACTTTTTTAATTTACTGCTATACTGTAATGTGTTATTGTTACTGTTTTTCATTGTTAAACATAGTTTGCTTTACATATACCACCATTTTACTGTACTGTATGCTATTATAATAATAATTATATAATATATTATTATTATAATAATAAATAAATGATTGCAACACTGTAGGAGGTGATTTCACCACCGCAGTTAAAAAAAGAGCATATGTGGCATAGGGGATGGGGTGGACACAGAGGGCGGATCTCTCTCACATATACACAACGCATTGTTCTAAAAAATGTGTATATGTGTCACATTATCTGTATAGTCGTTTATTCTACTGTACTCATGTACGTCACCTTAGGAACATTACCTGCTCATGTTTGTTTGTTTTCTTCTGATGAGTGTTTTAGATGCTGCTCATTATTAATGCAGCTGCCTCTACCTATTGCAGTTGGGGGGTTGGGTGGATCCTACTGGTGTGGGTGGATGGTTCCACCATCCCCCGCCTGTTGACCTGTGCCCCCCACGGGGCATGTCCGGAGTGGGTGGAGCCAGTCTCCATTTAGCCCCCCAACTGCACAGTGTGCGGCAGCAGCATTTCTTGGCTCTGAGGAAGGGGGTTCGCCCTCGAAACGCGTTAGCCAGCCTAAGCTACAGCAGCACCACGCAGTGCCTGGCCTCCTTGGAGACGTTTTTATTAATACATTGAATTGTTGATATGTGTGTATTATCACACTCTGTTTGTGAGTATATTTTATGCTTTTTTAATTTTAATAAATGTTTTTAGTGGTAATGCACTAGGACGGTGTGCCCCTCTTTTTTATCTTTTGGTTCCGTCAGCTGACCATAGAGCTAATTGGAGACCAGAATGACTCTAATTATCTCTATGGCCTAAGATACCGGAAGCTATGAGCATTTCATGACTCTGGTTTCACCAGATCTAAACAGCGCCATTGGGAAATTGGGAAAGCATCTTATCACACCAATCTTGGTGTGGTCAGATGCTTTAAGGGCAGAGGAGAGATCTGGAGTCTAATAGACCCCAATTTTTTTTTTTAAAAAGAGTACCTGTCACTACTTATTGCTATCATAGGGGATATTTCAACTCAAATATAATAAAAATGATAAAAAATAAAATAAAATAAATAAAGGGAAGGTGTCAAAATAAAACAAAAAAGCAAAATAAATAATGATAATAAAAAAAATTCAAGCAACCCCTGTCTCCCCGTGTTTACGCACAAAGACGACCGCAAGCATCGGTCTGATGTCATATGTATACAGCAATTGCAGCATGCATGTGAGGTATCGCTGCGAACGTCAGATAGAGGGCAGTAATTCTTGCAGTAGACCTCCTCTGTAAATGGCTTTTAAAAATGTATGTAGTTTGTTGCCACTGCACGGGCGTGTGCAATTTTAAAGCATGTCATAATCTATGTACTCGGCACAAGATCATATTTAATATTTTACCAAACAATTGGGCAATATATAGTGTATTTGCGCATTAAATTTAAAAAAGATTTTTTTCCCCCCAAAAAATTGGGTTTGGAAAATCTATGCGCAAATACTATGTGACAAAAAAAAAATTGCAACTCCCGCCATTTTGTTCCGTAGGGCCTCTGCTTTAAACAAATATACAATTTTTGAGGGTTCAAAGTAATTTTCTAGTAAAAAAATAATGTTTCATGTAAACAAACAGTGTCAGAATAATGGTTAGAAGACTGGGTGATGTGTGGCATAAGCTTCTAATATTGGGCATAAAATGCCAGAAGAGTTCAAACAACCCCCAAATGACCACTTTTTAGAAAGTATACACCCAAGCTATTTTCTGAGAGGCATATTGAGTCCATGGAATTTTTTTCTACTTTGCCACAGGTTTCGGGAATAGGACAATTTTTTATTTGCTTTTTACACAAAGTTGTCACAAAATGATATATTGCTCACACATGCCATGGGTAAATGTGGAATGGCACCACAAATAAATTCTGCTGCTTCTCCTGAGTACAGGGATACCACATGTGTGAGACTTTTTGGGAGCCTAGCTGTGTACAGGACCCTGAAAACCAATCACCACCTTTAGGTTTTCTAAGGCCGTAAATTGCTTATTTTATTTCCTCACTACCAATCAGTCAAGATAGCACAAAACCCCCCAAATGATCCCATTTTGGAAAGTAGACACTCCAAGCTGTTTGCTGAGAGGAATGTTGAGTTCATGGAATATTTTATATTTTGCCACAAGTTTTGGAAATAGGGAAATTTTTTTTTTACAATTTAAATGATATATTACTCAAACATGCCATGGCCATATGTGAAATGACGCCCTAAAATACATTTTTCTGCTTTTCCAGAGTATGGGGATACCACATGTGTGAAACTTTTTAGCAGTCTAGCCGCGTAAAGGATCCCGAAAACCAATCACCGCCTTCAGGCTTTCTAAGGGCGTAAATTGTCGATTTCACTCCTCAATACCTTTTACAGTTTCAGAGGCCATGAAATGTCAAGATAGCACAAAGCCCCCCCAAATTACCCCTTTTCGGAAAGTAGACACCCAAGGTATTTGCTAAGAGGCATGGTGAGTATTTTGCAGCTCTCTTTTGTTTGGAAAAAAAATTCAATTTTCAAAACTTTGTGACAAAAAGCAAGATGTGCAAAGTACTCAACATGCCTCTCAGCAAATAGCTTAGGGTGTCTACTTTCCGAAAAGGGGGGGGGGGTTGTGCTATCTTGGCTTTTCATGGCCTCCGAAACTGTGATAGGTAGTGAGGAGTAAAATCAACAGTTTACACCCTTAGAAAGCCTGAAGGCAGTGATTGGTTTTCGGGGTCCTGTACGCAGCTAGGCTACCAAAAAGTCTCACACATGGGGTATCCTCATGCTCAGGAGAAGAAGCAGAATGTAATTTGGGATGTAATTCCACATATACTCATGGCATGTGTGGGCAATATATTATTTCAATGACAACTTTGTGTAAAAAAAAATATATATATATATTTTTTGTGTCATTTTTCAAACACCTGTGACATAAAAATAAATATTCAGTGGGCACAACATGCCTCTCAGGAAATTTCTTGGGGTGTCTACTTTCCAAAAAGGGGTAATTGGGGGGGGGGGGGGTTGTACTGATTTGCCATTTTAGCACTTAAAAAAATGAGATAGGCAGTCAGAAAGTAAAAGCTGCGTAAATTCTAGTATTTACACCACAGTTTGCAGACGCTATAACTTTTGTACAAACCAATAAATATATGCTTTTTGAGATTTTTTTTTATCACAGACATGTAGTTAAATACATTTTATGCCTAAATGTATGACAAATATTGAGTTCATTGGATACTTTTTATAAGAAAAAGTAGAAAATGTAATTTTTTCTCAACATTTTTGGTCTTTTTTCATTTATATCGCAACAAATAAAAACCTCAGAGGTGACCAAATACCACCAAAAGAAAGCTTTATTTATGTGAAAAAAGGACATACATTTAATTTGGGTACAGCATTGCACGACTGTGCAATTACCAGGTAAAGTCACACAGTGCCAAATTGCAAAAAATGGCCTGGTCATTAAGGGGGTAAAACCTTCCGGTCCAGAAGTTGTTAACCTTCCTAGCAGTATTCCCGAGTGTGGCTCGGGGTTAAATTTCAGTGCCAAAAGCGGTAACCCCGAGCCACACTCGGGGTACCGCTAGGAAGATCGCTGGATCCTGGTAGAGGGATTACTTAGCTTGTCACCGGGATCCAGCGATGTATCCCGGCGGTGTGCGGCAGCGGAGCTTCCTCCCGATCTTCTGTGTGCCCCGGCTTCCGTCTCCTGCGAAGTGACGTTCGCAGGGGGGTGGAACCGGCAGCAAATTCAAATGTAAAACACACCAAACACACTGATACAATTCAAAATAAAATAAATTCACATTAGATTGCCCCCCAGTCCCCTTTACTGTAGTTTTACTGTACTTTTTATATATACATATATATATATATATATATATATATACACACACACACACGTATATATATATATATACACATATATATATATATATGTGTATATAAATATATATATATAATATGTATACGTATATATATATATATATATATACACAGTATATATATATATATATATATATATATATATATATATATATATGTATACATACATATGTACATACTTTAACTTATATATAGTTTTTTATTATATTATAATTTATGATTTTGTGTTTCAAACTTTATCATACCCGAAATGTTATAAAGAAGAACACACAGAAAAAAAAATCATATGTAAATAGTTGGTTTGGGCTGCTCATTCTTAAGAATTACATGCAAAATAATGGTACCGCTTTCAGCACCTAAAATCCGGAAGAATCATACCGCCAGGGAGGTTAAAGATAATCTCTTCTGGTATGAAAGTTACAATTGAAATGCAGTTATTTCCTATGCATTGAAGATCATTGTTGCTTACTGGGGAAGTAATTTAGTATAGGGCCAGGGTCAAGTTTCAAATAATAATAAAAAAGCACCTTTTAAAAGAAAATGTTCTTGCACATTTTAAAATATTCAATGGACAGTAGATAGATAATTGATGCAGAACAAAATTTCTGGTTTGTATATGCAAGCCCTTTTCAATGAAAGGCTTTTGGAGTGGTTGGAGGTGTTAGGTTGATGCAGTTTTTTTTTTTTAATGTCATTAGTGCATTAAAAAATACCACGTTAAATGTTGTCATTCACCACCTCCTTTGCTCCATCTATACCTTCACCAAAATCACTGGCACTGTTGGCATCAGTACCTGTTAAAATGTAGGTATAGTCATTTTTTTTTTTTTCTGGATAAAGTAGGAGGGAGTTTCTATCACTTTCCTACGTTCCACTGGGGAGACTTCCCATCACATTTAGTCCATAGAACACAGCAGGATGTGAGAGGAAACCTCAAAAATAAGAAATAAGAGATTTACACAGTTGTTAGACAGCTGTTACTGAAACACTTATCACATTGGATGCAGGGCCGTTGCTAGACTATTTTACACCCTAGGCAAGACCAGCTACTTGTGCCCCCCAACAGTGGTGGAAAGCCAGGGCCTGGTAGTTCCTCCACTGCCCAAGACACCCGGCATCTTCCTCTGTCCCTTCTTCCTCCCCCACTGCCATCCCTCCCCTCAGCTCACAAGGATCATTTATGATGGAGAGAGAGTGCCGACTCGTGGCTGCGCCCCTAGTTGGCAATGTGCCCTAGGCGGCTGCCTAGTTTGCCTAGTGGAAGCACCAGCCCTGATTGGATGATTTACCATTACCTCCTGTTCTAGCGATAACTATAAAATTTTGCATTTCCAATCATTTTCTATACAGGTGACAATGGCTACCAAAAGGAGTAGAGGTGGTAAATCTCCTCAGAAGGGACACATACAGCAGTGAAAACCTAACAGAGATTCTCACCCTTCTCTTCTGCACCAAAAGCTAAAAAAACAACAAGTTGTTGACATACATACTGTACACTTTAGAAACTCAAAAATGTTTGGGTGTAGGTCTTCTGTATGATAAGCAGCGGAAGTTGAGGGATCCTTTGCCCTTTCTTATCGTATGAATATGGTTCATCAGTTACTATATTTGACTCCATAACAGGACCTGGAAAACTATGCAACATTTTGTGCAAAAGATGTGCACCTAGTAGATAAACATAGCTTACCTAGGGATTAGGGCACTGAGGGCCCTGTGCCACGAGCCTCCTGCTACATAATATTTTCTTAATATTAGCCCTGTATATAATGCGTATTAAAAAGCACTCAGTGAAAGTTTTAACTTAACTCCGACCACAAGGGAAACGCATGACCTTATCTACACTGCAGACTGCTTGGAGAAAACCACTTTATTTCTTATTATCCTGCCTGTAATTGCTTTTCCAGGCATCGCTCCCCTGAGATTCCTCCAGGAGACACTAGTGGAGAAAGTGAAGTGTCATACTACCATTTACATGGTGCTGTCTAATGCACCGGTTGAATAATCTTGTCTGCATATCTAAATGAATATGTTATATTTTTCATATCCATCAGATTATAAAAGGATGCAACACAAGCAATTTCAATATTAAAAAACAGACACATGTCCTAAACTTCTCTTCCAGATAAAGTATTCATTTCATTATACCAGCTCAAATGTTTTCTTTTGTTTTAAATAAAATAGCTGTATTTTTCTACAAAAATAATTAAGAATAAAAAATAGGGGATTCTAACATCTATTTTATGATATTGTTTAATGGACATTTTATTTTAAATAAAATACATCCCTTAACCACTTAAGCCCCGGAAGATTTTACCCCCATTCCGACCAGGGTTTTTTTTGCGATTCGGCACTGCGTGATTTTAACGGACAATTGCGCGGTCGTGCGACGCTGAACCCAATTGAATTTGACGTCCTTTTTTTCCCACAAAAAGAGCTTTCTTTTGGTGGTATTTGATCACCTGTGCGATTTTTTGATTATGCGCTATAAACAAAAAAAGAGCGTCAATTTTGAAAAAATAACAATATTTTTCACATTTTTTTATATGAAATTCCCCCCCAAAAAATGTAAAAATTAAAATTTTTTAACATTTTCGGCCAATTTGTTTTATGCTACATATGTTTGCTACATAAAAAAAATCGCAAAAAGCGTATTTTCATTGGTTTGCGCAAAAGTTATCGCGTTTACTAACAAAGGGAAAGATTTTTGTCATTTTTGTTGTTTTTGGCGTAATGGCGGCGATCTGCGATTTTTTTTGCGGTACTGCGTCATTGCGGTGGACAGATCGGACCCTTGACTGACATTTTTGACACTTTTGGGGTTACCAGGGACATTTCTACAGTAATCAGTGCTATACATATGCATTGTTACTGTAAAATTACACTGGCAGTGAAGCGGTTAACTTTTTTGAGAGGGAGGGGTGATGTGTGTCCCTAGGGGCGTGATTCTAACTGTGATTGGCTGTGGCTTGAGGTGTAGGAACAATGATCAACGGTCCTACATAGTAGAACCGTATGATCAGTGTTTCTACACAGGGGAGAATGACAGGCTGCTTGTTTACATCAGCCGTCTGCCTTTCTCCCTCTGCACCGATGATCGCCGAGTGACCGGAGGACATCGGGTCCGCCGGTCACACGCGCGGGGGGGTCCGTGACCACGCGGGAGCGGGAGCGCGCCTCCGGGGGCGCGCGCGCGCTCGCTCCCTAGACCCTCACAGGCTAGCGACGTAGTACTATGTCGCTCTGCCTGTGAGGGGCTGACCGCCGCATTAAATAGTCGTGCGGCGGTCGGCAAGCAGTTAAATATATTTTAGGTAGTAAAAGTTTTTTTAATTGTAATATGGTATCTCTTTTACACATTTTGTCATTAAAAGCAAGCCATGGGGTATGTTTAATAGAAACTTGTATTGAAAGAAATACAAGAGCTGTCATTGTTGGCCTTTTCCTGAAAATGCTAGTTTCCTGGCTCTTAAGCTTTCGTACGTTCTGGGTCAGTAATAAGTATGAAGCAAGTAAAATCTGATGGAAGTCCAAAGTCCTAATATGAATACTTGCTCTGAGTTAGTGATGCACCATAGGTTGACATCTTTGGATTAGAGTGTTTGTAAACCCTTACCTATACCCAGTGAAATGACTAGCCTCAGGTAATACACAAAGATGAAACAAATCCTACTACATGAGTTTGCACAGGTTTGTCTGCAGCCATTTGCTCTGTACATCCTTGTACAACTCAGAGATCAAAAGGATTTTTCAGACTCACAAAGTAGGGGGTGGAGAGCTACAGTTACACACTTTACAGGAGCTCTGAGAGCTGATTGGAGGGAAAGGACACACCCCCCTCAGCACAGCACACAGGAACAAAGTTGTGGCTGTCAATCACATTTTGTGTGCTGGAGATCCCTCCCTTGTCACTTTAGCTCTGGTGTCAGGAATACTTGTCAGAAGTGACGCATGCTGCTAACACAGGTAGAAGGCAGCAGAGAGAATTGACAGTGGCATTGATTTATACAAGACAAATAGACTGTGCACTTTACAAAGTGCAGTTGCACTCTGCAAGAGCAGTTGCTCCAGGGCTTAGTAAATTAACAGAAGCTCTGCTGACATCCATCATCCAATCACGAGCAAACAAAAATGCTGTTTTTTTAGTTTTCTTTGCACGTGATTGGGTATTATTTGCAAAGTGAAGCTTGTTCTCATTTACTAAGCTCTGGAGCCACTGCACACTGCAAAGTGCACAGTCTTTTTGCCTTTTAGTAAATCAAACCCAGTGTTTTGGAGAGAGGCAAATAGACACTGTATAAATATGTGCTTTGTTCAGATTTCATGTCTGAGGTTTCCAACCATAAAATAGCCGAGCAAAAAGAATTTTCAGAAGTACATTAAGGGCAGCCTTTATATCTCTAATGTTTTCAAATGTAAATTTCAGCTTCACAACTTCAGCAAAACTTTGCAGTCCTTTTTAATTTTGTAGATCTAGCAGAAGTAAGGTAGTGCTTCACTAACGAAAGTTGAGATTTTATTGATCTGTATAGTAAGGTAGTTCTCCTTAGAGCAGACCAACCTACAGTGAAGAAATGGAGTAAAAAGACCTGTTTTAGGTCTTTTTAATTTTGAAGACATATACACTATATTACCAAATTTATTGGGACACCTGCCTTGACACGCACATGAACATTAATGGCATCCCAGTCTTAGTCCGTAGGGACTATGTTGGCCCACCCTTTCCTGCTATAACAGCGACCAACTCTTCTGGGAAGGCTGTCCACAAGGTTTAGGAGTGTGTCTATGGGAATGTTTGACCATTCTTCCAGAAGCGCAGTTGCGAGGTCAGGCACTGATGAGGACGAGAAGGCCTGGCTTGCAATCTCCCCTCTAATTCCTCCCAAAGGTGTTTTATCGGGTTGCAGGCCAGTCTAGTTCCTCTACCCCAAACCCGCTCATCCATGTCTTTATGGACCTTGCTTTGTGCACTAGCACAAATCACTTGGTGGAGGGGGAAGGGGATAATGGCGTGGGCTTTTTTTTTCAGGGGTTGGCCCCTTAGTTCCAGTGAAGGAAACTCTTAAGGTGTCAGCATACCAAGACATTTTGGGCAATTTCATGCTACAAACTTTGTGGGAACAGTTTGGAGATGGCCCCTTCCTGTTCCAACATGACTGCACATCAGTGCACAAAGCAAGGTCCATAAAGACATGGATGAGTCAGTTTGGGGTGGAGGAACTTGACTGGCCTGCACAGAGTCCTGAACTCAACCTGATAGAACACCTTTGGGATGAATTAGAGTGGAGACTGCAAGCCAGGCCTTCTCGTCCAACATCAGTGCCTGACCTCACAAATGCGCTTCTGGAAGAACGGTCAAACATTCACATAGATACACTTCTAGACCTTGTGGACAGCCGTCCCAGAAGAGTTGAAGCTGTCACAGCTGCAAAGGGTAGATTAACTCAATATTAAACCCTACGGACTAAGACTGGGAGGCAGGGCTGCCATCAGGGGGGTACAGCCCATACAGATGTAAGGGGCCCAGGCGTCCCGAGGGGCCCAGTCCCGAGGGATGCCTAGGCTCCAAGTTGACACCCCCCCTTTTTTCCTTTCCTCCCCTGCACTGGCAACTAGTCCCTACTCTCGCTGGTGCCACCCTTTGCACTGGCTCCCAACTCCCAGCCTCCCCCTGGCCGCCACTGTCAAAATGATTGGTTGCTAGGATCCCTTGGTGTCCTTGCATTCAATCAAATGCATTCACAAGCACAGGCAGAGGAGGAGGATGTAACTTGGTGGTCAGGCCCGAGGGGGCCCAGGCCTAAAGCTTTGTAAGGGGCCCCAAAATTTCTGATGGCTGCCCTGCTGGGAGGCCATTAAAGTTCATGTGCGTGTAAAGGCAGGTGCCCCAATACTGTTGGTAATATAGTGTATGTATGTTATTATTGTGATTTAAATACTTTCAATTTGGGTTATAAGTATGTTAATTAAAAAAAAATGTTTCTATGTATTGGTTGTAACTGTATATGTTCGTGATTGCAACCATATTGTTGTAAGCGATGTAATATGCTTGTTACAGAAACCTTGCGCTGTGGAATATGGAGACTTCCATTATTAACATCTCTTGACGTACATGGAAGGTGCCTGGCTGTCATGTTGATCCAGTGACTAAAGACTAGTACACACGCAACGAATTTCCGCCGACCGGTCGTCCATCATTTGTCCAGAGTGGTGTTTTGTTGGTTGGAATGTGCTCTAGACTGCACACGAATTTTCCCGCACGACAAAATTCTACTTCAGAAGTGATGTCATGTGTTGGATTGTTTTCTTTGTGTTCTTTCTTCTCTGAGCATGCCCAGTCTTGCTCATAAGATTTTTCCCTGTCGAAATCTGTACTGACTGCACGAAAATCGGCCGTGTTTTGACGGAGGACAAAAATTTTATAGCATGCACACCAGATTTTTTTCGGCCAAAAAGTCGGAGTCGGTTGTCGAAGCATCATACTAACAAGCCGAAAATCGGCAGATCGATCGTCAGACATAAATTCCCGGCCGAATTTCCACTCATGTGTACGGGCCTTTAAAGTGGTTGTAAAGGTATTTACATTCATACATTTAGGAACATCGTAGCTCTTTTTGATACAATCTATTGAGCAGGGTTGAATCAGTTTTGATTGAAGACTATTTTGCAGTTCTTTATAGTAAAGAACGCTTTCCATATATGAACATTTTAAACATCTTTTCTTCCAGTTGCAATAGGTGTTTTATTTATACAAAGTGATTATATCCCACATTAATTGCCTCTTCGTAAAGAATATGTAAACCCATCATTTCATATTTCTGATATGTGTCTGCTATACCATGTACTTGTATAAAAATGTATCCTTTTCTTTTTGTATTGCTTCCTTTGTGTGATATTGCTGGTGTTCCTGCCAGTCCCTCTGCTTTCCTATTAAAACCTGACCACACTAGGCATGAGAACACAGCGTAGTCAGTTCTCTAACTGTGTCGAGAACTCAGCCTGCTCTTGTCCAATGATCAGACATGTCCTGACACACTCCCCCAAACCCGCACAACTATTCAATAGGAAGATTAGTGTACTGCTATTTCTCTTTCCCAAGCTCTCTGAGCTCTTTATGCAGCTGAGAACAGAGGGAATGTGATCACTTATTAAAAAAAGGGGGAAAAATGTGTTTATAATGTTTTTTAGATCTATACACAAATGTTTTGCCTTTTATTTCTATTTTAAACTTAATGGGTTGTTTTAAAAGGTGAGGGTTCACATATACTTTAAAGGAGAATACATTTTTTATAAACCTCCCTGGCGGTATGATTGTTTCTGATTTTAGGTGCTGAAAGCGGTACATTTATTTTGCATGGAATTCTTAAGGACGAACAGCCCAAACCAACTATTTAGATGTGATTTTTTTGTACTGTGCGTTCTTCTTTATAACATCTCGGGTATGATAACGTTTGAAACACAAAATCATAAATTATAATATAATAAATAACTATAAATAAGTTAAAGTGTATATATATATATATATATATATATATATATATATATGTGTGTATATATATATATAATATATATATATATATATATATATATATATATATATATATATATATCAGTGTATTTGTGTGTTTTACTTTTTGAATTTGCCGCCAGTTCCAACCCCCTGCGACGCGATGCTTGCAGGAGAGGGAAGCCGGGGCACAGAGCATCAGACGGAAGATCCGGCCGTCGTATGCTGCTGGAATACATCGCGTGATCTCAGGACAAGGTAAGTAACCTATCTTCCAGGATCCAGCAATGCTCCCTGGCGGTACCCCGAGTGTGGCTCAGGGTTACCGCTAATGGCACTGAAACTCCACCCCGAGCCACACTCTGGAATACCGCCAGGGAGGTTAAAGTATATCGAAAGCCCACATTTTTTTTTTTCTCTTTTTTTTTTGCCATCTGTGTTTCATATAAGAGATTTCCCTTTATTTCCTGTATTGCTGTCTCAACAGGAAGTGAAAATATATCTTTACAGGAAAACCCCTGTGAACAAGTGTCTGCATTGGAAGAGTTGCCCTCTAGTTCTGTTATAGTGTCAAAATAAAATTTTGTATTTACCCTCACTTTTATTTGCAGTGATAATGGTGATATGGGCAATTAGACAGTACATCTCCCTAATGGGGACACAGATAGCAATAAAAACATGACAGCCATTATAACCACTGAAATCTAAGGAAACACGCTTTGCCTTTAGTTATACTTTCCCCCTAGCTAAGGTCTTTGATGGTCCTAAATTTATTCCAAACAATGCTAAAAATTAATAATAATAAGATGCTTCCCGGTACATAGAGGATAGATAATTCTATGTATCAAATCAATATGACTTGGTTATTGCCATCTCTGCATATGCTGTATGTATATTGGACGTATCGGAAAGAAAGTTTTGGATTGCTCATCATGCAACCATGTCCAAATGCTTTCAAATGTTTGACAGCTGAAATCTGGTGGATTGCAATGGACAACAAAAACGAAAGACTTGTGTATACATACTGAACTACGTTCGATGATTCTGCTGTAAGACTATCCCAATGCAGCAGCTCTCTTGTACCATGTGAATTGGGGTACCATGTGAATACCATGATTGTTCTGAAGGTGCGCTGAGAGTATAGCTTTATTGAGAGTTCACTAATGCCTCGTTTCCACTGAGTGGTACGGTACGGTTCGGTTCAGTACGGTACGGTTCGGAACGGTACACTTTGCGTTTCCACTGCCAATAGTACCCTTTCATGATAGGCGTGGTGTAGCAGGAAAGCTGTGATAGACGATTCTCTATCAACCAATCAAAGTTCTGCAGAGTGTAGCTCCACCCTGTTGGTACGTTACTAATGTGCTTGGTACCCCAACGAAAGGGTCCCAAAAAGTGGTACGGTACGGTTCGGAATTAGGGTACCATTCACAATGGAAACGGCATAAATAGCGTACCGTACCGAACTGAACCGTACCGGAAAGCTCAGTGGAAACGAGCCATAAGACTCATGTTTCATTCCTATATGTTTAGTCTGTCTTTAATATGCCTGTTTTTTTTTTTTTTTGTTCATTTCCATGTAAATTATAAAATGATGTGTACTAACCCAAAGACACCAGACAGGCCAGCATGCAGGCTGGTGTCCCTTGGATGGAAGGGCCATTAACATGTCCTCTCTCTAAAAGGCTAATAACAGCCTTAATGTCCTTCAGCAGGTGCTTCAAGGGAAGAGTCAGAATATAAAGAGAGTGGTGTCTTCCATGACACCAGTACCAATGAAGAGGTTAGGGTGGAAGTCAGGTGGAGGGTTATGTGCAGTCTTGGGCTTGAAAAAAAAAAATACATAAAAGATTAACTTTAACTACTTCTGGATGGGAAGATTTTCCCCCTTAATGACCAGGCCATTTTTTGCAATTCGGCACTGCGTTACTTTAATCAACAATTGCGCAGTTGTGCGACGCTGTACCCAGATTAAATTGATGACCTTTTTTTCTACAAATAAAGCTTTCTTTTGGTGGTATTTGATCACCTGTACGATTTTTCTTGTTTGCACTATCAACAAAAAAGAGCGACAATTCTGAAAAAAAAATATATATATTTATTTTTCACGTTCTGCTATATAACATTGCCAATATAAAAAAATGTAAAAAAATCAAATTTTTTCATCATTTTAGGCCAATTTGTATTTTGCTACATATTTTTGGTAAACAAAAAATCCCAACAAGTGTATTTTGATTGGTTTGCGCAAAAGTTATCGCGTCTACAAACTAGGGGAAAGATTTATGTCATTTTTATCTAATTATTTATTTTTCTACTAGTAATGGTGGCGATCTGCGATTTTTAGCGGGACTGCAACATTGCGGCGGACAGATCGGACCCCTAACTGACATTTTTGACACTTTTGGGGGGGACCAGTGACATTACTACAGTAATCAGTGCTAGAAAATATGCACTGTTACTATAATAATGACACTGGCAGTAAAGAGGTCAACCCAGGGACGATCAAAGGGTTAAATGCAAGCCTAGGGGGTGTTTTCTAACTGTGGCGGGATGGGTTTGTGAAATCAACATAGAGAACTGTGTTCCTAAATAGGAGGAACAAAGGAGCTCTGTATTGATTTCAAAGAGAACAATGGTCTGCTGTGTTTACAACAGAAGACCACCAGTCTCTCTTCACGGGGAGCGGTCACGGTCGCCGGCCGCGTGGATCGGGTTCCCTGCTGGCAAGTGGGCACACGCGCGCGCCCCCAGGAGCATTCCCGGAGATTTTCGGGAACATGCTGACCTGTCAGCAAGTAGTTAAGGAACACTACAATCTTGTTTTACAATACAGCTGCTAGTTTACTGGTCAATCACTCTTAGGTAATCATTCATTATAGCACTACTAAAGCAATAAAACATAAGAGGGGACTAGATCTAGTTCTACCCTATGAACTACTGTGACTACACTAAATACGCTTGACTGGGGTATTGCCCATGTTATGACTGCCATGACACTTCCCAAGTACCACCCCATTTTGCCTTCTTCCATTTTAACAACTGTAATAATTCAGACCAAACACCTTTATTTAGGTTTATATGGCCATACCAGCCCTTTTATTAAACAACCATATTTAACAATCTCTCTTAATTACATAATATTACATTCTTTGTTAAACAAAATATAACATAACATAATAGCCTGATGTAGCGACCTGGTCTTCTGCTAGGTCTTAAGATTTTTGAAGGCACCCTTGAATGACCAACGGGCTGTATCTGGCACCAACTTGCATCTCCGCGGCCCCTAGCCCCAACTACACTGGCTCTGGAACAATTGTTTATCAATTCTCCAGCCGATACAGCCAACTAACCGCACACATATTACCTCCAACACTTATTAGGGCAGGTACATCCATACCGAAGATGGGCCCAACCCCTCTTTCTCCAAAGAATGTAACCATCCCCTGCCTTCAAAAACCCAGCGACTTCAGCCTGCTTCTATGACAACACAAGCCCGACCCTACTCAAGAGAGACCCGTTTAACCAGTAAAGGGGCGGGAGTGAGTGAGAATCTTATCCTACGCTGTCCCCCTGCTAACTGGTGCTAAAGACAGCACCTTCCACCAAGAGACCCCAGGACCACAGCCTGCCCCACCCCATCCTCCACCAATAAGGTAAGCCCTATATTTTCCTTAAGCTATTATTAACACCTGTTTTTCTACAGCCTAGACTGTCAAATCTAGTCATGTATGCCTTCCACTTATGCTGCACCTACAACTGCTGGCCTGTAGCTATACCTACAATATTACATGACTGAATGAATGAGTGGAAGAATGGATGGATAAAATAATTATCTAAATGTGGGAGTTGGGTTGTGAATCTCCCATGATTCCACTCAAGTTTTGCTATGATCAATGATTCATGGGAATGTATTCAATAACAGCTTAACTATGCCATAATGCTGTAAATAGTAAGGGTCTCCAAATTTTATAAACAAAGGGCTAGTTTATTATCCTTTAGACTTTAGGGGGGCCGGACTGTGACCAGCGAGAGTTTAAATTTTCCTAGCATCAGTGGAAGTGTACAGTGTCCCATCTTTGGTAATAGGGGAAGGAACTGTGCCCCATCATTGGTATTAGTAGGAAGAATAGTGCCTCATTGTTAGTTTCAGTGGGAGAAATAATGCTTCATTGCTGATGTCAGAGGCAGGAATCATGTTCCGTTGTTGGTATCAGTGAGCAGAATAGTGTCTCATATCAGTGGGCCAAATAGTGCCCCAAGGGCTGGATAAAGGCAGGCAAAGGGCCACATCCGTCCCCCAGGCAGCAGTTTGTAGACCACTAATTTAAAGGAATGTTGTTTTTCTAAAGTTAATCCTTGACTTTTTTTTTTTTGGAAGAGGACCATCATACCAAGAGGACCCCTGGGTTACTTTTTATTGTGTTTTTATTAAAATTGTTTATAGAGGGATGTGTATAATTTCCTTTAACCAGTATTTCTAATTCTTCTTGGAAATGGTGAAGTTAGATTGCCAAATGTATAAATGATTACAGCTAGCAACACTTTAGTACATGAAGGCTGTTTCTGTCACCCACCAATCAAATTCCAGTTGCTATTTTGTAATTAAATTAATATAATAAATACATTTAGGGACATTTTTTCAAATTCTTTGTACCTGATATTGGAAATGAACACAGGCCAGTGTAAAAAATGATTCATTTGGCAATTCTGCCTTATAATTGGCTGCCAGTAACAGAACTTGCAACTTTCCTTTGCTCCAATTTATATAAATAAGCTCGATTGTGTTTCTTTGATTCTAGAACAGCCCATCAGTCTGCTTTAATGACTCAGATTTGCCTACTAGCATGATTCCAATGTCAGAGGGGTCATTGATTCTAATCTCTTTTCTGTCACTACATCCTATAAGTTTGGACAACAGATATGTTCCTAAGAGCAGCACTTTGCACCCAGTGATGAGAGAGGATGAAATTAACACGTTGCTGTAGAACAGCTTACACAAAAAGAGAAAAGGAAAGGAAGAGTAACTGGAAATAACTGACACCTACCCATCTCAAGCTTAATATCAAACTGATTAAACCACATACATAGTCTTCCTAACAAAATCATCAAGGTTATAAAAATGCTCTTCGTTAGTAAATACTGTTTATATTCTTATAACTATATATATATATATATATATATATATATATATATATACAGTATACATGCCTTAGAGAGCATTGGGAAATGCAGCATCATGGCTGACCATATACCATAATCCCCAATACAAGTTCAGAAAAACAACATCAAAACATGCGGAAAGAAAATACATTCAAATTGTCCTAATATAGGCCTTAAAATTAGTAAACTTCACCTTTACAGTACAAGCGGTCCCCGGGTTACAAACACAATAGGGACTGTAGGTTTGTTCTTAAGACGAATTTGTTTGTAAGTCGGAACATGTACTTTTTTAAGTGTAACTCCAGCTCATAAGGATACAGAGAGCAGTACAAACCTCATTGTGGCTCTAACCCCACACCATACAGTACTGTACTAGCCAAAACTAAAAGGCTAAAAGAGACCCAGAAGGATAGTTACATTCAACATAGCTAGAAGTACAAGTACAATACAGTGGTCCTGCTCCCAATACAGAGTAATGTAATCTCACCAGTTTCCAGACAGTTCCACCAGCTTCTGCCTGTGCAGTGGGATGCTTCTGGGCAGTGTGGGGCAATCAGTACATGTAGTACATGCAGCGTGCATTGTGGTCGGCACTAAGATGGATGCTATCCAGCACAGGAGCGAGAAGAAGCCGGAAGAAGCCAGCAGTGACGTCACGCGGGTGCCACCACCGTTCGTAAGTAGGAGTCGTTCGTCACGCCCCCGTTCGTAAGTAGGAGTCGTTCGTCACGGGGCCCCGTTCGTAAGTAGGAGTCGTTCTCAACTCGGATGTTCGTAAGTCGGGGACTGCCTGTAATTGGAGGTTCAAGCTGGCCATAGAGTATATCAGTAAAGGTCTAAACATTGGCCTGACAGGTCTACTGACAGGAGATGACAGCTGTCAGAAGTGGCACACAGTTGAGGGTGTGGAAATCACCAATTTTAATTGTGTGGGGCAAGTTCTCTTTAACAGTATGTGAGAGTTTAGCAGGTTTAAAGCAGGAACAAAAACCTCCCATGAACCAATAAATGTCTTTTCTTCTGTAGTTTATATATTAGTTATAAGTATGTTAATGTACCACCCTCCTAGTCATAGTAGGCTGCTAAACAGTTTTAGTTTGGCTTCTCTGTTATCAGAGGCGTAGGGTTGGATTGCTTAGAACTGCTTAGGGTTTAACGGGCTGCTGCTCTATTACTTCCCCCGTCTTCCAGAGAGTTCTGGAACTTGATGGGAGCAAGGACAGAGTCTGCAGCTTGAATATTTATGTGATTCTAGCCAGTTACTGGGGAAGTGTGCCCAGAAGGTGGTGAGAGAGCCCATAAATAGTCTAAGGCCAGAAGTGAAGCAGTCCTCAAGTTGCACAGATTTACAGTTTGTGAGGTATGCCATGTTCCCTATCCCTATCCTAGTTCATCTTTCCCTAATAAAAACCAAACAAAGAAACCCCTAGATTGTTCTATGAAACCAGTGGAAGAGTGTTGGAAATGCCGCGAGCCTGGCTTGTGTACTTTAAGGGGGAAATAGGACTCAATTCACCAGCGGCTCTTTCATGGGTTTGCTACACTGGTTAGAGTGAACAGGGGCACAGAATGATTCTCACTGACTCCCAATGGTCTTAAAGCAAGAGAGGCACTGACAACAAATCATCCTGGATTTCCAATGTAGATCAGCTAATGTGCACATAAACAGCACTCCCAGCTTAAAGTCCAACATAAAACATATATATATTTTGTGATTTGCTGAACAGGAGTCAGTAATGCACAGATGCCAATAAATAGCCACCTTGTAGCCAAAGTTATATTGTTGCTGTCTTTATCCACAGATTTCTTGTCTCTCAAAGGCCCAGGCCCATTAATAGAAGTGAAGGGAAATCTCCCCAGTGAGAACGCAATTTTCCAACTCAGTACAGAGCAAAAAATTTAAATAAGTTGGACCTGGACTTTAGGAAATTAAGACAAATTGTCAGTATCTTACATTCAGAAACACAATAAAATGATTTCATTCAGTTACTGGGCTTGATTTACAGTTGCATTTGGAAGGGAATTTGCCAGAGAGCTTAGTGAATGAGGCTCTGCTGACTTCTATCATCCAACTGTATGCATTCAATTATTTTCCTTGGGTATTCTTTGCAAAGTGAAATTTCACCACATTCACTAAGCTCTGAGGCAAATTCCCTTGCAAGGTGCAACTTCCATTGCAAAGTAGACAGCCTGTTTGCCTTTAGTAAATCAACACAAAGGAGTCAGAGCGGCAACATATTTTGGCTTTTTAAGTAAGGCATTGCAAACTGATTACCGGAGGTAGCCCATTGAAATGCGTATTTTTACAGAGCTAACTAGAGTATGCTGAAATGTGATTGGCTGATAGTGATTACTGCAATTAGCACATTGTCACTGCACTTTGTGCTGCCTTTTAATATATGCCCAGGAGACTAGTCATCCCGGAAATGTAGAAAAATGCACACCCATAAAGCCACCAAAAATTCTCCCTATTATTATGCCTCATGCACACAGGATATTTTTTTTAACTCTCCTTGAAGCCAGTAGTGTTTTTGCAGAAAAAAGGCCCTGATGCTTGTAAAAGTATATAAAATTATTACAAACTTTTAGGAGCTTTTACATGTGTCAAGCTCTTGGGTGTTAATTTGTTTAATTGGCCAGAATAAATAATTTATTCTGGCCATTGAAATTAATTATTGCTCATGCACTAGCTTTTAGGTGCATTTAGTCCGTTTAGCAGCTTTTAGCAGCTTCTAGCAGCTTCAAGCATTTTTTTCTGCCCAAACTCTGTTGCTATTGGACACACTGGAAGTGTTTTTTTTTCTCCTGCCTCTAAAAGCTTCTGCCATCAAACGCTGCTAAAAGCCTATGTGTGCATGGACACATAGGCTAACATGGAGAGATGTTTAGAGGTAGGAAAAAAAATGCCAGATGCATCTAAAGCAGCTGCAAAAACGTCTAGTGTGCATGAGGCCTTAGAGTACACTGCAATGTCACAGTCGAACCCCTGCAACCATTCCCCTAAAACACACATTCAGTCAAACTGTGGTCTACAGTACTAACCTAGGCCCCAGTCTAGACAAACCCTAGAAGAATATTACACTGAATAAATATGTATCTTTCTTAGCATCCAGATCTCAGCTGCTTTTATACCAGCAATACGATTATTTTGTAAAGTGATTGTAAAAGATTGTTTTTTTTTTTTTTTAAATAACAAACATTTCTAGACTTACTTGCTCTGTGCAATAGAATTGCACAGAGCAGCCCCGAACCTCCTCTGCTCAGGTCCCCCGCTGGCGCTCCTCCTCTCTGTCCAGTGCCCCACGGGACGCTACTTCCTATAGGGGCACTCTTTCGTGCTGGCTCCCAAGCTGCTACATCCATTGACACAGACAGGGGGACACAGCGCCCCCCCCCCCCCTCCCCGCCCGCCCCCTTGTCAATGGCATGATTTAAAATGTATTATTAGTTATTATCATTTGCCTGGTGAATAGAGTAATCAGTGAGTATGTGATTACCTATAGCGCTTGCTACAATGTTATAAACCATCTAATAAATTAATTAACTTACTGTAAATAGTGTCAATAAAAAGTGACAATGAAAGTGCTTAATAGATACAAATGTGGAAAATTAATTTAAAAATGTACTATAGCAGCTGCAACTTACATTTCATTATATCACTATTTATTATATATTTCTAGGCCCTTTTATACCTTATAGGTATCCTCACGTGTGTAATATACTTTGTATATTTTTACCCACAATTATCATTTGCCTGCCTGTATCTGGTCACTATTCCATCGCCTACATTTTCTAATTACACTGACTATGTTATTGTGTTTTCTTTCCTTATTTTCTTGTGTCAAATGTCATAGCTTGACATAATATGGAAAAAACACAAAGGAAAATGGTGCCTAGGTTTATTTTGAAGATAATATTGATCATGAATGATGATTATAGATTATATCGATTATATCGATTATAATTAGGTATTAGATTATAATAATGAAATAATAATTCTACAGTCTTAGACCAGTTTTATATATGTGCAGAGCAGTTCAGCAGCGCAATTTTCGGACTCTTTTTATAAAATGGACATATAGAAGACTGCCGGTTCACATATCCTGCGAATCAGATGCATTTTAAAACGCATCCAAATTGCATATATGTGAACCATCTGTAAACCAGGCTTTCTCAACCTTTTCAACACAGATGAACCCTTGTAATCACTTACTGCTCTTAAGGAATCCCTGCTAAAAATTAATATATCTAGAACTCACAATACATTAGTGTTATGGTCAGTGGGAAGAATCCTCATTACACTTGTGGTAATTGGGAATAATTTCCCTCTTACAGATAGCTAAAAAGATCATTGATGTCAATGGGAACTTATCTGAAAGGTAAAAATTGGTCATTGCTCAAGGAACCCCTGGAGAAACCCTAGTTGAGAAACCTTGCTCTAAACACATATTTAGTTTATGTTCTTCCTTCTATGTATAGTATATATTTTTTGAATGGTGATTGCTTTGGAAACCATGTACAAACATGTATATGTCACATATGTTAAATGTGGTCAGGGGCCAGGGCCAATATGACTCATCCCCTCAATTTGAATAGCACATCTTTAACCTTTAAAACAGGAATCTCCAAACTACGGCCCTCAAGTTGTTGCGAACTACATGTCCCATTAGACATTATAAGACTCTGACATTCACAGACATGACTAGGCAAGATGGGAATTGTAGTTCCTGAACAACTGGAGGGCCATAGTTTAAAGACCCCTGCTCTAAAAGATATAAAAGTATTTGTTTACATAAATATTTAATTAGGGTCAACTATGTTGGATGAAAAGCACCTTTCTTTCTCTCTTGTGTTACTAAGGCTACATTCACACCGGTGGTTTAGGGCGGTGCGAATTTGAGCAGCAGGGATCTTAAAGTGAATGGGGCCAGTGGCCCCCAACTAGCTGCTTGGAGCCGCAGCAGGAATCAGAAGACCCCTGCCGCTACAATTTGCAGCAGCCTAAAACGCCAATGTGAATGTAGCCTTAATATGTAAATCATAAATTCCACAAGCGCTTAGGATAAATACGACTAAACAGGTAAAAGCAGCTGTGCTATATTCCCTAGTTAAGGGATATGATAATGTGCCTTTACTCTATGAACAGTGCTGACCTGTAGTAGAAAATGTGCTATATCATATATTAGTGCAAATGATTCATGCAATTTTTAAAGTACAAATAAATCTATGTAATTATTAAAAAATCACTTTGCAAAAACAGTCCACAAAAATGTAAATGATGCTTTACAAGTCCTCCAATAAAGTGCCAATGTGCTGTAAAGTAAAGTGCTATCTAAAATAACACAAAAAGTGCTTCAAACGAGTCCTTCAGTGCTCCCCCACCCTTTCCAAGCCAGAGAACTCACCAGATAGTAATGACCCACTACAGATGAGTCATGTAAGGCATGTTGGTATCAGAGAGTTCCAATTAACTGTAATTTTCCATCAGGGGGTTCTCCCCCTTTAAATATTGTTAATCGGTGTCTCTTGACATGGATAATTCCAATGATGCATAGAAAAGCAAAGGGAATCAATATAGTGTAAAACAGGCATGTCCAACCTGCGGACCTCAGGCAATGCGACCCACTGCCTCTTGACAATTTTATTTTTGCTGGGGAGGAAAGAAGTCAGGTCAGGGGCAGCTTCCAACTAACAGTAGGCAGAGGCTGCCTCAGAGGGGAGGGGGGGGAGGGGAGCATGGGAAAGTATTAAAAGTGGTAGTAAACCCTTACAAATACACAGTGAAGTGACGGGCCTCAGGCGATACACGGAGATCAAACAAATCCTCATACATTAGTTGTACCTTTTTATCTGCAGTCTTCTCTTCTCTACATCCATTCAAAGTGCTGAATTTATAAAGCTTGTGTGGGAGTTCTAAAAAAGGGGGGCGAAGAGCTGAAATTACACTCTGCAGAGCCCAGTGAGGATAGCTCTGAGAGCTGATTGGAGGGAAGAGACAAAGCACCCTCCACACAGTACACAGGAACAGAGCTGAGGTTGTCAATCTGCTGGAGGTCCCTACACTGTTACCATTTTTCTCTTGACAGAATAATTCATGCTGATAGCAGAGGAACTTAGCAGTAGACAGAAATGACACTTAGTGCTCCTAATTGAGACACATACACACTATACAGGGATATGCTTTGTTCATATTTCATGTTTGAGGTTTACAACATAATTGCTAAGAGGAAGAAGGTAATGGGAATTCTAAAATGTTACGGTGAGAGGGAGAGAAATCATCCAATTGGAACACCTGTTCTGGTGGCAATTGCCAAAAAATTGATTTTTTTCTAATTTTGGGCATATATCCGCTTACTTCCTGATACATATATCTTTTTAGACAGTATTCCTCTAGGACAGGAAGTCAAGAGAAATCTTCATGGGATACAGAGACCCCCCCCCCCCAAAAAAAAAACCAGAAGTCTTCACCATTCCCTACTCCTTCCAATAGTAAAAAAAAAGAAATGGTTTGGATTTACAAAAACTTTAACCCCTTCACACCTCAGGGTAAAACAAATCTAAATAGCTCAGCTCAATGTTGCAACTTTGACATGTGTTAGTAAAACTGTACATATTATCACAACTACTTAGTGTATCCAGGTGGATATTATACCTTGTTTTTTTTTTTTTCAGAACAAATTGGGCTTTCTTTTGGTGGTAAATGGTAATGGATATCTCCTGATTATTTTATTATAAATGGAAAACTTTAATTTAGCTGTATATTTCTTGCTATTATCATAATTTACTACAAAAGAACAATCCAAAAATAATTCTCCTGCTCCTGACGATTGCAGTGATACCACATATGTGTATGTTAGTTGTTATTTGTACCCGTAGTATACCCCAGAAAAGAGTAGCGCGCATTTTGCATTTTTTTATCCTGCCTAAAACACACTGACACTGCCCGTAACTGACACTGATACCAATTTCTTTTTTCAGTTCTACCCAAAATATGCTGACTGGGACCTTTGACCCCCGACCTTGACCTTTGACCCTATCCTTGACCCTTACATTAATCCTGACAACCTTGATCTTGTTATTTTTTATTATTATTATTATTATTCTTTTTTTTTTTCATTGTTTATTTGATTTTTTTTTTTTTTTTACACATTTGGTTTGTTAACAATTCCTCTGCTGCAAGAAGAGGAAGAAACAGTATATCTTTCTCTTTATGCAGAAGAGGAAGGAAACACAGGGGTGTGCTCACAGTGACTGATCTCTGTGATAGCCATTCCGAGGCTATCACAGCTATCAGGTGACCTGGAACCAACAGTCCCGGGTCCCAATTATTAGTATGAGACCTGGGGCTCTCAGTGAGATCCCGATCTCTGTGCTCGGAGCCTTTATTCCTATCTGTGCCCCTATTAGGGAGATTCTCCCTGTCTTTTTGTCCCGTTTACCATTATGGAAAGTGAAAAGAAAATCTCAAATTTTGGGTTGACCTCAGAACAGTAATAGAGGGGAAATCTTCCAATGGGCACACTAGTTCTGATGACCCTGGTGACTCCCCAGGATTCCCTCACTTCTGGCTATTGGACAGGAAGTGAAGGGAAATCTCCCCAATGGCAAATCAAAACCCACAGGGGTTATAACCCTCCCTTGCTCTATCCAAAATAAAAAAAAAAACATTTAGCCTATAGTTCTACTTTAACCACTTTCACTCTTAAAAAAGCCCTTCGTAGACTGATGGTAAGATCTTTTTTCCACTGGCATCCACTTGTCCTTTGTCCTACATTCTTTAAAATAAAGAGTTGACTTTCCAGATCTTTAGGAAATATCCAATTGTTCTGATCTATTACTGTATATAAGACTTGCCATTCCCTTTAGTCATTTCCTTGAACCCCCTCCAAAATCGCAAGATTATTTTTTATAATATTGTACCTAAAACTGGACCCCATACTCTGGCAATGATTTATACAGAGGCAATATTATAGTTGTACCATGTTTTGTTCTTCTATTTTATACAGACCCAAATTTTATTAACTTTTGTAGTTGTCTCTTGGCTTTGAGTGATGTTGCTTCCTTCTACAGCTCTACTTTGCCCAACTTTATTTTGTTTGCAGCGTAAAACCCTAACAATTATCCCTATGTTTTTTCTTCATTTTGGTTTGCTAAATATACCATTGAAAACATATCTGTTTGATAAGTGAAAACAAATCCTGTTAAACCTGGCAGAAATTTTGTGAGCACCTAATTTCATGTGCTTATGCTTAACCACTTAAGCCCCGGAAGAATTTTACCACCCTTCCTGACCAGGGCCTATTTTGCGATTCGGCACTGCGTGACTTTAACGTGCGACGCTGTACCTAAACAAATTTGACACAATTTTTCCCACAAACAGAGCTTTCTTTTGGTGGTATTTGATCACCTGTGCGATTTTTTGATCATGCGCTATAAACAAAAAAAGAGCGACAATTTTGCAAAAATAACAATATTTTTCACATTTTTTTATATAAAATTCCCCCCCAAAAAAATGCAAAAATCTAAATTTTTTTAACATTTTCGGCCAATTTGTTTTATGCTACATATGTTTGGTAAAAAAAAATCGCAAAAAGTGTATTTTGATTGGTTTGCGCAAAAGTTATCGCGTTTACTAACAAAGGGAAAGATTTTTGTCATTTTTTGTTGTTTCTTCTTTAACGCGTAATGGCGGCGATCTGCAATTTTTTTTGCGGTACTGTGACATTGCGGCGGACAGATCGGACCCTTGACTGACATTTTTGACACTTTTGGGGTTACCAGTGACATTTTTACAGTAATCAGTGCTATAAATATGCACTGTTACTGTAAAATTACACTGGCAGTGAAGGGGTTAACTTTTTTTTGAGAGGGAGGGGTTATGTGTGTCCCTAGGGGTGTGATTCTGGCTGTGGCTTGAGGTGTAGGAACAGTGATCAACGGTCCTACATAGTAGAACCGTATGATCACTATTCCTACACAGGGGAGAATGACAGGAGGCTTGTTTACATCAGCCGCCTGCCTTTCTCCCTCTCCACCCGACGATCGCGAGTGACCGGCGGACATCGGGTCCGCTGGTCACACGCGCGGGGGGGTCCGTGACCGCGCGGGAGTGGGAGCGCGCCTCCGGCGGCGCGTGCTCGCTCCCTAGACCCTCACAGGCTAGCGACGTAGTACTACGTCACTTTGCCTGTGAGGGGCTGACCGCCGCAGTAAATAGTCGTGCGGCGGTCGGCAAGTGGTTAAAGCTGTAATAAACCCAAAGGCAAATGATGATTATTTAGCAGCTCACCAATTCTTAGATGTAATGGCTGATTTAGATTTTTAGGCTTTCTTTTTTTTCACTTGGTGATCTGGCCAGTAAGTTTGTTGTTTTTCAACAGAACATGCTCTCTTGCAGATGTATCAGTTAAGATGGTTGATAAAAAACATTTACCACTGATAGGGGTGTGTACAATGATTAGCTAGCATTTATTCATGTACAGTAATTCACAAAAGTGAATACACCCCTCACATTTTTGTAAATATTTTATTATATATTTCCATGTGACAACACTAAGGAGATGACACTTTGCTACAATGTAAAGTAGTGAGTGTACAGCTTGTATAACAGTGTAAATTTGCTGTCCCCTCAAATTAACTCAACACACAGCCATTATTGTCTAAACCGCTGGCAACAAAAGTGAGTACACCTCTAAGTCAAAATGTCCAAATTGGGCCTAAAATATCAAAATTTTGTGTGGCCACCATTATTTTCCAGCACTGCCTTAACCCTCTTGGACATGAAGTTCACCAAAGCCTCACAGATTGCCACTGGATTCCACTCCTCCATGGTGACATCATGGAGCTGGTGGCTGGCGCTCTTCCACCATCCATTTGAGGATGCCCCACAGATGCTCAATAGGGTTTAGGTCTGGAGACATGCTTGGCCAGTCCATCACCTTTACCCTCAGCTTCTTTAGCAAGGCAGTGGTCGTCTTGAAGGTGTATTTGGGGTCATTATCATGTTGGAATACTGCCATGCAGCCCAGTCTCTGAAGGGAGGGGATCATGCTCTGCTTCAGTATGTCACAGTACATGTTGGCATTCATGGTTCCCTCAATGAACTGTAGCTCCCCATTGTCGGCAGCACTCATGCAGCCCCAGACATGACACTCCCACAACCATGCTTGTCTGTAGGCAAGACACACTTCTCTTTGTAATCCTCACCTGGTTGCCGCCACACACAGTTGAAACCATCTGAACCAAATAAGTTTATCTTGGTCTCATCAGACCACAGGACATGGTTCCAGTAATCCATGTCCTTTGTCTGCTTTTCTTCAGCAGACTGTTTGCGGGCTTTCTTGTGCATCATCTTTAGGAGAGGCTTCCTTCTGGGACGACAGCCATGCAGACCAATTTGTTGCAGTGTGCGGCGTATGCTCTGAGCACTCACAGGCTGACCCCTTCAACCTCTGCAGCAATGCTGGCAGCACTCATACGTCAATTTCCCAAAGACAACCTCTGAACATGACGCTGAGCACGTGTACTCAACTTCTTTGGTCAACCATGGTGTGGCCTGTTCTGAGTGGAACCTGTCCTGTTAAACCGCTGTATGGTCTTGGCCACCATGCTGCAGCTCAGTTTCAGGGTCTTGGCAATCTTCCTATAGCCCTAGGCCATCTTTATGAAGAGGAACAATTCTTTTTTTCAGATCCTCAGAGAGTTCTTTGCTATGAGGCACCATATTGAACTTCTAGTGACCAGTATGAGAGAGTGAGAGAGATAACACCAAATTTAACACACCTGCTCCCCATTTACACCTGAGACCTTGTAACACTAACGAGTCACATGACACCAGGGAGGGAAAATGGCTAATTGTGCCCAATGTGGACATTTTCACTTAGGGGTGTACTCACCTTTTTTGCCAGCGGTTTAAACATTAATGGCTGTGTGTTGCGTTATTTTGAGTGGACAGCAAATTTACACTGTTATACAAGCTGTACACTCACTACTTTACATTGTAGCAAAGTGTCATTTCTTCAGTGTTGTCACATGAAAAGATATAATAAAATATTTATAAAAATGTGAGGGGTGTACTCACTTTTGTGACATACTGTAAAACCTTTATCCCAAGATAAAAATAAAAAAAGTTTGCTGTAATCGCTTGTGTAACTAAAGTGCGAGCTGGAATTTGGCTTCAATTTGTTAGCTAAATCTGCTAGTCCATCTAACAATCCCCTACCCCTAGCCTAGACTGACACTGTTTCTGTCCAATGGTGCCTCCTTTTCTTCTTCATCCAGAATGGAGGCACTACAATAGAGGAAGTGTGTTACAGGCCAGATCATCAGATGAAAACAAAGGGGAACAAAATAATAATTGGTAAGCTGCAAAATATAACATTTTTAATTTTGGGTTCAATACTGCTTTAACATTTATTCATTAGAATTGTTCCCAGCTCTCTCTGGGGACTATAGAACACCTCCCCATATGTTACAGAGATAAGAAGAGGGGCTGATGTTTTGTGGTATTAAAGAACTTTCTAGGGTGACAATGCTGTTCCTCCATAGATATTGTTAAGTTAGTGACCATTGTAAACTAGGACATAATGTGTGTTACTGGTAAATTCACCTGGCAAACATAAGTAAAAAAAAAAGAAAAGCAATGCAGCCACCTCATCTAAGGACTGGAATGATGCAATATATTACACATTTCTATGTTCTTGGGTTTAGATACAATTTATTATAAAGGGACAATGCTATTTCTAGGGCCTAGGAGCCCTTTGTACATTTTTGATAGGCAGACATGCAGATGTGATTGTTTCCTCATAAATAGTCCCAGTGGAATGCAGTGACTTTATTTTTAATACATTGTATAAACCTAAACTTTGGCAGCCATATTCGCTTATTATCTATACATTTATTTTGCTTCTCTCTTTATAGCACTTTCTAGAGTGTCACGTGTCATTGCAGGTTTAGATTTTTAATTAAAATATTGTACTTTATAGGGGCTTGATATATCAGCATGAGGTTTCACTACCACTTTCAGGGCAGGTATTAATCTGATTGATGCCTGAGGGGAAGTACCTTCATTATTAGTAGAAACACAGTTATACAAACCTCCAAAGACAAATCTTAAAGAGGAAGTAAACTTCCTTTCCTGACTTTTACCTATAGGTACGCCTATAAGAAAGCTTACCTATAGGAAGTGTAAATATCTCCTAAACGGGCAGCGTTTAGGAGATATTTACATTACATGCAGCCAGTGACATCACTGGTGCATGCGCTCTGAAGGAACGGCATGGTCCCTGTGCCCTGTGCCATGAACGGCCGCTCCCGCGCATGTGTGAGAGTGACGTCATCACGGCCCCGGCCAGTCAAAGACCCGAAGCCCGCAAAGCCGGAAGCAAGATGGGTGAAGATAGAAGCGGCTGCATCGCTGACATCATGGAGCTAGAACAGCTTAGTTTTAAGGTAAGTTTCACATAATGTGCTGGTATGCGATGCATACTAGCACATTATAACTTTACCTTTGCAGGAAAAAAAAAAAGGCCAGCGCTATACAACCGCTTTAAAGATGTTTAGCAGCAATGCTAATTCCATCAAATATACAGAGACATGAAACAGAGAATTATACAGTAAACCTGTAGGTTACAACAATATAAAGTCACTTAAAATGTGCAGCTATTTCCATTGAATCCTACCAAACGCTTGCCCCTGATTTTAGAATTTGCATTCTTTACAAGGAAATTCTTTATTCATTCAAGAAATCTGGGCCTTGTATTAATTTATCCTATTGCAAGTAACAAACGTTAAAGCCAGTGGTTCGCTTAGCAGCAAGATGACTAGGTTTTCCTTAATTAAGGTTTTCCTTAATTATGTTTCTTAAAGATTCCATTAGAAAAATATTTTATTGCAATTTGGTGACAAGTTATTAATGAGCATCGAAATTACTATTTGAAGTCCAATAGGGAATTGTTACTAGCATCAAATAATAGCTTAAAAAGTTCCCTGCAAGAGAGGGTAGCTTAGGCTCCATGGCTTTATATTTTCAGTCCTTCAGGAGGAAATCAGGTCACATCATGGCACTAAGTGTAATGTGGAAATATATATATCCATCATAGCCTGGGGAGCATAGGCATAGACATCAGTAGCAGTGGACGTATTGCTCATAGCTAGGGATGATCGAATGTTTCGGGTCGACCATCGGTTCGAACCGAACATTGACTGTTCGAAATTCGGCTGAATTCCGAACTTTTTGCGGAAAAAGTTTGGAATTCGGCAACCAGAACCGACCAAAATGCAATGGGACAGGAACTGGGCTTTAAAAGCCCCCGATTGGACCAGAACCATCAGTAAAAGCCAATTGAGGGGGCAGGAGGATGCTAGGAATGTGATTGGAGTGACTAGGGGGTCCAGAGGCCAATCAGTAGTGAATACGCCCCCCAGTATATAACATAGCCCCGCCAAATCTCTAGCACTGTAATACAGGGGCTGTGGAAGAGAGTGGAAGCAGTTCTGTTACTCCTGCTTCAAAAGTGTCATTTAGCAATTATTAGTGTGAGGAAAGGGATATCTAGTGTAGTTAGGGTACTATTTTCCACTATAGTTAGATTCAATAATCTAGTTTCTGTAGGGAAAGTGTAAAGTGTCAGGGTGACCGTAGTGTAGTGTAGGGTGAACTGACTCTGACTGCTATGGCAGGGTGACCAAACTCTTCCATGTCAGGGTGACCGCCATAGAAAAAAGATTGTTTGTCTTAGAATTGCAGTAGAAAAAAAAACCTGGCCGTTTTTGTTGCAGGCGTTTATTGGGCCTTTTTGTGGACGTCTTTGGAGGCAGGCATGACATCTGAACTTCTGTGTAGGGGTATATATACACACACACATATATGTATATATACACATACACACATATAGGTGTGAAAGTAGCAGAACCCTATGCCTGCGCTAATGAAATTATTTGCAGGCATAGGGCTCCGCTCCCATCACACCTATATGTGTGTTTGTGTATATATACATATATGTGTGTGTGTGTGTATCAGAGGGTCCAGTGAATGCGATGTCTGCCGGGACCCGCTGATCGTAGGAGGCACAGGCAGAACGGCGATCTGCCTATGTAATCAAGGCAGGATGCTGTTCCGTGACAAGGGAAGGCAGTGATCTTGTGTTTCTATTAACCCGAAACACTGATCTCTGCCTGCCCACAGTACAAGCACACCCCCACACAGTTAGCAAGCACTCCCTAGGCATACATGCAACCCTTTGATCTCCCCTGATGTTACCCTTTCCCTGCCAGTGTCATTAGTACAGTAACAGTGCATAATTTTAGCACTGATCACTGTATTGCTGTCACTGGTTCAAAAAAAAAGTGTCAAAAGTGTTAGTGTCTACTAGTACAAAATAAAAATAAAAAAACAAAAATTCCATAAATATATCCTATCGTTTGTAGACACTATAAATTTTGCGCAAACCGATTAATATACGATTGTTGGGATTTTACCAAAAACATTTAGCAGAATACATATTGGCCTAAATTGTTGAAGAAATTTGATTTTTTTACATTTTTTTATTGGATATGTTTTATAGCAAAAAGTAAAAAATATTGTTTTTTTTCTTTTCCAAATTGTCATTCTTTTTTTGTTTAAAGCGCAAAAAATTCAAACCGCACAGGTGATCAAATACCACCAAAAGAAGGTGGAAAAAAAAGAACATATATTTTATTTGGGTACAGCATTGCACAACCACTCAATTGTCAGTTGAAGTAACGCAGTGACGCATTGCAAAAAATGGCCTGGTCATGAAGGGGGGTAAACCGTCCGGAGCTGAAGTGGTTAATGACCACAAGTCTTTGAAGCCACATAAATAATAAAAAGGTATAAATGAACAATTAAAGGCCAGTTCTCGCAGGAATGCGTTGTGCGCTCTTGTGCGATTCACATAAGGATTTGCGCAGTGCAATTTCAGGCCCAATTATTTTGAATGGGCTAAAATCTCACACCACAGCAAAAGTAGTGCATGCACTACTTTTTAAAATGCACTGTAACCGGATCGCATGGTACAAAAGTAAAATGTAAAGATCTATAAAATCTGTACTTCTTTGCTAGAAAATGAGTTAGAACCCCCAAACATTATATGCTTTTTTAGATCAGAGGCACTAAAGAATAAACTGGTGGGGTTTGCAATTTTTATTTGTCGCACGGTATTTGCACAGCGGTTTTTCAAATGCAATTTTATGGAAAAAAATATACTTTTTTAAATTTTAATGCAAAAAAACACAGTCATAACCTAATTTTTTTGTAAAATATAAAAGATGATGTTACACCGAGTAAATAGATACCAAACATGTCGTGCTTTAAAATTGCACACGCCCATGCAGCGGCAACAAACAACGTAAATTTTACAGTCCATAGGCAACGTTTTAAAAGCCTTTACAAGTTTTCACTTTAGATTTACAGAGGAGATCTGATGCTAGAATTACTGCCCATGAACTGACTTTCATGGTTATACCTCACAAGTGGGATAATTGCTGTTTGTGTGCGGGACTGACGCACGCAAGCACGAGGGGGGGGGGGGGGAGTGTGAGGGGACACTTTATTAGTTTTTTTTTTGTTTTTTATAACTTTTATTGCTGTCACAAGGAATGTAAACATCCGTTCCGTGTGACAGCAATAGGCATGTGTCATGTATTCAGTGGTTGTGGGTCTATAAGACCCCAAATCCCTCCTCTGCTCTTAAAGGCATTCAAAACACCAAGATTTGTGTCTTCGAATGCTTTTGATTTTTTAAAAATGACACTGTTGAAATCCAAGTAAACCAGAAGTGATGTCATGTTATCGCTTCCGGGTTACTATAGCAAACAGCCAATGTGGCCTCCCTTCCACTGCTTGTAAAGCAACCAAGCAGTCCATCGGCTAGTTGGCCACTAAGATTGCTTTTACAAGAGAGCCGACTCATCCTGGTGCAACCAGTTTAATAAAGTACCAGGTACGTGACTGGTTGGCAAGTGGTTAATACCCTAAAAAGTTCCCTGCAAAAGAAGGTAGCTTAGGCTCCATTGCTTTACATTTTCAGTCCTTCACGAGAAAATTAGGTCAAATCACGGGACTAAGTGTAATGTGGAAATATATATATCCATCATAGCCTGGGGAGCACAGGCATAGGCATCAGTAGCAGTGGAAGTGTTGCTCAAAGCAACCAATACAATCTTTTTATATGTTTTCTAAACTGCACCAGTAAAATAGTGGATAGTTCTGACTGGTAACTATAAAGAACATCTTTATTTCTAGGCTTATTTTTGAAGACTCTGGGATTTGTATTGAGTGCATGCAGTCAAAGAGATAATAAATACTTTAATTAAGTAAACCACAATTTATTACTATCAAAGCTGGATTTAATTATTTGCACCTCTAGGATGGCTATTACTGTTCAGCATTTAATGACCACAGGTCTTTAAAGCCACACAAAAAATAAAAGGTATAAATTAACATTAAAAACCACTTGCCGGCCGCCCTATAGCAGTTTTACTGCTACAGGGTGGCCGGGCTGGGCAGGATCATGTATATATACCTGACCCTGCATTCCCAGATATCATGCGCAAAATGCATGCCACCAGAGGCTCCCTCCTGCTGTGATTCTACACAGCGGGAGCTAATTAGTGGGTCCCAATGTCCGCCGGCACTCACTGATCATTCAGGACACAAGCAGAACGACGATTTGCCAATGGAAACAAGGCAGATCACCTTTAAAGAAGGCATTGATCCTGTGTTCCTGCAAAGAAGGGACATGAATCTATGCTTTCCCCTAGTACAAGTACCTCCCCCACTACAGTAAAACACCAGATATACACACACTTAACTCCTTGATCGCCCCTGATGTTAACCCCCTTCCCTGCCAGTGCCATTAGTATAGTGACAGTGCATATTTTTAGCACTGATCACTGAATTAGTTTCACTGGTCCCCCAAAAAGTGTAAAAAGTGTGACTTAGTGTCTAATTTGTCTGCCGCAGAAGAGTGGAGGAGGGGATGAATCACAGGAGAACCAAGGTGAGCTTCAGAGATGGAGGGGGCCGGATGAGGGTGGAGATAACAGGAGACTGCAGAGACCCATGTGCATTCATCCACAGAGGAGAAATGTGCAGGCAAGTAGTGGCATGAGTGTGTCTGCCTGTATATATGTGTGTGTGTATGTATATATATGTGTGTGTGTGTGTGTGTGTGTGTGTGTGTGTGTGTGTGTGTGTGTGCGTGTGCGTGTGTGTGTCTGTGTTAATCCAGGAAGTTAACAGGCAGCAGCTTCAGCTGCCCACAGTTAAAATGGCTGCAGCCAGACTTAGTGGAAGGAGATTTCTGCAGCATATTTGCTTAGTACAGAATCACAGTATATATATAATATGAAAAGTGGTTGGAGGGAAGCTTTAGAATGGCAAATATGTTTTTATTACAAATTATGTGAGCAGACTGTAGTTCCTCTTTAGGACACAGCTGATTACAGATCGCAGTAAAGGGCCAAACACAGTGGCCTATTACCATGCGATCAGCTGTGTCCAATCACAGCTGATCACATGTAAACAGACTTGCTGGTTATCAGCAGTCCTTTCCTCACGCGCTGTCACAGCATGAGGAAAGGAAAGCCAGTAACCAGCAATCCTGACGGGGCACATTCACACTGATCATCAGTGTCCTGATGATCAGTGCACACCCCACCAGTGCCTATAAGTGCAGCCTATCACTGCTGCCTATTAGTGCCACCTCATCAGTGCAGCCTTATCAGTGCCCATTAGTGCTGCCTCATCATTACCCATCAGTGCAGTTTAGAAGTGCCCATCAGTTCAGCCTCATTAGTGCCCATCAGTGATGCCTCATCAGTACAGCCTCATTAGTGCCCATCAGTGCTGCCTCATCAGTGACCATCAGTGCCACCTCATCAGAGCCCATCAGTGCAGCCTCATTGGTGCCCATCAGTGCTGCCTCATCAGTGCAGCCTCATCAGTGCCCATCAATGCTGCCTCATTAGTGCCCATGAGTGCAGCTTATCAGTGCCACCTCTTCAGTGCTTCCTCATCAGTGCCCATCAGTGCTACCTCATCAGTGCAGCTTATTAGTACCCATCAGTGCAACCTAATCTGTCCCACCTCATCAGTGCTGCCTCATCAATGCCCATCAGTGCAGCCTCATTAGTGTCCATCAGTGCCACAATATCAGTGCAGCCTCATGAGTGCCCACCAGTGCTGCCTCGTCATTTCCCATCAGTGCAGCTTATTAGTGCCTATCAGTACTGTCTCATCAGTGCCCATCAATGCAGCCTCATCAGGGCCCATCAGTGCAGCCTCATCAGTTTCCATTAGTGCAGCCTCATCAGTGCCCATCAGTGCAGCCTATCACTTCTCTTCAGTGCTGCCTCATCAGTGCCCATCAGTGCTACCTCATCAGTGCAGCTTATTAGTACAACCTAATCTGTCCCGCCTCATCAGTGCTGCCTCATCAATGCCCATCAGTGCAGCCTCATTAGTGTCCATCAGTGCCACAATATCAGTGCAGCCTCATGAGTGTCCATCAGTGCTGCCTCATCATTGCCCATCAGTGCAGCTTATTAGTGCCTATCAGTACTGTCTCATCAGTGCCCATCAATGCAGCCTCATCAGGACCCATCAGTGCAGCCTCATCAGTTTCCATTAGTGCAGCCTCATCAGTGCCCATCAGTGCAGCCTATCACTTCTCATCAGTACAGCCTATCAGTGCCCATCAGTGAAGAAGAAAAAAAGAAAAATTACTTATTTGCAAAATTTAAACAGAAACTAAGAAACCTTTTTTTTTTCCAAAATGATCAGTTTTTTTTAATTTGTTTAGAAAAAAATAGAAAACCCAGTGGTGATTAAATACCACCAAAAGAAAGCTCTATCTGTCTAAAAAAAAAAGATAAATATATACGATGAGTACAGTGTTGCATGACTGCCCAATTGCCATTCAAATTGAGACAGCACTGAAAGCTGAAAATTGGCCTGGGCAGGAAGGGGGTAAAAATGCCCGGTATTGAAGTGGATAGCCACCTCTGGCCCAACGCAGTATCAGGCAGATGTCTCGGTTGCTAGTTTAGCAATAACATCAACACATATTCATTATCAGATTATAGCCAGTAATTTATGTGTCCTGCTTTTCCTAAAATACATACTTAAATATAAAGCATCTATTTTAGGATTATAGAATAATTTCAGCTAATAGGTATTATCAGATAAACTACCCAATGGAGATGATGCATAAAAAGTGATCTTTCAGGAAAATGATAGCTAACATACCACTGACTGATTATTGGTATAATCTCACTTCTATTGCTCCGGTTTTATAAATCTACCCCATGCTACCCTTTATCTGTCTATTGACCTGTTTAAAATCCTAATGCTGCCACACACATCTGATTAGATTCACCAATATATTGTGTATGGGCCTATGTCAATGGGGCGTAAATTAAATAGCATTTTAAAGTAGGCCCTTACACTACACAGTTGATGGTAAAATTGAAAGTAGCTTATACACAGATTGTACAATTAGATTGTATGATTTTATGTGTGGCCATCTTTAAACTGTCATTCTAGACAAGGCAAGCTCTGCTTTATAAAAAAGAACTGAGGTTGTTATGGCACCCAAAATTTGAACAGAACATTTGTATTGTATCTGTGGCACAGACTCTGATGTAACTAGCCACAAGAACTTGCTGTTCCATATGGATGGATGAAGCACAGTGATTTAGCCAAGGTTACAAGGACCCAGGAATAAAGAAAAACATTAATCTGCTGCATGAGTGAGTAAGTCAACTCCCTCTTCATTCATGTAGGTTTCAAATTGGAAGCTATAGGATATAGTGACAATCCCAATATTTCCGGAAGAATATTTAATATTATTTAAGGAGCCATTTACAATATATTGCTAGAACTAAACTATTGACAGTATTTATTTAAATGTCTTACTATACATTTATCACACAACACATTACCCTACTATAATCCATAGACCTTATAAACATACACATACAGTACCTGTACTGCTAATATTTATAGAATTGTAAGCTCTTATCATGGTATTCTTACTATGAATCTTCTCCACCTATTTTCATCTGCAATCATACTTGCATTTACAAACAGGCTTTTAAACTGCATAATCATTGTTAGAGTATCAAAGCAAAAAAGTTTGTATTTTTTTGTATATTCTCTGCTTTATTAGTTGTTTACAGCACAATTCAGATACATGCCTCTACAATGCTGCATCGTGCGGAATAAGGAGTGGTTAAGCTTGTTGTATCATAAATGAGAGTTAAAATCCAGTGCAAAATATTGGATACAGATAAAAAAAGAAAAAACTGAAAAGTCCACCTGCTAAAATGAGATTATTTAGTACAATGATATACAATCTGCCTTTGTTATTTTTTGTATTTTTTCTGAACTGTTACAGGCCTGCTGTCATGAAGGCTGTGCATCAATACAGATACAGATGCTATTTATCCTACATTAGAATTAAGCAATATGAAATCCACCATGGAGGCATGTGCTGATGGTATAATATACTGTATACAGAAAAAATTTGTTTTATTTTCATTTTTAGCACATTCTTTAAAAGTCTTAACAAGGTTTTGCATTGCCTCATTTAATGTTTATAGTGTGGTTTATATGCAAAATGGCATTGCTAAGTATTATTACTGCATATTCTCTTTTTCTCTATAAGCTAGATGTAGAGTAAAGACCATTGCCCTGTTATCTGTAAAGGAAGGATTAATGTCCACTACATTTTTTTGAGATTCATTTTCATTCTTTTCATAGTAAACGCTCTAGACAATGTAGATTATGTAGAGTTAAACATAACTAAACAGCTACATAGTTCATCAATCTAGTTTTTTTAACAACCTCACCTTCTTTATTTAAGATTTAGAATCACAAAATATGCAGCCAATAGATATTATTTAATAAAGGCAATGCAAAGAGGAACTGTGATGCATCAAGTGCTTTGAATAAAAGCATCCAATCACATTTGACTTTCTTCAGCGTATAATATTTAGAGCGATGACAACCCATTTCTGATTGGTTGTTGCTATGCATTATTGCACTTAGCATATTTTCTTTGCTTTACCAAAGGCCAATGCATGTGAATTGCACATACAACACACACCAGTGCTAGCAACAGCTCGGATGTGCAAAGTGCATACCCAACACAAACCAATTATGGGTACTCACATTACCAATATTGTTCATTCATATTATATAAAAAGACTGATGACATAAAAAAAAAAGGTTAATAAATGTTACAAAATATATATCCAGATTACCTATGTGCATATTTAGATCCATGGTGCTAGGCAAGTATATAGTCTCCACCCAGATCCAGGTAGCTACTGCTTCTCCGTCTTGCCCTTTGTATGCATCCCAGCTATAGGAAAAGTCTCAATGAATACTCCTCCTTGACCGTGGGCTACTGACGTATAGGTGTGTCCCCCCCAAACACCACACCAGCAGCGAGGGATCACGCGCAATTTTTTTTTTTTTTTGCAGCTTACAGCATCAGAAATCCAGAGATGCTACAAACAGATGCAATCACTTCCAGGATTGTAGCTGGGCTGCATAGTGTCTCTGGGATAAATCCACAGATATGGCTTTAGTTCAAGTGATATTCCTCTGCAAATCTCTAGAACAGCTCTAAGCATTGGTTTTTGTCTGCAAGCCTTAGCTAGCAGTGTTTCCTTGGCTTCCTCTATGTGTACATCTCCGGTCAGCACAGACTGACTGTGCCTTGCTGCTGAGAGGTGGTGCTGATCTGTGTCACTGTGTTTTGTGAATGCGGATATTCTCAGTTATCTTGTGAATGAGTTAAGGGGGTGGAGAGAGGCGGGATCCAAGGGGTTTTGTCAGTCTCCTCACTGGCTGTGTGTATGTCTCTGTCTCTCCTTCCCATAGTATCATTATTTTATGATATATCTCCATGCAACTGAAATGTCCTTTCCTCTCTATCTTCAATCACACTCAGTGGCGTACACTATAAGCTCTATAGAAATTTAAATATCCTCCTATTTTTTTTTTTTTTAATCCCTGCAAATCCACCAAATCCTTTAACAAATAAAACTGAATGGTATAATTTATAATAATTGATGACAATGTTTTTCTATGCATGTTCCAGTCTCATCTTTTCCCATCCTTTCATTCCCCTCTCTCTCTCTCTCTCTCTCGTGCACACTCCCACACTCTCCCTCTCTCTCTTCCCTTTGCTCTAGTCCTAATGCTTAAGTGGCGTCATGCTTTGGAAATTGAATCGGTCCATTAGATCTCCCCATAGGCTTCTCTGTATCCGGTCCCTTGGCTCTGACTGCAACAGAATTAAACAAGGAAAAAATAATGCAAAAAAAAAAAAAATGGTTTTAAAGCAGCAATTCATCTGGCTTGTGCTCAAAATAGATTGGATCATTTGAGTTTTATTGTTGTGATCATGCTTAAAGGGTGATTTGGAGATGTTTGAATTTATTTTGGTGCAGTTTTTTTTTATTTCTGTGCCTGGTGAAAATGCAGACTTTGAATACATGGGTGTACATAACTGCACTTTCTGCATAGTGGGCTTCAGTTGTGTTTTATAGACATTCAACTAAGCTCATCACACAACTAAAATATTTGACATAGGAAATCTCACAGCAAACGGAAGACCTTAAAGTAATATTAAACTTCTATTTTTTTACAGATCAACTCCAGGATTTTAGCCTACCCCTTTTACTAACTGCTGGGATTACCTATCCAAATGCCCATTTTACCTATCTAAAGCTAAGTCACATAAGGATCCTTTTCTCACCTTCTGTTTATTACCTGGGGCCATTGTTTTATATATTGTCATGTACCAGACAGAAGCTGAGCGGACAGTAGAGCTTACCTTACACATCCTGTCCCACACCCCCTGGAGTTGGTGACAGGGTATAGTCGGGTAAGGCATGGCATGGGTCCTGACCGGATGACAGTCTGGGTAATACTGGGATGCTGTGGATACAGGACTGCAATTCATGCAGGATGCTGTCACACAAATGGAGCACAAGAAATAACAGGTTTAGGAGTCAGAATTGTGGTCAAACAGGCCAAGGTCAGCAACAACTGAGCATAGGAAGTACAGATTCAGAAGGCAGAAGCATAATCAGAAGCCAGGCTGAGGTCAGTATGACACGGGAAGAAGCAGTACAAAATCAGAAGGCCAAAAATGGAGTCAGATCACAAGCCAAGGTCAATAACAGGAGTTGAAGATCAGACGGAGTCAGAAGGCAATCCTGGTCAAAGCACAGAAGAAGCAGAAAGCAGGTTTGGTCACTGAAACTGATGATCACTTAGCAACTCTCCTAAAATCTGTAATGCCTTAACCACTTCTGGACCGGAAGGATTTGCCCCTTTAATGACCAGGCCATATTTTGCGATTCGACACTGCGTTACTTTAACGGACAATTGCGCAGTCGTGCAATGCTGTACTTAAATAAAATTGATGTCCTTTTTTCCCACAAATAGAGCTTTCCTTTGGTGGTATTTGATCACCTGTGCGATTTTTATTTTTTGAGCTATAAATAATAAAAGAGCGACAATTCTGAAAGAAAACAATATTTTTCACATTCTGCTATATAACATTTTCAAAAACAAAAATTTAAAATTTAAATTTGTTAACATTTCAGGCCAATTTGTTTTCCGCTACATATTTTTGGTAAAAAAAATCGCAATAAGTGTATTTTGATTGGTCTGCACAAACATTATCGCGTCTAGTAACTACAGAAAAGATTTATGTCATTTTTATTGTTTTTTTTTTTTACTAACAATGGTGGCGAGCTGCGATTTTTTGCAGGACTGCGACATTGCGGCGGACAGATTGGACCCCTGACTGACATTTTTGACACTTTTGGGGGGACCAGTGACATTACTACAGTAATCAGTGCTAAAAATATGCACTGTTACTGTAATAATGACACTGGCAGGGAAAGGGTTAACATTGTGGGTGATCAAGGAGTTAAATGTGAGCCTAGGGGAGTGATTCTAACTGTGGGGGGCGTGGCTTGTGAAATGACCATAGAGACCTGCGATCCTATATAGAAGGATCACATGGGCTCAAAATCATTCCAGGGAGAAGAACGGTCAGCTGTGTTTACAACAGCTGTCCATTCTTCTCTCTCAGCGGGGAACAATCCTGGGTGTCAGGCGGCAGGCGGCAATCAGAGCTGCCTGCCCCTTGCATCGGCTTCCCCGCTGACAAGCGGGGGTGGGAGCTCTCTGGCCGGCAGCACGTGCTCGATCCCTGCGCGCGACCGACGTAAACCTAGGCAGTTTGTGCAGGAGCGGCTGCCTGCCAGTGGCGGGCGGTCGTAAAGTGGTTAATTATGCTACTGGGCACCAAAAAAACAGTGCCAAACATGCACATACATTCACGCTAATTTACATGCACATTAGCAAACATGCATCGGCTCACGCACAGCCCTGATACCGTGCACTGGTGCATGAGCTGTACTATGCACATAAGCATACCGGTATCTTCGGGCAAAGGCATGTACGTGATCTTCCTGACAGATATCCACATCAATGCTTGCATGATGTGGTCAGCTCCTATTGGTGGAGGTGACACTTCCAGTGGCTGGGTTCTCTCTGACATGCTTCAGAGGCAGGAGAACTCACATGGGCAGTGAGGAGACTAGTGCCAAAGAAGATAACAAGCAAGGCAAAATTAATGGTCCCCACAGTAGGAAATTAGCTTGGCTCAGAGGAAACTGTGACTTTCATCTATTACACTGCAGGATGGCTTAGGAAGAGGCGTTTGGAATCAAGACTGAGGAGTAAGGTAATTGATGCACAATGCATGATTTACAATTCATTTTTGCCTGGAATAGAGATTTAATAGGAAGTCCAAACTTACTTTAAATTATGGTGCCAATTTTATTCTCTTGGGCTAGTTCCAAGTCTCTAACCCTGTTTACAAGTGTCTCCTTCGCTAGTCCTTAGGTAACCCCTGTGCATTCATGCTTCCAGCTGGTGCTGTGTGTGTCCATGGCCTGACTCCCTCCACGTCACTCCTCCTAACAATTTGACTGATGGCAGTAGGAGCCCATGGATCCCCTGCCCTCAGTACATCCTCCAGAATCTGGAAGAGTAGACAAGCTGTACAGGCTGTCCGTGCCTGGCAGCGGTTTCAACGGTCTACAGGTGAGTGTTTGGGGATATGCGATTGTAGAAAGGTACTACAGCGTTCTTTTACCTTTATGCAGAGAACTAGCATTGCTAGGTACCACTTTAATGTACTTAATCTATATATTCTAAGTTAAAGGTAAGGTTAATTTTAAGATATGTGCTGCTCCAGCATCTCTTGCACACCAGATGAAATTTGAAATTTAAAATCAGGCATATTGAGGATGTCTGTAGTGACTGTTGAAAAAAAAAAAAAGGTATAACAAATTCTCCAATGATCTGCAATGCATACACTGGCTGCCTATATATTTTTGCATTTAATGCAGACCTCCACAGTAGCTTATACTTCAGAGGATATCATTGCTGGCACTGAAACCAATTCTGGGGGTTATTATTGCTGCAATTAACAACAGCAATAGGGCTTATTTTACAATGGTACATACTTCAGATTAATGCACTCTGTACCCTTCAATTTGCCTAAAGTGTAGTTATAGGCAAACTTTTTTTTCTTCATTTTGAATAGTGTAAAGAAGGGTTATAACACCTGTAAGTTTATTTTTGCCTTCTATGTCCCATAGGGGAGTTTTCCCTTCACTTCTTGTCCCATAGCCAAAACATTAAGTGAAGGAAAATGCCTCCAAAGTGAGGGAATCCCAGGGTGTCACCAGGGTCACTAGAACTAGTGTTCCTATTGGAAGATTTATTTTCTGTTACTGTTGAGGTGCACATTAGACATGTGCAGTTCGTTTCGTTCTGAATAAATATTCAAAAGAATTTTTCATTATTCCGATATGTCCGAATATCCAAATTAAGGAATAAACTAAGTTTACCAAATGCTCCCAATAGCGAAACAAATTCAAATTTAAATTAGAATTACATTTTACATCCAAATTTGAACCGTAAACATAATTCTGAAATCAAAGACTGTGTGTGTGTTATTAAAGTATCATTTTGAAATAATGCTGTCTTTGTTAAGCCAAAGATGATTTAAAGAGTCATTGTAATCATTTGATAAAGATGTTTCTTTTGTTTCTTCACTTTCCTGCATTCAAATCGAAAAAAAATCTACAATTTTTGTTTCAACCGATTTGAAATTTATCGATTCGAACGTTTCGATTCAAAAAAATCAGTCAATTCTAAGAAAATGAGAAAAAGACATAAAATTAATTCAGAATATGAATTCCAAATACAAATTCCGAATCCAAATTGAATGAATGAACTGAATTTAACCTTCCTAGAGGTACTCCTGAGTATGGCTCGGGGTTAAATTTCAGTGCCAAAAGCGGTAACCCCGAGCCACACTGGGGGTACCGCTAGGAAGATCGCTGGATCCTGTAAGAGAGGGTACTTAGCTTGTCCCCGGGATCCAGCGATGTATCCAGGCAGTGTGCGGCGGCGGATCTTCCTACTGATGCTCTGTGCCCCGGCTTCCGTCTTCTGCGATGTGACGGCAAATTCAAAGAATCATAACGCCAGGGAGGTTAACTAAACTAAATACTAGATTAACAAATCAAAGCAATTTTTTTTCCTCTGCCGCATGTCTACTTTCAATAACAATAAAAAGGACAAACAGAGAGGGTGAATCTCTCTAATGGGGGCACAGTCAGCAATAAAAACTGACAGGTGTTCTAATCCCTCTCAATTCTATCTATCCAAATTAAAAAAAAAGTTTGCCACAGTGTGAATGTACAGTGTGAATAGTTTCTGTATAACACACATCTTTCATTTTCAATATGCAGGGACCCCATGTGAAAGAATTGTCTGAAGCCATCCCTGGATAGAAGACAGACAGACATACAGACAGACAGCCAGACAGATAAAAGCCTACACATTTTACAACAAATATATAATAGGAGCATCCTGGCACCCAACCAAAGTCTGCAGAATGTGTCCAGGTTAAAAGACATATAATTTTATTAAATAAAGTTTACAATGTAATGAATACATAAACAGATGCAATCACCTAGGCCAGTGATGGAGAACGTTGGCACCCCAGATGTTTTGGAACTACATTTCCCATGATGCTTAACTACACTGCAGAGTGCATGAGCATCATAGGAAATGTAGTTCCAAAATATCTGGGGTGCCAAGGTTCTCCATCACTGACCTAGGCTTATATACATTGCAGCATAACTCAAGGAAAACTTCAGCCCTCAGTCTTCAATATTGTCATTGAAAACCATGTGTGCTCAGTGTAGTGTAGGTCATTGAGGACATGTTTTCTCTATGCGTTTTGTGAATTTTAGTTCACTTCTTCAGGAGAATGTGAATGAAGATTATCTGCAATGTACAGCAGTTAGTAGGTGGCTTCAATACATGCATTGGCTACATCTCTCTTCCACTGAATACATTACACACAGCCATAGGTGTGCACAGTCTATTGCATTAGGGCAGTGATGGCGAACCTTGGCACCCCAGATGTTTTGGAACTACATTTCCCATGATGCTCAACTACACTGCAGAGTGCATGAGCATCATGGGAAATGTAGTGCCAAAACATCTGGGGTGCCAAGGTTCGCCATCACTGCATTAGGGTATGCACCTCAAAGCTCAAACACATATGTGCGTGTACATGTGTATTTATACTGACGGTGTCAGTAGGGTAGTGGATGGTGTCAGTAGGGCAGTGGATGGTGTCAGTACTAGTTTTTATTTTTATTATTTTAAACAACTTTTTTTTTTTCAATAGTTTTTTTACAAATTTTTTTGGAGCCCTGTTAGGGGGCTTTGGTGAAATATCAGGGATTTAAACAGAGGGAATATGCACCACACAGGGTGATTAGGGCATGCCCAGGCACCCCTGGCATGCCCTGTGCGCACGCCCATGCACACAGCCACTACTAACATGTGTGTCACTTAGGCATTAGGTTTACAAAGTTTTTAAAAAAAAAAAACCTTTATTGCAGCAAGATAGTAAACGCCTAAGCTGACATCAGCCATTACCTTGGACTCCAATAACAGAGCCACACAATGGGGTTTCTTTACACACTGTGCAGTTGCACTATGCAAGTGCAGTTGCTCCAGAGCTTAGTAAATGAGGTAATACTTCACTTTGCCCAATACCCAATTAGGCGCAAGGAAAAATAAAAAAAAAAAACAGAATTTTTGCTTGCACATAATTGAATGATGGAAGTCAGCAACGCTTATGCTCATTTACAAAGCTGTGGAACAACTGGATTAGTAGAGTGCAACTGTACTTTGCAAGGGGCACTGTCTATTTGTCTTTAGTAAATCAACCCCAACACTGGGTCCTTTCTCAGCAAACTGCTTCTGAAGGAATACTGTATATTTTGGGAACTCTGTTCAACCTCTCTTTTGGGTGTGAAATAATGTTTTTCTGACCCACAACAGGGCAGCTGTAACAAAACAGATAAATACACAGTGACAATCATTACAATAATTGTTTTCTCCTTAAAGCAGGCCACGTCCAGTGCTGCATATACAGTATTGCTGCTTTAGCCTGAAGTCTCCACCTTGTAAAACAGCAACTTGCACACCATAGGACCCTTATATTTGATTCTTACCTTCAATATGTCTCCTTTTGGTTCGATTTTCACTCACTTAATAAATTACTAACTAAATAAACTAGTTTATTTTCCACTTAATGGGTTCCAGTCCCATTCATTCTTTGTTACCTCTCATTTTTCTAGGGATTGTTTATTCCTGCCCTTTTTTGTATGTTCCGGCCCCGGACTTACCCACCGCCATCAGCTCCCGGTTGGAACCTAATATGTGGAAGCACCTCCACATTGCTGGGACTTTGGATACACTGATTCAGACTGTGACATTTATGCACCTATACTCTTGATGTACTAACTGTTGTGTAAGTATGGGCTGTGCACACTAGCTGACTTACTGCTATTTAATTTTGAGTAGTCATAAAAAGCAAAGCAACTGGCTGTTAATTTTTTGCTCATTACATTGTCTTTCCACAGATACATGCAAACCCAATCATGGCTTTTCACCGAGGAAGTAGACACTGTCCCATGAAATGTGTAGAGACTACAGCTCTTATGAAAAAAGAATTAAGCACCCTTGTAAAAATATCTTTACATTAATATTAGCAATATGTATGTACATTGGTGACATGCTTTTCATGATGATATAACTATAAATTGGACTTTGTCTGTTTTTTATACAACATGAAAAATTGTTTGTATTTTTATGATATTTTGTTATTTACTTCATCTGGTATCACTCAGTAAAGTCCCATTGGGGACTGAATATTACCTTGGTCTAAGCACATGTGGCCTTCTCCCTTTTTTTCTTGTGCAAACACATTTGACCCCTTGATCGACCAAGGTGTAATCACTGCTATTAATAGTGTAAAAAATAAAAACAATCAATATATATCACCCTCCTAGTTTAGGTGCTAGGATGTAAATAGTTAGACTAGTGTAATTTGCTCTTCTGCCTAACGGTGGGGCTAGAGGCAAATCTATTTAACAGCAGGTCTGCTTAACAGAATACTGCAATGTATTAGTAAGGGCTGCTTCTTTGTTCTGGTGCTGTTGAGTTTGCTTGGACTCCTCCCGTCTTCCAGAAACTAGTAGAGCTTTCTGGAGAATGGGTGGGAGTTAGGCAAAAGGGCAGCATGAGTATGTAGCAGTACCAGCCAATTACAGGGGAGGTGCCCCTGGGCATGCTGGGATTGGCCTATATATTCAGGGAACATGTGAGCTCTGGGTTCCTTTCCAGATAGTGGAGTACACCAGCTGGGGGTGAGGCAGGCTTGCTACCCCTTGCACTTGCTACCATGCGGCCTAAGGTGGTCGACCCAAGGGCCTGAAGCTAAAGGAAAGAGTGACCCTAGTGCTTCTAAAGAGCTGTGCCTGAGAGGATCTGCTTTCAACTCCAGTGAGTATAGACCAATGAGCTAAGGTCCTGTTTATTTTGGCTACTCCTGTGTGCTAGTACAGTCAGCCAAGGGTCCACCTATAGGGATCACTAGTTTGTGATCTGAAGAGCCTGTCCAACTGTTGCTCAGTTCCGCTATTTTTGGAGTATCAAACAGTCTGTCATAACTGGCTTATACCTGAAGAGCTCTGTCTACCTGTCCTGTACTACAAGAGACTTTGCTCATGCTATTGATTTCTACACTGCTACACAGGAGAAGTCATCTACTCTCAGCAAGAGTCCTTAACTACTACTCAATTCTAGATCAGCTAGAGTCCTCAAGTTGTGCATAGTTTTCTTCCGGAGTATCCGAATAAAATCTCCTACCCTATCCAAGTTCCTACAAAAAATAAAACTACAAAACAACACCCCTAGACTGGTCTTTGACTACAACGAGCCTAAGTGTGTGTGTGTGCCAGTGAAGAAGTAAGGACTATCTATGTAATACTCAAAAAGCTCCTATTGGGGTAGCGCTACAAATGTATATGTAATAGGATTTTTTTTTAACAAAGACATGTAGCAGAATATTAAATTAAAACAATATGTGTGCAGCGCTACTATATCACAGACAGCACTAGTGATTAAAAATGTAAATACACACAGAAAATAAATCACAAAATCAAAAAAATCAAACTATTAAGTGATGAATATAAATAGCTGTTGCCACCACAAACATATATATTATAACTATGTGAGTAATTAAAACATATTTCATGTGATAAAGTGAACTAATGATAATGTAATGTGTAGCAGAATTCGCAGCCATTGTGCTGGATGTGGGTCTGCCAGGGATACCGCTAGTAACAACAGCACATTTAACCTTCTTAGCGGTATTCCCGGGCGTGGCTCGGGGTTAAATTTCAGAGCCAAAAGCGGTAACCCCCGAGCCACACTCGGGGTACCGCCAGAAGCATCGCTGGATCCTGTAAGCAGGGTTACTTACCTTGTCACCGGGATCCAGCGATGTGTCCCGGCTGTGTCTCGCGGCGGATCTTCCTCCCGATCCTCTCCTTCTCCTGCGACGTGACGTTTGCAGGGGGGTGGAACCGGCGGCAAATTCAAATGTAAACACACCAAACACACTGATACAATTCAAAATATAAAAGAAATCATTACTTTGCCACCCAGTGCCCTTTCCTGTAGTTTTACTGTACTTTATATATATATATATATATATATATATATATATATATATATATATATATATATATATATGTATGTATGTATGTATATATATATATATATGTAATTCTTGTGAATGAGCAGCCCAAACCAACTGTATACATTTATTTATTTATGGATGGGAGAAGGGAATGAGTGGGATACTCCTCTGGCTCGACTATACACAATGTAATGGGACAACTGAGAAAAATGCCTCTTGACGCTAACTTGACGCTGGCTGAATGCCGGTCAACGCCAGTTGGCACTTGTTAACACTGACTTGCTGTCTGTGAACTTGAACCGACTTCTGACACTTCCTTGTGACTCAAAAGTCCTTTGTACTGCTCCCTTTAGCCTTCCTGGCTGAGGTAGCTATTTGTAAGCACTGCTGCAACTCTTAACTCTTCAGGGCCCACACCCTGGCATCCTCTTTCTCTTCAGGGTCTAGACACTGGCATCACCTTTCTATATCTGCTGCACAGGCTAGCTGGCGCCTGGATCCCGTATCCTAGGCAGACCCCGGGACAGTTTACAGTACTCACGACACTGCTTTCCTGGAAACTCCGACCCCCACAGCTCCACTTGATTCTCAGCACACTGGATCCCTCTCTGCAGCTCAGCTCAACCTTATGTCCTCGAGGCCAGCCTCCCAGGGAATCCGTTCCATGCTGACAGGAGGAGAGACAGCTGTCACCTCCCTCCTGGGACTCTGCTTCCCACCCAAAGACACCCTGTCATGTGCTCCCCTCAGACTTATATCCACCTCCCAGGATACATTGAGGCAGAATCTGCACTCTGGGATGGATACAAGCCCTGGTGTGCTATTGGTCAGGTTTCCTCCACTGTCCAATGAGAGCCCTCTTTGGATACAGTGGGGAAACTCCCCAACTCAACAGTCACACCTGAGAACACATGACAGCCTTACTGAATAATTGGACCCTGCTTATAAGCAGACAAGGTCTCCCCTATAGGTTACCTAGCACCTACCTAGGAGGGTGTTACAAATGGAATATTAAGTGTGTACCGTGACAATATTTTAAAATACGTGCATAGAAAAGGAAAAAAGTGCATAAGTTCAAAAGTCCAAGCCAATGTTTGGAATGCAAATTTTCAATATGTGATCCAAGTGAATACTGAATACCACTGTGAAAAAATGAACCACCACCAACATCAAGGATGCTTACTGGAACAAGTAGACCTAGTCTGGCATACACCTTTTGGGTCAACATAAGCAGTGGTGTATAAACACCTGGTAAGGAAGGGGAGAAAGTAGATGAAATCTCTCCTGCCACTCTCCACTCAGCTCTCCACACACTGAAATGCTCCACATCCAACCTCAATGGAAACCACTCAGTAAGGGGTCTGCAGCATCACAGTCAAGCACGGATAAATTATTCTCCAGTAATTCTCAAAGGAAAAAGACAAAAAACCTTTTCCGATTCTGACACACCGCATCTCCGATCCTGGTAAATAACTTTTGACACAGGCTCTTTACCATGTGATCAGCTGTGTCCAATCACATCTAAGCACATGGTAACCAGGATGTGCCATTTATCGGCTTTCCTCAAATCTCGCTGACAAGGCGCGAGTAGAAGAGAGCCGATCGGTGACTCTCCTGACAGGGTGGGGAGGGGGGGGGGTCTGCACTGATAATCAGCGCATTGATTATTAGTGCAGACCCATCAGGCATGCCCACCAGAGCCCCACCAGGGATGCCAATCCATGCCACTAGGGATGCCAACCCTAGGCCACCAGGAATGCCAATCAGTGCTTATAAAATATGACACTCAGTGCCTATTAGGGATGCCAATCAGTGCCCATTAGTAATGCCTGTCAGTGCCTCCTCATCAGTGCTGCCTATTAGTGCCATCTATCAGAGCCCATCAGTGCCACCTGTCACTGCCCATCATTGCCCATCAGTGCCACCCATCAATGCCCATCAGTGCCTCTTATCAGTGCCCATTAGTGCCACCTATAATTGCCCATCATTGCTGCTTATTAGTGCCCATCAGTGCCACCTATAAATGCCCATAAGTGCTGCCTATCAGTGTCCATCAGGGCTGCCTATCAGTGCCCATCAGTGCCACATATCAGTGCTACCTATCAGTGACCATCAGGTCTGCATATCAGTGCCGCCTATCAGTGCTCATCAGTGTTGCATATTAGTGTCCCATCATCAGTGCCATCTCATCAGTGCCGCCTCATCAGTGCCGCCTCATCATTGCCCATCAGTGCAGTCTCATCAGTGCCCATTAGTGCAGCCTCATCAGTGCTCAGTGCAGGAGAAAACGTACTTATTTACAAAATGTTATAACATAAACAAAGAAAATTTTCAGTCTTTCTCTATTTGTTTAGCAAAATAAAAAAAACCCCACTGGTGATCAAATACCACCAAAAGAAAGCTCTATTTGTGGGGAAAAAAAAGGTAAAAATTTAGTTTGGGTACAGTGTTGCATGGTCACACAATTGTCATTCAAAATGCAACAGCGCTAAAAGATGAAAATTGGCCTGGACAGGAAGGAGGTGAAAGTGCCCTGTATTGAAGTGGTCAAAGGTTATGAACACCTACAATTTGGTAGTTAAAAAGCGCTTTCAATTAAGTAATCTGTAGACAACATGGGTACGCAATGGCACAAACGTAGCTTGACCCTAAACTGTTTGTGCCATTGCGTACCCATATATACAAATTGTCCTCTGTAGTGTTGGCTGTTCATTTTTGTTCACTTGTCAAGGTTATCAGTGCGGTAAAACTTATGAAGAAATTAGATTTTTTTTAAAAAATTTATTGGATATGTTTTTATAACAGAAACTAATATTGTTCTTTTTTTTCTAATTTTAATGCCTTTAATGTCATGTATGGTATAGATTTAATCACTTGCCGACCGTCGCACTACTATTTACTGCGGCAGTCAGCCCCATACAGGCAAAGTGATGTAGTACTGCGTCACTAGCCTGAGACCCTCTAGGGGGCGAGCGCACGCCGCCGGAGGCACGTTCCCACCCCAGCTCATTCCCTAACATGTCCGCGCGTGTGACCGGCGTACTCGATGTCCGCCGGTCACTCGCGATCTCCCGGTGGAGAGGGAGAAAGGCAGGTGGCTGATGTAAACAAAGCCGTCTGTCATTCTCCCTGATCTAACTGCAGAGATCATACGATCCTGCTATGTATGTCTCTGTGGTTACATCACTAGCCACACCCCTTTACAGTTAGAAGAACGCCCCTAGGGACACACTTAACCCCTGCATCACCAATAAAGTTAACCCCTTCCCTGCCAGTGTCATTTTTACAGTAACAGTGCATATGTATAGCACTGATTACTGTAGTAATGTCACTGGTACCCCCAAAAGTGTCAAAAATGTCAGTCCGATCTGTCCGCCGCAATGTCGCAGTCCCGCAAAAAAAAATCGCAGATCGCCGCCATTACGCGTTAAAAAAAAAAACACCAAAAATGACAGAAATCTTTCCCTTAGTTAGTAAACGCAATAACTTTTGCGCAAACCAATCAAAATATGCTTATTGCGATTTTTTTTACCAAACATATGTAGCAGAAAACAAATTGGCCTAAAATGTTAAAAAATTTTGATTTTTACATTTTTTTTTGGGGGGGGGGGGGAATTTCATATAAAAAAATGTGAAAATTATTGTTATTTTTTAAAAATTGTCACCCTTTTTTTGTTTAAAGCGCAAAAAGTAAAAATCGCACAGGTGATCAAATACCACCAAAAGAAAGCTCTGTTTGTGGGAAAAAAGGACATCATTCAGACTGCTGATGTTAGGCTGACCGGCCTATAGTTACCCGGGATATACAATATCTTGGCCCTTTTTTAAATATTGGTACCACATTGGCTTTTTTCCAATCAGCTGGCACCATACCCGTCTGTTTATATACGTAAAGAATTTCTTGGGGTTCTTTTTACTCTCTTCCGCTATATGTCTCTCGTGTTTTATTTTAGCCGCCTTGATTTCGTCTTTACTTTTCTTATTACACTGTTTGTAATGCTTGAATGCTGCCAATGACCCCTCAGTCTTGTATTTTTTGAAGGCCTTTTCTTTAGTATTAATATGCATTTTTAATGTTGGAGTTTAGCCACCCAGGGTTTAGTTTTGCTCTTTTAAATGTATTTCCCTTTGGAATGCACTGGCCAATCCCTTTGTTTAGTATGCTCTTGAAGCACTCCCATTTTTCCTCCGTGTTCTCTGTTTCCAGGGTTCTATCCCATTTGATATTTTCTAGCAGAGACAGCAGTTTTGGGAAATGGGCTCTTTGGAAATTCAGTGTCCGTTTATTACCCTTGTGTTTCCTATTTCTATGATTAATACTGAAACTAATTGACATATGGTCACTGTTTCCTAAGTTGCCCCGTATTTCTATATCCTTGAGCAGGTCTGTATTGTTGGTAATCAGTAGGTCAAGTACCGCATTGTTTCTTGTCGGTGCATTCACCATCTGACCCATAAAATTGTCCTGTAAAACATTTAGGAACTGCCGAGCCTTGGCTGAATACGCGGTTCCTTCTGCCCAGTCTATATCTGGATAATTAAAGTCCCCCATTATAATGACATTTCCCATCCTTGCTGCCAATCCTATCTGTAAAAGGAGGTCTGCTTCCCCCTCCGCCCTCTGGTTGGGGGGCCTATAGCATACGCCCAATATTACCTTCCCTATAGTGCCTTCCCTTTTAAGTTCTACCCATAGGGATTCTGCCTCGTCCATAGCTCCATTATTAATATCATCCCTCATATTAACCTGTACACTGTTCTTAATATACAGACATACCCCTCCCCCTTTTTACCTTCTCTATCTCTGCGATAAAGGGAATACCCCTGAATGGTCGCCATCCAATCATGAGAGCTGTCAAACCAAGTCTCTGTTATCCCCACAAAATCTAAGTCCTCCTCAAACATCAGCAGCTCCAGCTCTCCCATCTTGTTGTCCAGGCTTCTGGCATTGGTATACAAACCTCATAATTTTGACCGGTTACATATATCCTCGTTTGATATTGTTTTTAGGCTGCTCTTGTGGTTTTTCCCCATACTTACCTTGGGTTTAGGAGCTCTGAACACCCTACCACTAATATCCCCAATTGTGCCCTCTGAATCTTGCTTCCCGCTGGCTAATTCTACATCTGTACCCTCCCCCCCATCACCTAGTTTAAAAGCCCCTCTAACTTTATGGCCATCCTCTCACCCAGTACGGCTGCACCCTCCCCATTTAGGTGCAATACGTCCCTATCAAAGAGCCGGTTGTCGACTGAGAAGTCGGCCCAGTTCTCCAGGAACCCGAAACCCTCCTTACTACACCAGCTCCTCAGCCACTTGTTAACTTCCCTAATCTCCCGCTGACTCTCTGGTGTGGCTCGAGGTACAGGTAGTATTTCTGAAAATACTACCTTGGAGGTCCTACTCCTCAACTTAGCGCTTAAGTCCCTGAAATCGTTTAGGACTATCCATCCTCCTCTGCCTATGTCATTGGTACCCACATGTACCATGACAGCTGGGTCTTCCCCAGCCCCACCCAACAATCTGTCCACCCGATCCGCGATGTGCCGAACCTGAGCACCCGGTAAACAACAGACTGTTCGGCGCTCACGGTCTTTGTGACAGATTGCACTGTCTGTCCTTCTCATGATTGAGTCCCCTACCACCATCACCTGTCTTTCCTTTCCCTCTCTCCCAGCCTCACTGGAGGAGTTCTTCCCCTGGCAGCTAGGGGCGTCGCTCTGCTCCAGCAATGCTGGTCCCTGACTGGTTTCCCCAACATCGCGCAACGGGGCGTATTTATTGGGGTGCTCCAGCCCAGGATCGGCCTCCTTACCTTTTTCACTTCTACCCTTCCTAACTGTCACCCATCTACTCTGCTCTGATGCCTGCACCTCCGTCTCTCCACCCAACTCTGTGCAGGCCCCAGCCTGCACCTGTCGGGTACGATCCCAGCTCTCCTTCAGTATAGACATTCGTCTCATTGTTGCCAGCTGCTTCCCTAGATTCAGGACCTGAGCTTCTAGGGAAGCAATGTGCTTATAATTTTGTGCATTTGTATTCGCCCTCGATCGCATGATCAAGGAACGTATACATAACACAAAATGTACACCGAATCGCATCTCCACACCCGCCGGGCATTGTACCTTCTAATCTAATCTAATGGGGATTCAGTCATTTATTTCTAACATGTGTGGCTGTTTTCTAGCTTCCTAACTCTGCTTTCTCTCCCTCTGGTACTCCGCTACACTCACTGACACTCCCAGACACTCAGATACTCTCAGGTACTCCCAGACACTCACAGGTACTCACAGACCCTCACAGGTACTCACAGACCCTCACAGTCGCAGAAAACTGTCAGTCGCAGAACACAGTCAGTCGCAGTCAGTCGCAGAGCACAGTCAGTTGCAGAGCACAGTCAGTCGCAGAGCATGGTCAGTCGCAGAGCACAGTCAGTCGCAGACCACAGTCAGTCGTAGAACACAGTCAGTAGCAGAGCACAGTCAGTGGCAGAGCACAGTCAGTCGCAGAACACAGTCAGTCGCAGAGCACAGTCAGTCGCAGAGCACAGTCAGTCTCAGAACACAGTCAATCGCAGAACACAGTCAGTTGCAGAACACAGTCAGTCACAGTCAGTCGCAGAGCACAGTCAGTCGCAGAACACAGTCAGTTGCAGAACACAGTCAGTCGCAGAGCACAGTCAGTCACAGTCAGTCACAGAGCACGGTCTGTTGCAGAGTACAGTCAGTCGTAGAGCACAGTCAGTCACAGGTCATAGTCAGTCGCAGGTCACAGTTATTCGCAGGTCACAGTCACAGGTCACAGTCAGTCACCTACAACCCTAGCTATTCCCCTCTGGTCCCCCCCACCAGCTGTCGAACAGCTGATCGGTCACCTACTCACGTCCCTGCTGCTGTTTCGGGTCACCAGCTCACTCACAGTTCTTCAGCCCTCCTGACTGTCCACCACCGCTGCCGCCGCCGTTCGGTACTTTACTACCGATGGTCAATCACTGACTTATGCTGGATTCAATTAAAAGAGCTGTAAAGGCAGAAGGTTTTTTTTATCTTAATGCATTCTTTGCATTAAGAAAAAAGCTGTCTGTTTGTAGCAGCCTTCCCACCACCCCTAATACTTACCCGAGCCCTATCTCTGTCCAGCGATGTCCACGAATCCCTCGGCCGTCATGGACTCTCCCTCCTAAATGGCCGAGACACAGTCAAAGTAAGTTAGCCAATCAGGAGAGAGGGGGGAGGGGTCGAATGGCAGCTTCATATCTGAATGGACACATGGATCTGCAGCTCGGCTTGGGTGCCCCCATAGTAAGCTGCTTGCTGTGGGGGCACTCGACAGGAGAGAGTGGCCATAAGCCCCAAAGAGGGATCCAAGAAGGGGAGGATCCAGGCTGCTCTGTGCAAAACCATTACACAGGGCAGGTAGGTATGACATGTTTATTATTTTAAGCTATTCAATGTATGTAAAGGTTGGCAATCTAAAAAAAAGAAAACAATCCTATATATATATATATATATATATATATATATATATATATATATATATATATATATATACATACATAAACACACATACATACACCCAAAGATCCTTGGAAAACACAAAATATATCTAAAATACCTTACATGCTGATTGCATTTACTTGGCAAAATGAAATCATTTAAAAGGTGTATGATGTTATAAATGAGCATCATACAGATCTAGAGCAGAACATGTGATATAAAAGTTTTGTTGATAGGAAGCATATGATTGGAATTGCAACATTTTTAGCTATTTACAGTACTTTATATGACATGTGGTTTGTATATCTGTCTCACTTCATGACAGCTTTCACTTTGCTCCCCCAAGGGCTGCATTAAGAGAATGATGGCTGAAACTGTGGAATTTTTGTGATACAGCTATAACATTATTTTGACTGATCCTCAATTGACGTGGTAAATATTGACTTTAAAGCAGAGTTCCACCCATTATTTCATGTTCCTTGCCAAACAATACCCACCCGCAGAACCCACAGTCTGTAATGGCAAAAATTTTATTTTTGTTTTTATTTCTAAATACCTTATTTTTCTTGGTCCGCCTAGGCAATTTCGTCATTAGGCAATTCCCTAGGACTCTTGGGATATCGGCGTCCTCCATCCCAAAAGTCCTAGGGATGCCTAAAAATGTAATCTTGCGGTATTTTGGAGACAGGAAGTTCTGTGTTAATTGGCAGGTTATCACAACAACAGGGCAGGAAATTACACCAATGCTGCCATTGTTTTGGCAACTTGTAACACAGTGCGCTACATCATTACTGCATAGGCACGAGCCAGCTGTACAGAATCCCGGAAGCACATAGCAAAGGGTTCAGATGCTCACATCATCAATGGTCGCTGCCTGTGAATAATGACAAATTTATAAATAATAAGAAGGATTACGCTTACAAGTGTAACCTAATTACAGTATATTGTACAACTAACAAGAATCACAGGGGTGCTTTTTGGAAAAAAATGCCAAGGAGCCTGGAGCTCTGCTTTTAACTCACAAGTAGTGATGGGCTTAACCTTCGAGTCGAACGCAAGTTCAACTAGAACATCGAGTATTCGTGTGTTCGCTGAACATATGAACAAATGGGGCACTCGGCGGGAAGTTTGCCTGCCGATGAGCGCCCCATAATGCACTGCGAGATTGCAGTGCATTAAGTACTTGTGAGAGTCAGGGTGCCTTTAGCCAATCATGGCTCAGGGGCTAAGTCCACGCCCCACACTAAATAAGGCTGCTTACACGGCAGCCGTGTGTAGTGTGTTAGGAGTGGAGACTAGGCAGGGTAGTTGGTGGATTGGGCTTTGATGTTTAACCTCCTAGGCGGTAATCCCGAGCGTGACTCGGGGTTGGTTTTTCATATCAGGAGCGGTAACCCCGAGTCAAGCTCGGGGTGGATTGCAGAGAGCGCAGTGGTGTTCTCTTACCTTATCCTGGCGATCCAGCGATGATCTCTTATTGCTGAGATCGCCAGCCGAGAGTCCCGCCGCTCCTCCGTCCCTCCGTCGGTCTGATCACTTCCTAGTTCCGTTCCCTGCAGCAGCAATGCTGCATGGGAGTGGAACTAGGGAGGGAAATTCAAAAAAAAAAAAAAAGTTGCACAAAACACAAAACACATTTTGTATTATATATATATATATATATATATATATATATGCATATATATATATATATATATATATATATATATATATATCGGTATATATATATATATATATATATATATATATATATATATATATCGGTATATATATATATATATATATATATATATATATATATATATATCGGTATATATATATATATATATATATATGTGTATATATATATATATATATCGGTATATATATATATATATATATATATATATATATATATGCATATATATATATATATATATATATATATATATATGTGTATATATATATATATATATATATATATATGCACACACACACACATATATATATATATAAAATTATATTATTGATTCAATTATAATTCATGCGTTATATATTTTATATATATATATATATATATATATATATACATATACACACACATATATCTATAATATATAATGCATGAATTATAATCTAATCAATAATATAATTTTATTATATATATTATATATTAAATAATAAAATAATATTATTGATTCGATTATAATTCACGTGTTTGAGTTTCAAATTTATCACATCTGGGATGTCTACTAGACTCTTGTTTTGGTCAGGTTTAAGTCAGTAATTACTAAGAATTGTAGGCCTATAATACATAACGCCAAATTTCCATGAAAACAATTGTACCGCTTTTGGTATGTAATTCCTGACATAATCATACCGCCAGGGAGGTTAATGCAGTCAGTATAATATAGTGCTGTGCTGATTTATCTTGTGTAACTGAGGGGGGGGGGGGATATACTAAAACTGGTGCACCCAGGATCAGGTGCAGCTGTGCAAGGTAACCAGCCTCTAACTTCAGCTTGTCCAATTAGGCTTCGACAATAAAACCTAGAACCTGATTGGTTACTATGCACAGCTGCACCAGATTCTTTGTGCACCAGTTTTAGTAAATCTCCCCTATAGTGTACTGCAGTCAGTGTAGTGTGTAATACTGTGTTGATTCTTATGTAACACAGTGTAATGGGGCCACTGTGTCACCCCGCTGATCCCATATTTTTTCATTGATTTCTTTTTTTGCAGCATCAGGTTCTGTACTCCTCCTTCTGTTTCGCAGGTGCTATTGCGTTTTGCAGCGTTTTTTTGTTTTTCTTTCTTTCGTGACACAGCAGCACTAATAATATTTAGGGCATAATTGCTGTCCCTCCTTCTACATAGCAGGTTCTATTCCTTCTGCACCAGCAATGCGTGTTTTTTTTGTGACACAGCAGCACTGACTAATTGCTGTCCCCCTTTTGCATTGCAGGTGCTATTCCTTCTGCGTCAGCAGTGGGTTTTTTTATTTTGATTTTTTTTCATGGCACAGCAGCACTAATAATATTTAGGGCATAACTGCTTTCCCCACTTCTGCATCGCAGGTGCTATTCCTTCTGTGTCAGCAGTGGGTTTTTTTATTTTTACATTTTTTCGTGGTACAGCAGCACTAATAATATTTAGGGCATAATTGCTGTCCGTCCTTTTGCATCGCAGATGCTATTCCTTCTGCGTCAGCAGTGGGTTTTTTATTTTGAATTTTTTTCGTGGCACAGCAGCACTAATAATATTTAGGGCATAATTGCTGTCCCACCCTCTGCATTGCAGGTGCTATTTCTTCTGCATCAGCAGGGGGTTTTTTTGTGGCACAGCAGCAAACATTTTATTTAGGGCATAGTTGCTGTCCCCCCTTTTGTTTCATAGGTGCTATTACTTCTGCATCAGCAGGGGTTTTCTTTTTTGGCTTTATTACGTTTTTCTATATTAAAAAAATATATTAAAACAGTTTATAGTGCACCAAGTACAAAAGTATTGCAACCAAGCACCATATTCCCTCCCCACACTCTATAATAAAAAATTATAAAAAAAACCCCCAAAAAATCCCCATCATGTCTGAAAGCCCAAGAATGAGAGGCAGATGCTCACAGGCCACTAAAAGAGGGTAAGCAGCCTCTGTGTCCACAGTGAAAAGTGGTAGTTGTGGACATGGTGCATCCTCTGCAGGCAGGGCACACTTGTCCTTTTTTTCCTGATGCTGGCCGTGTTATTGAGCCACAACATGCAGAAGAGTTTATGGAGTGGATAACTAAGCCATCCTCATCCTCCTCATTCTCTGTCACCCAGGCTCATACTAGTTTGTCTTCAACCGCAGCAGCCAAAGCAGGCTATTTCACAGACTCCTTGTCCACAGCTACTCCTTCCATAGCCTCACCATCATGCACGGAGTCAACTAAATTATTCGATCATAGTGTCAGTTACATGATGCTGGAGGATGCGCAGCACACTGAATGCTCAGATGTTAGTTCCCAGAGTGAGGAAGGGAATAATGTGAGCCTAGAGAGAGGGGGGCGACAATGACGGACAAGAAACTAGCAGTCATGTCCAAAAGCTGCAGCATACTGCCAGCTTTGCTCCAGTGATGAGGAGGAAGGGGATGATGAGGTCACTGACTGTACTTGGGTGCCTGAGAGAATAGAGGAAGAAAGTGAGGAGGAGGAGAAGGTTGAACAACTCCAATGAGCCAGGATGTCCTCCAGGGGCTGGCTTAAGGGCAGCCACTCTATTGCATCACACCACAGGGCTCCACAGGTGCAGGGCGCTGCTAACTCCCCGCTGACTTCCAAAAGTTCATTGGTCTGGGCTTTTTTCAACACATGTGCAGCAGACTGCAGCATTTCTGTTTGCAGTCTCTGTCTGAAGCGGATCAAGCGTGATCAGAACAACAGCCGCTTGGGCACCACATGCTTGACAAGACATATGACGACCTGCCATGCAGTTCATTGGCACCAGCACCTGAAAGACCCACGTCATAATAAAATGCAGACTTCTCCTTGCTCCTCATCTGGGATCTCTACCCCTACTATACCTAAAGTCTTCTCAAAAACCTGCACTAAGAGGGATGATGGTATAGTTATGGGTGCCACAGTTACATGCACCCAATCTGCTAGCAGTACACCACCTGTTGATTTGACCAGCAGGCAAATTTTGCTAAACCCAGTTGCTGAACAGTAAAAAAAACAATACTGTCCCAGCCATCCACATGCTCAGCGTCTAAATGGTAGCCTGAGCAAATTGCTAGCACTACAACTGCCTTTTCATCTGGTAGACCCTGCCCCTTTCGTGAATTTGGGGAATGTTCTGTACCACAGTGGTAGGTTCCAAAATAAATGTATTTTAATGTAAGGCCAATACAGCTCTCTACCATCATGTGGAAGGCAATGTTTTGGCCTCGTTGGACAGAGTGGTCAGCAGGAAGATTCACATTACTGCTGACTCATGGTCCAGCAGGCATGGTCAAGGAGAATACATTTCCTTCATGGCACACTGGGTAAGTCTGCTGGCAGCTGGGAAGGATGCAGGTCATGGTTCAGTGCTGGAGCTTGTTCCGTCACCATTCCCTTTCAAAAATCTGGTGGCGATTCTGTACCTGTGTGAGTATACAGGCTCAGGGGAGCTTGGCTTCTTTTGGCTGCTGATAAAGGATGCATGGACTGTCCTGTCACAATTTGAGGAGGTCACAAGGATGGTGAGCCATGACAATGCATGCATCAGGGACAATGTCCCTCTAGTCTTCCTGCTGGAGCATACATTTATGGAATCATGGACAGGGCATTTGAGGCAGAACAGCGGGAGGAAGAGGAGGACTTCCTTTTCTCATAAGGCCCCCTTTATGCAGATAAAATTCCTGGGGGGCCACAAAACACACAGGAGGAAGAGGAGGAGGAGGAAGATTGTGGCAACATGGATGTAGAGGATAACATAAAACTGTCTTCAAGGGATGGTTTTTATTCCCCAGAAACCCCAGGAGTTGTGCATGGCTGGGGAGAGGTTGCTCCTGGCAATGTCATCCTTAGTGACCCAGAGGACTCAGAATCTCATGCCTTCTCAAACTTACACTGCATGGGCTCCCTGATGCTGCAAAGTCTGCAAAAGGACCCGAGGATTCATGGTATCAAGGAGAGGGATTATTACTGGTTTGCCACCCTTCTTGATCCACGTTACAATGGTAAAGTTGCAGAGCTCATCCTGCCTTCACAGAGGGAGCAGAGGGTGACACATCTTGAGGACGCCTTGAAGAAAAATTTGTGTAACACCTTTCCAGGCACTGGGAGTTTACCATTTCCTGGACAACTTGTTTCTGAGGCTTCACCAAGTCAAAGGTGGAACGTTGGAGAAGGCAGCTGGCTGACCGGTGCCTTTAAACAATTCTTTAGTCCTCAGCTCCAAGGGCTGTTAGGTTTAGGCAACCATCGGCAGTTTCTGCAGCATATGGTGCAGGATTATCTAGGGGCAAGAGCAGACTTGGAGACCTTTCCAACTGAGCATCCACTGGGTTATTGGGTCTTGAGGATGGACCACTGGCCAGAACTTGCTCAATATGCAATCGAGCTACTGGCCTGTCCTGCTTCCAGTGTGCTTTCCAAATGGACCTTCAGTGCTGATGGAGGCTTTGTGACAGATAAAAGAGTGTGTCTGTCCACAGACTACCTTGACCGGCTGACATTTATCAAAATGAATCAGTCCTGGATTAACAGCAGCTATAAAGCCCCTGATGCTGATGTAACTGATTGAATTTGCTAGGGATCTGGGATCACTTGAAGACTGTCTATGCTGCCTATCCTATTCCTGAATCTTGATTATGCTAGCTTCCAACAATGTTTCTGGTTTACAGCACCACCAACACCCAAGGCCCAATTTTTCTGCACCTGTGTTACAGGTGCACGTCATTTCATTTTTTGTTTCTAATTTTTAACAGCAGGGCCCGTTCCTGTACCCAGCAAGAGTAACTGTGAGAGGTTACAAGGTTCAGGCACCACCAACACCCAAGGCCCAAATTTTCTGCACCTATATGACAAGTACATGTAATTTCAATTTTTGGTTCTAATTTTTAACAAAAATTTAAAAAATGCTGCGCCCAGCAAGAGTAACTGTGAGGGTTTCCAGTGTTCAGGCACCACTAGGGATGGGTGAACGGTTTGGGCTAAGCATAAGTTTGGCCTTAACATCGCTCATTCAGGTACTCGCCTAACACCTGAACTTTCTTGGAACTTAGCAGGATGTTCACCCGCCAAGAGCACAGTCAAAATGTCACGTACTGGGGTCAGGCTCGAAGACCAGTTGCTATAGCAGTTGAAGCTAAGTACTAACCGGTGGTCACAAGAGCTGATGGTGGAGATGGATTTTGCTGCGTGATAACACCAGGTCGCAGTTCTCAGAATTGCCCCACCAGGAGGTGATCAAGCCAGGGTTCAGTAGCAGATATAGCAGGTAGGGATCAAGCAGAAGCATAGTCGAGGAACAAGCCAAAGGTTGGTAACGAACGGTAGCGAAGATACAGACGGCATCAGGAGAGGCAAGCAAGATATTGGCTGGTGAAGGCACAATCTTCTGGCAACCAGGAAGTGCAGAGACATGGCTTAAATCAGGAAGTTCATGGGAGGAGCAAAGGGTTCAGGGTTCAAGGTCCAAGGCAAGTAATATTCACTGCAGGATCATTCAAGGATTTGTCCAGGGATCTGTCCAGGATTCCAGGTGGCTCTGCAAGCACAGGCATTGCCAGACACAGCAGAGGGCCAAGGTTCAAGTCCAGGTCCTAACACAATAGGTTGTTAAGGGTTCCCTGCCGAGAGCTGAATTAAAAAAAAAATTGTAAAAAGAAAATGTAACTTAAAAATAATTGGTATAAAAACAGCTTGGGGAACCCTTTGGGTCTTGCATGGCTTTTAAAGGGAACCCCATGACAGAATTAGGAAAAAAAAATGGCGTGGGGTCCCCTCCAAAATCTATACCAGGCCCTTTGGGTCTGGTATAGATTTTAAGGGGAAATCCACGCCAGCATTTTTTATAAAAAAGGCGTGGGGTCCCCCCTAAAATCCATACCAGACCCTTATACAAACATGCAGCATGGCAAGCCAGGAAAGAGGGGGGAAGTGAGCGCCCCCCCACTCCTGAACTATACCAGGCCACTTTCCCTCAACATGGGAAGGATGCTTTGGGTTGCCCCCATGTTGATGGGGACAAGGGCCTCATCCCGACAACCCTGGGCTGTGGTTGTAGGGGTCTGTGGGTGGGGGGCTTATCAGAATCTGGAAGCCCCCTTTAACAAGGGGGCCCCCAGATCCCCGCCCCCCCAGTTCAATTCTTATATCGTACCCCTACCCATTCATTCAAAAAATAAACACATAAGACAGTTTTTGACAAGTCCTTTATTCAAAAATAAAAATAATAGTGTCCCCCCATGTTAATCCATTGTCAATCACACCGCACCTAGTGAACCAAAAAAAGGAAAAAAAAAAAAGCTTCGCTCTCGGTGGACGCTTCCCGTGGACTGTCTATTTGCGTTTTGACAGTTCCTAAAGGGGATGGGGGGGCCACACTGGTGACTTCACTCGACAGCCTCGCCCCTTGCGACATCACCGACCGGTCCGTGACATCATGAGGGGTGGGGCCACCCATTGACATCAATGGCCCCGCCCATTCCCTATATAAGAACTGTCAAACCACGAATAGGCAGTCCGCGGGAAGCATTCGCAGAGAGCGGTCTTTTTTTTTCTTTTTTGGTCCGCGCTTGCAACGGGTGGCATGGTTAACATTGGATACCCATTCACAAAGGGGGGGCCAAGATCTGGGGGCCGCTTTTTAAAGGGGGCTTCCAGATTCTGATAAGCTCCTCGCCTGCAGACCCCACAACCCAGGGATGTCGGGAAGAGGCCCTTGCCCCCCGCCCCATGTTGAGGGCATGTGGCCTGGTATGGTTCAGGAAGGGGGGTGCTCACTTGTCTTCTCCCCTTTCCTGCCCTGCCAGACTGCATGCTTGGATAAGGCTCCGGTATGGATTTTGGGGGGGACCCTACAACGTTTTTTTTTTTTAATTTTGGCGTGGGGTTCCCCTTAAAATCTATACCAGATCCGAAGGGCCTGGTATAGACTAGGGGGACCCTATGCAGTTTTTTTTTCATTTTTGTTATCTGTATTGCCAGGAGACGACAATACATTTTTTTCCTTTCGAAATGTCAGTATTGCTGCAGAAAGATCTATATGTCGTACAAATGCGCCACTTTGCAGGCACATTAGGAGACCCCCCCAGGCACGATATTTAAATGAATTTTTCATTTTTATTGTTTCCCTTTAAGCATCCTTAAAATCACTGCTACATTTTTTTTGCATTGATGCATATCCCCCAGGGCAGTAACCGGGTCCCCATACACTTTTTATGGCCATAACTTGCTTATAAGCCTTTAAAAATGAGGACTTTTGATTTTCATGTCCCATAGACTTTAATCGAGTTTTAATGTTTGCTAGAACTTTTCCCCTGTTTGAGATGTTCTGAGAAGAGATGTGAATCAAACAGGGGGGTATTCGGCCCATCACTACTCACAAGCCAATACATTGTGAAAGTCCCATTATCGCTTACTTGGCTATTAAAGTACCAGGCACATTCATCTCAGGGGGCAGTTGCTATCTTTGGATATGCAAATTGATAGGCACCAGTTTCTTTAATTAAGATTTTTGTAGATTGTATTGTGCTAGTGCAGGGGTCTCCAAACTTTTTAAACAAAGAGTCAGTTTACTGTCTTTTGGACTATAGGGAGGTTGGACTGTGGCCAGTGGGAGTAGAAAATACTACTGTGTCAGTGGGAGTACACAATGCCTCAGGCTTGACAGTGAGAATAAAAAAAAAATGACAAAGCGTCCATGGTCAGTATGAGGAGAAATAGGAACCCATTATTGGTATTAGTTGGAGTAATATTGCCTATTGTTGGTACAAGTCAAAGGAATCATGCCCCATCATTGGTATCAGTGGGAGGAATTATGCCCCATCCTTGGTTTTAATGTGAGTAGTAGTGCCTTACAGGCCAGGTATTGACAAACAAAGGGCCACATCTGGTCTGCGGGCCACAGTTTGGAAACCATTGCTCTAGTGTATGGAGAAAAAAGAGAGAGAGTGGAGGGAGCACAAAAAATCTGCAGATTCAACTCACAACTCAGTTTGTGGTTGTCTGCATGTCTTTCTAGCCTTCTGAGTCTCCCTCTCACAGGGCTATACTGGTTGGACTCTTAACCACTTCAATACAGGGCACTTCCCTCCCTTCCTGCCCAGGCCAATTTTCCCCTTTTAGCGCTGTTGCATTTTGAATGACAATTGCGCAGTCATGCAACACTATACCTACACCAAATTTATGTCATTTTCCCCCCACAAATAGAGCTTTCTTTTGGTGGTATTTGATCACCTCTGGGTTTTTTCCTTTTTGCTAAACAAATAAAAAAAGTCCGAAAAGTTTGAAAAAAAAAAAGTTTTTTTGTTTATGTTATACAATTTTGTAAATAAATAAGTTTTTTCCTGCACTGATGAGCACTGATGAGACTGCACTGACAGGAACTGATGAGGAGGCACTGATGGGGTGGCACTGATGGGGTGGCACTGATAGGCGGCACTGATATAGGGCACTGATAGGCACTGATATGTGGCACTGATAGGTAGCACAGATATGTAGCATTGGTGGGCACTGATAGGTGGCACTGCTGGGCACTGATAGGCGGCATTGATGGACACTGATAGGTGGCACTGATGGGCACTGATAGGTGGCACTGATGGGCACTAATGGGCACTGATAGGCAGCACTGGTGGGCACTGATGGGCACTGATGGGCGGCACTGATCGGCACTGACGGGCGGCACTGATGGGCACTAATGGGCACTGATAGGCGGCACTGGTGGGCAATAATGGGCACTGGTGGGCGACACTAAAGGATGGCAATGATGGGCACTTGTGGGCAGCAATGATAGGGAGGGCACTGGCGGGCAGCACTGATGGGGAGGGCAATGGGGGGCTCTGATTGCCATCCCTGGCGGCCATAGTGGGCATCCCTGGGGTCATAGTGGGCATCCCTGGTGGTTCTAGTGGCATCCCCCCCCGAGGGTCTGCACTGGTAATCAATGATCTGATTACCAGTGCCGACCCCCCCCCCCCCTGTCAGGGGAGCCGCCGAACTAAGGAAAGCCGATCAACGGCTGTTCCTGTTTACGATGTGACCAGCCGTGATTGGACACGGCTGATCACATGGTAAAGAGCTACGTCAGTAGTCTCTTTACCGAGATCGGAGATGCAGGGTGTCAGGCTGACACCTCGCATCACCGATCACCGCTCTGCGCGCCCCCGGGGGGCGCCCAGAGCTGTATTATCCTGCCGCCGTCATATGACGTCCGGTCAGGATAATACAACCACATTCCCGCCGTCAATTGCCTATAGGGCGGGCGGGAAGTGGTTAAAGAGTAACTCCACTTTTGTTGAGAAAAGTAAACATTACCCTCTGAGTGATTTATGTACATTGAAAGGAATTTTTACAAACTTTGCTGCTGATTCCTACCTTTTGTTCAGAGTGAATATGTATGGGAGTAATTTTATAATTGTCAATCAGCTGCTGTACCTGCAGGGCTCTAATTAGGAAAGTGGCAGGATCAAACCAAGATTTTATATAATGCATACACTGTTGACATGTCCCTAAAATATGGTGCATGTACATGGTACCACTGGGGTCATTGTCTCCCTCTCACTAATATCTAAACCCAATTATTCCTTATACATAGAGTAGTATACCATACACCTTTATTCCTATATATTAACTGGGAAAAAGCTTCATGCTCAGGTTGACAGTTTGACTTGAATTTTAGCTGTTGGAGGTTCACAAAACATAAAAAGCCAAATTTGACCTGTTTGCCCTCAGTGATTCATTAGTGGTGGTATCTCTACTGCCACTAAATGAATGACTTCCTGGCCCACCTATCGGTTTGTTTCCTATAGTGAACAAGCTGGTGGGTATTCCAGGTGACTTTAGCAGCATCATTGCTCGCTTTATTGACATTAAGCTGCTGACTGATGAGCTGCAATGTACTGGGATATTCCAGCAGAACAGGATCATCGTGTGCAGATCATCATTTTTTGTGTTGGCGGATAGGCAGGTTATTGTTCGTCATGAAAGAAAATGGACCTACATAACTAGACAATTTGATTTATTATGGATTTACATACTTTGACGATTTGGGGGGGGGGGGGGGGGGGGTTAATAAGGAACTTTGTCAGGGTGCCGGTGTATTTATTTAAGTTTTTTTATTTTTAGTGAATGAATGATTAAAGGAGGCTTCCATTTTCCATCAATTTTCACACATCCACCCAGTATTTGAGCGAGTCATCCCCACCAGAAGAAGACAGTGATTATTACTACATCAACTGCTGCTTGGTACATTCAGCTGAGATTCAAACCGTGTATGACCGGCCTAACTCCACCATTCATTCACAGAACATATTGCCTTGTCGGAGAATAGTACTCCTCACACTAGCAGCAGCTGCTGTTAACCCATACAGCACTCCAAGATAGACACTTAGGGCAATATTTGGCAGCAATAAAGGTGCTATAAAGAAAATAGTTTTACAACAAGCAGCAGCCTACAGGACATGGAATACATACTATTACATGAAATTGAAATGTATGGTGCTATATCCCAACAAAAATAAATAAATATTAAACTTCAGTTTAAAGGCATCTCCCAGGCAAGGAAATGTGTAATAATAAATGTTGCTCTTAGGCCCTGTTCACACCTGAGCAAATGCTCATCTCGTAAAATGCTCATCTCTGTCTTAAAACACCCAACAAGCAAAATCACATTCATTTCATGGGGGCCCTGTTCACATACGGGCATTTTTTCGCCTGAAGAAAAACGCCTGAAGCTCAAAAAAGTACATGAGCTCCTTTTTTGGCAGATTACAAGCGTTTTTGTTACCCTATATACCAGAGTATAAGCCGACTTTTCAGCATGTTTTTTTATGCTGAAAAAGCCCCCCTTGGCTTATACTCGAGTCGTGGTCTCACCTACCTTTTCCCCGGTCAGTGCGCATGCGCCGCCGCTCTGAAAGGCCGTACACGTTCAGCTATTCCTGAGCAGACGGCGCATGCGCAGTGACGTGTTGGCGCCGGGTGGTACCATTGTTAAATGTAAGGCGGAAAGATAGGTGAGACTCCTCTGCAGCCCCTGCATCTCCTCAGTAGGGATGATCGAACTTTTGAAAAGTTCTGTTCGACCACAACACCCGAATTTCCTGAAAGTTCGGTTCGGATTTCAGAACCCCATTGAAATCAATGGGACCCGAACTTCTGGAATCAAAAAACACCATTTTGAAGCCCTAAAACCAAATAAGTGCCTAGGGTTCTGGGTCATGCCCCAGGGACTATTAATCACACAAAAAAAAGTTCTTAAAAATTGTCATTTTTGATAGAGAGCCAATTATTGAAAAAATTATTGAAAAAAAAAAGAAAAAAGAGATTTCTTTGGATTTAGTGTCTGGGGGGTCTAAAAAGTGTACCTGTGAAGTTTCAGCTCTGTAGCATGTCCAGAACCAGAAAAAAAAAAAGATTGTTTGTATTAGAATTAATATAGAACAGGGATATGGCTCCGCTATTTTCACACCTTGCCGGTTTTGTAGCAAGCGTTTTTTTGGGCATTTTTTGGGGGTCTTTGGAGGCAGGCATAACATCAGAACTTCTGTGTATGGGTATATATACATACACACATGTATGTATATATACCCATACACATACTGTATATAGGTGTGAAAGTAACAGAACACCTATATGTGTGTATGTGTATAAATACATATAAGTGTGTGTGTATATATACCCCTATACAGAAGTTCAGATGTTTTGCCTGCCTCCAAAGACCCAAAAAAATGCCCAAAAAAACGCCAGCTACAAAAACGCCCATGTGTGTTTTTGCAGCAGGTGTTTTTTTGGGCATTTTTTGGGGTCTTTGGAGGCAGGCAAAACATCTGAACTTCTGTATAGGGGTATATATACACACACTTATATGTATTTATACACATACACACATATAGGTGTGATAGGAGCGGAGACATATGCCTGTTAATTATTTCATTAGCGCAAGCATAGTGTTCTGCTACTTTCACACCTATATATGTGTATGTGTATACTGTATATACATACATGTGTGTGTGTATATATATACCCATACACAGAAGTTCTGATGTTATGCCTGCCTCCAAAGACGCCCAAAAAATGCCCAAAAAAACGCCAGCTACAAAAACGCCCAGGTGTGTTTTTGCAGCAGGCGTTTTTTTTGTGCATTTTTTGGGGTCTTTGGAGGCAGGCAAAACATCTGAACTTCTGTATAGGGGTATATATACACACACACTTATATGTATTTATACACATACACACATATAGGTGTGATAGGAGCGAAGACATATGCCTGTTAATTATTTCATTAGCGCAAGCATAGTGTTCTGCTACTTGCACACCTATATATGTGTATGTGTATATACAGACATGTGTGTGTGTATATATACCCATACACAGAAGTTCAGATGTCATGCCTGACTCCAAACATGTCCTCAAAAAAGCCCTATAAACGCCTGCAGCAAAAAGCAGGGTGACAGGTGAGAAGCCATATCGCTGTTCTATAAGTGACCTAAGAGAAACGATCTTTTCTCTATAGCGGTCACCCTGACATGGAAGGGTTTTGTCACCCTGCCATAGCAGTCAGAGTCAGTTAACCCTACACTACACTACGGTCCCCTTACACTTAACACTTTCCCTAGAGAAACTAGATTATTAAAGCTAACTATAGTGGAAAATAGCACCCTAACTACTCTAGATATCCCTTTCCTCACAATAATAATTGCTAAATGACACTTTGAAGCAGAAGTAACAGAACTGCTTCCACTCTCTTCCACGTCCCTGTATTACAATGCTAGGAATTTGGCGGGGCTACCTTATATACTGGGGGGCGTATTCACTAATGATTGGCCTCTGGACCCCCTAGTCACTCCAATCACATTCCTAGCATTCTCCTGCCCCCTCAATTGGCTTTTACTGATGGTTCTGGTCCAATCACGGGCTTTTAAAGCCCATTTCCTGTCCCATTGCATTTTGTTCGGTTTTGGTTGCCGAATTCCGAACTTTTTCAGCAAAAAGTTCGGAATTCGGCCGAACCTCGAACAGTCAATGTTCGGGTCGAACCGATGGTCGACCCGAACCGTTTGATCATCCCTACTCCTCAGGAAATGCAGTACTGTGGGCATGGTACAGGAGATTCTCCTGTACCATGCCCGCAGCACTGCATCTCCTGTACCATGCCTGTACCATGTGCCATGCCTGTACCATCTGTGCCATATCTGTGCCATCCCTGTACTATCTGTGCCATGCCTGTACCATCTCCTGTGCCATGCCTGTACCATCTTCTGTACCATGCCTGAACCATCTCCTATACCATGCCTGTACCATCTCCTGTACCATGCCTGAACCATCTCCTATACCATGCCTGTACCATCTCCTGTACCATGCACACAGCCCTGCATCTCCTGTACCATGTCTGCAGCCCCTGCACCATGCCTGCAGCCCCTGTTTTGGGTCTTGTGGTCCAGTTGGGTCCAGTAGCTGCTGCATTTTCCACCGTAGGCTTATACTCGAGTCAATACGTTTTCCCAGTTTTTTGTGGTAAAATTAGGTGCCTATGCTTATATTCGGGTCCGCTTATACTCGAGTATGTACAGTAGATGTCAATGCCTGCCTCCAAACAGCTGCAAAAAATGCCTGAAATACCTGAAAAATGCCCAAAAAACGCCTGAAAACGATATGCTCAGGTGTGAATGGAGCCTTAAAGCATTAATAAAAAGCCATGCTCCATTCTGAATGGCATATTTAAAAAAAATAGTTGGCATTGATACATTTCCACTATGGCAGTGCTCTTTTTAACTAAAAGCTTGCAAACTGACCTTGAAAAGAGTCAAGAACAAACATGCAAAATCTTGGTTCCATAGACCTTAATATGGATCAGTAACTCTGTATATGGTTCCTGAATTTCAGGCTGGGTTTGTGAATCCTCTTGCTCACTGAACCTAGGCCAGTTCACTCATTACTAGCCAGGATCTTATGTGGAGATAACCCAAACGGCATAGATATTATTATAGAGTTATGTATTTCCTAAACAAGAGCTATCTAATGGATCTCCATTGTATCTCTGTTGTCTGCATATTACTTAATTTAATACTTCAAAGTGGCGTAGAATTTGAATTAATAAAAGCTTTATTATTACATTTCTTTAAAATGAATGTTCCCTAACCGTTTAATATTTCAGGAGTGGGTCAATAGTGTTAATAATTACCTAGAGATGGAGAAAATTATTCACCTACACAGGGGTGCACTGCATAAATTTTACATGATTTGGTCCGGATAGCTAAATAGCTATATACACAGGTTGTATACTGGCCATACAATACCATGGCTTCTAATCTTACAACTGATATAAAATTATAAAAATCTTGTTTTTCTTGATGGCGTAGGAACTTTTTAAAGATAAGGGCTTACCTAAACTTGCGGAAAGGAGACTGGTACTTATCCATAATTCCAATTTTGGGAAATTTTTCTTGTTATAACTGTAAACTTGAATTAGGTCTACTGTACATTGCTAACAAAAACTGTCAAACATGACTGCAGTAATGAAGTTTGAGAATATTAGGGACTGGGTGAGACAAGGGAAAGTTGGGTAAGGAAATATGTTTGTATATTGTTATGTTATTATAGCTTCCTAAAAATGCATGAATAAATATCATTTAAAAAATCATAACACATGTACCTATGGTGGTATACTCCTGTATGGGCACTATATGGAAAGCATTAGCAGCTAAAAGAGACATTTGTAAATACGCCTATTGTAAGGACAGCAAGCCTACAGGCTCCAATGATCACTTTGAAGCAAGCAGTATCTTGATCATATGTTGTATGTATCAGAGGGTGTGTTCAGATGGTAACAAAGGTAATCTGCACCAAAAACTAAGGATGACAGGAATGAGAAGCTGTAGAAGCTAAAAAATGGTACTAAAAGTAAATAAAGTTACACAAAATTGATTTCTGGAATGTGAAATGCAGCACCTACTAGGAGCGTAGAGAGTTTTTGTAAAACTTTGTTGAATAACAACATATAGCACTAGATTAAATGATGAAAAAAAATTTATTTAGTTTATTTAGTGAAGGGAATGGCCCCATGGGTAGCAATATGGTATTCATATATTCTTTTGGGCAATTAATCGAAAATGTGCTTAAAGGTTTCTGTGATATAATATTTAAAACATGTATCAGTTCTTAAATATCTCATTATTTATGCATTTAAGCACATGCAATAGTTAATTTTCTAACCGCACCACACACATGTTTAACTGGGAACATAATGTATCAGGTAAAGTGGTAGCTGTGCCTAGTTAATTTCCCTTTTTTAAGGATCAGTGTATAATTCCATATCAAAACTGCTGACAGGGCCTTGTTGCCAAAGGGAACGGCCTTTAAAGGTATCCAATAAAACGTACCAGACATTCAAATCCTTCTTAAATTCTGAATTCAGGGTAATAAAGTGACGAGGTGAAGCAACCCGGGCAGTGGCAGCAGACAAGCAGTGGCTAAATATCCGGCCCATCGGCATAATGCAGCATGCGAAGTTGAGCTTACCAAGGAGGGACTGCAAACCCAAAGGGGAGACTAGTAAATCGGCCAGGGGGGGTTGAGCAAAAGGCCTAGTCATGCTTTCCAAAGTGACTTCTTTTGCCAGTTTTTCTGAAACCACCTCCGGATTCCCCTTGGTAGAATGCAAGTTATCCGCCATTGAGGTCATGTGGACATGAGAGCACGGAATGATAAAGCCCACCGAAAACCCAGACTCCAACAACTGGGCAGCCGCCCAATCCAGATACCTATTTAGGAAAGAACACATCCTTTCCACCATCACCAGCGTCGTCCCTTTTACTTGAAGCATCTCCAGAAAGGCCCCTTCTGTGCTTAAAGCAACATGAGAGAGGATGGGTGCCCCCGCATTCTGAGCACTCGTGCTTGAAGCGACACCCAGAGCCAAATCGACACATCCCCTCATTAAATTGCCAGAAGAACCCCCAGTGCTTTGTGGCCGGCTGCCCTGGAGTATTTGGACTACCGGCCCCGTTCGAAAAAAAGGACGAACCGGATCCGCCGCCTCTCCTCATCTTCCTTCTTGAACTCCTCCCCTGGCTTCAGCCTGTACAAGTTGAATTTTTCTAAAGGGAGCAAAGCAAATATTTCAACATACTAGTTTTTCCAGATTTTTTACCGCAATTCTGGCTTGAGATGTGCCCCCAAAGGGCCCTCAAAGCACACGTATACCTCACATTTCGTTGAATCCACCAAGCGGATTGTTTCCACCACCTTACCCACACTCTTGGGGTCTTCTGCCTTGTCCCACACAGTCAGCGCCGTTGATGTTGCCCCTGGTGACAATACCTGGCCCCCAGCTGATGAGGAAGCCACAACGGGCTCCACCCCTGCAGCTTCACTGGCCAAGGAGCTCATAGCCGCCCCAGGCACCCAGGCAGCCACAGGTGCCTCACTTGCCATGGCACCTGCATCAAAATGCTGTACCAAGGTCTGCAAACACACCAGCAAGTCCTACAGGCCCAAAGCCACACCAGACACAGCAGTTCCACTATGTGAGGAGCGGAGAGAGCATTAGACCTATAAGGAAAACCCCCTACGCCCACCGCCCCCCGACTCAACCCCAAATCTAACACCACATTTAAAGCATTTAAAGCAGACTGTAAGGAAGAACCATTAAACGTAAGGAACTCACCAGGCTGACCAGGGTGAAGCCCCTCAGCCACAGATCCCGATTCCCCTGCTGGCAAGGATCCTGGAACCCCTGCCATCCTGGAGAGCTCTGGGGGGCACCGAGGGTCCAGGCAGCTTTCCAGTCCCCCCTTGCTGTTGTGATTGCCGCGACCTGCCACCCAATCTTCTGGCCCTCTTCCTGCTGGCATTCTGGATGTTGGACTGTGGGACACTGCTTCCTGGGCACACCACCGTACTGCGCATGCGTAGGATGGGGCCACCAGCCACACCATCCAACTGGTTGGTGCCCGCAGGCTGCTCTGACAGCTGAAGCCTCCCTGACAGAGGCAGCTGCACCTCCCGAAGTCCCGCGATGAGCAGGCAGGGCTGGGGATGAGATGTGGGAGTGGCCCCCCTGGACAAGCTCCGCCAGTGATGGGGATTCCTTCCAGGACACTCGCTGACAGCAGCAGGAGAGCGCTGTGTCAGCGAGCCTGGAGGGTCTATACAGGGGCTCCCATGTTGGTGCACAGCTCTGGGGCACACAGTGGGGCTAAAGCTCTCCAGAGGCTGAGATCTCCAAGCTTGTGGTGATGGCAGGTCCCCCCCCCCCCCACAGAGGTCTCTCCCTCGAGCAAAGAGGAGACCTGTGTTTGCAGCCACAACGTGTCCCCCGAGAGGCTGCAGCCACTCGGAGCTGTCCCAGAATGGAATCAAGGTCCCCCATGTGGAAAAGCAGACTGGCTGGCTAACAGGCACCGAGGACAGGAGAAGGATGATTCTTGCTCGATTCGCGTTCCAAAGGGGTCTGCTGAACAACCAATCTGCCCCTTGCCTTGCCCCCCTATGGCCCCACCTATACTTATTGCGCTTATTTTTATTTTTGTGCTTCGAGCCTGTGTTTCAGGTAATTCCAGTGAGCACCTTTTTAAATATATTTATTCATATTATTCAAATACACCTCATTCTTACTTCAAGTGTAAAATTGGTATTTTAACAGGTAATGGTAGCAATAGTAGTTCAGATATTCTGCTAAAAAAAAATTAAATGGCAATAAACGTGCAACTTGTAGGGTGATCGCAGCTGAACTAAAGATAGCACCCAAGTCTTTAGCGATATAAGAAAAATCTATTTAAAGCCCTGCCTTACACACCTTTGGGACCCATTAGCCTATGCCTGTATTTGACAGAACTATATGCTGTACCTATCAAAGTCTAACACCTACCCAAACGAAGGCCATGTACAAACTGTGAACGGGGTGAATAGACATTTCTTTTTTTACACATTATGATTTCTTCTTTGTGCTCCATTATTTTGAATAACAGATTTGTCCTTCAGCGTTGCACAAACTGAGGAACATAAACTTTCCATGGTCTGATTGTTATTGGCCATCATTTATACAGAATTTGACAAAATACTATACATGTGTTATTCTGAAAAGGGCATTCCATTGTGCTAAAGATGGTATCTTACAAATATGGAATGACATGTTGGCATAGATTGTGTAAACCTGACACCCAACTCCCCAGAATGCCCGGGATCCCCAGCTGGCACGTAGACCTGAATTGCCTACACAACTCCCAAAACAGAATCTGAGCAGAAGCATGTGATAAGCAAGGTAATTAAATTTGGATGTTCCAGCAAACTATTTTGAGAACTGTCATTCTAGCCATTTCCAAAAATAGCAGGCCCTCTCATCAAGTTATTACCTTCCTGTTAAACTTTAATAAACCCCACAGCAGTAAACAAAGTTTGTATTTCCTTTTGTCTGATCTCTTTACTACAGAAAACCATCACTAAATATGTTGCAATAGCGCATAATCCACATTTCTTAGCTAGAATTAAAATGTAACATTTTGAAATAGGATAGGATGATAGTGTGTGGTTTACTTACTCACTGAACAGATCCAAAACCATGACTTTGTGAGACACAGGAAGGACAATTACAGGAAAAAATAACTCATAATTATATTAAAGCAAGTGGAATTTCATTAGGTGATTATGTTGCAAAGATAGAAAATATCTGAACATAAGCATAACTTGAAAATGTCCTAATTGAGGAAGTTGCCTTGTTTTGCAACAATGTCATAACATTTAGGAAATGATGACACCTTCTTCATTGTGATGCACTCCTGGTTTAACCCTTATAGTTTTGAACATTTAAACATTCATAATAGAAAAAAATAGTAAATCCTCCCAAACGTGGCATTTTATCCTGTATGAACACAAACAGGATAGAACAATCTTTGTGTTCTTACATTTCTTGATCACTGCGGCACTAAGAGCTCACACCAGAGTTGCATCTCTAACCCACCTATCACCACCCCCTTGCAGCCACCATGACGCTAACCATAGGAATCTTACTCTCTGTTTCTCAGTTAGAAGGGTGAGCTAACTGGCTAGTCCCTGCCAAAGGACCAATCACCAGATCAGCCCAATGATAGCAGGGTGTGCTATGTCTCCTACCATGTCTCCCCATTTTTGGGGTGGGGGGGGAGCGGGTACCTAGTTTTGACAGGTACCCGCTCCCACTTCCGCTCGGAGCGCCGCGGCGCCCTAAGCGGAAGTTCTCCTCTCCCCCTCCCTCCCTGCAATCTTCTGGGACATGTCAGAGGTCCCAGAAGATTGCCGGCCAATCACGGCGCGCAGCGCGACTCGCGCATGTGCAGTGGGTACCCGCCTGTGAAGCCGCAAACTGTCACAGCCGGGTGCCCACAGCAGTGATGCCGGCGCCGAGGGAGAGGATCGAGGCTTCGGGCGGCCGCATCGCTGGACCGTTGGACAGGTGAGTGAAATGGCTGGAACTCCGCTTTAAGTGTGTACCCAGCTAAAAGTGGAAAGGGCTTAAAGAGGGCGATAAAACAGAATCTGTGCCTACTCACTGTATACAATGCACACACATACCACAATCCTATTACCACAAAATACTCCTAATCACTGTGCCACAGGTAACCGTTTTATAGATACATATAAACCTCAGAATGAACGATCATTTTTAAAAAATGTAATGTTTCCATCACATATGCTTTACTTCACACAGAAATTGATCACTGAGCCTACCTTAAAGAAGATCTTCATTAAAAACTGTTGGGATAATAAACACTTTGGTCAGGGCTATGTAATGTACAACATACTGTGTAGAGTTCAGTGGTCAGGAGGTAACATACAAAACATCATAATGTATAGAGCACAGGGGCCATGAGTAAAGCTCGCTATACATGGTTCAGGATTTTTCATTCAGCCAGCTAAACAAAATAAACTGAATACATTTCCCTATCCACACATTCAAGGTGAATGGGGAAATCCTCCCTTTTGTGTCTGTATATTCTGACAGCAGGATTGCCCCACTGTCAGAATACACTGATCAGCATTGCAGTCACTGGCTGCATGTGCTGATCGAATACTGCAGGACTGTTGATCAGAAGCCAGTCTATCAGACAAAACAACAGATAGAGTGCTGCAGTCAGGACAAGCCCCCTTGTTTACATGAATGTCCCCCTTTACATTATAAATCCCCATCCCCCTCTTAATCAGAGTCTTCCCCCTAATGTCCCCAGAGTCACCCCCCTTACATCTGGGTCCCCAGAGTCACCCTCCCCCTTACTTCAGGGTCTCCAGAGCCACCCCCTTCACATTAAAGGTGCCCTGAGCCACTCCCCCCTTACATTAGGGTCCCCTGAGCCACCCTCCCATGCATCTGCATCAGGGTCCCCAGAGCCCTCCTCCTTACATAAGGGTCCCCAGAGCCCTTCTCCTTACACCAGGGTCCCCAGAGTTGCTCCTTGTTACATCAGGGTCCCCAGAGAGCCCCCCTCCTTACATCAGGGACTACAGAGCCCCCCACCTTACATCAGGGACCCAAGAGCCCTCCTTGTTACATCAGGGTCCCTAGAGAGACCCCCTCCTTACATCAGGGACTACAGAGCCCCCCACCTTACATCAGGGTCCCAAGAGCCCTCCCTGTTACATCAGAGTCCCCAGAGAGCCCCCTCTCCTTACATAAGGGTCCCCAGAGAGCCCCCACTTATATATGAGTCCCTAGAGCCCCCCTCATTACATCAGAGTCCCCAGAGAGCCCCTCCTTACATCAGGGTCCCCAGAGAGCCCCCTCCTTACATCAGGGTCCCCAGATCCCACCACCTTACACCAGGGTCCCAAGAGCCCTCCTTGTTACATCAGGGTCCCCAGAGAGCCCCCCTCGCATCAGGGTCCCCACAGAGCCCCCCTTACAGGGTCCTCATGGAGCCCCCCCTCACAGGGTCCCCATGGAGCGCCTCCTCACAGGGTCCCCACAGAGCCCCCCCTCACAGGGTCCCCACAGATCCCCCCTCACAGGGTCCCCACAGATCCCCCCTCACAGGGTCCCCACGGAGCCCCCTCTCACAGGGTCCCCACAGAGCCCCCCCTCGCAGGGTCCCCACAGATCCCCCCCTCACAGGGTCCCCACAGATCCCCCCCTCACAGGGTCCCTACAGAGCCCCCACAGTTTCCCCCTCACAGTGTCCCCACAGAGCCCCCCCTCAAATGGTCCCCATAGATCCCCCCTCACAGGGTCCCCACAGAGCCCCCCTCACAGGGTCCCCACGGAGCCCCTCCTCACAGGGTCCCCACAGATCCCCCCTCACAGGGTCCCCACAGATCCCCCCCTCACAGGGTCCCCACAGATCTCCCCCTCACAGAGTCACCACAGAGCTCCCCCCTCACATCAGGGTCCCCTCAGAGCCCCCCCTCACAGGGTCCCCACAGAGCCCCCCTCACAGGGTCCCCACAGAGCCCCCCTCACAGGGTCCCCACAGATCCCCCTCACAGTGTCCCCACAGAGCCCCCCTCATAGGGTCTCCACAGAGCCCCCTCTCACATCAGGGTCCCCACAGATCCCCCCCTCATAGGGTCCACACAGAGCCCCCTCTCACATCAGGGACCCCACAGAGCCCCTCTTCACAGGGTCCCCACAGATTCCCCCCCCTCACAGGGTCCCCACAGAGCCCCCCTCACAGGGTCCCCACAGATCCCCCCTCACAGGGTCCCCACAGAGCCCCCCCTCACAGGGTCCCCACAGAGCCCCCCCCTTCACAGGGTCACCACAGAGCCCCCCTCACATCAGGGTCCCCACAGATCCTCCCTCACATCAGGGTCCCCACAGATCCCCCATCACATCAGGGTCCCCACAGATCCCCCCTCATATCAGGGTCCCCACAGATCCCCCCTCATATCAGGGTCCCCACAGAGCCCCCCCTTCACAGGGTCCCCACAGATCCCCCCTCACATCAGGGTCCCCACAGAGCCCCCCCTCACAGGGTCCCCACAGATCCCCCCTCACATCAGTGTTCCCACAGAGCCCCCCTCACAGGGTCCCCACAGAGCCCCCCTCACAGGGTCCCCACAGATTCCCCCCTGACAAGGTCCCCACAGAGCCCCCACCTGACAGGGTCCCCACAGAGCCCCCCCTGACAGGGTCCCCACAGACCCCCCCTTACAGAGTCCCCACAGATCCCCCCTCACAAGGTCCCCACAGAGCCCCCACCTCAGAGGGTCCCCACAGATCCCCCCTCACAGGGTCCTCACAGAGCCCCCCCTCTAACATTAAAACAGATCCTCCTGTACTCACGGTTGCATGCTGACACTGCTGGCCTGGAGTAGCTGGAGGGAGGAGGTGGGTGGAGCCAGCACTCCACTCGGGGCACAGCAGAGGAGGAAGGAGGCTCCGCAGTGAATGCTGGGGCGCTCTCCTCCTCCTCAGATGACATCACTGGTTGCTAGACGCCGAGGCGAGCGGCGATAGCAACCAGTGCTTCGCCGCCGCTGCCCAATTTTTTTTGGGGGGGGGGCAATTGACCCGTTGCCCCCCCCCCCTGGATCCGCCACTGATCTGACCACACACATATAGTTATATTTAAAATTTGTGGAAATTATTGGTTCTTCCTTCAACGTAGTGATGGAACATGTGGTTGTGTCATATTGTATCTGGTTCTTAAGACCACTACAATACCTAAATATGAGCAAAAAGCAGCACTGGCATTTAAAATAGAACTGTAGGCAAAACTTTTTTTTCATTTTGGATAGTGCAAGGGAGGGTTATAACCCGTCACATTTTTTTTTTTTTCGCCAAATGTATGCTTTACTTCCTGTCCCATTGCCAAATAAGAAGCGAGAGGAAATTCCTGCAAATTAAAATAATTCCTTGGGAACCCCCAGGTCACCAAGACTAGTGACAAGATTTCCCCTCTATTACTTTTCTGGGGACAACACAAAATTTGGAATTTGGATACTGGTAAACAGGACAAATAGAGAGGGTGAATCTCCCTTAATGGGGGCACAGATAACAATAAAAACTGATAGGTGTTCTAAGCCCTCTCCACTCTTTCCAAAACTAAAAAAAAGTTTTGCTTTTAGTTATACTTTAAGGGGCTCAAATTTTGTGTGTTATCACCCTTTTCTCATTGTAGATGTGCTACGAAGGAATCAAAGTATGCAGTCTTGTTTATCTTCTACCCAGTCCAGTCCCCATCTTCAATAAAAGCAGTAAATACACACTAACCTCAGGATCAATTGACAGTGAGTAGTCTATGTAGGTTATAACTAGCCTATACTGTTAGACACACCATTCCTTATGGAAAAAAAAAAAGACTTCCTAGACTCCTATGGCAATTAATTTTCCTTACAAGAACTGGACATATGGTAGTGATAAGCAAATCTACTGTACCAGAGACTTATACTTTTTTTTGCATCATCCTGGTGTGTAGTGAACTGATAAAGGGTTTTGGACCCCTAAAAATTCTGAAGTAAGTTTACACTGCATTCTAAAGCATGGTTTCCCCAACCCATATCTAATGCAAGGGAACCCTTGCCAGGAACCATACTTTCTTCAGTTATGGCAGATTTCTCAAAAGAGGGGGATCTTTCTGTTAAAACATAAACCCATTTCTGAAAGCCTCAGGCTCTTCCTCATCACCCTATACCCTATAGGGGTTCTCTGGTCTTTTTGTAGGGGTTATGCACAACCAATTTGCCCCTGTTTTTTTATCACAATTCTTTCTACTGAAAAAATGACTGGCCTATTTAACAGGACATGTGGGCAATTGACCATGTGAATCTCCTCTTGGTGTGGTTATGTTTTTTGTTAACAGATATTTAGGCACCAACTGATAGGAATTTTGAAGCATTCCCTAATTATTATTTAAAGTGGTTGCAAACCTCAGACATGAAATATGAACAAAACATATCTCTCTATAGTGTGTACAGTCCAGAGAACTAAGTGCCATTCCTGTCTCCTGCTTCATTTGTCTGCTATCAGCATGAATTACTTCTGACAAGTTTTCCTGACACCAAGAGTAAAAAAGGTGACAGGGGAGGGATCTCCAGCTGATTGGCATCCTCAGCTCGGTGCTTGTATGCAGTATAAAGGGGGGATGTGAGCTTTCCCACCAATAAACTCTCAGAGCTCTCCTCACTGAGCTTTGCAAAGTGTAGTTTCAGCTCTCCCCCTCTTTTTTTCTTACAGCTCACACAAGCTTTCTGAATTGTGCACTTTGAAAAGAAGTAGAGAAGAGAAGACTTTATAAACAGGTACTGTTGGAGATACAACAACTTTAAGCTTAGTCTATTGCAGTTCATAAATAGGACAGTAGATGTCGCTAATGCTAAGTGATATGCTATGCATTCTCTATGATGTGTTGTCATTTCCTGTACACTGCACTGAACTTGTTGGTTGTCTCTTCCTGTCTGTGTTTTTATCACAATGAGAAGGTGACATGTTTGATTCCTGTGTTATGTTCTAATAAAGAAGCCAGTTCCTGTTTACTGCACAATGTCTGATCTGAATGGACTCCGCTGCACCCAGTGATCGCACTCTGCAACAGGTTATGGGCCCAGGATCCGGATAAAGATCGACATAAGGAAGCTTTCCAGTGACATCTCCTATAGACAAGTAAGACTGTTTATATATAAAGGAGGGAAAAATGGCCGGAAACTCAGAACGTAAACTCTCAGTGGCCAAGCTGAACAATGACAATTATCAGCTATGGAAGTTTAAAGTGGAAATGCTATTATCTAGAGATGACTTGTGGGAGGTTACCACTACAGAGAGGCCACAGGACAATAATCAGGACTGGGACAAGAAAAACAGACAGGCACGGGCCACCATAAGCTTACTAGTGGAGGATGATCAGCTCATACATATACGCCATGAGGACACAGCAAAAGGCATGTGGGACATACTAAATAGACTGCATGAAAGATCCAGTTTAAACAGCAAGCTGTTTCTACTGCGGAAACTTTTCATAATGAGATATAGCAGAGAACAGGACATGCAGGAGCACATAAACGCAATGCTGGAAGTGATGGCGCAACTCAGATCAATCGGGGAGAATATAACAGACAGCCACGCTGCAGCTATGTTGTTATGCAGTTTGCCCGATGCATATACTGCACTGATCAATGCACTGGAGACACGACCTGAGACAGATCTGACGCTAGCATTTGTAAAAACCAGGCTCATAGATGAGTATCAGAGAAGAAAGGAATTAGTGCAAGACTCCACAGAAACCGACACCAGAACCGCTCTTAAAGCTACAGATGCAAGGTTACACAGGAAAGAGACCAGAGTATGTTTCAGATGTCACAAACAGGGACACATAAAGAAAGACTGTACTATATGGAAATCAGAGCAAATAAGACAGCATCCCTCTTATGCTAAACAAAAGGTCAAAGCCACAATCAATGATCCATGGGAAGGAAACTTGAATGCCACTTTTAAAGCGACAGGCAACAATAAATGTCAAGGATGGTGCATCGATTCAGGGGCAACCAGTCACATGACGAGTGATAGAAGTTTTTTCACAGAACTTGATCTGAACAACAAAGAAACTATTTATCTTGCAGAAGGAAGCAAAATACATGCAGAAGGATATGGGCATGGAACCCTTGTATGCCCTGATGATGCGGGACACAACCTAGATATACCAGTGAAAGATGTGCTTTATGTTCCTAATCTAGAAGGAGGACTCTTATCTGTGAAGCGTCTGGCAGCCAGAGGACTCACTGTAACATTCCAAGGTGACAAGTGTTCAATCCTAAACAGCAACCAGACAGTAGCAAGTGCCAAGCTGGATGATCATCTATATCACCTCGACACAGTGAAGGAAAAGGTGAGACTATGTACACACAAGCACAATGACTGTATACATATATGGCACAGACGTCTAGGTCACAGACACCCTGAATGCATACAGGAACTACAGAGGAGGAATCTGACAAGGAATCTAACAATATCACCTTGTCCAGTTACTGTTAAGTGTGAATGTTGCATTAAATCCAAAGCTACAAGAGCAACACTTTCCAAAGTCAGTCAGAAGAGAGCTTCAAGACCACTTGACTTAGTTCACAGTGATGTGTGTGGTGCCCTAAACCCACCTACACCTGGAGGCAAAAGGTACATAGTGACTTTCATAGATGACTATTCAAGATACACAGTCACCTACCTAATGCAACACAAGAGTGAAGTTTTTGACAAATTACAAGACTATATAATAAAGACCAGTAACAAGTTTCAGAGGACAACTCTCATACTTTGGAGTGACAATGGAGGTGAATTTACAGGATATAAGATACAAGAGTACTTAAAACAGAATGGAATAGAACATCAAAAGACAGTCCCATATACACCAGAACAAAATGGAGTAGCTGATAGAAAGAACAGAACTCTGACTGAAATGATCAGATGTATGCTGACAGACTCTGGACTACCACAAAAATACTGGGGTGAAGCAGCTATGACAGCTACATATTTGCAGAACAGACTTCTTTCGAGAACAATAGAGAAAACTCCATAACAACTTTGGCACAATGAGAAGCCAAATGTAAAACACCTAAGAGTTTTTGGATGCAAAGCATTCATCTACATACATGAAGAAAAAACGCACCAAACTTCAAAACAGAGCATTTGAAGGTATCTTTGTTGGATACAGTGACAATGTCAAAGGTTACAGAATCCTTAATCCCAAAACAGACAAGGTTACCATTAGCAACAGCATAACTTTTGTTGAAGATTTAAGAGACAATGTAATGACAACAGTAGAAGCAAAAATAGAAGGGAAAACTGACATTGACCAGCCTATCTCTGTAACTTCTGAACAAACAGTTGAAGTGAGTGCAGACTCTACCAGTACTGAAGAGCAGACACAAGAAGGCTCAGACACAAAACTGAGACGTTCAACAAGAGAAAACAGAGGTAAACCACCTGTACGTCTCTCATACAAAGCAAGTACTGCCAGTATCAATGAACCTGCAACCTGGGAAGAAATATCTCAGCTTTCAGAACAAGAAGCAAGTAAATGGATAAAGGCTGCTGATGAAGAGATAAAATCCATGCATGACACTAAAACATGGACACTTACAGAACTACCACCCGGAAGGAAAGCCATAGGCTGTAAATGGACTTTTAAAGTAAAATACAATGCAGATGGCACAATTGAGCGATACAAAGCAAGACTAGTAGCCGAGGGTTATTCTCAAAAATACGGAGAGGACTATGACGAGACATTTGCACCAGTAGTCAAGCACACTACAATACGGACTTTACTGACAGTAGCCGTCACAAGGAAAATGCAAGTGAAATATTTTGATGTGAAAACCGCGTTTCTACATGGCGAGCTAACAGAAGAGATTTACATGGAACAGCCGCCAGGGTTCAAAGATGAACAAAGGCCAGACCTAGTATGCAAACTTCGCAGGAGTATATATGGTCTAAAGCAAGCAGCCAGAGCGTGGAATATAAAAATAAATGAAGTGCTTACACATCAAAACTTTCTGAGGAGTAAAGCGGACCCCTGCTTATACACAAAGAAATTGGCAGACAGATGGGTCTATATGCTTATTTATGTGGATGATATCCTGATTTGCTTTGAGCAAGAAGGGGATGAAGTAGAAATACTAGAAAAATTAAATCAGAACTTCAACACCAAAGATCTTGGCAACATAAAGAATTACCTCGGCATCCAGATCGAGAGAGAGGAAGATGGCAGCTTTCTTCTGAACCAAAGACACAAAATACAAGAAATAATTGAAACATTTGGAATGGAAGACGCCAAACCAGTAAAGTCTCCTATGGAAACCAACTACCTAAAGGAGATGAATTGCCAAGATAACCCATTACCTACTAATACTCAATACAGGAAGGCAATAGGGAAATTGCTGTATCTTACCACTGCTACAAGGCCGGACATTGCAGCAACTGTGGGAATCCTATGCAGAAAGGTTTCGATGCCAAGTCAAAAGGACTGGAATGCTGTAAAGCGAATCATTCGCTATCTTAAAGGGACTTCGCACTACAAGTTAAAGTTACCAGCAAGTGATGAAAGCACCTTAACAGGATATGTGGATGCTGACTGGGCAGGAGACACCAGCGACAGGAAATCTACCAGTGGCTATTTATTTTTTCTGTCAGGAGGTGCCATCAGTTGGACTAGTAAAAAGCAACTCTCTCTTTTCACTGTCGTCTACTGAAGCAGAATACGTTGCTGCAGCGCAGGCAAGCCAAGAAGTTATATGGCTGAGACAGATATTAACAGATTGGGTCAACCACAGTTGGGACCAACAGAAATCTATGAGGACAATCAAGAATGCCGCGCACTTGCGCACATGGAAGGAGTTAATTCAAGAACCAAGCACATTGATGTGAAGTTCCACTTTCTTAGGGATCTTCAAGAGCAAGGTCTTCTTGAGTTACTTTATTGCCCAACCGAGGATATGACAGCAGATATCCTTACAAAGCCTCTGACCGCTGAAAGACACTCAAGGCTTACAAAGAAGATGGGTTTAATAGACTAAGCCTTAGCTGTTGAGAAGGGGTGTTGGAGATACAACAACTTTAAGCTTAGTCTATTGCAGTTCATAAATAGGACAGTAGATGTCGCTAATGCTAAGTGATATGCTATGCATTCTCTATGATGTGTTGTCATTTCCTGTACACTGCACTGAACTTGTTGGTTGTCTCTTCCTGTCTGTGTTTTTATCACAATGAGAAGGTGACATGTTTGATTCCTGTGTTATGTTCTAATAAAGAAGCCAGTTCCTGTTTACTGCACAATGTCTGATCTGAATGGACTCCGCTGCACCCAGTGATCGCACTCTGCAACAGGTACAACTTATGTGGGAGTATTTGTTTCATCTCTGTGTATCACCTGAGGCCAGTCACATGGTTTATGCAAGGGTTTACAACCATTTTAAATATAAATGCTGGGAAGAAGTAAGGATGTAGGCGGCTGTGCTGCATGATGATTTATTTACTTTTATATATATATATATATATATATATTTTTTTTTATCAACTGTATTTCTCATTATTTTGTAAGGTATTTCACTACTGTATGTTAAAAAAAGTAAATTTAAATAAATAGTTCACCATTACTATAAGCCTCATTTAGATGTTAAAGGCAGCTAAGGTGAAACAATGGGCTCCTTGCAAAGGTAAATCGATGTCCAATGTTAAACATTTTGATGCTTTTTGTTATTTTTTATAACGTTTTTTCTGTTTTAACTGTGGCAGTGCCAGGGTGGTGAGGAGGGGTTGGTGCTTGGTTGTCTAATAGCACCCCAAAACTTTATCAGTCAACCCTATAGCACTTCCATCAGCCACCATCAGGTTTGGACTGGTCAGCTGGAGGACCAGAGGATCCTAGAGGGTGCTGTTGCTGGGCCCCTGCTGTCAGGAATGCTTTGCTATCCAGCACACTGCTTGCAGGTGCACAAGTAAGTAAAGCTACTGAACACAAGTACTGGGGGCTGTTGCTGGCCCTCAGACTTACTGGGGTTATTGCAGAGGGTTGCTGATTGTCCTGACACTTGCTGGAGGTTATTATCGGTGGCCTTGATAATTTCTGGCTTTAATCATTTATGACCCAGACAATTGCTGAGGGTTATTGCTGGGGGTTATTATTGTCCATGACACTTTCTGGGGTTATCATTGGTCCTGAGATATTGCTGGCACTGACATCAATATTGGGGCTTATTTTACACACATAATTGCTTTAGATTACCCCAGGTCCTATTTTGTTTAAACCATAGCAAATCAAAGAGGGAAAGCTAAAGGACTACAAGTCATATAGCTGGAAACAACACCCACTTTCTTTAAAGGAGCTACTGTGTGCTTTCTTATTACATTGTGAATGGTTTGTATATAACATTGCATATTTCATTTTCTGACTAAGCATTTTCCATTATGCTATGTCAACTTTTACTATAGCATGGAATTCAGGGACAGAGACTTGGCTCCCCCACATACTGTACATCCAGCATCAGCACAGCACCAGCAAAAAAAATGTCTGGAGCCACTTCTGTGTTTTAGGTCACTGATCCTCTAATTACCTAGTTATGTTATTTTGCTGCCAATGCTAACTCTTTAGCTGCACTGAAGCATTGTAGCAAGGAACACTCACAGCATTATCGGTGTGATATTAGGGAAACCTCTTCCTCCTTTAAATCCTTCGTTTGCTCTGCTCAGCATCCTTTCCATTAGACTGTGCACCACCCTGCCCTGCATCCTCTCTCTCTCTCTCTCTCTCTCTCTCTCTCTCACTTGTCTTCTTCCTTTGGGTGTGTTGGCCTTTAAGTAACAGTGCTGGCCCCTGGCCATACAGCAATTTCCTGGTAATCTAATAGCTGCAGCAGATGAACTGAAAATGCATTTCCTGCCACCGCACAGTAAAAATTTTATTAATGTAAAGGGAGAATGCATTGCTGGCTTTGGTTGCGCTGATGTAGTGATGAGTAGAAGGGAAATGTAAGGCAGAGCAGTGCCTATTAAGCCTATATCTTAGAAAATGATGTGTAAAAATCATTTCTTTATATACATATTTATTCTATTGAAACATCCACTTTTTATATAGACAATACTATATTACGACATTGAAGTTTATTTACTACAGCCTTACCAAACACTAGCTAGAGCTGTTAAAGAAAAAATCTTCCTAAAGGAAATACAGCATGTTATTTTGATATGAAGAAAAGATAAAATATCTAAAAAGAATTACCTCTTTTACTATTTGGCATTAACAAGGGGAGCAGCTAATATGCAATCTCAGACTTGATATCCTAAATAATTTTGTTCCTTTGCTTTTTCTCTCCTGCAGTATGATTCTAAAACCTAATCAAAACTTTTCAGTATTTCAAAAAAAGAGAGGTCCCAGCTTGTATGAATGTACACATACACTATATTACCAAGTATTGGGATGCCTGCCTTTACACGCACATGAACTTTTATGGCATCCCAGTCTTATTCCATGGGGTCCAATATTGAGTTGACCCACCCTTTGCAGCTATAACAGCTTCATCTCTTCTGGGAAGGCTGTCCACAAGATTTAGGAGTGTGTCTATGGGAATGTTTGACCATTCTTCCAGAAGAGCATTTGTGACTTGTGAGGCCAGGCACTGATGTTAAAAAGAAGGCCTGGCTTGCAGTCTCCTCTCTAATTCATCCCAAAGGTGTTCTAGAGGGTTGAGGTCAGGACTTTGTGCAGGCCAGTCAAGTTCCTCCCCCCCAAACTTGCTCATCCATGTCTTTATGAACCTTGCATTGTGCACTGGTCGAAATCATTTGGTTGAGGGGGGGGGGGGGGACTATGGTGTGGGGTTGTTTTTGAGGTAAAGGGCTTGGCCTTTTAGTTCCAGTGAAGGGAACTTTTAAGGCTTCAGCATACCAAGACATTTTGGACAATTTCATGCTCCCAACTTCGTAGGAACAGTTTCGGAATTGCCCTTCCTGTTCCAACATGACTGCACACCAGTGCACAAAGCAAGGCAATAAAGACATAGATGTGCGAGTTTGGGGTGAAGGAACTTGACTGGCCTGCACAGAGTTCTGACCTCAATCTGATATAACACCTTTGGGATGAATTAGAGTGCAGCCAGGCTTTCTCTCCAACATCAGTGCCTGACCTCACAAATGTTCTTCTGGAAGAATATTCCCATAGACACATTCCTAAACCTTGTGGACAGCTTTCCCAGAAGAGTTGAAGATGTTATAGCTGCAAAGGGTGGATCAACTCAATACTGAACCCTACGCACCAAGAGTGGGATGCCCTTAAAGTTCATGGCATGTGTCCCAATACTTTTGGTAATATAGTGTATATGAGAAAGTCACAAGTTATTGATTGTCAAGGCACCTTTGTACAGTTCTAATGATCAAGAAAGCAATATATACAGTACAGACCAAAAGTTTGGACACACCTTCTCATTCAAAGAGTTTTCTTTATTTTCATGACTATGAAAATTGTAGAGTCACACTTCAAGAGGTAGTCACCTGAAATGGTTTTCACTTCACAGGTGTGCCCTGTCAGGTTTAATAAGTGTGATTTCTTGCCTTATAAATGGGGTTGGGACCATCAGTTGTGTTGTGCAGAGGTCAGGTGGATAGACAGCTGATAGTCCTACTGAATAGACTATATATATGTGTATATATATGTGTGTGTGTGTGTGTGTGTCAGGGTGGCAGGAAACCAGACCACATGAAGATGTAAGTAAAATAAAGCAGTTTATTAGGGCAACAACAATAAATGCACAGCAAGAGTGAGGAGAAAAATAAGGAACAGCCGAGGTCAAGTCCAGAAGCGGGTAATCATCCAAGCTGGGATCGAGTCTTGAAGTGGGTAGCCATCCAAGTCTGGGTCGAGTCCGGTAGCGGGTAGTCGGCCGATGCCGGATCGTCTGTCGATGTGGGGTCGTCTGCCAATGCGGAATCGGGAGCCAGGAAAGTCATCAGCCAAGCCAGGTCATGCACGGAGGAACAGAGAGAACAGAAGACTGCTAGCAGTGATGCACCTTGGAGCACAAACACAAGGGCAAGAACTGCAAGCCATCAGGTGATATATATAGTCAGGTGTGCAACATCATCACTGAGCGACGCCCAGGCAGCAGACTAGTGATGATACAAACATAGTTTATATGAGACAGCAGTCTGCACATGCCCAAGATGGCTGCCAATAGGAAGGCAAGGTAAGACCTTGACAGTACCCTCCCCTCAACGGCCCCTTCTCCGCAGAGCAAAAAAACGTTTCTGAGGAAAGCGAGTGTGGAAAGTGCGGAGAAGGGCGGGAGCATGAACATCAGTGGAGGGAACCCAGGAGCACTCCTCAGGACCATAACCCTTCCAGTGCACTGGGTATTGAACCTGACCTTGGAACAGACGAGAATCCAAGATGCTGCTAACCTCATACTGCTCTTGATTGCCCACAGGAATGGGAATGGGAATGGGAAAGGAAATGAAGAAATATAGCGATTGAAAACCACTTGCTTCAAAAGTGACACATAAAAGACATTGGAGATATGCATGTCAGGAGGAAGATCAAGGGCATAAGCCACCGGGTTCACCTTACAGAGGATGTGAAAAAGCCCAACAAATTGGGGTGCCATTTTAGGAGTGGGCACCCTGAGGTTGAGATTACGGGTTGACAACCCCACCCTCTCCCCGACCTGATATGAAGGAATAGATAAATGTCTCCGGTCTGCCTGGAGCTTCTGACGTTGTGCAGAGACCTGTAAAGACTCTTGAATCTGCACCCAAGAGGAACAGAGGGCGCAAAGATGATCTTCCACAGCCAGAATATCCTGTGGCAAGCACAATGGGTTGGTGCCCATAATTGGTCATGAATAGAGACATTCCGGAAGATGAGTTGATGGCAGAGTTCCTGGCAAACTCTGCCCAGGGTAGCAGATCAACCCAATTGTCTGATGGTCAGAAATATAGCTGTATAGCATATTGCTCCAGAGCTTGATTGGAACGCTCAGCAGCACCGTTAGACTGTGGATGGTAGGCTGAGGAGAAGGAGAGTCGAATGCCCAGCTGGGAGCAAAAGACACGCCTGAACCTGGAGACAAACTGGCTCCCACTGTCCAAGACAATCTCCTTAGGCAACCCGTGTAAGCGGAAAACCTCCCTTGCAAACAACGAGGCAAGCACCTGAGCGGTAGGCAGCCTCTTAAATGGAACACAGTGGCACATTTTGGAGAACCAATCGACAACCATGAGGATAACAGTGTAACCTCAAGACGCGGGAAGTTCCATAACAAAATCCATGGCCAGGTGAGACCAAGGACGCTCCCCATTGGGAATGGGATGCAGTAGGCCCAAGGGAAGGTGCCGCGGAGATTTGTTCTGGGCACAGACCAAACAAGCAGCCAAATAAGCAGCAAAATCAGTGCAGAGAAATTGCAACCAGAACTGACGGAAAATAGCCCGGGACAATTGGTTCTTACCAGGATGACTGGCAGTCTTGGAATTGTGGTACGTGTGCAACAGTCTGATGCCCAACCCCTCAGGTACAAAACATTTGCCAGCAGGTCTCTCTGTGGGAGCATCAGGATGGACAGCCAAGATCTATTCCCCAAGAGGAGAGGTCCAGTTGGTGTGGATGGCAGCCAGAAAATGATCCAAAGGTATGACCGGTGTTGGCACGGAGTCCTCCCTGGACAACTCAGAATACTGGCGAGACAAGGCATCAGCTTTAACATTCTTGGAGCCGGGAAAATAGAAGACCACATAGTTAAAACGAGACAAGAATAAGACCCATGTGGCCTGACGGGGTATGAGCCTATTCGCCTCTAATAGATACGTCAGATTCCTATGATTGTTGAGAATGGAAACGGGAAGCACAGAACCTTCAAGCAAGTGTCTCCAATCTCTTAATTGCATTCAGCTGGAGACAGATTCTTGGAGTAGAACCCACAAGGAAATAAGGGTCCATCAGGTGTCCGACGCTGAAACAGGAGGGTGCCTACTAAAGTCTCAGATGCATCCACCTCTAGGACAAAGGACAAACTAGGATTGGGATGAGACAGAATGGGAGCCGAAGCGAAAGCAGACTTAGACCCGGTTCACACTTCTGCGTGTGCCGGGTTCGCATGTCATGTCGGAGCGCACTGCTCCGACATGACATGCGATCAGCTGTGCGGTGCGAGTTTAGCCATACAGTTTGTATGGCTAAATTCGCACCGCACCCGCAGCAAAGACGCACAGGAGGCATTTTTGCTGCCGCATCAGGATCGGATCGCACAGCGGTTCACACTTGTGCGATCCGATCCTGTGCGAACTGCACGATCGCACTGCGATATGCGATCAAACTGGGGGTGTCGTTAAGATTACATTGACACCCCCAGCGGATCGCATATGGCAGTGTGAACTGCCGGGGGTGCGTGTGCGATGCGGGAACAGGCTGCGAATTCGCAGCCTTCCCGCATCGCAATAGTGTGAACCGAGCCTTAAGGGCCTCAAAAGCTTGGATGGCAGCAAGCGTCGAATTGTGGGGATCGCTGCTCTTCTTGGTCAGATCTGAGATAGGTTTGGCAAAAGAGGAAAGGTTCCTAATAAATTTCCGATAGTAGTTGGCAAACCCAAGAAAACACTGAATGGAACGAAGACCACTAGGTTGAGGCCATTGTAGAACAGCCGAAACCTTCTGAGGGTCCATGGAGAACCCTTCAGCAGAAATGATGTAGCCCAAGAAGGCAACCTGAGACAGGTGGAATTCACATTTCTCAATCTTACAGAAAATCCCATTCTCACACAGCCATTGCAGCACTCGTCTGACATCTAGGTAGTGTGATTTAAAGGAGTCCGAGTAAATCAAGATGTCATCCAAATAGACTACCATGCATTGCTGCAACATATCACGAAAGACATCATTGATGAACTGGAAGAAAGAAGGTGCATTGCACAAGCCAAAGGGCATCACTAGATATTCGTAATGACCGGTTCTGGTATTAAATGCGGTCTTCCACTCATTGCCCTCCTTGATCCTTACAAGGTTACAGTATCTCACAAAAGTGAGTACACCCCTCACATTTTTGTAAATATATATTATTATACCTTTTCATGTGACACTTTGCTACAATGTAAAGTAGTGAGTGCACAGCTTGTATAACAGTGTAAATTTGCTGTCTCCTCAAACTAACTCAATACACAGCCATTAATGCCTGAACCGCTGGCAACAAAAGTGAGTACACCCCCAAGTTAAAATGTCCAAATTGGGGCCAAAGTGTTAATATTTTGTGTGGCCACCATTATTTTCCAGCACTGCCTTAATCCTCTTGGGCATGGAGTTCACCAGAGGTTCATAGGTAGCCACTGGAGTCCTCCTCAACTCCTCCATGATGACATCACGGAGCGGGTGGATGTTAGAGACCTTGCGCTCCTCCACCTTCCATTTTAGGATGCCCCACAGATGCTCAATAGGGTTTAGGTCTGGAGACATGCTTGACTAGTCTATCACATTTACCCTCAGCTTCTTTAACAAGGCAGTGGTCATCTTGAAAGTGTGTTTGGAAACGTTATCATGTTGGAATACTGCCCTGCGGCCCAGTCCCCGAAGGGAGGGGACCACGCTCTGCTTCAGTATGTCACAGTATATGTTGGAATTCATGGTTCCCTCAATGAACTGTAGCTTCCCAGTGCCGGTAGCCTTTATGCAGCCTCAGACCATGACCCCCCCCACCACCATGCTTGACTGTAGGCAAGACACACTTTTCTTTGTACTCCTCACCCAGTTGCCGCCACACACGCTTGACAGCAGCTGAACAAAATAAGTTTATCTTGGTCTCATCAGACCACAGGACATGGTTCCAGTAATCCATGCCCATAGTCTGCTTGTCTTCAGAAAACTATTTTGCAGGCTTTCTTGTGCATCATCTTTAGAAGAGACTTCCTTCTGGGACGACAATCATGCAGACAAATTTGATGCAGCGTATGGCCTAAACACTGACAGGCTGACCCCCCACCCCTTCAACCTCTGCAGCAATGCTGGCAGCACTCATATGTCTATTTCCCAAAGACAACCTCTGGATATGACGCTGAGCACTGGCACTTAACTTCTTTGGTCGACCATGGCGAGGCCTGTTCTGAGTGAAACCTGTCCTGTTAAACCGCTGTATGGTTTTGGCCACTGTGCTGTAGCTCAGTTTCAGGGTCTTGGCAATCTTTTTATAGCCTAGGCCCTCTTTATGTAGTGCAACAACTTTTTTTTCAAATCTTTAGAGAGTTCTTTGCCATGAGGTGCTATGTTGAACTTCCAGTGACCAGTATGAGAGAGTGAGAGCGATAACACCAATTTTAACACATCTGCTCCCCATTCACACCCGAGACCTTGTAACACTAACGAGTCACATGACACCGGGGAGGGAAAATGACTAATTGAGCCCAATTTGGATATTTTCACTTAGGGGTATACTCATTTTTATTGACAGCAGTTTAGACATCAATGGCTGTGTGTTGAGTTATTTTGAGGGGACAGCAAATTTACACTGTTATACAAGCTGTACACTCACTACTTTACATTGTAGCAAAGTGTAATTTCCTTAGTATTGTCATATGAAAAGATATAATAAAATATTTACAAAAATGTGAGAGGTGTACTCACTTTTGAGCCCTTAAGTCAAGCTTGGGAAAGACCGTTGCTTCCTTGAGGTGGTTGAATAATTCAGTAATCAACTGAATCGGGTATGCATTCTTGACCGTGATGCGATTGAGGCCCCTATAAACAATGCAAGGTCTTAACTCATCCCCCTTCTTTTTACAAAGAAAAACTGGCACCTGCTGGAGAAGTGGACTTCCGAATGTGTCCCTGGGCAAGCGCATCCGCCATGTACTCTTTCATGGCCTTAGTCTCTGCGACGAGAGAGGATAAATTCTGCCACAAGGAGAAATGTCACCAGGTTGCAAGCCTATGACACAATCATACAATTGATGAGCAGGAAGAGTACCAGCTTGCACCTTGTTAAATACATCTTGATACTCATGATATTCAGTAGGCAACACTGAATCAGAGGAGGTACAAAGTACCTTAACAGGCCCATGGATACAAACAGTGCCACACTGTGGAGACTGCCAATCAAAGGTCGGATTGTGTTTCTGAAGCCAAGGCAACCCCAAAACAATGAAGTAGTGTGGGGACGATATAACCTGGAACCAACGCCTTAGTAATCACTGAACCTGCTGCCCAGGAGAGGGCAACCCGACAGGACCTTAGATGCGAGTGTTTCCTCGAAAGGTAGGACAAGATTTCAGAAAATGCCCACCAAGGCCGCAATACAGGCACCAGCCCCCCTTCTCCTAAAGGTCCACTCAGCCTCGGAAAGGCGACTGAACCTCAGCTGCATGGGTTCACCCAGACACACTATCCACAGGAGCCGTGGAAGGTGAGGGAGCAATGGGTGGGGAAGAAAACCTAGGAGCCAATCTGGTAGGAGGCCTCCACAGGCACTCCCATAACAATGGTCTCTCCCTGAGCCTGGTATGGATTAAAACCAGAACAGATATGAGAGTCTTGAGCTCATCAGGGAGATCCTTGGCCACAATGTTGTCCTTCAAAGCATTGGAGAGACCATGAGAGAAGACAGCCAACAGAGCCTCATTATTCCAGCCTATCTCTGCTGCCAGGGTACGAAAATCGATGACATACTCGGCATTTGTTCATATACCCTGTTGAATGGACAGAAGCAGCTTAGCAGCAGAAGCTGAGCGAGCAGGCACATCGAATCCCCTACAAAAGGAGACAACAAAACTTGGGTAATCGAGTATCACAGGATTATCGTTCTCCCACAACAGAAAGTCTCTTCTAGTGATTGGCTTAAGCAATGAAGAAATTGCCCAATCAAGGAATGTGGAGGAAAGTATGAAGAAAGGTTCATCCGTCCGTCCACTTCCCCAGCAGGGGCAGGAATCTTCTTCGTGGAAAAGAAAGATCATTCCCTCCGTCCCTGTGTGGATTACCAGGAACTGAATAAGGTTTTGGTCAAGAACCGTTATCCTCTTCCTTTGGTGCCGGAACTCTTCCAAAGACTAATGTCTGCCTCCATATTTACTAAGTTGACCTGTGAGGGGCCTATAACTTGGTCCTAGCGCTAACAGACATTAAAGTCAATCTCCACCATCAGGAGCTCTGGTGAACATGGTTAGCGCTTAGATTCTGCAACTCAGATTAGCCTGCATCCTCTGCCAGGGTGACCTGTCTGTGTTCCTATTCCACTGGATCTTGTATGGGCTTCTACAGCATGTCTATGGCACTCAAGTCGGGGCATATGAGAGACTTTCCTCTGCACGTGGGGCGTGACAATATTGAGTGCGTTAATGCACGTTTACCACAGTATATTGCAGTGTGTTAGTGCACGTTTAATGCAGTATATTTCAGTGCAGTATATTTCAGTGCGTTAGTGCACATTTAACGCAGCATATTTCAGTGCAGTATACTGTATTTTAGTGCGTTAGTGCACATTTAACGCAGTATAATTCAGTTCATTTTTGCACGTTTAACGCAGTATATTTTAGTGCATTAGTGCACATTTAATGCAGTATATTTCAGTGCAGTATAATTCAGTGCATTAGTGCATGTTTACCACAGTATATTTCAGTGGGCCAGTGCAGCTTTACTTTGTAATGTGTACTCAAGTTAAAGTGCACCAAACACCACTTTCCATTTATTAAAGTGCATCCACGTACACATTTCCCCATCTTTATTACATTTTATTAATAAGCTACCCCATCATGCCTGGGAGGCCAACAAGGAGAAGCAGACATTCCCTTGGTACTGTGAGGGGGCCAGCAGCGTCCGTGTCCACAGGCAAAGTTGGACGTGTTCTGTCCTAAGGCAGGGCATAATTTCCTCTGTTTAGTGATGTTGCCCATGCTATCCAGCAACAGCATGCAGAGGAGGTGATGGACTGGCTTACTAAAAACATCCACATTCTCCATTATCCAAGCAGAGACTAGTGTGCAGTCAACCGCAGCTGCCAGGGCAGCTTATTCTGCCTCCTTGTCTGCAGCTACTCCTGCCATAGCCCCAGCATCATGCATTGAGGATTTAGCTAAATTATTTGAACACAGTGTCAGCCACTTGCTCCTTGATGATGCACAGGCATTACATGTTTCTGATGTTGGCTCTGAGGTTGAGGAAGGGAGTAACATGAGCCTACAGAGAGGGGAGAACACTGATAAACAACAAATTGGCAGTCATGTTCCCCCATGAACATGGGCCTGAGTGTACTATAATTTGGTTTCTTCACATAAGGCCTGCTCACTGTGGTGCAAAACCTTGTTATTTCCAACCAAAGTCTGCCAGAGAGACACTAGAATTTATCCAAAAAATCTCTAATCTTGTTCACGTTGACAGTGCGTGAGGAGAGGAGAGCTGGCAAATCCACACAGGGGACATCTACACTGATAATCAGGGCATTGATCATCAGTGCCCTGATGATCAGTGCAGCCCCATCAGTGCTGCCAATCAGTGCCCACCAGTGCTGCCCACCAGTGCCAATCAGTGCTGCCTGTCAGTGCCTATCAGTGATGCCTATCATTGCCAACTATCAGTGCTAGTCAGTGCCACCAATCTGGGCCCATCTGTGCCGCCTATCAGTGCCCATCATTGCTGCCTATTATTGCCCATCAGTGCCAGCTATCAGTGCTTCCTGATCAGTGCCCATCATTGCTGCCTAATCAGTGCCCATCAGTGCTGCCTCACCAATGCCTCCTCAGTGCAACCTATAAGGAGAAAAACTAATTATTTACAACATTTTATAACAGAAACTGAAAAAAAAATGTATTTTTTTCAAAAATTACGTTTTTTTTGTTTGTTTATTAAAAAACCCAGTGATAATTAAATACCACAAAAAGAAAGCTCTATCTGTCTCAAAAAAATGATACAAATTTTGTTTGGGTATAGTGTTGCCAGACCACGCAATTGTCATTCAAAGTGCGACAGCACTAAAAGCTAAAAAATTGGCCTGGGCAGGAAGGGGGTAAAGGTGCTCCGTAGGCAAGTGGATAAAGGAAGTGAGGTACAGTCTGTACTTCTTGCAGGATAATTAGGTGTCTTTTACCATTAATAGTGGTCTGACCATATCTAGAGAGTCCTGATATTTTTTATCACATATACACTTTAGTGCAGTACTCTTTTAGGCTCCAATGTAGAGAGGTGTACCTAATGCCACAATCCTTACTGACCAATGCCACAATCCTTACTGACTGACTGAATCCTTCTACTATCGTAGAAGAACGAAGAGGGGCTTTGAGGGAATATACAGAAACTTGGGAAGGCTGGCATACTGTATATAACACCAATGCTTTGAAAAATGTGATTTCTCTATAGGCCACTTTTCCCTCTAAAAATAGACGCCAATAGGCATCGGAGATGGCCTAATATGGTGGTTACTGGCTCTCCTGGTCCCGGCGTGCATGCACACCAGGCTTTCGATCACCATCCTTATAAACGTCATGACACAAAATGTCTGATGGCATTGCGGCACAAGCGCTGGAGGTGTGCATGCTCGGAACTCATAAGGGGACCAGTCATGTGCACAATGTCACCCATACTTGGCACTGATACACAGTAAGAGGGAAATTAGACCAATCCCTCCCACCTACACATGCATCAGTAAAAATCTTTGATCCAGAATAAGCTCACTCTTTATAATAACTAATCTATAACCAGTTTTCAAATTAGATTAATCTAAAATAAAATAATATAGTAAATATGGTAGCAAATTTCTCAATTCAATGCATGCTGATAACTATTTTGTTGGTTGTTTTTTCAAATATGGCAGATTAAAAGTCATCAGAACAATCAACCCTAGACGTATTGTCAGGACCTGGATCACCTGCTTGTGGCACTGTTCTTCCGGGAGCAGAAGGTTGTAGTTCTGGTATCCTTTTGGATAGTTACTGCATATGTCCAAAGAATGAGGTCAGCTGAATACCTGAATATACTGAATTACCTGGTTATTCCATCAATGTATTTTTTCTTCCCTGATGGCACAGGCATATTCCAAGATGACAATGCCAGGATTCATCGGGCTCAAACTGTGAAAGAATGATTCAGGGAGCATGAGACATCATTTTCACACACAGAGTTGGCCACCACAGAGTCCAGAACTTAACCCCATAGAGAATCTTTGGGATGTGCTGGAGAAGGCTTTGCGCAGTGGTCCGATTCTCCCATCATCAATACAAAATCTTGGTGAAAAATGAATGCAACACTGGACAGAAATAAATCTTGTGACATTGCAGAAGCTTATCAAAACAATGCCACAGCGAATGCCATGTTAAATGGAACCATGTTAAATGGACTGTAGCGCATTTCTGAAAAACACAAAATACACTGAAAAATGCATAGGTGTGAACGAGACCTTACCATTGGCAGTATGGTGACCCTAAGATGTTGAATCCACCACATTTCCCACTGCAGAACTCTCTTGTCTAAGTCTACCCCGACTGTGCTGATGTCTGGAGACAAAACACTCCCTATTTGCAAGTAAATACACAGTACTCTCTGTAATAAATGGACATTCAGGGCAACTGCCACATCTGAAAGTTGTATTTCGTTCACTTATTCCTTCAGCTTCTTCAGTAAAATAACTGTAGCACCCTCTAGTGTGCTCTATTAGTATAGAGTAGGCAAATTAAAGTCTGACCCTGGGATAAACCACAGTCACTGAATCTGGGTCAGGGTTATTAGAGGCTAGGGCTGGATGATTTGCCCTGGCAGCTCTCTGGTTCTCCCTTCTGTTTCTAGAATGTTGGAGAGTGTTCTAGAAAATAGAGGGCAGAATCTGGGAGGGCTTGTCTTGAATATATATGGGCCCTCAGCCAATCCCCAGGAGTAGGCCTGGCAGGGGACTGAGGAGCTCATAAATAGGAATGACCCATGCCAGTAGTGGAGACGGGTGGAAGATGGAAAAGCAGTGCTGAGGAGAGGCTGTCATGGCCCTTGAGGGACCCGTGCCAGGAAGGGGTTTTACCCGGTCTGGAGCTCGGAAGAACTGGCCTGGAAGGATCCCACCACAGGGGTCAGTTGGAGGTATTCAAGCCAGAGAGGCAGCACAGAGAGCAAGGAGAGACAGTGAGTAGATCATCACAGTGCAGGGACAGACCAGGGGAGAGACTGCCAGCTGTAGCAGTGCTCTCTTGAAGACAGCGGTGTTCCAAGTCTTCATCCAACCTTGCCCTGGAGAATCTCCATGTGTGTGTCAGTTAGGACGACTGGGAGAAGAAAGCAGCTAGGTGGGCTGGGAGCAGCCAGGTGGGCTAGCATTTCTGCAGCAGTAGAACAGGGCTCAGTGTCTAAGGGGAAGCAGAAGGTGATGAGAGATGCTGTTCACTCCACATGTGCTACTTTACCAAAAAGGGATGGCAAGTTCCTAGCCTGGAATGGGCTGTTGCTGAATTAGCAAGTGACTGTTAGTTCCACCAGAAGTGACCAACAGGTGCTGTACATAAGGGAACCAAGTTTGTGCAGGAGGAAGGAAGAAGAGGAGTTTGTACATAGGGAGGAGGAAGTTGTCTCTGGTTCTGTGTTTGGGTGTTTTTCAAGTTGGGCCTCCCCGAATTCCCTACCCCATCCAAGTTGTCATTCCCTAATAAAACAACAGAAACAAGCCAAAGACTGTTTTCTGCGTTTGAGTAAATGAAAGAAATGCTATGTGACTGGCTGTGCAGCAGTGGGGAACTCTGACATCAATAACTCCTATGGGGGTAGTGCTACATCATTTTTTCTGATCTATCCTTTAAAGATGTACTACGCCCTATAAACCACCTCCGGACAAGATCTCAAATATTTGCATATCTGAGCTTAACAAGTACCAAAATGTCTCCAAGCCTGTAAATATTTGCTGATTGTTATATGTGTATTTAGTAATAAATGCATTTATTTACTGCTGGTAAATCCTTCTAGTGCATGTTTGGTAATTTACAATAATTGGTTCACCTGCAGTACATTGGACCCCTGTACTTAGACTACATAATCTAAACCTACAGTCATACATTACATTTACCTGACCCCTGCATTATGTACATTACATACACCTGACCCCTGCATTATGTACATTGCATACACCTGATCCCAGTGCTATGTACATTATATACTATTGACCCCTGGACTTTTTACATTACCACACCTGAACCTTGCACTCTGTGCATTAGCTGCTCCTGTCCTGACTCCTGCATTCTGTATGCAAGTTTAACTTTTACACTCTCTGTTAGCGCTATTTTGCCACACCCACAATTTTTTGCACTGCATTTCATGCACTGTCTTGTTCTTACCGTCTGAAAGCCCAGGGTGCCTCAAAAGTTTTTTTCATTCTTCGAATGACAACTAAATAAACTATCTTAGAATCTGAGAAACCAGGGAAAAAATGTATTGCACCTCTGTTGCAGGACATAGTAGTGATGATGATGAAGGGGTTCGTAGGAGGAACCACGGTGGACAGCAGGGGACACAGTATTCCACACAACTAGACATGGATTGGTGCTGAGATCTCTGTGTGAAGTGAGGTTTCTCAAACGGAACCATCGAACAGTTAAATATAATGCTGCTTTCGTCAAAGGGTCCTGTCATTGCAATTATTATAAATTAGCACTAGGTACTACTATTTGTAACAAGCATTCATGAAAAAAAATCCATTTGAATCAGGTACAAATTTGGATAGGATGCAAAGTGATACACATGAACTGCTTCTGTTTGCTTCTGTTTTGAGGTTGATACATAGGGCCTAAAATAGAAATATGAAACTTCAAGCACGCAACAATGAGAAAGTCAAACAAACCAAATAAACCATTTTCAAGGTAAATAATAAAGTAATAACATGATTATGGGAACTAAACCATCACCCTTATTACATGACCTTTGTTAGAATTACATTTCTTCAACGCAATGTTTGATCATCAATGCTTATATATCTTTATTGTTTAATAGATATCCTACACATTTGATTGTTTGTAACACCTTTTATTGAGCATTCCAATAAAAAAAAAATTGGGGAAAAAAAAAAAAAAGAATTACATTTATTTAAAGTTTCGAGTTAAAAATAATCAATATAAGAACAATTTTTTTAAATTGTTTTTATTTTTTTATTTAATTGTTTTTATAAGAACAATTTTTAACATTATTTAAATATTTTTTTTAGCTAGCCCATTATTCATTAGTGTAGATATTTTTTAATACTTACAAACAACTATATATATATATTTTTTTGTACTTGCCAAGTAAGAAACCAGGTTTATTCATTTTATGACTAAGAAGATTATTGACAGGGAAGTGGGCAGGAAAGCAGCTCATTTTCTTTATTTTAATGCTGTTTTGCTAATTGTAAGTATTTTCCTGTGATGAGATAGATAGTACAAAGCCTTTCCCTATCAGTTATGAATAATTTAATGCTGGCTGTTTGGAGTGCAGTATAATTCCACTTTCTGTCAGAGAAAATGCACTCTTACTCAAGGATTTTAGCAAGAACCCCGGAAATGTAAAATTGGGGATCCTGGAACAAGTTGTCCCAAGAAAGAAGGAATAGTTTACATATACAATAAAAACCGAACTAAAGTTCACAATACGTACCTCTGCTCAAATGGTCTGATGCCCATAAGGCCCTGGTCGTCTCCGGTCTTCCTCTGAGTGCCAAGTCTTTGGCCAACTTGATTAAACCAGTACGGGATGGTGTAGATTCCACACATGTGTGGAAGTTCATTTATCCTGCAACAATTGTAAGCAGATGCTTGTGGGGTGTCATTGAATGTACTTTTGCTGCCAACATTATACAGCTCATCTCTATGCCAGGGAATATTAGAGTTTTACATGAACATGACTCCGTCTGGTGTCGGGCATTGTTGAGTGCGCACACGCAAAATTACCCCCATGTGTAGGGTGAGTAAGCCCTGCCCACAACTTGGCATAGTCGGCATGGGTATACGCCACAATTTGGTGCCCCGCAAGGGGCTATGCTCTCTATATGCACCTAAAGGCCTCCACTAAAGAGACTATGGCTGTAACTAGGTAGGACCTTTGCAGGCTTGCCCCAGTGTGTCTGGCTCATGACCTCCATATGCTGTTCTCAGATTGGTTCCTACAGGAGGTGCTGCCTCACCTCAAGTGATCTTGCAATGTTGGAACTGCATACTGCCCACAGTTCTCCAGGTCCCTCACTGGGCTTGCTCAATGGACCACTTCTGGACTCCCCCGTCAGGACCAGGGTCAAGTTTGTACCAGGAGAACCCACCAGTGGAGCAAAGCCTGCAAAGGACCCAGCTTCTGCTGCTGTTACCCTGTGCTAAGAACCAGACCTCAAGAAGTTAGCTCTTGCAGACTCTCTATCTACCTTGCTTGCAGGCCCAACGTTGGAACAGTCTGCCCCATACTTTAGACTCACCTTCGCCTAAAGTGCTAGAGTCACCTGCTGCTTCTTAATCAGAGCCTGTTGACTGTTTGCTGCCTGCCACTGTGGGAGTCGCATTGCTATCTCAAGAATCACCGGTTTCGGATCTGCCACAATAAACCTCTGCCAAACCTTTTCCATGTACATGCCTGTGGGAATGAAGGTGCTGTATGTGGCACTACTCGTATCCTCAAAGTTCCCTGACTTATCGCTGTACCTCTGATTCCTTCCTCCCACCTAGGTCAGTGTCTTCTGCCTGCATCACCAACTTGGATGAAGCAGCCAGTTACCGGAGATTGGGTCTCCTACCCCAACCCTGCTTACTACATGTAGTGACAATCTTTCTGCACTTGATGTACAGTTGAGTTCACATCCTTTTGTATGGTTTATACTGCGCTTATTTTTCTAAGTTGCATTGCTGGTTCATGTTTACTGTTAACTTATGGTTATCTGGGTCCTGTGGAAAAAAAGTTTTTAGGTGAACCTGGACAGCTTAACAAAAAAGAGGGGAGGGGAGTGTCAGCAGGGTCTTGTGGGTGTCATTGAATGTATTTCTGCTGTTGTATTAATTGCTCTATATAATGATACAGACAGTTACAGGCTGTCCAGGATGGGACGAGGTTAACTGTGTCTAGACTCATTCTTGGGCTTTCCGAGTCACTTAAATACCAGGGGAGGGCTCAGAGCTCTTTCTATTCCACATGGGATTTACAGAGCAAGGTCTGTTGCACCATGTAGTATTACTGGGGCACATGTCACCCTTCTGGGTCACAGTGCTGGGATTCTCCCTGGACTAGGAACCCACCATTATTGGACTCTAACTGAATGGCTTCTCTGAAGAGTATGAACCTGGACATCCTGAATTCCTTAGTTAGGGCTGGACTCTGTTTCATGTGTGCTGTGCTGTTGAACTGTGCTGCTGAATGCTCAGTAAAGTTTCATTAACTGTTCCAAGCCTGGTCTAAGGTTATTCAAAGGGGTGCATGGTGGTATATGGTCGATCAGAGGAACAGTGCCTGTAAAGCACACATGGACTATGAAGCAAGACCACTACAAAAGGTTAACTCGGCAGGAGAGTTGGAGTTAAAGAGCAGTTGCCACAGGCAACCAGGAACTTGTGGGAAGTGTATAATGTTGAGTCATAAAGCGTGATGCCTAGCGAAGGTGACTGGCCTTCCAATTGTGAGGGGGGTCGATGATATGGCTCCCTCCCTAGTGGTCGGTTCCCCCAAAGTAACTGGGACCAAACCTGCGGTATGGAGACCCTATATACCCACCTGCATAGTATGGGAGAGGGAAAAAGTTATAGGTGAGCAAGCATGAGGTCTGCAGTAGTGCTCGGCCGGACCCCATTTTGTCACTGAGAGTGAGGTGGCAGAGGTTTGCTGGACTGGGGGAGAGGGCACCGCTCAGCAGTGTCCCTCCTAAAAGCAAAATACAATCATGGTGTAGGGACATGGGATAAGACACTTCACAGAGGGTCTTTGTATGTTTACTTCCAATGCACACAGTAGATGGCACATCTCTGAGCCAGGGAACCACCATAGGCCCCTTTTACATGAGCGGACCAATTGGATCCGCCTATCCAGATGAAGACAATGTGGATCCTTCCAAGTGTATCTGCCTGCTCAGTGGGGGATCTCTAAGCTGATCCCTGCTGAGCAGGTGGATGACAGGTCTCATCACAGGCAGACACAGTCCGTTCTCCTCTATGGGGCAGTTGGATTGCAATGGAATGCATGTCCGTTTCAATCCGATTGTCACCAAATCTGATCCGCCGGATGGCAAACAAATCGTCATACGTCTGTTGTTAGCAAATTTTATCGGATTAGATGCCCAGTGGGTGTCAGCGCACACATGTCCACTGACATCCGCAGCCCTATAGAAAACGATGGGTGGTCTGATTGGGTCTGCCTGTAAAACGGACAGGCTTTAAGAAAAACATTTGCAGAAAAAACAAGCTCAGAACATTGAGACAGCTCTCTGAAACCAGCGATAGTTAAAAGTAGCCTCACGAGTAAAGGATCTTAACAAGATCGATGTCAACATGAATGAGTAGTCTAAGGTGCCAGACTCAAGAATTGCCTCTTCACCTATAGTAGTAAATGTGTTCCGGTCTTTAAATGGAGACGTGGGTTCAAAATGCACCCCTGATAATCACTAGTTACATCATGGTTGAGTTGAAATAGCCACCACTATTACAGTATATTTTTTGCTAAACAGACAGATATGTTTGGAAGAAAAAGTATTTTGCAGTAAAATTTTGGACCTATAAAAGAAAATGGAGAGTGTTATAGACATTTTTCTAGTTAGATTATGACAATAAACTAATAAAGCGGAGTTCCACCCAAAAGTGGAACTTCGGCTTTAAAGCCTCTTGACCCCCTTACATGCCACATTTAGCATGTCATTTTTTTTTGGGGGGGGGGGTTGACAGGTACCCGCTCCCACTTCCGCTCAGGCCACCTAGGCGGCTCGAGCAGAAGTTCTCCTCTCCCCCTCCCTCCCTGAAATCTTCTGGGACACGTCACAGGTCCCAGAAGATTGCTCAGCCATTAAGGGAGCGCGGCGTGACTCACGCATGCACAGTGCGCACCCGGCTGTGAAGTCGCTAGCTGTCACAGCCAGGTGCCCACACTTGTGTTGCCGGCGCTGCAGGGAGAAGAGGGAGAGAACTGAAGCTCCCGCTGGCCGCATCGCTGGATGGTGGGACAGGTGTGTGTGTGTGTTTATTAAAAGTCAGCAGCTACACTTTTTGTAGCTGCTGACTTTAAAGAAACACAAAAACGTCTGGAACACCACTTTAAATAATACACTGTTCCATCCAACAGTGACTTATTCTGTGTATATAATGCCTTATTTGAAGATTCCTCTCATTTTTTTTTGGCAGGTGATACCAATTTTTAGCAGGTATTGCTCCACCTTGCAAAAAATGATTTAAAAAACCCACTAGTGCACACTAGTGTAGAATTACTTTTAGTAGATTTTAAATCCTTAATTAATATGTACACCATTTGTGTAATTTTTTTGTTTTATTTTTGGATTATTTCTATCTTGCAGCATTACTGTGGCCAGGCTTCAATATTATGGCGCACAATGTGTTTGTTTAGATCCCGATCACTGGTGGGTGAAAGCGCCCTCTAGTTTTTTAGTGTAATAGGCCTATTTATGCCTCTGTGCCAGCTATCACTGCTATCTCCATTGCCCCCAGTAACAATGTCCATTTGGACAAAACACGTAGGGCTGAGTTACAGTGTCGACGTCATCACGCCTGCTGTGGTGTTGGGTGCTGTGTTGTAAATATGCTGTTTTACTTTACCTTTCCGTGAGTAGATGCCCAGTTCCTAATCAATGTGATTTTAAGTACTACACTACGAGTGGTTTCCCTTCCTCTATTATGTGTTACCTGTGCCATGCTTGAGTGGAGGAGTGCCCTTGACATTATCTGTTACAGAGTGCTGGTCTGGATGGCAGGCTCCAAGAGGGGAGGCTTACTTCCATCCATCAAGGTGTCAGGCTGTAGGAGTAAAGGCTTACATCCATTCGTCCTATCCATCTAGGTGGCAGGCTGTGGGGTTTATTATGTATCCATCCATCCATTTTGGGGATCTCTCCTTTACAAACCCTGTTAGACCTGCTATATTTTGGGGTATATTTAACGTTCTGGCAAGCAGCTTTGGTGTCACATGTGTTGGTGCACAGCAGTGATTATGAATAAGAATCTATGCATATGATTTTAGGCTAATTTTCTTTTATCTGGGTGCACTTTTTTCTCTTATATGGAGATCCTGTTGATGCACTTCATTTTCATAGGACTTTCTTATGAACTCTCTGAGTTTTATTTTCTATTTATTAATTTTTTGATATTTCACAAATGTTTTTGCATTCATGTATTTGAAATGTTATTCACCCTATTGATTTACTCATTCATAAATTGACACATATTTTACTGTATTTCATTTTTTAATCATTTGGCAGCGCAACAATTTTATGTTGTTTTATGCTTTGTATTATCTTGTGTGTGGGCAGTGGTAAGTGCAGCTGTCAAGTTTGGTGATTTTGATTATTTTTGGACTTTTGTTGTTAATATTGTGCACATAACCTACTCAAAACTTGATAATAAACAGCAAATTGCATTTTGAGAAGAGCACAGTATGCTTTTAGAAGAAAGTGGCTTCTGAGTTCTTTGAGTAGCTTTTGAGTTGCTTTGATTTTCTTTTAAATCTGAACTATACTACCTTCAATTTAGCACTGCGGTTTCCTGAAGCTCCCTGTTGGCCGCTGACATTTTCGGCCCGTGTGCTTCTGGGTTTTTATTGGCCGGGCCGAGATGACATAACTCCCACACATCCCGTGCACAAGGTGGACAGGCAGTTAAGAAACTTGAATGCAGTTTTCCAGTTTTTGTTTGGCTCCTTAAAGTTCCACTTTAAGTTGCTCAATGAGTCACTTCTAAACTGTTGTGAGCTGCCTTTGACTTGCTTTCTGTTGGTTTTGCATTCAGGTTGACTTACCTGGGGGGGGAAAAAGTAGTTCAGAAGCAAGCACATGTCCATGGATTGTACTCAACCCTTACACAGGGTTAACATTGTTGGTTATCTGTAAAGAATCATTGCAAATTTCTTCATCAACGGCTGAGAAACAAAGTGGAGTCATACTAGTAACCCCTCCTACTTGACAAGCCTTTGCATGTACCTTCTCAGGAAATGCTTTGTAAATCCAGTTACTGCCTGTGAAACATAAACACATAGTAGGGGATGCATATCAACTTGCAGCTCACATATTTCCAATTTTTTCAATATTTAATGCATTTAATAATAGCATTTGAAACCCACTCATTAAAGGACAATGTGATAAAATGTAGTGGGATGGGTGGTATTGCATATTTTGGATTTAAAGCTGAATTCCAGGCAGAAGGAAAAATACTGTATCGTGTAGATGCATGTTTATTAAAAAATAAATACATATATTTTTAAAAGCAACTTGTGTACAGTGGGGTTCAGACTGGTAGAGAGAGAATCAGTACAAGCAGCCAATGAGCCAAAATCAGTGTGTATATGCAGTAAAGCATGCTTGTTAACCACTTGCCGACCGCCGCACGACTATCTACGGCGGCGGTCAGCCCCTCACAGGCAAAGTGACGTAGGTCTACGTCGCTCGCCTGTGAGGGTTTAGGGAGCGAGCGCGCGCCGCCGGAGGCGCGCTCCCGCTCCCGCGTGGTCACGGACCCCCCCGCGCGTGTGACCGGCGGACCCGATCTCCGCTGGCCACTCTGCGATCGGCGGGGGAGAGGGAGAAAGTCAGGCAGCTTGTGTAAACAAGCTGCTTGTCATTCTCCTCTCTGTATGAGAGCTGATCACATGGATCTACTATGTAGATCCATTGATCACTCTGCATACAGTTGAAGCCACAGCCAATCACAGTTAGAATCACGCCCCTAGGGACACACACAGCCCCTCCCTCTCAAATAAAGTTAACCCCTTCACTACAAGTGTATTTTTACAGTAACAGTGCATATATATAGCACTGATTACTGTAGAAATGTCACTGGTAACCCCAAAAGTGTCAAAAATGTCAGTCAAGGGTCCGATCTTTCCGCCGCAATGTTGCAGTACCGCAAAAAAAATCGCAGATCGCCGCCATTACGCGTTAAAAAAAAAAACAACAAAAATGACAAAAATCTTTCCCTTTGTTAGTAAACGCAATAACTTTTGCGCAAACCAATCAAAATACGCTTTTTGCGATTTTTTTTACCAAACATAGGTAGCATAAAACAAATTGGCCGAAAATATTAAAAAATTTTGATTTTTACATTTTTTTTGGGGGAATTTCATATAAAAAAAAGGGAAAAATATTGCTATTTTTGCAAAATTTACGCTCTTTTTTTGTTTATAGCGCGTGATCAAAAAATCGCACAGGTGATCAAATACCGCCAAAAGAAAGCTCTGTTTGTGGGAAAAAAAGGACGCCAAATTCGTTTAGGTACAGCGTCGCACGACCGCGCAATTGTCCGTTAAAGTCACGCAGTGCCGAATCGCAAAATACCCTCTGGTCGTTTAGCAGCCAAATCCTCCGGGGCTTAAGTGGTTAAAGGGGGTTAATCCTCTGCATTTTGTAAAAAGGCTGTTTGATCCTTTGTTCTCTGATCCTCTCCTTCTTCCACAGTCCCCAATTCAACTCCTGATAAGACGGAGCCTTTGGAGTCACTTTGCATTCTCAGTTTGGTGTGTATTGCTAGAAAGTTATTTTTTTCTTTGGAACGTGCATGTGATCATCACGGGGCCAATCAGCACTGTCCAGACAGAGGGTCAGGGGTCCTGCAGCCTTTTAGGACAGTCAGAGTAGAATGAAAACTCCTTCTACAAGCTTTAACCAGACAATTATAGAAGTCTCAAGACTGCTATAAACAGCTGATGAGAAACGGTATTTAGCAATTTATACTTACTAAAATAATTGCATTTCCATGTTCTATGTACTGTGAAGGACCAGATATAGTAAATGCAGAGTTCTGGGTTTAGTAACACTTTAAGTGTTGACTGCTGTGTTTGAGGGCTTGTTCACTGTGCCTATATGCTGTTCACATTTTTGTACAGCCATTTGATCCGGGTAATACACTGGTTTATTGGTTGAGCACGCAGTGGCAGTGGTGTTTCATCTTTTATCTTTCATTCAAGTACGCAAATATTTCCTTTTTTTTTAAATACTACACTATTACCATTATCGTTTATTTTTTGCCTTTTTGGAGAGCGTCCATTCCACAAAGTCCTGCCATCCATCTGCTGTTTTTAAAGGCAACTGACCTGGCAGTTGTCATCTCCAGAAAGCCATCACCCCTGGGAGTTTGTCCCCAAAGGTACATAGTTGAATCTGGAGAATACATTTGAGCCCAGTTTGCAGTGGATGTTGCCAAGCAGTAGAACAGTGGGTGTGCTAGTAGAGCAGAGGTTGGTATCAGTAGGACAGTGAATGGTGTCAGTCAGTAGGGCAGTGCACTTTGTCAGTAGGGCAGAGGACAGTGTCAGTAGAGCAGTGGACAGTGTCAGTAGGGCAGAGGACAGTGTCAGTAGAGCAGTGGACAGTGTCAGTAGGGCAGTGGACAGTGTCAGTAGTATTTTTTTTTCTTTTGTTATTTTTTACAATTTTATTTTATATGATTTTTTCTACAATTTTTTTTTTAACTCAGTTGGGGGGCTTTGGTAAAATATCCAGGGTCTAAACAGACACCTAATGTCTCACATTTGAGACAGAGAAAGGGACTGAGGACAGAAATTCCAGTCTCTTTTCTTGCAGCCTCAGCTGCACTGGACAATAAATGAATAGGAAGCACTCAGTGCTGGGAGGCTTCCTGTTTGTTCACAAACTGAAGCATAGTAAAAACATTTTACTATGCTTCAGTTATAAATGGACACAGAAAAGGAAGAGGCTGGTAAATGACATACAGTATTTTCTAGCCCCTTTCCCAGCATTCTATCCTGAAACATCCCCTGCAGCAGCTGGCGAGGAAGGAGAGGAGGGAAGCCGGAAGCGCTGTGCAGGTGAATAGGGTGGGGGGCGGACAGCAGGGGAAATCTGCACTGCACAGGGTGATTAGGGTATGCCCAGGCACACCCCATGTGCACACCTATGGTAATTAGTACTTACTCGGAGGGCTGTGGCTTGCCCTAGTCTATCTGTGTCCCACTCACAACTTCTTGCCTGTAGTTCCTGAGACAGAATCACTGTAGTTACACCTGTAGCAAGATTTCCATGCCTGTGGCCTGATGTGGTTCTGCCATTAGAACCGGTAGTCTCTCCAGCCCATGTGAGCTGTGACCTTGGGTGTGATAACTGAAGCAGCAACAACTCCGGCATTGTTTGTGGGTTTTTATTTGATTTAAAGGGGATGGGAGAAGGGAATGAGTGGGATACTCCTTGAGGCTTGAACTAATTACACTTGGGACTTTTACCCCTGAAAATGCCCATTGGCCCTTCCTTGACGCCAGCCGGCACCCACTATCACTGAGAAACTTGATAGAACACAGAAGTGCTGAATTCTCAACTTTTAATCCAGAAGATTCAGGACTGAAAACTGTAGAACTCCTGACACTGTTGTGCTTTATAAATCACTGAATACTGTCCCTTGCTTGGACCAGCTTGAGGTAGTATGAAGTAGAACTCTGTATAGCTGTACTTGCAACTGACACACTCTATACAATTCAGGGCCCAACTGCAGGTGCCCCCTTTGACTTTAACCCTTCAGGGTCCACTGACTATGTACCCCTTTGTAACTTCAGGGTCCTCAACCTAGGTACCCCCTTTACAGCTAGCTGACTCTGGATCCCAGAACCTCTTCTGGAGTGGTCCCCTTCTGACTCTAGGCAGACCCCCAGGGGCAATCCTCAGTACTCACGACCTGTGTAGGCTTTCCTGGGACTGGACCCCTCTCGCTCTCCGCAGGTTCTCGTCACACTGGATCCCCCTCAGCTCACTCAGCACTCTCTGGATACTCTGGTGACACCCTGAGATATCCACTTCCTCAGACAGGAGGTTGAGACAGCCGTACTCTCCCTCTTGGGACTCTGCTCCCGCCAAAGACACCGTGCCACTCACTTCCCTCCAAACTTATACCCACTCCCAGAATCCCTTGCAGCCTAATCTGCCTTCTGGGGAAGTTACAAGCTGGGATGTGTCCACTGATTTAGCTTCCTCCACTGCCCTATGAGAAGCCTCTCACAGGAGCCAGTGGGGAGACTTCCCCCTCAGCAAACACACCTGGAAACCATGACACCCTAACCAAATAAATCACAGTCTTGCTGTTAAGCAGACAAGGCCCATTATACATTTACCTAGCACCTACCTGCAGGGTGCTACACACCTCTGGCTTTAGTACACACCTCCTAGGTTCTCCAGGGGAATAAAAACTGGGCCTGGCCTAAAAGGCCTTTTGCAACCCGCTCTAGCCTCCACCACCATAAGAGACAGGATGATTACAGCCAGCTCTTCTGAGTGTAGTTCTATCTCACCCTGTCCTTCAGCCTTTTTCAGGGCCTCCACTTAGTTGACTACATCTGCATGCAGTTGGGGTATGTGGCTCGCATGTCCCAACAACTCTAGGCTCCTCCCAACCTTGCAATAAAGGCCCTGTAACGGAACCGCCGACCCACACTGTACTTGTGGTCTTCCGTCAGTATACGGCTTCCTTGGAAGTTCTGAACATATATACCAGATTTTCCCAGCCCCCCCCCCCCCATACAAAACTAGCCAACAACTTAGCTTGTACACATTTTGGAACCTTCTCCTTTATTGAACAGTTTCACACTCAATTTATACACACATGAGCACATCCCCCTCCTGATCAAATTACTACACACAGGTCAGGGGTTGCCTGACTACATTATCCTATGCAGATGAAATTGTATAGAGAAGTAGAATTAACATATCTAAAGAACAACCAACAAAACAGTATGTTTCCACTCAGCAACTAATAGATGAAAGTGATTCAATCAACCTGAGCCAATTAAGTAGCAGACGGCCGTCCTCGAGCTCCTGCAATACAATACACAAACAATAAGTGTAAATACAGAACCTATTGTAGATAACAGGTGAGTACATCAGCATATTCAACAATGTCTGGAAGACCGGGGGTTGAGCTGATGATATTAGCATATTGTCTGTCTTTCATTCCCAGTGACAGTGAGTACTGTCACAGGCCCCCTGACTCACTCAAGACATCACCACATGAGGGCTCTAACTAAAAGGGACCTAGTACCTAATTACACTGGGACAGAGCTACCTAGTGGCAGACTAGCTAACTGCACCTGCTTATAAGCGGGCCATACGAAAATAAACAAATTCATTCCCCCATCCACACTAGTGAGGTGCATAGCATTGCTTTCAATGTTTTGGCTGGGTTATCCCATTGATATCAAATGCACTGCTCAAAAAAATTAAAGGAACACTTTGAAAACACATCAGATCTCAATGGGGAAAAATATCATGCTGGATATCTATACTGATGTGGACTGGGAAATGTGTTTGAAATGAAAGGATGCCACATTGTTTAATGGAAATGAAAATGATCAACCTACAGAGGGCTGAATTCAAAGACACCCCGAAAATCAAAGTGAAAATATGATGCAGCAGGCTAGTCCATTTTGCTGAAATTTCCTTGCAGCAACTCAAAATGGTACTTGTTTGGCCCCCACTTGCTTGTATGCATGCCTGACAATGTCGTGGTATGCTCCAGATGACGGATGGTGTCTTGGCGTATTTCCTCCCAGATCTGGACCAGGGCATCACTGAGCTCCTGAATAGACTGAGGTGCAACCTGGTGGCGTCAGATGGACCAAAACATAATGTCACAGAAGTGTTCTATTGGATTTAGGTCAGACGAGCATGGGGGCTTTTCAATGGTATAAATTCCTTCATCCTCAAGGAACTGGCTGCATACTCCCGCCACATGAGGCATGGATTGTCGTGCACCAGGAGGAACCCAGGACCCACTGCACCAGCGTAGGGTCTGACAATGGGTCCAAGTATTTCATACCAATACCTAATGGCAGTCAGGGTGCCATTTTCTAGCCTGTAGAGGTCTGTGCATACCTTCATGGATCTGCCTCTCCAGACCATCACTGATCCACCACTTAATTGGTCGTGCAGAACAATGTTACAGACAGCATAACATTTTCCACGGCTTCTCCACAGCCTTTCAGGTCTGTCACAGGTGCTCAGGCTGAACCTGCTCTCATCTGTGAAAAGCGCAGGAGGGCCAGTGGCAGAGCTGTCAATTCTGGTTTCCAATGGAAAATGCTAATCAAGCTCCTCGGTGCCAGGCAGTGAGCACAGGGCCCACTAGAGGATGTTGGGCCCTCAGGCTGCCATCCTGGAGTTTGTTTCTGATTGTTTGGTCAGAGACATTCACACCAGTGGCCTGGTGGAGGTCATTTTGTAGGGCTCTGGCAGTGCTCATCCTGTTCCTCTTTGCACAAAGGAGCAGATACCGGTCCTGCTGATGGGTTAAGGGCCTTCTACGGCCTTGTCCATGTCTCCTAGAGTAACTGCCTGCCTCCTGGAATCTCCTCCATGCTCTTGAGACTGTGGTGGGAAACGCAGCAAAACTTCTGGCAATGGCCCGTATTGATGTGCCATCCTGGAGGAGTTGGAATGCCTATGCAACCTCTATAGGGTCCAGGTATTGCCTCATGCTACCAGTATGGCACAGACCCTAGTCAAATGCAAAACTAGTAAAGAAAAACAGTCAGAAAAGATGAGTAGGGAAAACAATTTCAGTGGTCTCCACCTGTAAAGTCATTCTGTTTTGGAGGTCATCCCATTGTTGCCCATCTAGTGCCCCTAAAGCAGCTGAAACTGATTAACAACCCCCTCTGCTACTTAACTGATCAGATCAATATCCCAGGAGTTTATTTGACTTGATGTTATACTCTGGTTAAAAAGTGTTCCTTTAATTTTTTTGAGCAGTATATTATTCTTATAAAGTGGGGTCCAACCCTTCCTCTTAAATGTTACATTTATTTTACTTTACAGAGAATGTAGCAAAAGAAGCAAGATTCTAAGGCAGCTGAAAGACAGTTGGAGCTCACTTTCATTGAGATGAGTATGAAGTTAATGTGTATCTGCTAGCATTTACCTAAAACTGAAATACCATTTGCGCACCAATATACACTTAAAACTGATAGTTAAATAGAAGCATGGGACATGCATTTATGGACAAGACAATGAACATTAACTATTGCTGTTTCACAGTTCTATGCCCTATGTGGCTATAAGTTTGGGCTTTAACAGAAGTGTTTCACCATATAGCAGTGTCTGTTAAACAAGGCTACCAAAATAAACAATATTAGTCTACAGGAGGTTTTGAATAATTCATGAGATGGAAGCCCTTGAGAGGTTTGCTGTCAAGTGTGAAGCTGCAGCAGTGAAGATCAGTACCTTTAATGGACTTATTTTACAAGGTAGTGCAAATTGCTATAAGCAATGTGCAGGAAAGCATAGCAACCAATCAGAATAAATGATTTCCTCATGTGTCTACAGTAAACTGAAATCTGATTAGTCACTATGGGTAAATTTAAAGCCATTCTAAACCTTTTTTTTTTTAAATGCTATACTTACCTGCTCTGTGCAACGGTTTTGAACAGAGGAGCCCTGCTTCTTCTCCTCTGTGGGCCCCACTGGAGCTCCCAGCTCTCCCTCTCCAGCAAATGCCCCATAGGATGCAGCTTCCTATTGAGGCACACCTGCAGGCTTAATCCTGAGTTGTGCTGCTTGCCTCCATAGACATAGGAAGCAATAGCTCCTGCTGTTGCCTCTCTGTCATGTGAGAAAATAGAGAGCACAGAGAGCTGCTACTCTTGGGCACATCGCTGGATCAAAATTGGGCTCAGGTAAGTATTGGGATAAGGGGGACCAGGGGGGGGTCCTGTGTTCAGGTTTTTTCCCCTAATACACAAAATGCATTTAGAACCGCTTTAATTTGCACATAGTCAATTCACTTTGCAATGCCTTGTTAATCAAACCATTAAATCAGAGGCAATGGTGGTTACTGTATATGCAAAAAATATCCTTGTCTGGAGTGGGATGTCCTCTTCTGCAAAAAAAGCTTGGGTATTTTTTGACAGAAAGAAGAGAGATGAAATGGAGGCTTCATTGTAAGCAGATTACATTTTCAGATATTTTGGAGACCTGTACCAGGAAAGCTTGGGTTGAGTGTTGGCCTGAACACAGACATGGCTTAAATCAAGCTGTGTTTTGCCCATGCAGTGCAAAGCAACATATTCCATTTAACTTTTCTTACCTAACAGTATATACTGTCCTTGCTTTTCAACCTTCTCCCCTCCTCTGCTTTGTTCAGCTGCTAGGAGCTAGGGACAGTCCAGGAATAAACTATTATGTGTTGCCAGAGTTGGTCACATTCTCCTCCATGCTAGGAGGAATTTCCTTTGGCTTCCAGTGCAGGAGAATAAGGAAAATTGACATTTTTGCTGGGAAGTGGTAGGGGAATAATGCAAAAAGAAATGGAGAAAGAACAAGTTTGTTTTAAAGTGCCAATAGATATTAAATAACAGTTCCCCAGTTTGGGTCAAGAATAGCTGGAACTACTTTTTTTTTTTGGATAGAGTAAGGGAGGGTTACAACCCCTGTTAGGTTTTTTGCCATCTGTGTCCCTTTTATGAGATTTACTGTCATAGCCAAAACAGGAATTGAGTGGAAATCTCTGCAAATTAGGGAATCACTTGGGGCCCCAGGGTCACCAGAACTAGCATCTCCATTGGAAGATTTCCCCTCTAGTACTTTTCTAGGGGCAAACCAAAATGTAGGATTTTCTTTTACTTTCACTTTTAATGATAATGGTAAACAGGACAAAAAGAGAGGGTGACTCTCCCTAATCAGGGCACTGACAGCAATAGAAACTAACTGGAGCTCTGAACCCTCTCCACTCTGTCCAAAAATGTTTTTTTAAGTTTTACTTTAATGTCTATGTTTGTGACTCACCTACAGAACCGTCTGAGCCTCATTCGAAACACCAGACATGGGAGTAAGTCACACATGTGCAAGTCCCAAGCAAGTCTCAAGTCATAACCCTCAAGTCTCAAGCAAGTCCCAAGTTATTATGGCGAAAAGCAAGCAAGTCAAGTCAAGTCCCTGCTAGAAGTCAAGCAATTCAAGTCAAGTCATTTATTTTGGTCAAGTCCCAAATCAAGTCAAAATACTGATCTACCCCAATTTTCATCTTTAACCACTTGCCTACTGTGCACTTAAACCCCCTTCCCATCCAGGCCAATTTTCAGCTTTCAGCGCTGTCACACTTTGAATGACAATTGCGCGGTCATGCTACACTGTACCCATATGAAATTTTTATCATTTTTTTCACACAAATAGAGCTTTCTTTTGGTGGTATTTAATCACCTCTGAGTTTTTTATTTTTTACAAAAAAAAAGAATAAAGACAGAAAATTTTGAAAAAAAAAAAAAAGTTTTTCTTATTTTCTGCGAGTAAATTTTGAAAATAAATTTTTCTTCTTCACTGATGTGCGCTGATGAGGCAGCACTGATGGGCACTGATAGGCTGCACTGATGGGCACTGATGAGGTGGCACTTATGGGCACTGATGAGGTGGCACTTATGGGCACTGATGAGGAGGTACTAATATGCCACACTGATGAGCACTGATAGGCGGCATTGATAGGCGGCACTGATAGGCGGCACTGATGAGCACTGATAGGCGGCACTGATGGGCACTGAGAGGTGGCACTGCTGGGCACTGAGAGGTGGCACTGAGAGGTGGCACTGCTGGGCACTGAGAGGCAGCACTGACGGGCACTGATAGGCGGCACTGATGGGCACTGGCGGATGGCACTGGACACTGACGGGTGGCACTGATGAGCGGCACTGATGGGCAGCACCATCAGTGCCCACACTCAGTGCCCATAGTGCTGCCAGTCAGTGCTCATCAGTGCCTAGATGAGCAGGCACTGATGGGCACTGACTGGCAGCACTATGGGCACTGATTGTGGGCATTGATGGGGGCACTGATGGCGGGCACTGTGGGCACTGATGGGGGGGGCAATTTGTGTATGTTTTTACCTTTAGTAATCAGGGCACTGGTGATTAGTGCCCTGATTACATTCCTGTGTGTCCCCGGCGCTGTGAGGCTCCCCCTCCTTCCTCACACTGCAGGCTCTGTGTGAGGAAGGAGCGCCGGCGATGAGAGATGATCTCATATGTTTACATATGAGATCATCTCTCATTGGATGGCCCGATCACGTGGTGAATGGCCGCTGTGATTGGCCATTCACCACGATCTGTGATCGGCCGTGTCCAAGGGACACGGCCGACACAGATCTTCCCCGCTGCGCGCTCGCGGGAGCGCGCGGGGAGCGGGTTACTGGAAGGCCGTATAAAGACGGCCTCCCGAAAATGTGAGTCCGCGCTGCAGCCATATATAGGCTGTAGCGCGGATGGGGGGAGGTTAAATCAGTCAAAAGTCAGTGGTCAGGAAAGGTTTTGTTTTATTTTCAACATTAACAAAACTGCTTAGTGCTTTTTTCTTGGCATATTAAAGAAACACTTTGAATGCCCAAACAGCTCAAAATCCTTCGTCCGGTCATGTTTCAACACCACAGTCACTAAAAACATGTTAAGTATTTCCATTGTTAAACAGCCAATGTCCTAAAAATCAGAACACACTGAGGTGTTTTAAGTGACTGTGGTGTCAGAAACATAGCAGGCACATTAATTTTGCTTTAACACATCTTGAGAAAATGCAAATATTTAATAACTTAAAAAAGTAAAGTCATTTCGAGTCACATGTCTCAAGTCAAAGTCAAGTCTCAAGTCATGAATACCAAGTCAAAGTCAAGTTGAGTCTTTTATTCATTTTAGTCAAGCAAGTCTCAAGTCCTCAAACTGGTTACTTAAGTCTGACTTAAGTCAAGTCATGTGACTCAAGTCCCCCACCTCTGCTCACTGAACAGTCATCAAGAAAACATTTACCAGTTTTAACTGATTTACCCTGGATAAGCCCAAGTAGAACGTTGATTTTAATGGGTAAGTAAACCCCAACAATGAAATTTTCATGTTTATAACATTATTTGATTGTTGAATATATTATTGAAAACGCTTTGTCAAATGTGTTTTGTAATGCCAAAAAATACCTGTTGAACGTGCCTAAAATCTTGTCAGCTAATAACTTCCTGCGCTGGCTCTTATTAACAACATTTGTTCTCCACTACAGAACCATGTCCTCTGTGTTGTAGACAATGTCCTGTAGTCCTGGGTTTAGATATGCTTTGAGGAACCTAGTGGTTGCAAGATATGCCCAAGTGCTGTCCAAATTAGCTTGCTTGCCTAGCTGCCCTCTAATGCTTACGAGTCCTTTACAGTTTACTGGTCTGCATTCTTGTCCTCGGCTTGTGTAATGTTTAACAGAACATTGTTCATGGGTTGGGTTGAGGCTGGCCATACATGGGTCATTTATTTATTTTTGTTATTTAACCAGTGGGTTGACTGAAAAAGCTGACCCGGTTCCCCCAGGGCCGGTGCTTCCACTAGGCAAACTAGGAAGCCGCCTAGGGCGCATTACCACCTAGGGGCGCAGCCAGGATTCGGCAATTTCTCTCCATCATGAATGATTATTGTGAGCTGAGGGGAGAGGTGGCGGTAGGGGAGGAAGAAGGGACAGAGAAAGATGCCAGGTGTCTTGGGCAGTGGCGGAACTATCAGGCTGTAACGTTCCTTGCGTTTCTTATAAGGTGTGGATTTTCAGCTGCAAAAGTAGTTCCACGTCAGTAGTCATGTAGGAGATATGCTGAGATACCAATCCCAACCTCAATGACTCATCATGTATGGAAGGTCTTATTTCAGCCAGTAAATACACACAGTAATTAAGCTGGTTCCTAGTGTGACTTTATATACATGTGGTAAGACAATGATAAAGGTCTTAGGGATAGGTTTGAGTGGAAGTGGTAGGTGACAGACACTTGAGGTGAGACAGTGCAGATGGATGCAGGAAGGGTTAGCGATCATGTATGATAACAGATGACAGAGTAGCAGGTGCATACAGGAGAGATCAACCCAGTGCAGGAAATAGTAGCAGTAGCCTCAAGAGCTAGCAATCTAGTTATGCAGATGTAAAAGACAGTCCTTGCTATGCAGAGCTAAATAGTGTAAGCCTAGTACAAGTCTATAGAGATTTCCCCTGTGGGGTACTTAGCACTAATAGCGATAGCCGAAGGATCGCTCAGGAGATGCGGATGATCCAGTAGCAGGATGCAGGGATCAGCGCAGCGAGGTTCGTCAGCGAGGAGAGCTTGCAAGCATGGAAGCTTCAAGCAAGATTAGTATCCAGGTACTGGTGTTTGAACGAACACATGTGAGTGAGAACCGACGCCCTAAATAGCCATCTAGTCCGGCGCTGGGTGATGACAGCTTCAGCCTTAAAGGGAAACACACCTATATGTGTTTCTTCTGTCTAGGTAGATGGAAATCACCCGGAATAAATGTGATAGGAGGCACTGAGAGTGCCAGAACCTTACACAGGCCCTGGCTTTCCACTACTGTTGGAGGGGCCCCAAGAGGCAGGAATGGAGCCCACCAGATTGCTGCCTGCATGATGATCCTCTTCAGCTGGAGCTGAACAGCCTTAACTCCAGGCAGGAAGTGACTCTCTGCACTGAGCTGGTCCCTGGGTGTTACATGGAGCATCCCTGGTATGAAAGGGAATCGGGGTCTCCAGGTGTGCCATGGGGAATCAGAGTCACCAGGTGTGACATGGAGGATAGGGGTCACCGGGTGTGCCATGAGGAATTGGGGTCCCTGGGTATGCCATGGGGGATTGGGGTCCCCAAATGTGACACGGAGGAACATCGGAGTCCCCAGGTGTGACATGGAGGAACATCGGGGTCCCCGGGTGTGACATGGAGGAACATCAGGGTCCTCAACTGTGACATGGAAAAACATCAGGGTCTGACATAGAGGAACATTGGGGTCACTGAGTATGACAGCATGACATGGAGGAACAAGGGGTCCCTGGGTGTGACATGGAGGAACATCAGGGTCAGTGGGTATGACAGTATGACATGGAGGAATGTTGGGGTCCAAGGGTGTGATATGGAAAAACATCAAAGTCCCTGGGTGTGACACGGAGGGACATTAGGGTCCCCGGGTGTGACATGGAGGAACATGGGGGGTCACTGGGTATGAAAGCATAACAAGGAGGAATCATCAGATCAGGGTCACTGGGTATGACATAGAGGAGTATTTAACCCCTTCCCTTCCCTTTTTTTTTTTTTTATTTGGGGGGGCGCAAGTAGCTGGTCTTGCCTAGGGCGTAAAATAGTCTAGCACCGGCCCTGGCTTCCCCCATCCTCAAACTCATTGTGGATGTGGGAATCATCTGTGTCATTGCATTCTGACAGCAGGGAGCCTTCCCCTCCATCAAAACGGCCTATAGCCTGCAGCACTGATCGAGTGAGAATATGCCAACAGGGCAGTTGAACGGAAGTCGTTCAGTAGGTAACATGCGATCATGATGAAATGAGCCAATATTGCACAACTGATCACCCGAGCTCATCTATATAAAGATTTGATTTTAATAATAGAAATAAAATTCAACTCCAGGCAAAATTGTTTTTTTTTTGTTTTGGATAGAGAGATGTAGGCATAGGACCTCTGTCAACTTTTTTTTTTAATGCTGCCCGTGTCCCTTGGGAGTTTTTATTGAGATTTTCACCTATTCCTATATATTTGAAAGAAGTCAGAACAGAAATTGAAAATAAATTCCCATCCTTCAGTAACACAGACAATAATCAACACATTTTGTAGCAAAGCAGGGAAGGATTAAACTGTCTGTCCAGATTGTATTGCTCTCTGTAACCCTTTTAGATAGATAACAGGTGTCAGTAGGAACAGGAAGTGAAGGGAAATCTCCTCAACAGGGATACAAACAGCATTTAAAACCTAACAGAATGTCAAGTCCTTACTCTACCTAGATTTAAAACAAAAAATGTGAGCTAAAGTTGGGCTTTAACGCAGAAACAAACCTAAAAGTAGTTAAAGTGGAACTACACTGAATTTGAACAAAGCAAACCAAAAACGCTTTTTAATTCATTTTTAATATTCGAGGCAAACACACCCATCCATGTCTCTGCATTATTTTACAACAAAATTACTTTGAAACCCCCCTCTAGCATTTCTGCCCATGGCCATCTTGAATAAGGGCAGATGATTCATGTAGCATTTACTTGCTGAAGTCCATGGAGGGTGTGCTTAGCTGTGAAAACCCCTTCTCCCCCTCCTGAAGACTCCTTGGATGTATGACATTTTATTTGTCTAGGCCTGGAAACTAGGGAAAAACTAAAGGAATGTAAAAACAAAAGATTAAAACAAGTAAATATGATATTTTTTCCTATTTATTAACTAATGCTAGCAGCATAAAGAGTAAACAATAGTCAATGTTGATTGAGAGAGGGACGTTCCACTTTATATTCAAGGCATGCTGTGAATGATAATAGTTGCTTGTGCTCTCAACAAGGACAATCAAGCCATCAAATGGCTGATATCATATGGTTACATGTGCAGCACTATGGCAACTGCAAATCAAACAGAAGGTAAGAGGGCAGCTTTCTTGGCTATAAAGGGTAGGAGGGTTTAGTATAGCTTCAAAAAGCATTTTAGAATGTAAAGCTGGTATTCCAATAACTATACAGGAAGTTATATCAGTAGTGCTGGAGAGCAATGAAGACTGGCATAGATTTACGGTAATAGAGAGAAAAATATACAAAGTATATTCCCGCGCAAAATGGAGAGCCCTAGGTTTCTAAATGAGTAAGTAAATGAAGCTCTGAACACGTCTAGCCAATGACGAAACGCGTTAGTTGAAACGCACGTCGTGACGTCACTTGAGCCCGGTGGAACGCAACCCGGAAGTGCGGCTCTCCATTACCGTAGCTCACACAAAGTGACGGCGTTTTTCACAGTTTTTACCCTAATCTCTATTTGGAACTTGTCTTTTAATATATGTTTCTATGGACTGTAATATTGGCTCATTTGTTTATGAAATAAACCCATTGGAAACTATATGACACCATCCGGACTCTTCTTCTTTTTTCTCTTAAATACCCCTGACTGAAAGTTGCTAGCAGGAGGAGCGTTCTGAGAGGAGAAGCTGTCCATCTGGAGGGAACTTATCCAGACCCTGGGGGTCACTGTCGTATGACATATAGGGCCCACGCAATCTGGTGAGTGTGAATTCTTTCTACCTTTCACAGAGGAGTACAAGAATTGTCACCAGGGATAAAGTGGAAGATTCATCATCATACCACATAGCACTTTTCACTGTGCACCTTTATTTATGATCATTTATTATATTCACCATTAAGGAATCACTTCACTTCAATAATGAACTTTTGATATATGGACTTGATCATATGAATTTTCTCAGCACTTTATAAATCGTAAATTTATTTATCATTGAACATTACATTTTAGTGTATTTATTTGCTCTAAATATTACCACGGGGATATATATATATATGCACTTTACTGTTTAAAGATATAACAACACTGATTATTTGTTAGATATATTTTTTTCTGCAAGCGCTATAGGTAATCATCTATTTTGATTACTTTACCTACCATAGATTTACGGTAAGGAGGCACACCATTTCTTTAAACAGGGGGCCTTTCTTTATGACCACCACTGATAAAATACTTTTTACATGTCACAATCCATATTGGTAAAAAATGAATTTAATGCGCACCTCTATTGTGTATTATATGAACTCCCCCATGGAATTGCCACTATTCATTGGTGATGCAGAAATAATTTTCCCACGCCAGTCTACAGCATTCCATTTGAGAATGTTTGCAGTATGGGCCTGCTCCCTTTAATGGCTTGAGAACTGCCTCTGAGTCTGCACCCATAACTAAGACAATGCAAAGCTGGAAAGAATACACATAATGACCTCTTGTGGGATGTCATTATGAATATTTGATGTGCCTAATGTAATCATATACAATCAATAAATGCAGGAATATCACTGGCTTTCTCCTTGCCCTTTCCTTTCACTCTCTCCCTATCTCTCTCTTTCATTAATGCATTCTCTGTTGTACATTATTTATTAACTTCCTTTTTTATTAAAAAAAATACTGGCAAACAGAACACCGGCTACGTAGAGTTTGACATTTTCTGTGAAGTTACATGATTATGACAATCACTAAGGCTGGAATAAAGTGTATGCATACCCAAAACTTTTTATTTTTTAGTTTTGGAGAAAATGGGGAAGGGTTAGAATCCCTGTCATGTTTTACTTGCTATTTTGGGCTCTGTTAGAGAGATTTGTCCTCACTTTCCGTTCTGGGGGCAACCCTTTACCAGACAGGTAAAGGTAGACAGGAAAAGACAGGCAGAGTTCTTTACCTGCTTGGGAGAAGAACTCCGCACTGAGATACAGGTTTTAGGCACCCTCTGCAACAGAAATTTCATTTTTGTACTTCCTAAGGGTTAATCACTTCTAAAGGTATGCAAACATTTCTCTTCAGAACACTGAAAATGTATCAGCTGATCAAAAACAATTAGTCACTCCCATTGAGAAATAACTGTGTACAGGATATTGTCTAACAAAGAGTTTTTCCTTCAGAGCAAAAACAGATAGGAATCTGCAACAAAGTTTGTTAAAAGCCTTGCAATGTACATTGATCACGGCAAGGTTATTGTTGCTTTTCTCTGGGCCTCTACGATTAAGAACAATTAACAAAACACAGCTAAGGAGGTATCTACAGGTGGCGAACAAGAGCTAAAACCATCTTTTATCCATCTGATTCATATTTTTGCAACAGGGAGTTGGTGTCTGTGTGCAGATGGCCACCATTTTATTAAAGTCTTCTAAAGCCTAGCAAGCCAATCTGGTCTTTCTTGCACCAGTGCAAGAAATGCTAATCAGACTAACCTGGGTTTGGGGGGCATTTGAGTGGTACAATTTTCATTGTTTTGGGTTATATATGGTTGTGTTTGTGTAATGCAGAAGATGTAATGTCCGGTATATATTCAGTCCAAGAAGTAAAAAAGTCTCACTTATGTGGTATCGCTAAACTCAGGGGGAATAGTAGAATGTGTCTTGGGTTGTAATTCTAAGGATGCCTATGCTGTGTGTAAGAACAATCCTATTAAATTGACAACTTGTCTAAAATGTATTTTCATTTTCTTTTTGGGTTTTTTTCAAAAACTTGTGGCAAAACAGTGAAGTCCTCAAAAGGCTCACCATGTCTCTTAAAAAATATCTTGGGATGTTTGCTTTAAAAAATGTGGTTTCTTTGTGGTTGTTTCCACTGTCCTGGTGCCCCAGGGCCTCCAAAAATGTAATAGGTATTCAGGAAATTAGATTCATAATTTATGCCCATGGAACACCTGAAGGTGCTTCTTGGATTTTGGGCCTCTCTATGTATCTTTTAAAAGAAATGTAACATAATAAATCTTGCCCTAAGATTTTTAATGAAGAAATATTACTTATTTGCAAAATGTTATAAAAGACAATAAGAAAAACATATTTTTTTCTCCCCAAAATTTTCTGTTTTTATATGAAGCAGACAATAAAAAACACTAGTGGTTTTTAAAAGAAAGCTCTATCGGTCTCAAAAAAGATTATAATACTTTTATTTGTGTACAGTGTTGCATGACTGAGTAGTTGTCATTCTAAATGTAACAGCACTGAAAGCTAAAGAATGGTCTGGGCAGGAAGGGGGTGAAAGTATCTGGTCTTGAGGTGTTTAAAGTTCAACTTTAACTAATTTAGATAATAAAATAGATAATAATAAATATATTATCAATATTATTATGCGCATTTTAAACTTTATCTACAAAATAGTATACTGTACATGCGCATTTTAAACTTTATCTACAAAATAGTATACTGTACACTGAATAAATAAAGTAACATTGTTTCTTTAAATTATACCTATTAATGTAATGACAAAAGTCATAAACCATAAATATACAGTATAGCTCCATTATTCCAAAGCTAAAGTTAAAAAATCATGACAACTAACATATAGTGTAACTGTGTGTTGGCATCTGCCACTCCCAAAAAAGAAATACGAGTTTGGCACTTCTCTGTAGGATATGTACCAATGAAAAATAAATAAATAACAAATACTGTTTAGTGAGAAGCAGGCTAAAAGAGCAACATTAAAATTACAGAATTTATTTAGATAAGATGTTTGGGGATTCCTTAAGCCTGTAGACAGGTGCCTAAAATTGTTTTGTTACATAGTAAATCCTTTGCTTTTGCAGATGTTTTATTTTGTATTAACTGCTACACTGTGTCTTTAAATGGTGACTCTGGCAGGAAGGATTAAGTGGGCTGCCCTATTTCAGGGTGTTCATGGTGCCACCCTCTATTGGTTGCATATAAGTTTAAGGAAAGAGCTGTTTCAGAGGCCATCGCTCGCTCCATGTATGGGAACCAGGGAGCAGATTATGCAACTATATGATTGAACTTTGCCTAATCGTTCTCCCCTTGGTGGGAACCTGATTGGGGTTCCCAGGACTCAGATATTATGGACTTTATGAACTTTTTACATATTTGAGGCAAAAACTATTATGGGGCAGGGGATACCAGGAGGCACCAGAGGTTGGGAAGGATTACTGAATGTGGAAAGATGTTAACAAGAACTGTGTTGTTGCCACGGTCAGGGCTCAGGCTTACAGACCAGTAGCTATAGCAGTAGAGAGGCACCCACCAACCAGCTGGATAATTGAATAAGCAGATTACCCTGGTGGTAGATGTGGGCTCACCCAAGGTGCTAAGTAATAACCGGTGTTCACCAGAGCTCCTGATGTTGGAGACGGGGTTTTGCTGCATGTTAGTACCAGGTTACAGTTCTCAGGTTTGCCCCACCAGGAGGGGAGCAAGCCGGGGTCCATTAGCAGATAAAACAGGTTGGGATCAAACAGAAGCATAGACAGTAAACAAGCCAAAGGTTTGTAACAAGTGGTTGCAGGTTAAGATCAAGCAGAAGCATAGCCAAGGAACAGAACAAATTTTTAAAACGGAATTGTACCGAAGATATGGACGGCAGCAGGAGTGACAAGAGATAGATATTGGCTGGGGAGAGCACAATAATCTGGCAAACAGGAACAGACATGGCTTAAATCAGGAAGCTCATGGGAGGAGCAAATAGTTCAGGGTTCAAGAGAAACAAGACATAAGGCAAAGTTGTCTGAGCAATAAGGCAGGGCATTGTCCACAGTCTGAGATGGCTCAGCAACCAGAGTTACTGCCAGACACAGCAGAGGTCCAGGCCATGACAGTTATACTGTGAAGATGTTATGGATAAAGTGCCATCAGTAAAGATGAGATTTGCCTGGTCTAAAGTTATTCAAGGACATAAGTAAAGGGATGCATGCATGACTTAACACATAACATGGGCATATCAGGGGCTGAGACAGTGTGAAGTGAAGATGCAGTACAAGTAACCTAATAAGCTGTTAAATTAACCCTCACTAGGTTGTGTTGCCATTGCTAAAGACTACAATACAAGCATTTATGTGCTTCCACTGACAACCAGCCATGACTCTTTCCCAGTCCCCCTAATGGGCACTCCTAGATTAAGTGGGGACACTAATGGGCACTCCTGGATGTAAAAGGGGTCTCAATGAGCCTTCCAGGGTTTAACCACTTCAATGCCATGCCATAGCCAAAAAAAAGCTACAGTTCGGCTCTGTTGTTCTGGAAGAGCGTCCATAGATGTCCCCCCTGGAAATGCCTCCCACGCACTCCCCCAGGGCAAACTTCAGGTGCGCTCTGTGATCGTTGTGTCTTTTCTTGCATGACTGCACATTTGTCATTCAAAGTGAGACAGCGCTTAAAGCAGAAAGTTGGACTGGGCAGGAAGGGGGGTGAAAGTACCCTGTATTGAAGTGGCTAAGGGGGCACTTTGATGGGCACACTTAAATGTATAGGGAAACTCTAGTGGGATCTCTGGGATGTAAGGGGGGACTCTGATAGCTACTCCTAGATGTAAGATGGATAAACCTACTGTTAATGAAAGGTGGGACTCTTTATAAAACTGTGGTTATTTTCAGCCCGTGAATATTTGTAAAATCCACAATGTGGCCCTTGTTCTAAAAAAATGTGGAGACCCCTGGACTAAAGCAAAAGGGACATTTGCAAAGAAAAAAATGCAATTTAAATTGTGCTAAATGGCATTTTCCAGCTGCCTTGTTTTGTTTGTAAACAAAGAGGCAGGGATTCTCTTTAACATCCATACTAGTCCCTGATAATTGATGAGGGTCTGTTATGGGTGTAGCACCCTCCTAGATAGGTGCTAGGTTAAATCATTGTTATGCTCCATCTGCTTATCAGGGGAGCCTGATCTGTTAGTTATGCCTGCTACATGTGTCCAGGTGTGAGTCACTTGGTCTGAGGGAGTGTCCCCACTGTATCCTAAAGGGGTGCCATGTTTGGCAGTGGAGGAAACCTGGCCAGTGGCAAATGGGCTTTTGTGGCAGTCCCAGTGGGAGGGCACCACTGCAGTGCATCCTGGGATTGACCATAAAAACCAAGGGCATATGTGATGGGGCATCTTTGGCGGGAAGCAGAGTCCCAGGAGGAGGGTGATGGCTGTCTCTCCTCCTGCAGCCTGGGGAAAGTGGTCACAGGCAGTCGGCCTGGTGAGCCAGGTGTGGAGCTGAACCTTGAGAGTCCTGGAAAGCTGACGGTGGAGCTGCAGGCAGAAGTCAACTGGGAAAAACAGTGTCCGTGAGTACCAGGGGGCTTGTCAAGGGGTCTGCCCAGGAAGGGGGAGCACTCCAATAGGTCAGATGACAGAAGGTCAGCTCACACAGTAAGCAAGAGTAAAGGCGGTGCTGAGTAGAACCCTGAAGAGTAAGGGTAAAAGGGGGTACCAAGCGGGGCCCTGAAGAGTAATTCACTATACAGTTCACTTATCCAGTACTTCACTACAGTGGCAAGGTGAAGCAGCAGCCTTGACGCTCGCAACATAGCTAGAAGTCCTCAAGTTGTGCATAGTTCATCCAGTTGGAGTATCCCACTCATCCCTTCTCCCATCCCAAATTCTACAATAAAAAACAACAAAAAACAAATCCCCTGGACTGTTTCCTGACTGAGCCAGACACTTAAAGCGCTAAGAGATGTTGCTATGGGTAACCCAGGGGAATCCGCTTCAAGCAGCTCCCAAGGGAGTAGTGCTACGTGGGTTTTAAGGAGAACCCATGCAAAAAAAAAAAACCCAACAACCTGGAATTCCCCCAAAATCCTGGTAAAGATTTCCAGCCATTGCCATATAATGAACAAACAAACAAACACTATTTATTGCATCTCTGTGTTCATAATACATAAATTAAGGGGACAATGGCTGCACATAAGAACCCCTGCCAAAATACTCCTGAAACTAAAGGTAGCTACCCACAGCTACTCTATTACAAGCTAATTCAGCCTTAAGTGCATTAAGGGAAGTTTAGAGTTTGGGTTTGAGTTCATAGGGTGCCCAAGCTCATCTCTACCCACCATTGATCTGCTAGTTTTGCACATAGACACAAGGTCACATGGTGACCCATCCCAAACATATCCATGACCCAATTTGGCTCCCAATCCATAGTTTAAAGCACACTATACTTAAAAAAGATCACTAGATTACATCAATCCAGCACTGGATAGAATTACTACAATATAAATATATTACAGTCTACATAGGACACTACACCACCAATATGATCAGACCAGTGGATACAATCATAGTGTGCATCTTCAATATTGTGCAGATATGAAGACCATCCGGGGAAGGTGGAGACACGTCCGCTGGCTGTATACCTGGACTACCTTTACAGGCAGCAACTTTTGCTGTCTGTGCCTGTTGATTTCTCCACTGGGCAGCCCTGCCTCATATGATCCCCTACATAACAATTATAGTGTTTGGACCTATCTGACCTTGATAAACAACTACAGGCTGGTAGTATGCATGGATCTGTACCTTCATCAATTGTTTTCGAGTCGTTCCAGGCCGTTGACTCCACCTTCCTCGTCATCATACGTTGGCTTTGTGCCTTATACTATGTTGATGTTTTGACTATATACAGAGCATTGAACTATTAGCTCCAAAAGAAGCTTCTTAAGCGAAACATGTCGAGCAACCTGGCTCTATGAATTTTCTATACACCTATTATTACATCAACTGATCTCGATGGACGGCAGTTCACGTACCTGTCATCTTCTGTGAGATCTTCTTGATGTGAAGTATCCAATATTACTGCAGTTATCACTGTTCATGTTTATGTTTGAATTTCATTAGCTTGTTATATGGGCTATACATATCAACGCCTTTTTTGAGGCGAGCTATTTATGTCTTTGATGTATTTTTAGTTGTGAATCAATAAAATTGTTATATTTTAACATACCCAGTGTCTTTAAAGTCAATGTGTCTCCAACAACCTATTTCAGGATCCTATCTGAGATTCATTGACAGTGTTTACAGTAGATCTACAGTATTTTAAAGTGGAACTAAACTCTTCCAATCAATATTAAAGCAGAACTAAAGGGTGAATACTCACCTATCCAATGGTCCCTCGCCAGCAGCAGCATCTTCTTCTGATTGCTAGTCTACAGGCCTCTTCATTAGTAGGTGTGAGATGACGTCACTTCTGCACATGCACAGGAGCCAGTCATCATGACACTCAGAGGCACAAGTAAAGAGGCACTGTTATTATATAGTAATTAGAAGTAACAAATAACACCTGGGTGGCAGCCACAAGGTGCTTACATAACAGTCCCAAAAGACTGAGAGCCTCAGAGTCTTGATAACATAGATTACTTGGGTATAACAGTTTTCAGCAACATTGAGCAGTTAAACCCCCTTCCTGCCCAGTCCAATTTTCAGCTTTTAGCACTGTCGCACTTTGAATGACAATTGCGTGATCATGCAACACTATACCCAAATGACATTTTTATCATTTTTTTCACACAAATAGAGCTTTCTTTTGGTGGTATTTAATCACTACTAGGGTTTTTATTTTTTGATTAAAAAAAAAACTAAAAAAGACCGAAAATTTTGTAAAAAAAAAACAAAACAGTTTTCATAGTTTGTTGTACAATTTTGCTAACAGGTAATTTTTCTCCTTCACTGATGTGCGCTGATGAGGTTGCACTGATGGGCACTAATAGGCACTTTTAGGCTGCACTGATGGGCACTGATAGACTGCACTGATGAGCACTGATGGGCTGCACTGATAGGCCTAGATAAGGTGGCACTGATGGGCACTGTAACAGATCAACTGGCACTCCAACTGGGTACCTCCATTGACGGATGCTCCTAGGTCTTTCCCGAGGGCTCCAAGCACTCCACCAGACACCGTAACCACTTCAGACACCACGAACCGCCGCAGCTTGGTTGGGTTCTCGTCATCCCCTACCCACCCTGGACCTATGACAAGGCCCCAGGTTCCAGGGGGTGAACCTCTCTTTCTCCAGAGAGTGCAGCATGAACAGAAACAAGCTCTTACACAAGCTCTTACAAGAGCTTAGTGATTATCCAAGGGAGTATGAAGGACATAGCAATCCCTTGTAGCATATTCCCCAAATGAGAGACAGGACTCTAGATTGAGGGTGAAATATATCTCAAACTTTATTGAACAAGAAACATACTTTTATACAGTTTTCCCCCACAAGGTTACCTCCCAGGTGGACCTTGTGGAGAACATGACATGACATTCACTATCCAATAGAAACAGAGTTTTACATTCCTATACAGTGTACACAATCCCTCCCCTCTGCCTGATTACAGTAGCATATGCAGATGAAAGTGTACACAGGAACACAATTAACCTAAACTAATTATCTAGCCATCTGGACAGAACAATGTGAGGTCATTCACATTTAACAATGGGACAGGCACAATCCACATTCCCTCCCAATACACAAACAATAGAAAAAGGCTGCCAGTGACAGTCTGTGTGTCTCTCCCACATTGAAGCTGGAATACACTTTAGCATCACTTCTAAATACAGACCCCATTTGAAGCAATCCAAACCATCAGTCTTTCACTCCCAGTGTAAACTGGGAATAAATCTTACTTTTTCAATATGAAGATATTGCTGACAAATATTACTGTCCCATCTGAAGCAATTCAAACCATTAATTATCTGTCTTTTCAACTCAAGTGACGGTGAATACCATCTCAGGCACTGATAAGGCGGCACTGATAAGGCGGCACTGATAGGTGGCATTGATAGGTGGCACTGATGGGTGGCACCGATAAGCATTGATGGGCAGCTCTGAAGGGCACTAATAGGTGGCACTGATAGGTAGCACTGATAGATGGCACTGATGGGCACTGATAGGAATTGGTAGGTGACACTGATAGGCAGCACTGATGATGTGGCACTGATTGGCAGCACTGATCAACACTGACAGGTGGCCCTGGTGGGCATTGATAGGTGGCACTGGTGGGCACTGGTAGGGCACTGGTAGGTGGCACTGGTGGGCACTGATAGGCAGCACTGGTGGGCACCGCTAGGTTGCACTGGTGGGCACTGATGAGGGGATAGTGGCTCTCTGTGTGCGGGGACTAATGTCGCTCTGACAGAAGCCGGTGATCGCCCTTTTTTTTTCTCCTCACGCTGTTAGTGTGAGAAAAAAAAAGCCAATTACCGACTCTGTTTACATCACATGATCAGCTGTCATTGGCTGACAGCCACTCACGTGGTGAGGAGCCGGGATTGGCCCCTTACTCCGATGGATGATCAGCCAAGTTTGGTGGACTTGCTGATCACACAGCTAGCCACACTCACCCAGGCAGCTCATGTACAGGAGGACGTACATGGACGCCCACCTGACAATTCAGACCCGCGCTGTAGCCGTCTTTCGGTTATAGGGCAGGAAGAGGATAACACAGTCCTAGCACTTGAGGTGTCACGTTAATAATGCTTAGGTTATTGGAGCAGCATCTGAATGAAGGGGGTGGCTGATAGGCAGAGCAGTCGTGTAGACACACTTAGAAGACTGATAAAAAAAAGTATTTTTCCCTAGAGTCCCAAGATAGTGGAGTCAGTTGCAGTATCCCTGTTCTGTCTTTCCTTAACAGGAACTTCTCCCTAGCACTAAATACACTGTCCTTAACCAGCAGAAATCCTGTCCCTACTCTATCTACTTTTCAAATGTATTCTAACTGCAGTGGGGCAGTGCTATTTATTAGCATTGTCTCACTAAAGATGGCCATGGAGATCATCCAGTGTTGCATCGTCCAATTGGACAGCTGCTTCCCAAATGACACCAATGGAGGAACAAAGCTCCTCTCATCCTCCATTTCTTCTGTACAGTGGCTAGCAAAACATTGCCACTTACAGATAAACTGCATTTGTCTACAGCCAGGTGGGGGCATTTCATTGCAGAAAAGACGTTGCATGTCTGCTCTGCAATAAAAGCCTGACTGCTTGCTATTTCTGCTTTAACCATTTTTAACCCTTATGCTGCTGTCAAGGTCTTACCTTGCCCTCCTGTTGGCAGCCATCTTGGACATGTGCCGACTGCTACTTCTTATAAAGTCTGATTGCATCATCACTTGCCTGCCGCCTGGGTGTCACACAGTGATGATGCTGCACACCTGACTATATCAATCACCTGATGGATTGCAGTGCTTGTCCTTGCATTTGTGCTCCAAGGTGAATCTCTGCTGGCAGTCTTCTGTTCTCCGAGTTCCTCTGTGTGTGTAACCTGGCTTGGCTGACAACTCTCCTGACTCTCGACTCTGCATCAGCAGACGACCCTGCGTGGCAGACGACCCTACATCAGTAGACTACCCGCTTCCTGACTCAACCCTGGCTTGGATGGCTACCTGCTTCTGGACTTGACCCCAGCTTGCTCCTGCTCTCACTTCCTCACTCTTGCTGTGCATTGATTGTTGTTTTCTACAATAAACTGCTTTATTTTACATGCATCCCCATGTGGTCTGGTTTCCTGGCAACCTAACAGTACGCCAGGGGTCAGGAATCCTGATGATGCAGGTGCTCCTACACTCCCCATCCTGGTTAACCGGCTCGATCAACAAGATCACCTTTTGGGTCAGTTCGCTCAAACATTGCAGACATTGCTTGAAAGCACAGCACCTTGCTCCTGGTGCTACTAGGCTGGTGGTTCCTCCTGTTGTTGCTCCTGCTCCTGCAGTGGCAGCTGGAGTCACTGTTACCAGAGGGATGACTAGTTCAGTCCCCCTCCCGCAGCGCTATGGGGGTGAACCGAGTCAGTGTCATGGCTTCCTAAACCAAGTGGGCATTTATCATGAGATGGTTCCTCAGGCATTTTCTTCTGACAGGTCCAAGGTGGGCTTCCTAATCTCGTTGCTCTCAGACAAGGCCTTGGCCTGGGCGAATTCCTTATGGGAGAACGATAATCCTGTGATACTCGATTACCCGAGTTTTGTTGCCTCCTTTTGTATGGTATTCAATGTGTCTGCTCGCTCTGTCTCTGCTGTTAAGCTGCTCCTGTCCATTCAACAGGGTATACAAACCGTTGCCGAGTATGCCATCGAATTCCGTACCCTGGCAGAAGAGGTATGCTGGAATAATGAGGCTCTGGTGGCTGTCTTCTCTCATGGTCTATCCGATGCACTGAAGGACGAGATTGCGGCCAAGGATCTACCTGACCTACTCGAGGTTCTCATTTCCTTCCTGATTTTGATCAATACCAGGCTCAGGGAGGGACCATCATTTAAGGAGCGCCTGCGGAGGCCTCCTACCAGATTGGCTTCTAGGTTTTCTCCCCCACCCATTCCTCCCTCACCTCCCATGCCTCCTGGGGATGGTGCTTCTGGCTGTGAACCCATGCAGCTGGGGTTCACTTGCCTTTCCGAGGCTGAGTGGGTCTTTAGGAGGAGAGAGGGTTAGTGCCTGCATTGCTCGTCATGGTGGGCATTTCCTGAAATCTTGTCCAACACGTCCAGGAAATGTTCGCGCTTAAGGTCCTGTCGGAGGCAGATCTTAGGTGGAATTTCTTCATCCCCGGTTTCCCGTAAAGATAAACCACTAATCAAAGTTGTCTTCTCCTGGGCAGTGGGTTCGGTGGTTATCGAGGCGATTGATGGCAGACCCCTGCAACTGGCACAGGTTACCCATGAGACTGTTCTGGTTGATATGGCGATAGGGGCTGCTCACAGGGAGTCAAACTGTTTCCAGGTCATTTCGTCCCCACACTACTCCGTTGTTTTGGGGTACCCTTGGCTTCAGAAACACAATCCAACCTTTGATTGGCAGCCGGTCGAGATCCTCTCTTGATCTCCACAGTGTGACGCTGTTTGTATCCATGGGCCTGTTAAGGTACTTTGTACCTCCTCGAATTTAGTGTTGCCTATTGAATGTCATGAGTAGTAAGATGTATTTCACAAGGTAAGCGCTGGTAATCTTCCTCCTCATCATCCATATGATTGTGCCATAGACTTGCAACCTGGTGCCAATCCTCCTTGTGGCAGGGTTTATCCTCTCTTGGTTGCTGAGTATAAGGTCATGGAGGAGTACGTGGTGGATGCGCTTGCCCGGGGACACATTCGCAAGTCCACTTCTCCAGAGGGTGCTGGTTTTTTCCTTGTAAAGAAGAAGGGGAGATGAGTTGAGACCTTGCATTGATTATAGGGGCCTCAATCGCATCATGGGCAAGAATTCATACCCAATGACTACTGAATTGTTTGACCGCCTCAAGGGAGCAACAGTCTTTACCAAGCTTGACCTAAGGGCCGCATATAACCTCGTAAGGATCAAGAAGGGCGACGAGTGGAATACCGCTAATACCAGAACCGGTCATTACGAATCTCTGGTGATGCCCTTTGGCTTGCGCCTGCTGTCTTCCACGAGTTCATCAATGATGTATTTCGTGATGTTGCAGCAATGTGTGGTAGTCTATTTGGATGACATCTTTATTTACTCGGACTCCATTGAATCACATTACCTGGATGTCAGACAGGTGCTGCAACGGTTATGTGAGAATGGGCTTTTCTTTAAGCTTAAGAAATGTGAATTTCACCTGTCTCAGGTTGCCTTCTTAATTTACATATGTAGTACCCTACAGGGTAGACGCTAAGTAAAAGTATAGTGGGCCTTGGCTGCCTAACAGCAGAGCCCTTATTTCAGCTGGGCTGTCATGTCTCTCAGGTGTGTCTGCTGAGAGGGGAGTCTCCCCACTGGCTCCATGAGAGGATTCTCATTGGGCAGTGGAGGAAATCCAATCAGAGACACATTCAGGCCTGTATCTACCCCAGAAGGCAGATTCTGCTGCAGAGGATTCTGGGAGTTGGTATAAGTTTGAGGGGAACGCATGACGCAGCGTCTTTGGCGGGAAGCAGAGTCCCAGGAGGGAGGGTACGGCTGTCTCTCCTCCTATCAGAAGGATTGGGAGTCTCGGGCGGCTGCCTGGGAATCCAGAGAATGCTGAGTTGAGCGGCAGAGGGGATCTGGTGTGCTGAGGACCTGTGGAGGAAGAGGGGTTCAGTTCTAAGAAAGCCTGCCAAGGTCGTGAGTGCTGTGAACTGCCCCTAATGGTCTGCCAAGTTTAGAGGGGACCACTCCAGAGAAGGTTCCAGGGATCCAGGAGTCAGCTAGCTGTAGAGGGGGTGCCTAGTTAGAGGACCCTGGGGTGTTAGAGGGGGTGCCTGGTTAGGGGACCCTGGAGTGTGGAGGGGGCACCAGCGGTTGGGCCCTGGAGAGCTAATGTGTACAGTGTGCAGTGTAAGGAGTTAAGAGTTGCAGCGGCACAAGCAGTGATAGGAGCTACCTCGGTCAGTGAAGGATTGAAGGGGGCTATTCAGTGACTTTTGAGCTAAACTGAGTGTCAGGAGTCAAGTGTTCTACAGTCCTGGATCTTCTGAGTTAACAAACAAGTTAAAGTCGAAGTTCCAGCACAAGTTCAGCATAAGAGTATCTTCAAACGCCAGGAAGCGCTGGTCAAGACAGCGCCAACAGGGGCATTTTTGCATAAAGTCCCAGTTAACCTAGTTGAGCCAGAGGAGTATCCCTCTCATCCCCAAAACACAATAAACAAAACCAACCAAAGATGCCGGAGTGGTCATTGTCTCAACTCTCACACTTGGGTTCACAACTTAAATGTGTTGGAAGTGTCACCGGTAACAATGGCAGACCCACATCAGGCTCAAGGCCTGGAAATATTGCTACACATAATTTCTACTGAAGAGTTCTCCATGGACCCTCAGAAGGTTTTGGCTGTTCTACAATGGCCTTGCCCCAGTGGTCTCCATTCCATTCAGAGTTTTCTTGCATTTGCCAACTACTATCGGAAATTTACCAGGAACTTTTCCTCTTTGGCCAAACCTATCTCAGATCTGACTAAGAACGGCAGCGACTCCCACAATTGGACGCCTGCTGCCATCCAAGCATTTGAGGCCCTCAAGTCTGCTTTCGCTCCGACTCCCATTCTGTCCCATCCCAATTATGGTTTGCCCTTTGTTCTAGAGGTGGATGCGTCTGACAAGGGAGTAGGCGCCCTGCTGTCTCAGCGTCAGACACCTGATGGACCCTTACTTCTTTGTGGGTTCTACTCCAAGAAGCTGTCTTCGGCTGAATGCAAATTACAAGATTGAAGACAGAGAGCTCTTAACTATTATCCTGGCTCTCAAAGAGTGGAGACACTTGCTCGAAGGTTCTGTGATTCCACTTCTCATTCTCACCGATCAGAAGAATCTGACGTATCTCTCGGAGGCCAAGAGGCTCATACCTCGTTAGACCAGATGGGCCTTATTCTTGTCTCATTTCAACTATGTGGTCTCCTATTTGCCTGGCTCCAAGAATGGTAAGACTGATGCCTTGTCTCGCCAGTATTCTGAGTTGTCCAGGGAGGACTCCGTGCTGACACAGGTCATACCTTCAGATCATATCCTGGCTGCCATCCGCATCAACTTAACCTCTCCTCTTGGGGAACAGATCTTGGCTGCCCAACCTGATACTCCCACAGAGAGAACTGGTGGCAAATGTTTTGTACCTGATGGGTTGCACATCAGACTGTTGCACACTTACCACAATTCCAAGACTGCCGGTCATCCTGGGAGCCAGATGTCCTGTGCTATTTCCCTTCAGTTCTTGTGGCCATCTCCCCGCACTGATGTTGGTGCATTTGTGGCTGCTTGTTTGATCTGTGCCCAGAAAAAATCTACTCGGCACCTTCCCTTGGGCCTACTGCATCCCATTTCCAATGGGGAGCGTCCCTGGTCTCACCTAGCCATGGATTTTATTGTGGAACTTCCCGCATTTCAAGGTTACACAGTTATCCTCATGGTTGTCGACCGGTTCCATTTAAGCAGCTGCCTACTGCTCAGTAGCTTGCCTCTGTGTTTGCCAGGGAGATCTTCTGTTTACATGGGTTGCCTAAGGAGATTGTCTTGGACTGTGAGAGCCAGTTTGTCTTCAGGTTCTGGTGCTACTTTTGCTCCCAGTTGGTATTCGACTCCCCTTCTCCTTGGCCTACCATCCGCAGTCCAATGGTGCCGCTGAGCATTCCAACCAGGCTCTGGAGCAATTTCTGTGCTGCTATATCCCTGACCATCAGGACAGGTCGGTTGATATGCTACCTTGGGTGGAGTTTGCCAGGACCTCAGACATCAACTTGTCTTCCGGATTGTCTCCATTCATGGCCAATTATGGGTTCCAACCCGTTGTGTTACCCGAGTCATTCTCACCACAGGACATCCTGGACATCGTTGACCCATAATCTCAACCTCAGGGTGCCCACTCCAAAACTGGTACCCCATTTTCTTGGGCCTTTTGGCATCCTCTGTAACGTGAACCCGGTGGACTATGCCTTTGGTCTTCCCCCTGGCATGCTCATCTCTAATGTCTTTGATGTGTCACTTTTGAATCCACTGGTTTGCACTCACTATACTGCTTCACTTCCTTGCCCTCGTCCCATTCCTGTGGGCAATCATGAGGAGTATGAGGTTAGCAGCATCTTGGATTCTTGTCTGTTCCAAGGGCAAGTTCAATACTGGAAGGGTTATGGTCCTGAGAAGCGACCCTGGGTTCCCCCTGCTGATGTTCATGCCAGGAAACCAGAGCACACAGAGACGAAGGTAAAATAAAGCAGTTTATTGGAGACAACAACAATAAACGCATAGCAAGAGTAAGGAAGTTAGAGCAGGAACAAGCCGGGGTCAAGTCCAGAAGCAGGTAGTCATCCAAGCCGGGGTTGAGTCCAGAAGCAGGTAGTCCAATTTATATGCCAATGTGGAATCATTTGCCAATGCAAGGTCATCTGCCGATGCGGGGTCGAGAGCCAGGAGAGTCGTTGTAGCTAAGTGTCATTTCTTAGTGTTGTCACATGAAAAGATATTTACAAAAATGTGAGATACTTGTACTGTACTTGGGTTAATTTTTTTTTCACATTTCCAAAGTTGTGTTGCCAGGTGCATGGCTAGAGACGGGTGTTCTCTGTGCTCCCAATGGACTTTAGCTGAATGGGTTAACACTATCTTGCCTCCATCCACCAGGGGTAGCTAACAAGCAGAATGAGCTCAAGAGACATGATGTTTGGTAGCATTGCATAATGAAGTTCAGAATAAAACTTTACTATGGCAGTCTACGGACCATTGAACTACAATTTCCAATGCAAGGGAAAATATTTTTTCAGGCTGATTGCCAAGGAACTTTCTCTTCACTGCGAGGAGACTGAAGTGTGCAAATCCCTGCTTCTGTGTGCACATCAACCTGCAAAAAACTTCTGGACGTGTGCTGAGGACTGATATCCCTCTAAGCAGATCCAGAAGTGAGCGAACATCTGAACAGTGAGATCCCTGTTGCTATATTGCTGGGACTGGTGAGAGGACACTGCTGCCATTACCTGCATATATGGACTGACCATTTAAATAGCAGCATTTTTTACTGCATTTACCCAGTGTTTACTGAGACTGTACTCATGAGCAACACTGTAAAGACTGGGCCCCAACAATAGCCGGTTGAAGAACTGAAGATAAGACTGCTCACTAAGGCAACTGCTTCACAAGAACTTTGCCTATTGTCCATAGTAAGAGGTACCTCTTTAGGGAGTTTTAAATTGCATTGCTAACATTCTTCTGTTTACAGAGGAGTTATTGCAGAACTGATTGTCACTGCTGTGCATTTTTAATGCCATTACCTATTGCTGATTTTGTGGATTACCAAGTTTACTCTAGTTTGGCTGCATATAACTCTATATGTGCTCTGTGTTGCTAAAACCTAGTAAACATATTGTCTAGTGAACTGTGATTTATCTAATCCTTTACTTAATCATTTATATGCATACTGCTATTTACTGCAGCCCATGACAATATATTGGGTTCATTTACCACAAACCAGTCTGATGTTTGCTTTTTGATGCTGAACCTTAGTTGTGTGTATCTATATTTGTGCTCCCAGGAGAAGTGCAGTAACCATTTTCCTAACCTGGGGTGTCAGTGGGGCTGAGGTTGTTCTCAAAGTCGAGGCAGAGGAACAGAGAACCCAATCTACCAAGCAGCTCCTGCGGGTGTAGGCAATTTGCCTACTGTGTTAGTTAGCCAGCTCGGCTGCCCATGTTGGGAGAAGGGGTTAATGTCTTTTGCTGCCTTCCCTTGTCAGGTTCGTAGATTTTCTCCGGTCCAGCCCTCCTCCTGTGATATATAGAAGGGAAGAGGTTCAGGTCCTGAAAGTGCAGGCAAAAGAATAGGGACAATTGAAGTAGCTTGCGCGGACTTGTGGTCCACCCTTAGAACACAGACACATCAGAACCCTGAAACAATGGACACTTCCAGTCGGGACTTTCCAATTATAGGTTATTGTCGTAAGGACTTTACCCGCACAGGTACCCTGGGGCAGCCGCAATTAGTGTAAGTTGGGAAAGGACGTTTTGACGTTTTTTGCATGTTAGGCTGAGTTCTCAGTAAAGTGTTTTCAACTGCTTTGAGCCTAGTCTGAAGTTATTCAAGGGGTGCATGTTGGGTCTTGATGTGTTCCTAAGAACCTGGGCCTGCAATAGCACTATGGGGTATTTTTAACACCAAAAAGGTTAACTCTCAAGGCAAGGAAGAGAAGGTAGTTGCCATAAAGAAGAACAGCTATAGCAACTAGTCGTTTGGCGTGGTATCTGGTTAAGTGAAAGATCCTCCGGGAGCGAGGGGTGTCAGTGCTTTGACTCTGTCCCTAGCTGTCAGCCTCCTCCAGTCACCAGGAACAGACTAGCATTACGGAGATCTAGGACCTGATCGCTTGGTATGGGAAGGAAACTGTAACTGGGAGTGAAGTAAAAGAGGTACGCTGGACTGGTGGAGTGGGCAAAGGCTCTGCATGTCCCTCCATATGCAATATATATCAGTACAAGTGCGTAGTTACATGGGAAAAAACATCTTATGAAGGAAATCTGTCTATTATTGCACACTGGGGTAGCTTCCTGGTTTCTGGCCTAGGCCAAAATAATGTCACACATCCCAGGAGTCTTCATGGCATTTTTTTCTGGAGAAGGGGAAAGAGGGACTTTCTCAGCTGAGCCTACCCTCCTGCCTGCATTCCTGAGCTTAAGGCAGATGGATTCCTGGAAGTAAATTCTACATGAATTATTTGCCCTTAATCAAGACAGCCACAACTAGAAATGCTAGGGCGGTGTTTTTCAAAACCATTTCTGAACAAAATAGAGCATGTAAACATGGATGGTGAGTTAGCTTTGAATATTAAACATTAATTAAATGGTGCTATCAATTGGTGGTGCTCAAATAAGGTTTAGTGCTTTACTGCTTTAATAAGCAAAAATTACATGTATATCAGCAATCCCAATCTGCAAAAACTCATTTCAGGGAGGTGGCAGACTCATTTCAGGGAGGTGGCACTCTAAATGACAGTTTGCTACAATGTAAATTATTGAGTGTACAGCTTGTATAACAGTGTATATTTGCTGTCTCCTGAAAATAACTCAACACACAGCCATTAATGTCTAAAACGCTGACAACAAACGTGAGTACACCCCTATGTGAAAATGTTTAAATTGAGCCACAAGTGTCAATATTATGAGTGGCCACCACAATTTTCCAGCACTGCCTTAACCCTCTTGGGCATGGAGTTCACCAGAGCTTCACAGGTTGCCACTGGAGTCCTCCTCCATGATGACATCACTGAGCTGGTGGATGTTAGAGACCTTGCGCTCCTCCACCTCTGCCCCACAGATGCTCAATAGGCTTTAGGTCTGGAGACATGCTTGGCCAGTACATCACCTTTACCCTCAGCTTCTTTAGCAAGGCAGTGGTCATCTTGGAGGTGTGTTTGGGATTGTTATCATGTTGGAATACTGCTCTGTAGCCCAGCCTCTGAAGAGAGGGGATCATGCTCTGCTTCAGTATGTCACAGTACATGTTGGCATTCATGGTTCCCTCAATTAACTGAAGCTCCCCAGTGCTAGCAGCACTCATGCAGCCCCAGACCATGACACTCCCACCAGCATGCTTGACTGTAGGCATCTCACACTTGTCTTTGCACTCCTCACCTGGCTGCCGCCATACATGCTTTACACCATCTGAAACAAATAACTTTATCTTGGTCTCATCAGACCACAGGACATGGTTCCAGTAATCTATGTCCTTCGTCTGCTTGTCTTCAGCAAATTGTTTGTCAGCTTTCTTGTGCATCATTTTTAGAAGAGGCTTCCTTCTGGGATGACAGCCATGCAGACCAATTTGATGCAGTGTGCAGTATATGGTCTGAGCACTGACAGGCTGACCCTCCACCTGTTCAACCTCTGCAGCAATGCTGGCAGCACTCATACATCTATTTCCCAAAGACAACCTCTAGATATGACGCTGAGCATGTGCACTCAACTTCTTTGGTTGACCATGGCGAGGCCTGTTCTGAGTGGAACCTGTCCTGTTAAACCGCTGTATGGTCTTGACCACCGTGCTGCAGCTCAGTTTCAGGGTCTTGGCAATCTTCTTATAGCCTAGGCCATCTTTTTGTAGAGCAAAAATTATTTTTTTCAAATCCTGAGAGAGTTCTTTGCAATGAGGTGCCATGTTGAACTTCCAGTGACCAGTATGAGAGAGTGAGAGTGATCACATCAAATTTAACACACCTGCTCCAAATTCACATCGGAGACCTTGTAACACTAACGAGTCACATGACACCAGGGAGGGAATATGGCTAATTGGGCCCAATTTGGACAATTTCACTTTCGTTGCCAGCGGTTTAGACATTAATGGCTGTGTGTTGAGTTATTTTGAGGGGACAGCAAATTTACACTGTTATACAAGCTGTACACTCACTACTTTACATTGTAGCAAAGTGTAATTTCTTCAGTGTTGTCACATGAAAAGATATAATAAAATATTTTCAAAAATGTGAGGGGTGTACTCACTTTTGTGAGATTCTTTACCTTTTCTACCTATTTTGTAGAATGCTGGCGGGTACTGCTGGCGGATACTGCTGGTGGGTACTGCTGGTGCGGTTACAGCTGGCGGGTACTGCTGGCAAGTACTGCTGGTGGGTATTGCTGGCTGGTACTGCTTGCAGGTAATGCTGGTGGGTAGTGCTGGTGGGTACCGATGGCAGGTAATGCTGGCGGGTACTGCTAGTGGTTACTGCTTGTGGGTAATGCTGGTGGGTACTGCTGGCAGGTAATGCTGGTGGGTAATGCTGGCTCCTCTGAAACGGAGAGTGTGACATGAGCGGGGCTGGAGGAAGCATGCAGCTGCAGTAGAGAGCAGAGCTCGTTCCAGCGCTATGCCAGAGAACAGCATTACTTTTTCGCTCTTCCTCACTGGCTCAGAGCCAGCAGCAGTAGCCATTGAGGAGGAAGCAGGTTGAGCTAGGCTCAGTGTGTCTATAGCCCCGCACGTCTGTCCTAATAGCAAGCGCTTGCTAAATGGGCTGACACTGAAGAGCAGGAGTGGACAGTGCTAACGGGGGGAACCCAAGAAGATGTTTGTGGCTGCTCTGTGCAGGTAAGTATAACAAGTCTGTTTTTTTTTTTTTTTTTTTTTTTTTAATAGCCTTTAGGAATGCTGCAACAACCTGTTACATTTCAGTATATTGGAGTCATGTTCATTGATGAATGGTTGCAATCATTTTTTTTTTTTTGCTTGAATACGTCTGTTTATTGATTTTTTTCACATTCCACATATTGCTTCAGTATAACCTAAAGGAAAGCAGTAAACAGTTTACAATTTGAAATGGTCTTCACCCTTCATTATAAGCCTTTCTACATGCCAGACATTATGGTATCAACTTACTAAGTGGTTAACAAACTTTCCCTGTGATGTCATCACTGAAAGCTTGTCTCTGATCAGAGAGGGGAAGTGACTCCACCCTTTCACCTATAAATAGCATTTTCAGCTGGGAATAGCATTTCCTCTTGGAAGTTCAGTTATGTTTAATCCCCTTTTACAATTTCTCACGTGTCTCTTCTGTCATACATTAGCGCAGACACAGTATGGCAATCTTCTGCATCCTATCAGAATTCAGATGTCTCAAAACAAGTCATACAGGAGTAACGTCTAGCTTGTAGTTCAGGGGGTTGCATCTGAAGCCTGATACATGGCCCTTCTGAGCTAGGTCTAGGTACAATAGTATTTACTTCTTTCAAGCTGAGATTTCTGCTAGGATGCAGTGCAATAGAGAGTCAGACTCTGGAAAAATATATCACTGGGAATTATTGCTGGAATTATTGGCTCTGCCATGACAGTGCAGGTGAAAGTGATTTCGGTGATTAAAATTATACTAAACATGTAGGCAGGTTGCCAACAGTATGTTAGTTAGATAGTATGCTGGCCCAGGTTGGGAAAGGGGTTGAAGTCTTGCACCTCAGTTCCTGGGCTTTTGGGGCCTTGCCTATTCGCTATGTGACATAAATATAGGGGGAAGGCTGGGTCCTGGAATCCCACACTCTTGGAGATGCCGTGACATCTATGAAACACTAAGGGGACTGCAGCAGTCCAGCAGTCTATCGAAAGACACCGGGGGGACCAGAGAACTGACAAGCCTTGGGCAATGTCAGAATTGGACTATCACCTTGTTGGTTCCAGTGCATAATTCCCAACGCATATGTCCCTGAATAAATGGCTGTATGTGTAAGCGGGTGCTGCAGAAACCATCAACTAAAACCGAAGACAGTTAGAGTAAGAGAACATCAGCAGCACACTATGGGCAGATTGGCATGCCCGATGAAGGCATGCCTGAAAAAAGGGTCCAGTGAGGCTCTGAAATGTTGCTTCTTCTGTAATAGTGAGATTGCTGAATAAAGCTTTGGACCCATTCTGTAGATCCATTGTGTGCTGGTGAGGTTCTTTTGCTATCACTTTGTGGAGGTATGCCTGGGCAGCTCAGCTTAGTTAGACAGGGTTGTTTTGCACTGCAATGTACTTGTTGAACTTTGCCAAACGTTCAATAAATTTGTATCAACTTTTGCAAGCCTGGTCTGAAGTAATTGAAAGGGGTCCATGATGGTTTCTGACGTATGAGAGAACAGGGTCAGTAAAGCACATGTAGGGTATGAAGCAAATCCACTACAACAGGTTTACTCAGCAAGAAAAGCAGGAGGAGAAATGCAGTTGCTATGGGTAACCAAGAATTATTGCAAGGTACATTGCAACCGGTCATAAAGCCTGGTACCTGGCATGGCAGAGAGTCCTCCGGCGGTGAGGGGGTCTGCCAACTGGTTCCCTCCCCAGTGGTTGGTAACCTGAAGGTATCGGGACTGAACTCGCATTACAAAGACCCACAGCTTGGACGCATGGTACGAGAGAGTGGTAGGAGTTAAATAAGTGCACACATTCTATGTGCGTGGTGGGACCCTGTTCTGTCGCTGGGAGTGAGGTGGCAGAGGTATGCTGGACTGGTGGAATGTGCATAGTGTCCCTCCTAGAGAAATTAGTGTAGAGACAGGGGGCAGCACTTTACAGAGGTACATTTTCTACTGCACACTGTGTAAGGCTCATCTCTAAGTTAGGAATCGGCTATAATGTTTGATTTTCACATGAAAGCAGTTCCCATCCTAGTCCCAGGCATTGATGATGATGGATATCCTTTAGCCAGGAAACGAGATGGGTCCTGTCTGACTTGCTTCAGCTTCTAATGACACTGTGAGAATCTTGCATTGTGCGGTAAAATACGAGTAAGCATTTTCAGCACAGAAGAGGAGCCTGTACAACTGTACAACTGTGCAACTGTGCAAGACTGACAGTCAGCTTCAACCACTTGCCAACTGTATAACTTAGATATACAGTGGCAAGGTGGCACTTGTACTCTGTGATCCAACACTTTTGGGTAGGGGGCATGCATGGGTGCCAGCAGCAGCCCGCTCTCGCTGTGATTATACACAGTGGGAGCAGATCTGCGGGTACTGCGAAGTTGATGTCCGCCAGCACCCGCTGATCATCTAGCACAGAGGCAGACCGGCAGTCTGCCTATATGTAAACAAGGCAGATCGCCTTTTTTGACAAGAGGGAAGGTATGGATCTGGTATTTTCCTCTAGTAAAAGCACCTACTAAAGTACACAAAAGCACTTGCTAGGCACACAGTTAACCCTTTGATCACCCCTGATGTTTAACCCCTTTCCAGCGAGTGTCATTAGCACAGTGACAGTGCATATTTTTAGCACTGATCACTGTATCAGTGTCACTGGTCCGCAAAAAGCGTCAAAAGTGTCAGTTAGTGTCCAACTGTCTACTGCAATATCACAGTCCCCCTAAAATGCACTGAATGCATCCATTACTAGTAAAAAAAAACAAAATTGAAAAAAAAAGAAATAAAAATATCCTAAAGTTTGTAGACACTATAACTTTTGCACAAACCAATCAATATACGCTTATTGGGATTTTTTTTTTAATCAAAAATATGTAGCAGAATACATATTGGCCTATATTGATAAAGAAATTAGATTTTTTTTTCAATTTTTTTATTGGATATGTTTTATAGCAGAAAGTAAAAAATATATATATATATATATACCGTATATACTCGAGTATAAGCCGAGTTTTTCAGCACATTTTTTTGTGCTGAAAACGTCCCCCTCGGCTTATACTCGAGTCAAGGAAAAAAAAGTCCTCTCCGACGGGTTTAAGGTTTAAAAATGGCGCCGCCCGTCGCATACATGTTACCGCGCACGCGCCGCCGCCGCTCGTGTAATTTCGGCTATTCCCGGCGCCGCTCGGGAGAGGCCGGGAATAGCCGAAAGTATACGAGCGGCGGCGGCGCGTGCGCAATGACATGTCGGCGCCGGGCGGCGCCATTTTTAAAATGAAGGCGCCTCTGGAACAGGTAAGTGAAACAGCTTCACTACCTGCCATGGGCTGCGGGCACACTACGAGGGATGCAGTGCTGCGGGCATGGTCCACATGTACCATGCCCACAGCACTGCATCTCCTGTAGTATGCCCACAACCCCGGATCCTCTAGTACCATGCCAGTACCCTGCAATCTCCTGCACCATGCCAGTACCCTGCAATCTCCTGTACCATGCCAGTACCCTGCAATCTCCTGCACCATGCCAGTACCCTGCATTCTCCTGCACCATGCCAGTACCCTGCATTCTCCTGCACCATGCCAGTACCCTGCATTCTCCTGCACCATGCCAGTACCCTGCATTCTCCTGCACCATGCCAGTACCCTGCATTCTCCTTTACCATGCCAGTACCCTGCATTCTCCTGTACCATGCCAGTACCCTGCATTCTCCTGCACCATGCCAGTCACCCTGCATTCTCCTGCACCATGCCCGCCGCCCTGCATTCTCACCCTAGGCTTATACTCGAGTCAATGATTTTTCCCATCTTTTTGTGGTAAAAGTAGGGGTCTCGGCTTATACTCGGGTCGGCTTATACTCGAGTATATACGGTATATATATATATATATATATATATATATATATATATATATATATATATATATATATATTTTTTTTTTTTAAATTGTCAGTCTTTTTTTTGTTTATAGCACAAAAAATAAACACCACTGGGATTCTCAAATACTGCCAAAAACAAGTTCTATTTGTGGGGGAAAAAAAGAGCATAAATGTTATTTGGGTACAGCGTTGCATGACCGTGCAATCTTCAGTTAAAGCAATGCAGTGCCGTATCGCAAAAAATGGCCTGGTCAGGAAAGGGGGTACATTTTCCAGAGATCAAGTGGTTAAATAATAGAAAATGTTTCCATCATGTAGAAGATCAGTAAGGGACCAGCATTGCTGGAGCAGAGCGATGCCCCTAGCTGCCAGGGGATGAACTCCTCCAGTGAGAGCGGGAGCAAGGCTAAGAGTAAGGAAAGACAGATTCTGGGGGCAGGGGACTCAATTATTAGAAGGACAGAGAGGACAATCTGTCACAAAGACTGTAAGCACCGAACTGCATGCTGTTTAACCACTTTAGAACCGCTCACAGTAATACTACTGCGGCAGAGTGGCTCGTTATCGTCCAGCGACGTAGTATTAACGTCGTTAGACACTCCCCCTTCTGGGCGGCGCGCGAGGCTCGCTCCCGCTGTTTTCATTCACAGCGGGAGTCGGGCCAGGGGAGGAGCAGCGGCGATCGCCGCTGCTCTTACCCGATCGTCGGGGATCGACTCTGGAGATCCGCCCCTTTGTGTAAACACAGCGGGCGGATCTCCATAGTGACAGGGAGTGACAGATCGGACTGTTCAGCATAGCTGGACATCCGATCTGTCCATGACTCACACAGTCACCTCCCCCCCTACACGTCAGTAAGCACCAGGCATACATTAACCCCTCCCTCTCCAATAAAATTAACCCCTTCCCTGCCAGTGTCATTTTTACAGTAACAGTGCATATATATAGCACTGATTACTGCAGTAATGTCACTGGTACCCCCAAAAGTGTCAAAAATGTCAGTCAAGGGTCCGATCTGTCCGCCGCAATGTCGCAGTCCCGCAAAAAAATCGCAGATCGCCGCCATTACGCGTTAAAAAAAAAACACCAAAAATGACAGAAATCTTTCCCTTTGTTAGTAAACGCAATAACTTTTGCGCAAACCAATCAAAATGTGCTTATTGCGATTTTTTTTACCAAACATATGTAGCATAAAACAAATTGGCCAAAAATTTTTTAAAAAATTGGTTTTTACATCTTTTTTGGGGGGAATTTCATATAAAAAAATGTTAAAAATATTGTTATTTTTTCAAAATAAACGCTCTTTTTTTGTTTATAGCGCAAAAAGTAAAAATCGCACAGGTGATCAAATACCACCAAAAGAAAGCTCTGTTTGTGGGAAAAAAAGGACATAAATTTCGTTTGGGTACAGCGTCGCACGACCGTGCAATTGTCAGTTGAAGTCGCACAGCGCCGAATCGCAAAAAGTGGCCTGGACGGAAGACAGCAAAATCCTCCGGTGGTAAAGTGGTTAATGGGCGCTCAGATTTGGCACATCACGAATCTGGTGGACAGATTATTGGGTGGGGTTGGGGAGGACCCATCTGTCATGATACATGTGGGTACCCATGAGAAAGTTAGAGGAAGATGTAGAGTCCTAAAAAACTATTTCAGGGACTTAGGAGCTAAAATGATGAGTAGGACCTCCAAGGTGGTATTTTCGGAAATACTACCTGTACCTCGAGCCACGCCAGAGAGGCAGTGGGAGATTAGGGAAGTTAACAAGTGGCTGAGGAGCTGGTGTAGAAAGGAGTGGCTCAGGTTTCTGGAGAACTGGGCGGACTTCTCAGTCGGCTACCGGCTCTTTAGTAGGGACAAACTGCACCTAAATGGGGAGGGTTCAGCCCTACTGGGAGAGAAGTTGGTCAAAAAGTTACAGGGGCTTTTAAACTAGGTGATTGGGGGGAGGGACCAGATGTAGAGCTAGCCAGTGGGGAGCAAGGTTCAGCAGGCATTATTGGGGGCATTAGTGGTAGGGTTGCCAGAGATCCAAAACCCAAGGTAGGGAAGTTGACAAATCCAAAGTGTAGCCTCATAACATCTAACAAGGATATAGTATGCGACCGGACAAAATTAAAAGGTTTGTATACAATGCTAGAAGTCTGGCTAACATGGGAGAACTGGAGCTGTTAATGTAAGAGGGGGATTTCGATTTTGTGGGAATTTCAGAGACTTGGTTTGACAGCTCTCATGATTGGCTGGCAACCATTCAGGGGCATTACCTTTATCACAGAGATAGGGAGGGTAAAAAAGGGGGAAGGGTATGCTCGTATATCAAGAACGATGTGCAAAAAAATATGAGGGACACTATCACTAATGGAGCTACAGAGGAGGTGGAATCCTTATGGGTAGAGCTTTAAAGGGAAGATACCATGGGGAAAGTAGTATTGGGCATATGCTATAGGCCCCGCAACCAGAGGGAGGAGGGGCAGGCAGATCTCCTATCACAGCTTGGAATGGTGGCAAGGATGGGAAATATCGTTATAATGGGGGATTTTAATTATCCAGATATAGACTGGGCCGAAGGAACCGCGCATTCGTCTAAGGCTCGCCATTTCCTAAATATTTTGCAGGACAATTTCATGGGTCAGATGGTGAACACACCAACGAGAAACAATGCAATACTAGACCAACTAATACAGACCTGATCGCGGATGTTGAAATACGGGTCAAAATGGGAGTGCTTTAAGAACATGCCAATTAAAGGTATTGGTCAGTGCATGCCAACAGGGAATACGTTTAAAAGAGCTAAAATAAACCCTGGGTGGCTAAACTCCAATGTAAAAATGCATATAAAAACAAAAGAAAAGGCCTTCAAAAAAATACAAAGAGGAGGGTTGATTTGCAACATTCTAACATTACAAAGAATGCAATAAGAAATGAAAGAGCGCAATCAATGTGGCTAAGATAGAACATGAAAGGCACATAGTGGAAGAGTAAAAAATAAAAAAAAAGAAATTCTTTACGTATATAAATAATAAGAAAGTGAGGCAAGAATATATTGGCCCCGTAAAGGAAGATGAAGGGAATCTGGCTATAAAGGACACAGAGAATGCAAAGGTTCTGAATAAATTCTTCTCATTCTTCACAAAATAAATGGGGGGATACAGTAACCTAGACTCTGTAATGTTAATGTTAAAAACACATCACAGGAAGCACCCTCATGGTCAAGACAAGACAGACTCAGAACTAGACTTAAAAAACTTAACAGAAATAAGTCACAGGGACCAGATGGCTTAAACCTGAGGGTCCTTAAGGAACTCAGCCAAGCGATAGCCAGACCATTGTTCCTTATTTGTATGGACAGTCTACTGACGGGAATGGTACCAGCTAACTGGAGAAAAGCCAACGTGGCACCAATATTTAAAAAAGGGCCGATATATATCCCTGGGAACTACAGACCTAGCATCAATAGTCTGCAAGCTATTGGAGGGGATGATAAGGGATTATACACAAGATATTAATAATAAAAACTGTATCATTAGTAGTAATTAATCAACATGGATTCATGAAGGATCGTTCTTGCCAGAGCAATCTATTAACCTTCTATGAAGAAGTGAGCTGCCATCTAGATAAAGGAAGGCCTGTGGATGAGATGTATCTGGACTTTGCAAAGGCATTTGATACAATTCCCCACAAACGTTTACTGTACAAACTAAGGTACTTAGGTATAGACCATAGAGCAAGTCCAGAGGGTGGTGATAAATGGCGAGTGCTCTGAATGGTCTGGTTTTTGGAAAGTGGGGTCCCCCAAGGATCTGTCCTGGGACCAATCCTGTTTAATTTCATAAACGAGTTAGAGGATGGGATAAACAGCTTAATCTCAGTATTTGTGTACGATACTAAATTAAGCAGGGCAATAACTTCCACACATGATGTCATAACCTTACAAGAAGACCTGAACAAAATAATGGGGTGGGCATCCACATGGGAAATGAGGTTGAATGCTGGAAAATATAAGGTAATGCATTTGGGTGCCAGAAATACAAACGCAAGTTAGTCACAAGGGGGAGAGCCTTTGGGGGAATCTAAGATGGAAAATGACCTGAGGGTCCTTGTAGACGACAAGCTCAGCAAAATAATGAAATGCCAAGCTGCTGCAAGCAAAGCCAATAGAATACTGGCATGTATAAAAAAAGGGGATTCACTCCAGAGATAAAAATTCTCCCACTCTACAAGACTCTGGTCTGGTCGCATCTCGAGTATGCCATCTAGTTCTGGGCACCTGTCCTCAGGAAGGATGTGCTGGAATTGGATAGAGTCCAGAGAAGAGCAACAAAGCTAAAAAAAGGGAATGGAGGACTTCAGCTATGAGGAAAGACTACAAGCATTTAACTTACTCTCTCTAGAGGGGAAACGCTTGAGAGGGGATAAGATATCTATGTACAAATACCGTACTGTTGACCCTAGCATAGGGAACAAGCTTTTCAGCAAAAATGAGTTTAAAAAGACACACGGCCATCCACTAAAATTAGAAGAGAATCGGTTTAACCTTAAACTGCGTAAAGTGTTCTTTACCATCAGAGCAGTAAGCATGTGGAATTATTTTCCACAAGCAGTGGTATCAGCAAGGAGCATCAATAGTTTCAAAAAACTATTAGATGGGCTCTTTAATGACCACAACATACAGGAGTATACAATGTACTGTTGACAGCAAACACTTATATACACACTAATCATAGGTTGAACTGGAAGGACTGGTGTCTTTTTTCAACCTTACTAATATGTAACTATGTAAGATCCTTCGGTAATACTTTTGGAAGATTGACATAATATGCAAAACTTTAAGCTGTTTATAAATATAAAACTAAACGAGCAATGGATGGTATATTCAGCTGTTGCAAATTAACATTTATACAAAAACAATTATTGAATGGGTTGCTTTTATGTGAATCAAAGCAAATCTTTTACTGAAACTGTTATTATATTGTATGATCATATAGTTGCATGTATGACAAGCATTAAGGAGTAAAAGTACTTCATTAATAAAAACTTTCATGTGCCTCCTGCTACAAAATTAACAAAGTTTACAGATCACATTGGCATATTTCACCCCCATTCACTGTCTAAGATTGTCCAATATCAAGTTGTATAGCTTGGTAGAATCTGGCAGCAATAGTGCATGTGTTAATTAGGAGTGAACTCAGTGTTCGGTCCAAATGTAGGTTCAGACTGAACACTGGCTGTTTGGATGTTCGTCCAAATGTATAGGGCATTCGGTGTGGACGAATCTGACTGCTTCCTGCTGTCAATGGTTGGTAAGGAAGCAATAGGTGTTTGCACCCGCCACATGCTTACCAACCGTTGATGTTACCTGGCCCATTCACTTACCTGGCTAGCAATCCTGGACCTAATTACCATTGAGATCAGTCATGTGTGGCAAGTCATCACCTTTTTTTGCGGCGACTTGGTGGCAGGCATCCTGTTTGATTATGGATTTACAACATTTTCTTAGGATTTTTTTTTTTTTTTTTTAAAGGACTGATTAAATATTTGGGTATCTTTCCAGGTGACATCTTTTTTTTTTTTTTTGTGAATGATAAGTTCCTGTCTGCAGACTTCCACAACCACCAGCCAGGGTTGTGGGGGAAAGGCCCTTGTCCTCATCAACATGGGCACGGGGTGTTTTGCAAAGGGTCTGGTATGAGACTTCCTGAAGAAGCGAATATCGCGAAATGCATTGTGGTCTGGTTTCCCTCTGTTACTTCCTGGTTAACCAGTGATGTCACTTTCTGGTTTCTGGTCTCTGATTTTGGTGGAATGCACGCCGTTCCTGTCAGCTCATATATTAGTATTACTCGTCTCTAGGTGACTATTACAAGTGGGGAAACCGAGAAAGGAATGTTATTCTTCTGTCTTGTGGCAGCTCTTACCAGTGGCGGATGGGCACTTTGAAATGTAAGCTTATTTGAATTAATTAACCCTGAATTTGGGTTTTATAAAACGAAATTACACTATATATACCTTTTTGTGTGTCCATATAGCGTCCACTTATTTGGTGTGTGAGAAAGATCCTAGGGAGATTTGGGATTGAACATCGGTCTGCGTGAAGTGTGGTATATTCTTGGGTCCATACCTTGCCTATATCCTTGGAGTGTGGGAGAGATCCCTGGGTGAAGTACTACTGGCCATTTGTCTCTATTAAGTGATATAATAGGTCCTTGAGGCCTGAAGCTATCTGGTGAGCATATATCATTTATTGTTACCCAGCGAGTGAAAACCATTCTACCATTCTCTTCTATGGTATGGGGAGCATAATAGCCATCACTCTCACTTCAATATTGGATATTACCTACTTTCATTGGACATTAAAAGACTGGACTATTTCATACATGCACCTAGTACTTTAATTGGACATGTATTGTTTTCATCAATTTGTCTCATTGATTCACTTTATGATATTAATTTATTTTTATTTATTTCATTATATTTATCAATTCACTCACTCATTTATTTATTTAAGAGAGGCACCTATTTGATTACATTAAATTATTTATTTACTTTTTTATACATTTAAGAGAGGCACTTAATTGTTTCATGTCTTTTTATTTTTGTGGGCTAGCCACATGATTTATTATTAGATTTTTTTTGTAATTAGCACATTTACACATTCAAGTCATTTCCTAAACAGCGCCTTCTTCACGTTTAATATTGATGAATTTCATGAGGACCCCTTTTTTTTTTTTTTGCATGAGGTACCCTCTTAAAATCCATACATGATGTGGTATGCATTATGGGGGGACTGTGTTTTTTCATTCTTGTTATAGGATCTGTCACAGCAAAAGTGATATTAACAAAGAAAAAAAAAAACATAGTTAAATTGCTGGCAAATACGGGCTCTTCCACATGGGCTTTCTGATCAGGTCAGCCTGTCAGTTTTTCAGGCGGACCTGATGGGATGCTCCACGCACCCCTATGGAGCAGCGGATGTCAGCGTTGACATGTTTGCTGATACCTGCTGCTATCCGATCCGATCCTGTCCATGAAATCCAGATGGATGGAAACCCTATTTTCCATCCGTCTGGAGGATCAGATCAGATAGGATCAGATCAAAATGGACAGGCAGACCGTTTTCACACGGGCAATCCGATCAGATCGGCCTGTCAGTTTTTTAGGCGGATCTGATCGGATCCTCCATGCAGCTCTATGGGGCAGCGGATGTCAGCGGAGACACCTCCGCTGACACCCGCTGCCATCCGTATCCGATCCTGTCCGTGAAATCTGGACGGATGGAAACCCTATTTTTCCATCCGTTCAGTGATCGGATCGGATGAGAGCAGACAGGCGGTCCGCTCTCATCCGATCCCCCATAGAGGGCAGCGGGGGCTGAGACACCTCCCTCTCCGCTCTGCAAGCGGAGAGGGAGCTGTCATCCACCGGCTCAGCGGGGATCGGCAGATCGATCCCCGCTGAGCAACACGGATCCGCCTATGGAGGCGGACCATGTGAAAGAGGCCTAACAGTAATTAACAGAGCTGAATTGTTTTTACCTAGCAACAGTATATAAAGACAGTTCTGAATTGTTATGACAGTCCCCATTTTTTCTCACTGGCCAGTTGGGGCCCAAAGTTGGGGCCCTTTGAAAAAGCACACCAGTTCAAAGCAGACAATGGATTACCTTATGCAATCTTAGTCTATTACCAGGCCCAGGGTTCCCTCTACTGGGTCTCCGGACATGTGCCCCTGTTCAGATCAAGTCCTCAGACAGGGATAGGATGCTGCGATGCCTGTCTTTCAATCCTGCTTATACAGACCTTCTTTTCCTTCCTTACAAGTGGTGGGGGTTCTCTCTAGTATATAGTTACATATAGTTACATAGTAGGTGAGGTTGAATAAAGACAATAGTCTATCCAGTTCAACCTGTGTAGGTGTGTGTGGCTGTAATCATCTCGCATACCCCTGAATGTTCTGATCCTTGAGATGTACGTCTAGTAGTCTTTTGAAAGCCACCATACTACCTGCAGAAACCACCTCTTGTGGCAGAGAATTCCACAATCTTGTAGCCCTAACAGTAAAGAACCCCCCACGTTGCCTGAGGTTAAAATGCTTCTCCTCTAATCGCATTGTATGCCCCCAAGTCCTCATGCAATCCCTTCGACTGAACAGCTTTTTTTCTAAGCCTAGATCCCCATTGAGATATTTAAAAATTGCAATCATGTCCCCCCTCAGGCGTCTCTTCTCCAGGGAGAATAAATCAAGCGATTGCAGACGCTCCTCATAATCAAGGTCCTCCAATCCCCTAATTAGTTTAGTTGCCCTTCTCTGGACCCTCTCCAGCTCCAACACATCCCTTCTGAGGACTGGTGACCAGAACTGGACAGAATACTCCAGATGAGGTCGGACCAGAGTTTTATAAAGTGGAAGGATTATAGTCTTATCTCTGGAATACATCCCTTTCTTTATGCATGCTAATATTCTGCTGGGCTTGGCAGCTGCTGCTTGACATTGCATGCTGTTGCCTAGTCTATCATCAACCAAGACTCCCAGATCCTTCTCCATTTTTGATTCTCCCAAGGGTTCCCCTCCTAACGTGTATTGTGCTTTTATGTTTCTAGTCCCCAAGTGCAAAACCTTACATTTCTCCACGTTAAACCTCATTTGCCATGTCGTTGCCCACTCCGTTATTTTGTCCAGGTCATTTTGTAGGATATCTGCTTCATGCTGTGCTGTTATTGCCCTGCCTAATTTTGTGTCATCTGCAAAAACTGATATTGAACTACTGATCCCGTCCTCAATGCTGTTTATGAATAAATTGAACAAGGTTGGTCCCAGGACTGAGCCTTGGGGGACCCCGCTTACCACCTCAGACCAGTCTGAGTATGCGCTGTTTATTACCACCCTTTGGACACGCCCTTCTAGCCAGTTCCGTATCCAAGAGCAAACCCTGCTGTCGATACCTGCAGACCTTATTTTATAAATTAAGCGCTTATGGGGAACTGTATCAAACGCCTTAGCAAAATCTAGGTACACCACATCCACTGGTCTTCCCCTATCTAGCTCACAGCTCACCTCCTTGTAGAGTGTCCTTGCTTTCTGGTGGAGGTGTACATCGCTATCAAGTACCATTCCTATTTGGATATTCATTGTCACTTTAATGGACATTCATTTATTTATGGACTTTTTGGATTAATTCTATATTTATAATCTTTTGGATCAATTTTGTCTCACTTGAATTATATATTTATTCTATAATATTTTTGCAATTTTGCACATATTTATCTGGCACATATTATTTTGTCATATATTAATTTTGCACACAATTTTGATGTCTGCACTAGTGTCTTAGTTGAGCGCAATCTTGTATTTAGTAATAATTATTAATTTTCTCACATTTCACGGATCACGTGTTGATTGAAGCTTCTAATTTTAGGATTTTTCCTACACTATTTATTTATCTATTCATTTATTTATCTGGCTTTTGCTTCCACATTCTTTTGCACTGGTAGTTGGCTCAATACCACATATTTTCTTTCATTTTTTATTTATTTCATAATTAAGTGTCTATTATTGAATTTAATAAATGGCTGCGGCCAATTATACCAATTGCAAGTCCATATGTCATATGTGTTTTTATCTAATAAATTTATAGTTTTTTTGTGTACTGTTCTGCCTACAGCACCAGTAAAGATGTCTGCTGCACTTCTGTATTAATGAATATTTGGTTTAACTCTTGCTCCTGTCTTGGTAGTGAACCACAACTCTGAAGATGGTGAATCTCCCCTCACAACTGCCCTGTCAAATATAGCATTAATAACATTATCTTCATGGATTTTCACTTACCAGTACTGCCATGACCCTTCTCCCACACTGTCCTTGTTACACCAGGGTTTTGAACTGATAGTTGTACATTTCCACATCTGCCACTTTACCCAACAAATCACAGTTATGGTGGCCGTATGTGAAGGGGAGTTGTAAGATAACTTATGTACTCCCACTGTTCCAGAATAATTTAAAATTTTATATATTTTATATTTATTGTAAACTCTTTGCTGATCATCATGATAAAATGGTTGTAATCCTCAATCTTGTACTTAATAAGGCTTACCTATAGGTACTGTAAATATCTCCTAAGCATGCACCATTTAGGAGATATTTACTATATATATATGCATAGAAAAAGGGGGTTTGGAAAGGGCGTCTGTTGGGGACTTTTCTATTTGGGTGCCATACTAAGACAATGAATGCTTAGAAACATATAATAAAAGAATCTGATTTTTATTGAAAAACACACAATTAAAATTATATCCACTGTATTTCATCAAAGGAATCAGTGTCACAACAAAGCTTGGTTTAGAAGCCACAAATGTTAAGAGAAAGATGCACAGTTATAATATGTTGCATTCTACACAGGGGTCATTTTCCAGAGGAATTGTAGACCCTTTTACCAGCCAGAGGGTTATCCTGGTTTAGCGTTTGTGTAGAGATGATTGTTGCCCAGAACTATAGCCCGACATGTTTAGCCGCGTGGGCCGCTTCCTCAGGGGCAGTTGAGGGTTTTACAAGGACATCATATAATAACTAAGAGAGAAGAACACATAATACATAAGTAACATATAGATTACAATCATATACATATCATATTTCTCGGAGAAACATACAATAAACAGTGTACTATGGATTCATTGGTCACGAATAAGAAAGCCTGGATATACCACACCTGAAGCAGAGGAAATCATCCACATAGCAAGCCTGGAAGTAGGACCGCAAGGTAAGTATGTCCCCCCCGGGGGCGAGCACTGGAGCCAGCCAAGGAAAACGGCGGTCATATAGGTAAGTCTGGATTGGGAGGAAGTATGAATAATATTAACAAGCTAGTGTGGTTGCCAATGTTGGATTATGGGTAAATTAGCCATTGTATAGCTTTGTAAATAAGAACAAAAAAGTCATACCCAAGCCGCGTAAGATAATATCCTGAGGGCAGGGACGGGGTGATAAAGACCAAGTCCCTCAACACGGAAACAGTACGCGGTCCACAACAAAGCCAATGGGAAAGGTGCTAATATGGCATCCTCCGTGGCTATAAATCAATAAAGTAATAGTATTCATAGCAAAGAATGGCCACTCATTATCATAACATTCAATTAAAAAAGATAACAGGAAAAGAGAAGAGAGACTTGAGGAGACTATATAGAAGTATGTGAACCACCATATATATCGTGGTCACACACACACATATATATCGTTGTATATGGGATATATCCATACAATAGAGAGATTTGCCGTGAGACTATAAGTAAAATAATAAACTTGGTTCACCAAAGGAAGGAAATATCCTATCATCAAGAATGGAGAAAGGCCTGATTGATAGGATATTTCCTTCCTTTGGTGAACCAAGTTTATTATTTTACTTATAGTCTCACGGCAAATCTCTCTATTGTATGGATATATCCCATATACAACGATATATATGTGTGTGTGTGACCACGATATATATGGTGGTTCACATACTTCTATATAGTCTCCTCAAGTCTCTCTTCTCTTTTCCTGTTATCTTTTTCAATTGAATTTTATGATAATGAGTGGCCATTCTTTGCTATGAATACTATTACTTTATTGATTTATAGCCACGGAGGATGCCATATTAGCACCTTTCCCATTGGCTTTGTTGTGGACCGCGTACTGTTTCCGTGTTGAGGGACTTGGTCTTTATCACCCCGTCCCTGCCCTCAGGATATTATCTTACGCGGCTTGGGTATGACTTTTTTGTTCTTATTTACAAAGCTATACAATGGCTAATTTACCCATAATCCAACATTGGCAACCACACTAGCTTGTTAATATTATTCATACTTCCTCCCAATCCAGACTTACCTATATGACCGCCGTTTTCCTTGGCTGGCTCCCGTGCTCGCCCCCGGGGGGGACATACTTACCTTGCGGTCCTACTTCCAGGCTTGCTATGTGGATGATTTCCTCTGCTTCAGGTGTGGTATATCCAGGCTTTCTTATTCATGACCAATGAATCCATAGTACACTGTTTATTGTATGTTTCTCCGACAAATTTATATGTATATGATTGTAATCTATATGTTACTTATGTATTATGTGTTCTTCTCTCTTAGTTATTATATGATGTCCTTGTAAAACCCTCAACTGCCCCTGAGGAAGCGGCCCACGCGGCTAAACATGTCGGGCTATAGTTCTGGGCAACAATCATCTCTACACAAACGCTAAACCAGGATAACCCTCTGGCTGGTAAAAGGGTCTACAATTCCTCTGGAAAATGACCCCTGTGTAGAATGCAACATATTATAACTGTGCATCTTTCTCTTAACATTTGTGGCTTCTAAACCAAGCTTTGTTGTGACACTGATTCCTTTGATGAAATACAGTGGATATAATTTTAATTGTGTGTTTTTCAATAAAAATCAGATTCTTTTATTATATGTTTCTAAACATTCATTGTCTTAGTATGGCACCCAAATAGAAAAGTCCCCAACAGACGCCCTTTCCAAACCCCCTTTTTCTATGCAATATTTGGGACGTGGTGCTTTTTTACTTTAATTCCCATACCTGGGACTGTTCAATCAAAAATTTTTTCTATATATATATATATGCAGCCGATGATGTCACTGTCGCGTGCGCTGCCGTTCCTTCAGAATCCTGTGCTGTAAATGACAGCTCCCCCACACATCCCACACATGCGCAGTAATGACGTCATGGTGGCTCTGGCCAGTCACACAGCCACAGTCAGCGGACCTGGAAGGAAGACGTTTTAAGGTAAGTTTCAAATAACGTGCTAGTATGTGATGCATACTAGCACAATATGCTTTTACCTTGCAGGTCTGAACAAAAAAAAAAAAAAGCACCCAGCAGTTTACAATCACTTTAAGTACCTACCTTTGTCCGGCATACACATATGAGCCTAGTTCAGACATTCTCCATTTTGATGAGCCCACATGTTAGTAGAAATTTGATTGTTGCTTTTTTTTTTTTTTATTTAAATCTAAATTTAAATCAAAGTCAATTCAAGTTATTCATGTTTTAAATATTGTTATTTATACATACATTAGTCATAATCCCACTCATTCAACCTCCCCATCTTATAGATACCACCTATTATTTATGTAGCCAGGTGCTGAAATACAGAAACATGGAGAAGGAGACATTTCCCTCGTTACAATTATTTTTTTTTTTTACTTTCTGCTGTTATGCTGAATGTTGCTGCACTATCCCCTTCAGTCAGCAGAGGGAGAACTATAGCCAGAAAAACCTATGGATTCCTAATTAGAACTCTGAGGATGATGGGGTTTAAAGTCCAGGACAACAGCCATTGAATGGGACTCACTGACTCCTTGCACTGCAGTTCCTAAGAACACCCTGTGGCAGAGGGGGAGTGGTGGAAAAGATTTTAGCAATGAAGAGATTGGTAGTGAACAAGCACGTAGCAGTCGTGTGAAACGCGTCTACTGTCCTACTCTGCTGTACCTTGTACCACTTCTGTGAATAAAATAACTTTTCTTCATTGGATTCCGTGGTGGTGTGCGGCCATTTTCTTCTTTCAAGATTTTACCAGACTGCTCTACAGACTGCTTTCTTTTAGCGCCAAGGGAACTGATGAGAGCACATCTGCTGCATACTGACCAGACTGCTGAGAGGCCAGACCAGCGGAGATACCCAGGGCATCACAGCGACTGCATCAGCACAGTTGCCACATTGAGACCAGAGCATCATCTCTGTGACACGCTCTTGTGCCGGACACGCGGAAACACCTGTACCTGCCACTTTATGACCATTGTTTGGATGAATTGGATCCTGAAGGATTGCTGATTTGGGGTTTCAGCTGCTCCCGACCAGCCTTTTTTCAAGACTGGCCAGCAAGCAATCTCGACAAACTAACATCTAAGAAGTCATACCCTTAAATTCAACACCCTGGACAATCGCACGGCTTCCCAGATGGCTCATATTGGCACGCTGGCTCCCTGTTTTTAATGCATATAGGCAGGCAATTCCTCTCAGTCTCTACAGTGAACGTTACCACCCTCCAAGGGCACCCCTGAGGAAGGAGTTTTTCTCCGAAACGCGTCGGGTGAACACCCGGGGGGTTCAGTGGTCTATGTTCTACTGTATAAAGTGACGTATGCCTAAGCTTGCCTTACGATTTTATCCATTTTTGTATTTTATTCCATGCGCTTGTATAATTAGTGCCTTTAAAGTCCCACCCAAGGGGAATTTTTCTTGTTCTGAGGAATAGAACAGAGGACCCATCCTAACCAATGGTCCCTACAGGGGTATCCCTACATTTCCTTTAGATGTCTTGCAGCCTCCATCACAGTGGTGGCTTGGGCAGCTCCAGTCATCATCGCTAAACCAATAGGCCATGGTGTGCTACACATGCTTAGTGATTTCTTCTTAGGACTTAATGAAAAAAGGGCATACTAATAATACTCTATTTGCAAGCTTACAGAGAAACTCTAGGAATATCCTAAGAAGAAACTGCACAATATTCACAGTTTACAATGACCTCTGACCTGCTTGATAACAAGGAGTGGAGCCACTCAAGCCGGTGTAGTCTGCAGACAGTGGTGGAGGTATCTCCTGATCATAGGGTTTATTGCAGGAATGTTTTTTGCAAGAAAAGAGGTAATAAACTTACTTCTTCAGGGGCCTCAGCACAAGGCCAAAAGTATAGCTCCAAGGCTAATATTCTACAGTATTTCCACTACATCCTTAGCCCAAAATTAAAGTTTTATAAAATGGCTTTTATTGACACCTAATTCTGATAATAGTCTATGGGTCTATAGAAATAAACAACAGACCCTTTATATAGTAAATAAGTACCCAACCTCAATTAAGGGAAGCTCTATACCCAATACATATCAAGGAAAGCTCTAAACATAATCCCGAAATATCAATATAAAATTCTACATATATACAATATGGCAACTACCAGGAGCCATTATAACATACCAACTTATTCAGACACTGTAGATGCACTCTTTGTCCACCAACCCCACACTTCTTCAAATGTATTGGGTATTCCCCTGCTTGTATATGTGGCTTTATAGAAGGGAAGGGCTCTATTAATAAGTTATACATTCAGTAACCCCCAGTCAAAACCTCTGTATAGCCGCAAAAAAATATCCCAAACAAAATATGTATAAAATCCACCCTGGGTGAGGTACACCACCAGCAACAGGACGACTGGGAGGGAAACATTCTAGCCTATCTGACTGGAGTCAGGTATATTTAAATTTGTATTGGATGAGATGCTCTTTAGCCGATACCAGTCTAGAGAAATTAATTTTCCAAAGATCATCCCAGTCATCCCTGTCTAACTGAGGGAACACCTCCTCGCAAGCTACTCTGCAAGGTGAAAGGTACCTGCTGACATCCCTAAACAATTGCTTATAAATATTGGACAAAGCCTTGTTTAAAGAATCATCCCTCTGCAAAGACTCCAGACCACTCTCTTGTAGTGTAAGTGGAACGGTACCACATTGAGAATTGCATGCATGGCAAAGTTGTAAATAAGGAAACAGGTGAGAGTTAGGCAGTTTGCATTTCAAATTGCAGGAGTGTGCCATTCCTTACAATATCCCCAATCTTTTTAATAACAAATTTGGTCCATAAATTAGGATCAGGGTACTTAAAGAAATGCGAAAGCTGAGGATTTTTCTATAATGGAGCGTGGGGAGAAAGCACCTGATAATCCCTTGATTCTACATTGCCAGCCACCACTCATGCTCTAATAGTTGGACGCATACGTAGGGATGGGGCCCTAGTCTCTCAGAGCAAAAGATGCATCAAAGCCTCATAGGAGCCTACTACAGCAGCCTCCAAAGCAACCACTGAATCATTGTCTGGGAGGGCTAGCAAACTACGGGTGAAATTTAGTTGACCAGCCAGGAAGTAGCGAAGACAATTTGGTACCGCCAGCCCCCCTGCTTCCAAAGTTGCTGGGGCACCTGCAGTTTAATCCTGGGGCTTCTCCCACAGTAAGGCAGATATTAAACAATCTATGTTTTTAAATATACACTACCAGGCCAATAAAAAAAGTTGCCACCAAAAATGTCACACACTCTACTATTTCATTGGACCACCTTTAGCTTTGATTACGGCATGCATTCCCTGTGGCATTGTTTCGATAAGCTTCTGCAATGTCACAAGATTTATTTCCTTCCAGTGTTGCATTCATTTTTCACCAAATGATGGGAGAGTCAGACCACCGAGCAAAGCCTTCTCCAGCCCATCCCAAAGATTCTCTATGGGGTTATGTTCTGGACTCTGCGGTGGCCAATCCATGTGTGAAAATGATGTCTCATGCTCTCTGAACCACTCTTTCCCAATTTGAGCCCAGTGGATCCTGGCATTGTCATCTTGGAATATGCCCGTGCCATCAGGGAAGAAAAAATCCATTGATGGAATAACCTGTTTTTTTGGTATTTTCAGGTAGTCAGCTGACCTCATTATTTTGGCACATGCAGTAACTAAACAATAGGATAGTTGCTGCATGCTTGGTTTAGTTTGTTGCTTAGTTAATTCCAGGTGGCGACTTTTTTTTGGCCGGGCAGTGTATATTTCAGTATCCCACTTTGTGATTTATATCTCCAGGTAGGCCTATAATAAGGCTTACCTCTAGGTAAAATAAATATCTCCTAAACGGAACACATTTAGGAGTTATTCACACTGGACGTACTGGCGCATGCCCTGCGAAGGTCTGGCATACAGTGCTGGACTGTCAGAGCACTGTGTAGGAACCAGAGGGCTCCTGCGTGCATGTGCGGGAGTGACGTCATCGTGACTCCAGCCACTCACACAGCCGCAGTCCATGAACCTGGAAGGACGACCGTGGGAAGAAGGAGGCCCTGTCAGTGGGGACAGCTCACCTCTGGAGGGCTTTGTTATAAGGTATAAGGTGATGCATACTAGCACATTATGCTATTGTCTTACCGGAGAACGTTTTTTTTTTTTTTTTACTGTAGCAGTTTACAACTGATTTAACCTTCATGCATTAAAAAAAAAATACTTAATGTTTTAATGATTACAGAGCTGCAATAAAATATGTATTTTATATAAAAAGTGTCACCCTTAGTTCTAATTTAAATAGAAGAGATTTGTACTACATATGCAGTAGGTTTATGTTCATCCTTCTGTTCTGTGTAGCGCAGTCTGTGATGCTGACAGTTAGTAACTTGATATACAGAACACAGGCCGAAAGGCAAAAATGTACACATGTGACACAACATAGAGCAATGGCCATCCTCCTGGTAATAGGCTGGAGAGCACAGCTTGTTTTGTTTCAGTAGACACAATGGACTTTGCATGGTAAGCATGAGCTCATATTACTGCGAGGCCTGTGCATCCTCCTGACATTGATTTGTGATCCATCTCTCCCTAGCAGAGTTCTGTTTCATACTATCTCCTTAGGGTTTCCAGCTTCCTGGAGCTAATATTTTCTTTTATATGAGACCCAGTTATTAAAATCTATCTAGATTTCACCTGGTAGGGGTCCCATGCAAGCCCATGCCCCCTTATGATATGAGCATATTGTCATAGTCCCTGAATGTCCCCTATTTGGAGGGTCCATCTCTATCTCAGAACCAAATCCCTCTGTTCCTCTGTCCTCCTGATGGCCCTCTTTTGGAATCATGTATAGATGGCATGTGTGAAATGGGTGTGTTTGACAAGCGACACCACCTGCCAAACACAACGTTATCTGTTTGATCTGCAGTTGCTGCACATGTGATCAGCTATGACACCAGCCATTTGATGGCTTGACAGTTCGGCTGAGAGCACAAGCAACCTTGACCATTCTCATTCATGGCATGCCTTGAATGTAACTTTTTTGGGAAACAGTTAAAAAAAAAAGGGTTAAGTTCTGCTTCAAGCATGGAAAATGAAAGATAGACACTGATTGGTTGTCATGCCCAATCCAGTTTTGATACATTTTCCTCCATTTTTTTTTTTTTTTTAATGAAAGATTTGTTTTCACATTTTTTTAACCTTTGTTGCATCTCAGTATTACTGATTTCCTGCAGCCTCTTTACAGCCATTTCCTGTCCACTAGCATTTCAGTGACCCAGTGCATGTCATTTCTTTGAGTGGACTTTCAAATGATGACAAATTATTTTGTATACCTCCTGACTCTGACTATTTTAAAAACCTCACTATCCACCCTTTCAATTATTGAACTCCATTTACAAAGAGAATGAGATAAATAGAGCTTTACAATTTCTGTAAAGCATCTACCCCAATGGCTTTCAAGTTACAAAATTAAAGCTGACATTGAATCTACTTACAGTATACAGTATATGGCATTTACTAATTCTTCCTTCAACATACTAATAACATTTTAATATATATAATCCTGTGAGCTACTATGTAAGAGACAATATGGTGATGCTGCTTGCACTGATCACTCCCCTTTAAGGTACCGTATATACTTGAGTATAAGCCGACCCGAGTATAAGCCGAGGCCCCTACTTTTACCACAAAAAGATGGGAAAAATCATTGACTCGAGTATAAGCCTAGGGTGAGAATGCAGGGTGGCGGGCATGGTACAGGAGAATGCAGGGTATTGGCATGGTGCAATAGAATGCAGGGTACTGGCATGGTACAGGAGAATGCAGGGTACTGGCATGGTGCAGGAGAATGCAGGGTACTGGCATGGTACAGGAGAATGCAGGGTACTGGCATGGTGCAGGAGAATGCAGGGTACTGGCATGGTGCAGGAGAATGCAGGGTACTGGCATGGTGCAGAAGAATGCAGGGTACTGGCATGGTGCAGGAGAATGCAGGGTACTGGCATGGTGCAGGAGAATGCAGGGTACTGGCATGGTGCAGAAGAATGCAGGGTACTGGCTTGGTGCAGGAGAATGCAGGGTACTGGCTTGGTGCAGGAGAATGCAGGGTACTGGCATGGTGCAGGAGAATGCAGGGTACTGGCATGGTGCAGGAGAATGCAGGCTACTGGCATGGTGCAGGAGAATGCAGGGTTGTGGGCATACTACAGGAGATGCAGTGCTGTGGGCATGGTGCAGGTGGACCATGCCCGCAGCACTGCATCCCTTGTAGTGTGCCCGCAGCCCTGCATAATGGCAGGTAGTGAAGCTGTTTCACTTACCTGTTCCAGAGGCGCCTTCATTTTAAAAATGGCGCCGCCCGGCGCCGACACGTCATTGCGCGCGCGCCGCCGCCGCTCGTATACACGGGAATAGCCGAAATTACACGAGCGGCGGCGGCGCGTGTGCGGTGACATGTATGCGACGGGCGGCGCCATTTTTAAAGCTTAAACCCGTCGGAGCGGACAGGGAATTTTTTTTTTTTTCCTTGACTCGAGTATAAGCCGAGGGGGACGTTTTCAGCACAAAAAAATGTGCTGAAAAACTCGGCTTATACTCGAGTATATACGGTAAGTGCTGAAATGCTAAATATGAGTAAAAGTGCTGCGCATTCAAATAATAATGTGAATTCGTATATATTTTGTGATACTGTGACCATAAAATTAAATAAAAATTAAAAAAATAGTGAATTCTAAAAAAAAATTTACATGCATTAAAACCTCAATGTGTGAAAATCCGTATTGCGTGCTAAATGATATAATTATATCCAATGAAACATTCAATTAATCAAATAAATTAAAAATAAAAACTGTGAAATTAGAAATATAGCTGCATTACAGTATCACTCTGTCGACATCCATACAGAATGCTTTTGTAGTACACTTGTAGCAATAAATAAAACCAAATGTTTAAAATGTGTATCAGAGCTGAGATGGCCTTGCGTTCGCCCAGTGGTCGGTTTGCGGCGAACTTTGCTCGTTCGCTTTTCGCCGAACATGCGAACATATGGCGATATTCGCGACCGCCTTTTTCTTTTACATTGTGAAGAACTTTGACCCATGACACTTCCATCAGGTGGAACGGGACAGCCAATTGAGACATTTCAGCACATGGACATACCCCCTACCCTATAAATAGACCTAATCTGGCTACCATTTTACATTCTGTCTTTTGTCAGTGTAGGGAGAGGTTGCTGTGTGGAGCAGGGACAGACTGTTAGTGACACAAATCGCTAGCTAATAGGTCCACAAAAGTCTTTTTAAGGACTGGTATAGGTGTACTATTGTTTGGTGTGCAGTATATAGGGGTGTAATACACTTATAATATACTTTCTAATATAGAAAGCATATTATAGTGGATTTGTATTGTGCAGCATTGTGACTGGTGAGCAGTTCTGCAACGATACTACAACTACAAAGAGTGACAGACGCAATTAGAAAAAAGTATTATAAATGGTGTGATAGGCAGGCGCCCCCCAAAAACTACAGATTGAAGCGGGGTGTTATATATATTTTCATAATATTGTATTTGGGTACTGCAGACTTTTTTTTTCTGTTTTGCTGCGTTCCCCCTGCTACACACAGTGACAAACGTTTCTGGAAAAAAGTATTATGTGATATACCAGTGGCCCCCCAAAATGACAGATTGAAGCGGGGTGTTATATAACAATATACTTTCATAATAGTGTATTTGGGTACTGCAGAAATTTTGCCTCTTTCGCTGCATTACCTCTGCTACACACAGTGACAAAAGTTACTGGAAATATTTTTTCATAACTGGTGTGATAGACCAGTGTCCCCCCAAAACGACAGATTGAAGCAGGGTGTTATATAACAATATACTTTCATAATAGTGTATTTGGGTACTGCAGAAATGTTGCCTCTTTCGCTGCGTTACCTCTGCTACACACAGTGACAAAAGTTACTGGAAAATTGTTTTTAGAACTGGTGTGATAGACCAGTGGCCCCCCAAAACGACAGATTGAAGCGGGGTGTTATATAACAATATACTTTAATAATAGTGTATTTGGGTACTGCAGAAATTTTGCCTCTTTCGCTGCGTTACCTCTGCTACACACAGTGACAAAAGTTACTGGACAGATTGAAGCGGGGTGTTATATACCTTCTTCCACATATACTGCGCTTCTCTAGAGACTTTTGTTACAGGGTCATTTAAAAAATGAGAGGCAGAGGAAGAGGCAGGCCCTTCTGCAGGGGTGGTAGGGTTAGGGCAGGAGCACCAGGCCAGAGCGAAAGTGGGAAGTTGCAGAAGGTGTGTTCCATTACGTCAAAGGATGCACCAGACTTGGTTGAGTGGCTCACTAAGCCTTCCTCTTCTGCACCCTCCTCATCCTCTCTATATGCACCCTCTTTACTCTCTGCTGTGTGCAACCCCAAAGACACCAACACCACCACCACCATATACCCTCCGCTTGAGTCACAGGAATTATTTTCCGATCCATCACAAGACATTTGCGATACGCAGCCATTCTTGGCATCGGCTCAGGAAGAGGAGGTAGCAACAGCCGACACTCAGCAGTCTGACGACAGTACCCAGATCAGCCCAAGGAGGTTGGTCCCCGCTGTTGCTGCCTACTCTGAGATCTCTAATGTTAGTGGTGGGGAAGGTGACGTTGATGATGACGTGTCTATGGACGTCACGTGGGTGCCCACAAGAGAGGAAGAGGAGGGGAGTTCAGAGGGAGAGATGGACCAGCAGATAGGGAGGAGAAGCAGGCCAAACTTACATTGCACAGGAGGGACAAACCAGACTGCTAATGTATCAGGAGCGCGCCATCAACCATGTACGGTCACATCTGGCACTCCCAGGACGTCGGCACATGGCTCCGCAGTGTGGGCTTTTTTTAAAGTGTTCGCTGCTGACAATAGTGTTGCCATCTGCAGCCTTTGCAGTCAACGCATAAGTCGCGGTAAGCCCAACAATCACCTAGGGATGACTGCCTTAAGAAGGCACCTGGACTCCCATCACCGAGCCCAGTGGGAGCCACTCCATCAGAACCCACAAAGCCACATTCCAGGCTCTCACCGTCCAGCCTCTTCTCCTTCTCCTCTCTCCTCACAATTGTCCTCCACTCCACCTTCCATCATGCCATGCTCACGTTTTTCTGGAAAAAAGGCAGGCTTCTGTGGCCCAAATGTTTGAGCGTAAAAAAATGATGACGCCTGATAACCCTCCTGCCCAATGGTTGACCGATGGCTTGTCGGAACTGGTAGCCCGCCAACTACTGCCATATAAGCTGGTGGACTCGGAGGCATTTCGAAAATTTGTGGCCATTGGAACACCACAATGGAAGGTCCCAGGAAGGAAATATTTCTCGCAGAAGGGCATCCTAGAGCTATATGGCCATGTTCAGCGGCAAGTGAATGTATCTCTGGCACACAGTGTCAGTGCCAAGATACATCTGACCACAGACACATGGTCTAGCAAACACGGGCAGGGAAGGTATATAACTTTTACTGCCCACTGGGTGAACCTTCTGATGGCTGTCAAGCATGTAACCCGTGGCGCCCGTGTAGATTTGGTTTTACCGCCACAAATTGCATGCAGGTCTGCCTCTTCTTCTCCTCCTCCTACTCCATCCTCCCTCTCCTCCTTGGCTGACTCCTCCTTTTCCGCTGCTACTGTCTCTTCCGCTGCGCCGCCCAAGATCCCCAGAACCTATTCAACATGCCAGGTGAGACATTGCCATGCTGTGCTGTGTCTGTTGTGCCTGGAAGCCAAGAGCCACACTGGTCCTGCACTCCTTTCAGCTTTGCGTTCACAGGCAGATCAGTGGCTAACACCGCTCAATTTGACAGTTGGTAAAGTGGTGTGCGACAACGGTGCCAATCTGCTGAGCGCGCTGAAACAGGGCAAAATTACACACGTGCCATGCATGGCACACGTCCTGAACTTGGTCGTGCAGTGATTTGTTGTCAAATACCCTGGGGTCCAGGACGTCTTGCGGCAGACCAGGAAAATCTCGGCGCATTTCAGAAGATCTTACACAGCCATGGCTCACCTTGCTGACATTCAGCGGTGACACAACCTGCCCATCAGACGTCTTATTTGTGACTGCCCGGCGCGATGGAACTCAACCTTTTATATGCTTGATAGGCTGAAACGTGCAGTTAACGACTACCTGTACGAACTCTTTGGCAGGACAGGTTCTGGGGAGCTTGGTTTTTTTCACCGCGCCAGTGGCTGCTCATGAGTGACGCATGCAGACTTCTGCGGCCATTTGATGAGATCACCAAACTGGTCAGTCCCAGCCAGGGCGCCATCAGTGACATTGTAGCTTACAAACAAAAAGAAAGCAGCACCAGCTTAGTGAAGCATAAGGTTTATTAATAAAAAAAACACATAGTGACTTACTCTTAGGTAAGTAAAGGCCGGTTCGATAGGTAAATGGGATCATCCATCTTTTTGTCCTGGATACCGTTGCAGAAAGGAGGGGTGCAGGGTGCCGGTGGTGCGTGGAGGCTGTTGTCTGGCAGCCTGTCTGATGGTGCTGTGGTGGTGAAGGACTCCCAATGGGGCTCCACTTCCTACTTCCTGTCAGCCCGACATCACTTCCTGTGAGGTGGAGGGAAAGATGGGCGTTGCTAGCTTTCGGAGCATCCGTGCTCCTTCATTAGGCGGTGGGGGTGGCTTATCAGGGACAGGGAATATATACCCTGTTGATAAGTAGTTCATTAGAGCATAAGTCCGGAGAGGGTGGGTCCCAAAAGGGGCGGGCCGAGGTGCTAGTGTGGCTTCAAACATAAACTCTGCATTAGGTTAAACAGGGAAAAACCCTGGAGGCATGACAGGAGCCATGATAAGTCCATATAACAAGCATATACATGAATACAACGGTGGGGAAACACAGAATATCATATAACAAGAGAGGAAAAAAAAAAAAAAAAACACACAACAAAAAAAACAAAAACAAAAAAAAAAAGGAAAAGGAAACTTTCTATATTTTTACCTCTTTACCTCATGGTATGACTTTCTATATTTTTACCTCTTTACCTCATGGTATGCCACCCACCATCGGAGAGCGCCATGTAATCATTGACTTTATACATTGTAGCTTACGCCTTCTTTCTGGAGTGTGCATTGCGTCGTGTCCTTGATCAAGCCGTTGAGGAGCAGGAAGATGAGGAAGTCGCAATGCTGGATGAATTCCTAGGGGGGGCTACTCTATCTGAGACAAGTGAACAACAGGAGTCTAAAGAGGAGTCAGAGGTGGATGGTGACGGGGCGGATGAGAAGGAGCAAGAAGAGCATGCTTTAAACCTTTCTGGGATCCCTGGTGTTGTCCGTGGATGGGGGGAGGAGAACGAGGACGACATTATCCTGGATGATGAGCAGGAGTTTAGTGCAAGTGGGGGCCTTCATGCTCCAGTGTTTTAAGGGGGACCCCAGTATAAAAAGCATAAAAGGCAAGGACCAGTACTGGGTGGCAACGTACTTAGACCCCCGGTACAAACAAAAAATGGCGGAAATGTTACCACCATCACAGAGGGCTGTCAGAATGCAGCACTTCCAGACCTTGCTTCGAGAAATGCTGCATTCTGCTTTTGCGTGCGCTGGCAGAGGAATTTCCATTCACAAAGAAACCGTTGCGGATATAAATCCAACAGCGCCTGCAAGAAGAGGGCGGTTTGAAGATGTGTTGGTCACTTCTGATATGAGATCATTCTTTCAGCCGAACCATCGAAAGCTGTACTCCGGATCCAGCATCAGGGAATGCCTAGACCGAAAGGTGTCCGACTACATCGGGTTAGCGGCCGATGTGGACACTCTGAAAAGTGATGAACCCCTGGACTACTGGGTGGGCAGGCTTAACCTCTGGCCAGAGCTTGCACAATTTGCAATGGAACTGTTGGCTTGCCCCTCATCCAGTGTCCTGTCCGAAAGGACGTTCAGTGCAGCAGGGGGGGATCATGACCGATAAGCGCACTCGCCTAGCTCACGACAGTGTTGACTACCTCACATTTCTAAAAATTAATGAGGCATGGATCTCGGAGGAATTCAACACATGTGACCAGTAGACCATGTTTGATTCAAATTCCTCATGACAGGCCACAAATATCCGCCACCACCCATAACAATTCATGGTCCCTGTCTTAGGTAAATAAAGCGGCATAAAAGGCCTTTTATGTCCGTTGAATGCCTAATTTTTGGGGCCTGTAATGGCCGACACTTATTTATCCTGTGAATGCCTAATGTACCTTTAGCCACAGAATACAAAGTTCTTTGCTGTCAGGTGAACTCCTGTGGGCTAATTTTTGGGGCCTGTCATTGCCGACACTTACTTCTGTATCCTGTGAATGCCTAATGTACCTCCAGCCACAGAATACAAAGTTCTTTGCTGTCAGGTGAACGCCTGTTGGCTAAATTTTGGGGCCTGTACTGGCCAAAACTTACTTCTTTATCCTGTAAATGCCTAATTTTTCAGACTGGCATTGAAAATCAATGGGTCTGTAAACGTTCCGCTAAATTGTGGAACGGATGCGGACCCATTTTACAGACGTGTGAATGAACCCTATATGTATTTGACATGTATTTACTGGCTGCTGTCAGTTCTGGCTGATTTAGGCCGAGCTATTACACTAAAACCGAGCAATATTACAAAAAACAAAATACACGTTATAACTGTATAAACGATTTATATAACTTATAAAAAAAAAAACATTTAATAGTTACTCTGGGGCTGCAATACTGTAGAGTAGTTTTATCTGGTGTTCTACCTTCCCTCTTGTGACTCCCCCGGTCCTTAGGACCCGCCAACAGGCCAGATTTTAAGTGGATCGCCCTGAGGAAGGCACGCAGTCCCGGTGCCGTCATGCGTAGGGGAGGGGACAGGCTATTGTCGGTGAACTTTGTAACACACAGTGAGGAAAACCGATACATGTGAGAGCAGTGGCATATTTGAACTATTGGACCAACCAATTTGTTTGTATAGACTGGTGTACTGTAGCACTAGAACCATGTGAGTGATTTTAATCTCTTTGAATAAATAATTCTTTATATAAACGGTACTTGCACCATGGATCATTGTATCTCTTTCCCCATGTTGATGGCTGAGCGTGTCACTTGTTGATTGGGAGCTGTTACTTTGAAGGAAATCATCCAGTGTTTTACAGTGGAAATCCAGGCTGGTATTGATTAAACCTAAGCGAGAGATCAAATCCCATAAGATGGCTGAGTGTGTCACCTGCTGATTGGGAACTTGTACTTCGGAGGAAACCATCCAGTGTTTCATATTGGAAATCCAGGCTGGTATTGAATAAACCCAAGCATGAGATCATATCCCATAAGGTGAGAACATACCCTTAGGGGAGTCACAAGAGGGAAGGTAGAACACCAGATAAAACTAAAAGTTGGGAGGTGACCTGGTCATCTGTGTTCCTGAATGGGAGTGAGGTGTTCTTTTGGTTACCATCACTGCTTTCCTCAAACGAGCTGGATTCACAATAGCTAGTTCAGGAACCACATTTATATATATGATCCTTGCTGCTGCTGACCTCTCTATCATTTGAGGGTCAACAACATTTGGTAAGAGTCCATCTTTTTTCTTTGTGGTGTTTTGGTGATTGTTTCGTTCATCTAATCCACTGGTGTATGGAGAAGCTTTATCTATCCACCCTTTCTATCATGGACTTTTAATTGGACTATGATCACTTTTGTTGTAATTTACCCATCTGCATTGGCGCTGCCCTCTTTTTCTTTATGTGTTATTTATGGTGTGTAATCTTGCCATTTTGTGCGGGCTACCTTTGCTTTTTGCTATTTTTTGTTCTGAGTGCAATTATATTGCTTTTTACTGATACTAATAAAATTGATAATTGAAACCCTTCTATTTTCATTAAATTTTATTTTTACACCTACTGATGTCATTACTGGATCTCTGTGATTCCCTATGCAGACAGATCATGGCTGATATCAAAATGCCTACATGAACAGATGTCAATCTGGAGGACTGGGTGTCCTAAGACAGTCCAAATTTGCATGGAGACTACCCCAGACAATGCCCACATATGATTCTGAGCTTCTGTGATTGAGATAACTGAAATCCAATTAATTAAACGCCAGGGAAAGTAAGCCTGGGGAGGAATGAGCTAGATGTTGCTGGTCATCTTCCAGCCAGATGGGCTCTATCTGACCTGTTACAACTTCGGTTGCACATTGCAAGAAGTTCACAGTGTGCAGTAATGTCAGAGTAAGATGTTTTTGTATAGGAAAGGGGCCTGTACAACTACAAGATGGAAGATAGGACTGGAGCTCAGCTTTAACCATAAATCAAAAGTAATTAATTTGCAGATTTGATGCTGTTTGCAAGCATTTCACATCACCCACAAATACTTGAAAGCAGTAAGTGTGGCTCACCCCCCGAGCTGCTGGAAATAATTCAGGTCTCCATTACCTGTCCAGAAGCTGCCAGAGTGACCCTGATGCTAGTTACAGAGCATACCGACAAACACAAGCTCAGTCTAGGGGTGTCTTTCTGAAGAGTTGTTGCAGTACTTGAACAGTAGAAAGGGATAAGGGTTCAGGATACTCCAAAAACACGAGCAAATGCAAGAGGACAGATTCTTAAGTAAAGTCCTTTAGTAGCAGCCTGACATATCGCTGGAGGTAGAGGGGAATAGCAAGCTAATCTAAAACTCTGTAAAAGAAGACTCAGTCCATGTGGTAGCTTCCAATGTGTATCCCTCAACGCACAAGCACTCCTGAAGCTTTAGGCCAAAGATTCCTACTCACAGTGTCAAGAGATAGGTCCCCAACTAGCTTCATTCTTCAGTGAAAGGGATCCTCTATTCCAACCCAGCTTCCTATCGTAGTATCCTCCAGAAATGTCTTTCAGGTCCATAAGCCAAGCACATGCTGAGGTCTAACAGCAACAGATCTTTAGTAACACAGGCTGCCTCCCAGGGGCAGAGGCCCCAGGAGAAGAGAGATCTGAATTGACTACTCAAACATTTATCTTCTCCCCAGCCACACCTTTTGGGCCTAACTCCCAGTGATTGGCTGAGGTTGGATAAATATCATTGCTGAGGGAATGATCATCTTACAATATTTCTAATAAAGTGTGATCCCGCTAGTTGGAGTAGTTGGTTGAGTGTATTCGCATATTCCATTTTAGAGTTTTTGCCATTTTATCGTGCATTTGTATACCATTTTTGTTTCTTTGATACTTCCTTTACATTTTCTTATATGTAATAATAAAATTTTGTATTTTTTGGCTACAAGTCTTGTATACTTTGAGTGACCTATAAAGTCCCACCCCTAGGGGATCCAAAAAATTGATTTACAATATTTCTAGAAGTTCTTTCCAGAGGCAGGCAGGAGCAATCAGCCCCCAGGTTTATGAATAGTTCAGACCTAAAAAAAATGCTGCTCAAATGAGTACAGCAGAGCCAAAAAATATATGTATCCAGCCTAGGTCAGGGTGCTACAAGTAGGAATCACTGGCAGTTGCTAGAAGCAATTAAGAATAGCTGAGGAGCAGAGTAGCAGTGAGTCAGAGGTGGCTTTTTACAGGCACGTTCACTGCCCTGAATGAAAGTCACAACGTTTCTTTAGGACCCTTTTGTGTTGGCAGTTCATGACTGACACTGTGTGTCCTGTATAGTATAGTAAAGTATATATCAGGGATATCAAGTGACAGTTTGGTACTAACCTGCGCAACCCTAAGTTGAAATTCCTACATTCCTCTTGTAGGCAGATAGAAATGGTGGTTAAAGCTGCCCTGGAAGGTTAGGGTTAATTATGTTTCCCAGTTCTTTTCTTGGCGGGCTTTCCTGGGTCTGACCCAATGGTCCTGTGCATTATAAAAGAAATGGTGGTCCATACCCAAGGGGCTCAAGGACTCACATGTCACAAGAAGCTGTTGGTACCATTGATGCCCTCCACCCTGTTGGACTGCTGATAATGCCGAGTTTGGTATGACAATTAAGGCATTTCTGCCCCCCAGGACCCTGCTACTGACTGAAGAAACTGCTGAGACATGCAGTCCCCTGAAGATGCCAATCCATGACACTGTCACCACTGACTCAACCAGATATGGACTCTTTCCTATGCAGATATTCTGGGCCAGCCACAAGCCTAAAGTTAGGGACTAGGGATTAGGGATGATCGAACTTTTGAAAAGTTCGGTTCGACCAGAACACCCGAACTTCACGAAAGTTCGGTTCGGATTTCAGAACCCCATTGAAATCAATGGGACCCGAACTTCTGTAATCAAAAAACACCATTTTTAAGCCCTAAAACCCAATAAATGCCCCTAAAAAGTGCCTAGGGTTCTGGGTCATGCCCCAGGGACTATTAATCACACAAAAAAAAGTTCTTAAAAATTGTCGTTTTTGATAGATAGCCAATTATTGAAAAAATTAAAAAAAAAAAAAAAAAAGAGATTTCTTTGGATTTAGTGTCTGGGGGGTCTAAAAGTTGTACCTGTGAAGTTTCAGCTCTGTAGCATGTCCAGAACCAGAATTACAGCATACCAAACCTTCAAAAATGACTTTTTTGCTTAACCGCACCTTTCTTTTGCTCCTAATCAACGGCTCAGCCAATGTGTATGATGGGGACATAATGCAGTGCACTGGGAACAAGATTAGAGGTTTTTTTGGAAAAAGGTGCTGTCTCTTTAAATGTGCATATAATTAACGGGTGTATTTCCACAATGGGGCTTTTATTACCAAATGTTTCAAGAAGTCCAAAGATGTATGTAATTGCACTTTATTTCATGTAAAATGGTGTTTGGTGCACTTTAACTTGAAATCTCACAAGAAACAGACATATATGCACGGATACATTGAGGGTTAGGGGTAGGGGCCACAAGGTAGTGCAGAGTGAACAAGATTAGAGATGTTTTGGATGAATAGTGTTGTCTCTTGACTTTGAATAGAAGTAAAGGATGCTTAAAAATTGGGCATTTGGTGGTGCGGACGATGCCTTGACACCATATCCCTATGAAAGTGCTGGTAATGAAAGCAATAATTGCCTTTGTAAGGAAAAAAATTACAATGATATGCATCTGTGTGACAGGTGCGCAAAAATTGTTGTTTGGGTGTTGGCGGAGCCATACCACTGTAAGCCCAAAGAGCTGGTGTTGAAGAAGGCGTAAAAATTATGAAGGTGTGCACCTGTGGAACAGGTGCGCAAACATGGTAGTTTTGGTGTTGGCGGAGCCTCCCCACCATAACCCCAAAGAGCTGGCTTTGAAGGAGGCCCAAAAATTGTAAAGGTGTGCACCTGTGGAACAGGTTCGCAAACATGGTAGTTTTTGTTTAGCATAGCCTCCCCACCTTAACCCCAAAGAGCTGGTGTTGAAGGAGGCCCAAAAATTGTAAAGGTGTGCACCTGTGGAACAGGTTCTCAAACATGGTAGTTTTTGTTTAGCATAGCCTCCCCACCTTAACCCCAAAGAGCTGGTGTTGAAGGAGGCCCAAAAATTGTAAAGGTGTGCACCTGTGGAACAGGTGCGCAAACATTGTCGTTTTTGTTTTAGCATAGCCTCCCCACCTTAACCCCAAAGAGCTGGTGTTGAAGGAGGCCCAAAAATTGTAAAGGTGTGCACCTGTGGAACAGGTTCGCAAACATGGTAGTTTTTGTTTAGCATAGCCTCCCCACCTTAACCCCAAAGAGCTGGTGTTGAAGGAGGCCCAAAAATTGTAAAGGTGTGCACCTGTGGAACAGGTGCGCAAACATTGTCGTTTTTGTGTTAGCATAGCCTCCCCACCTTAACCCCAAAGAGCTGGTGTTGAAGGAGGCCCAAAAATTGTAAAGGTGTGCACCTGTGGAACAGGTTCGCAAACATGGTAGTTTTTGTTTAGCATAGCCTCCCCACCTTAACCCCAAAGAGCTGGTGTTGAAGGAGGCCCAAAAATTGTAAAGGTGTGCACCTGTGGAACAGGTTCGCAAACATGGTAGTTTTTGTTTAGCATAGCCTCCCCACCTTAACCCCAAAGAGCTAGTGTTGAAGGAGGCCCAAAAATTGTAAAGGTGTGCACCTGTGGAACAGGTTCGCAAACATGGTAGTTTTTGTTTAGCATAGCCTCCCCACCTTAACCCCAAAGAGCTGGTGTTGAAGGAGGCCCAAAAATTGTAAAGGTGTGCACCTGTGGAACAGGTTCGCAAACATGGTAGTTTTTGTTTAGCATAGCCTCCCCACCTTAACCCCAAAGAGCTGGTGTTGAAGGAGGCCCAAAAATTGTAAAGGTGTGCACCTGTGGAACAGGTTCGCAAACATGGTAGTTTTTGTTTAGCATAGCCTCCCCACCTTAACCCCAAAGAGCTAGTGTTGAAGGAGGCCCAAAAATTGTAAAGGTGTGCACCTGTGGAACAGGTTCGCAAACATGGTAGTTTTTGTTTAGCATAGCCTCCCCACCTTAACCCCAAAGAGCTGGTGTTGAAGGAGGCCCAAAAATTGTAAAGGTGTGCACCTGTGGAACAGGTTCGCAAACATGGTAGTTTTTGTTTAGCATAGCCTCCCCACCTTAACCCCAAAGAGCTGGTGTTGAAGGAGGCCCAAAAATTGTAAAGGTGTGCACCTGTGGAACAGGTGCGCAAACATTGTCGTTTTTGTGTTAGCATAGCCTCCCCACCTTAACCCCAAAGAGCTGGTGTTGAAGGAGGCCCAAAAATTGTAAAGGTGTGCACCTGTGGAACAGGTTCGCAAACATGGTAGTTTTTGTTTAGCATAGCCTCCCCACCTTAACCCCAAAGAGCTGGTGTTGAAGGAGGCCCAAAAATTGTAAAGGTGTGCACCTGTGGAACAGGTTCGCAAACATGGTAGTTTTTGTTTAGCATAGCCTCCCCACCTTAACCCCAAAGAGCTGGTGTTGAAGGAGGCCCAAAAATTGTAAAGGTGTGCACCTGTGGAACAGGTGCGCAAACATTGTCGTTTTTGTTTAGCATAGCCTCCCCACCTTAACCCCAAAGAGCTGGTGTTGAAGGAGGCCCAAAAATTGTAAAGGTGTGCACCTGTGGAACAGGTGCGCAAACATTGTCGTTTTTGTTTAGCATAGCCTCCCCACCTTAACCCCAAAGAGCTGGTGTTGAAGGAGGCCCAAAAATTGTAAAGGTGTGCACCTGTGGAACAGGTGCGCAAACATTGTCGTTTTTGTTTTAGCATAGCCTCCCCACCTTAACCCCAAAGAGCTGGTGTTGAAGGAGGCCCAAAAATTGTAAAGGTGTGCACCTGTGGAACAGGTGCGCAAACATTGTCGTTTTTGTTTTAGCATAGCCTCCCCACCTTAACCCCAAAGAGCTGGTGTTGAAGGAGGCCCAAAAATTGTAAAGGTGTGCACCTGTGGAACAGGTGCGCAAACATTGTCGTTTTTGTCATAACCAAAATGAGGTTCTGTGAACGTAAAGAGAATGAGAGGAGGGTTTGAGGGTGGCACCATGGTCCAGGCTTAAACTGAGGCTCAACTGCCACATCACAACGATAGCCTAGTCTACAAGGTCTGCATCAGGTGCATCAAAGCTTGATATCCACGACTGATTCATCTTAATGAATGTCAAACGGTCGACTGAGTCGGTGGAGAGTCTAGTTCGATGGTCTGTGACGAATCCTCCTGCTGCGCTGAATGCCCGTTCCGATAGGACACTGGAAGCAGGGCAGGCCAACAACTCCATGGCATACTGGGCCAGTTCTGGCCAGTGGTCTAATCTTAAGACCCAGTATGCCAGTGGATCGGATTCGTCACATGAAAAGCCCTCTGTGTCACTTTGTGCCCTCACGTAATCGTCCACCATGTGATGCAGACGCTGTCGATGCGATGTGGCAGCTGAGAGGCCTGGGCGGTGAGGACTAAAAAAAGACCGAAAGGCATCCGTCAACCGCACGCCTTCTCCAACGCTCCTCTCGTGACCACCAGTAGAATCCATGGTAGGTTGTCCCCGCCCCTGCACCCTACGGGAGTCGGGGAACATGTTCACCAGATTCCTCTTGAGACTGTCCTCAAGGGATTTGATCCTGTGGACTCTATGGGTGGATGGGAAAAGCTCCGAGACTTTACACTTGTACCGGGGGTCAAGTAGGGTGGCCAACCAATAGTGGTTAGTCTCTTTAATGGCCTTGATTCTGGGGTCCTTTCGCAGGCTCTGGAGCATGATGTTTCCCATGCGTCGCAAATTAGCGAAGGCCTGAGAAGCTGACTCCTCGGGGTCACTCATAACGACATTATCTTCAACGGGCTCCTCCTCCTCCCAGCCACGTACTACTCCAAAGTGTCCCGAGGGAGTCAAACTAGGCCTTGCAGATTGCCGCATGTCTTCCTCCTCCTCCTCCTCAAACCCTGCAAAAGTTCCCGCAGAATCGTCCTCCTCCTCCTCCTCTTCCACCCCTGGATCCTGCTCGGGCCTCTGGGAGCTAGGCATAATGGGGTCAGGATTCTCAGGATAAAGGGGGCCTTGAGAGGCAAGGAAGTCCTCCTCTTCCTCCTGCTGCTCTGCCTCCAGTGCCCTGTCCATAATGCCACGCAGAGTGTGCTCCAACAAAAACAGTACCGGTAGGGTGTCACTGATGCATGCGCTGTCCCGGCTGACCATCCTTGTGGCCTCCTCAAATGGCGAGAGGACAGCGCATGCATCCTTAATCAAAAGCCACTGCCGTGGTGAAAAGAAGCCCAGGCGCGCAGAGCCAGTGCTGGTGCCGTACTCGCATAGGTATTCATTGAGGGCCCTCTGCTGCGTGTACAGGCGCTGCAGCATAGCCAAGGTGGAGTTCCAGCGGGTGGGCATGTCACAGATGAGGCGGTGTACCGGCAGGTGAAACTCGCGCTGCACTTCGGCCAAACGTGCAGTGGCACTGTACGACCGCCTGAAGTGACTGCACACCCTTCTTGCCATCCTTAGCACATCCTGCATTCCCGGGTACGAGTTCAAAAACCGCTGTACCACGAGATTCAGGACATGCGCCAGGCATGGCACATGGGTTAACTTTCCCTGACGAAGGGCGGCCAGGAGGTTTGACCCATTATCAGTAACCACCATCCCTGGCTGCAGCTGGCGTGGTGTCAACCACCTCTGGGCCTGTGCCTGCAGAGCCCCAAGAATCTGAGGGGCAGTGTGCTGCCTGTCCCCTAGACACACAAGCTGCAGCACTGCGTGACACCTTTTGGCCTGAGACATAGAATAGCCCTTTGAACGTTTACGTGGTATCTCATCATATTCAAAGGACCATTCTGCAGAGGAGGGCATGGAGGAGGTAGAGGAGGAGGAGCAGGAGGGGGTAGAAGTGATCGATCTACCCGGATCAGCGACACCACCAGCTGTTTGCAGACGTGGGGGCAACACTGGCTGCAGCACCGAGCCCTGGCTACAATCCCTTCCACTGGCAAGCAGTGTCACCCAGTGAGCAGTGACAGAAATGTACCGTCCCTGCCCATGTTTGCTTGACCAAGTGTCAGCCGTCAAGTGTATCTTACGGCTGACTGACTTGGCCAGGGATGACACTACATTGCCTTCCACATGTTGGTATAGGGATGGCAGGGCCTTACGGGAAAAGTAATGCCGACTTGGCACCTGCCACTGTGGAACTGCACATTTTGCGAAGTCACGGAAGGGAGCAGACTCTACCAGGTTAAATGGTAATAGTTGCAGAGCCAGTAGTTTAGCCAAACTACTGTTTAGACGCTGGGCATGTGGGTGGCGGGGAGTATACATTTTTTTTCGTTCCAGCATGTGTGGAATCGAAATTTGGCGTCTAGATGATACAGCTGGTGGTGTGCTGGAGGTAGATGCGACACTGCCTGCTATATCATCATCCCTGCCAGTGGAGGCTGCCAACAGGTGACGAGTGACTATAGCAGGGCCAGGAACAGACTGATGTGCAGGTGGAGCAGGTGGAGCAGATGGAGCATGAGGAGGAGCGCGAGGAGAACTAGGAGGCCGACTGACCAATCTTTGGCCCTTTTGTGGGTTCTTTAAATGCTCCTGCCAACGGGCCGAGTGGTGGGTTGTCAAATGCCTGTTTAGGCAGCTTGTACCCAGGTGGTTGACATTTTTGCCACGTTTTATACCCTTCTTACAAATCTTGCAGATCGCAACTGTTTTATCTGCATGGGATGTCTCAAAAAAGGCCCAGCAAGATGAGGTGTGTATAGTGGCCCGGGAGACAACAGGTGCGGCCTTAGATGGAGTAGGCCGTCTGCTCTCCCCTCTTGCTTGCTCTGCCTCCTCCTCAACCTCAGACCCAACATCTGACTCCATCAAAGACTGAGCATCAGGCCTGGCCTGGGAGACAACAGGTGCGGCCTTAGATGGAGCGGGCCGTCTGCTCTCCCCTCTTGTTTGCTCTGCCTCCTCCTCAACCTCAGACCCAACATCTGATTCTATCAAAGACTGAGCATCAGGCCTGGCCTGGGAGACAACAGGTGCGGCCTTAGATGGAGCGGGCCGTCTGCTCTCCCCTCTTGTTTGCTCTGCCTCCTCCTCAAACTCAGACCCAACATCAGACTCCATAAAGGACTGAGCATCAGGCTGGAGTAGATGGCCGACACTGTGGTCAAACAGCTCAGCTGACTCCTCTGCCATGTCTGAAATTGGGTCTAAGGGAGGACATGAGGTGGACATGGACTCATCTGTATTTGTTCTGACAACTGCAGAAGACTGACCACTTTTCTCTGCCTGGGTCACTGTAGTTGCAGATGATGCCGATGATGAGGGTTTGTTCATATAGTCCACCACCTCCTGTACATACTGTGGACGTATAGCTTGGCCACTGCCGGAGAACAATCCAAATGGTGGCCTGGCTGAGGACTGACCACCACGTCCACCCCTGCCTCTAGACACCCTAGAAGCTGTGCCCCTTTCCGCAGCAGGGCCACGTATGCCTTTTCTTGGTCTACCAGGCATATTTGTCACTGATGCGTTGGCAACTGTGTGCGGTGAAAAACGCACACTGCTATGCGACCCACAGTTGTCGCTGGATACAGCACAGCAGTTGCGGTTCACGCACAGTAGCAAAGCCTTTTGCACAGTGGACCTAACGCTTTGAACAACAGGCGTTAGGTTGTCACTGATGCGTTGGCAACTGTGTGCGGTGAAAAACGCACACTGCTATGCGACCCACAGTTGTCGCTGGATACAGCACAGCAGTTGCGTGTCACGCACAGTTGCAAAGGCTTTTGTACAGTGCACCTAACGCTTTGAACAACAGGCGTTAAGTTGTCACTGATGCGTTGGCAACTGTGTGCGGTGAAAAACGCACACTGCTATGCGACCCACAGTTGTCGCTGGATACAGCACAGCAGTTGCGGTTCACGCACAGTAGCAAAGCCTTTTGCACAGTGGACCTAACGCTTTGAACAACAGGCGTTAGGTTGTCACTGATGCGTTGGCAACTGTGTGCGGTGAAAAACGCACACTGCTATGCGACCCACAGTTGTCGCTGGATACAGCACAGCAGTTGCGGTTCACGCACAGTAGCAAAGCCTTTTGCACAGTGGACCTAACGCTTTGAACAACAGGCGTTAGGTTGTCACTGATGCGTTGGCAACTGTGTGCGGTGAAAAACGCACACTGCTATGCGACCCACAGTTGTCGCTGGATACAGCACAGCAGTTGCGGTTCACGCACAGTAGCAAAGCCTTTTGCACAGTGGACCTAACGCTTTGAACAACAGGCGTTAGGTTGTCACTGATGCGTTGGCAACTGTGTGCGGTGAAAAACGCACACTGCTATGCGACCCACAGTTGTCGCTGGATACAGCACAGCAGTTGCGGTTCACGCACAGTAGCAAAGCCTTTTGCACAGTGGACCTAACGCTTTGAACAACAGGCGTTAGGTTGTCACTGATGCGTTGGCAACTGTGTGCGGTGAAAAACGCACACTGCTATGCGACCCACAGTTGTCGCTGGATACAGCACAGCAGTTCCGTGTCACGCACAGTTGCAAAGGCTTTTGTACAGTGCACCTAACGCTTTGAACAACAGGCGTTAAGTTGTCACTGTATTTTGCTGCCTAGCAAGCACGTATACCTGCTGTGATACAGCAGCACTGTGCCACGTGCTCACTAAACAGAACCCTCACACTTTCCCTACAGAAACTAAATTTTCAAATCTAACTAATGTAGTACAAAGTTCCCTAACTACACTAGATATCCCTTTCCACTAAATAGAAAGCTCCATACAGCAGAAGACTGACACTGTCCCTTAAGTTTTTTTTTTTTTTTTTTTTTTTTTTTTTTTAACTCTAAGAACCAGCACAATCGCTGTATCTAACTACACTGGCTGTAAGCTAAATACAATTCTGCTATATGGAGCTTTAGAACCACTCGATATGTAGGAAATGTAGTGTAGCAAGCAGGAGTCAGACAGAACTGCTTCAACTCTCTTCAACAGGCTCTGGATAACTGTGCTAGGGGTTAGGCGGGGCCATCTTATATAGTGTGGGGCGTATTCACTCCTGATTGGCCTCTGGTCCCCGTAGTCACTCCAATCACGTTCCTAGGAGACTCCTGCCCCCTCATTGGCTTTTGCAGACGTTTCTGGGCCAATCACGGGCTTTTAAAGCCCAGTTCCTGTCCCAGTGCATTTTGGGCGGTTCTGGTGGCCGAATACCGAACTTTTGCCGCAAAAAGTTCGGTATTCGGCCGAATATCGAACATCCAATGTTCGGGTCGAACCGATGGTCGACCCGAACCGTTCGATCATCCCTACTAGGGATGTTAGGAAAAGACTGCACTTTATTACTGATTGTTGTCTGTCTATGTTATCATGTTAATTTATTCAAGTAAAGTGTTTAAAACTTTGCCTTTGCCTGGCTTGAAGTTCCTAAGGGGGTGTAATGCAAGTAACCAGCACACATAGCTGCAGGTCGGGTAACGAAATGCACATTGGGGTATAAAGATAATAGTACAAGAGCACATACAGTGTGCAGATACAGGGGTTACGAAGGGTATTAAAGGTTTCTCTAGCAGCCTGTCGTAAGCGTGTACATGTGACAGGTGAGATAGCCTCTTTCAGCAAGGGAGATGCTGTTGGCACTACTTCGGCAGCAATCCATCTCCCATGGCAATGGGAGTGAGTAAATCTGCACCACTGAACCCTTCGTTCTGTACACAGGTACAGAGGACGAAGAGTTAAGTGAAGTTCATGCATGGAGTCAGTGCTAGGTGCATGGCGGGACTCCATACCATTACTGGGAGCAAAGTAGCGTTGATACGCTGGACAAGTGGAGAGGGCAAGGGCTCTGCATACCCCTCCTAAACGCACAAGTGACAGTGGTGATGTGATGTACAGTAACATTGGGAGAGTGTATTAGAGATCAGTAGGTTGTTCCAGTAAAGGTACACCCTGTGTGAGGCTAGTGACCCTATCTAAAGTCCCTAGCATATCCCAGAAGAACCCATCCCAGGGTGGGCCTCCTATGTGATCCACAATCGTATTTCCAAATAAATAACTTTTCATTTAGACTAGGGATTCTCATCCAGGGTACCGTGGAACCTTAGGGTTCCTCCTGAGGTTGCTAGGGGTTCCTTGAGCAATGGGCAATTTCTGCCTCTCAGATTTCCCAATGACACCATTGCTCCTTTTAGCTATCTGTAAGGGGGTAATTCTTCCCAATGATGACAAGGGTAAGGAGCATTCTTCTCACTGACTGTCACACTAATATGAGCTGTGGATTTTTAATTTTTAGCAGGGGTTCCCCGAGACCAGAAATTTATTTCAAGGGTTCCTCTGTGTTGAAAAGGTTGAGAAAGACTGATTTAGACATTTCTTTTTCTCTTCTCAAGGGTGACAACAAGGGGTTTACCATGAAGACTCTAAGGACATTTACCCTACAGATGTTTTATGACAATTGTACCAGGCAGAAACAAAGTATACTGTCAAGTCATATACTGTGAATTTTATCAGCTTAACAAGCAAGGAGATGTTTTGGGCAGCACAGTGCCTAAGTGATTAGTTAGTTCTGCCTAGCAGCCCTAGGGTCCCTGGTTCAAATCCCAACCATGATCTACCTGTCAGCTGTTTACATGTTCCCCCTGTGCCTGTGTGGGATTTCTCTGGATTCCTCCCACCCTCCAAAGACATGCTGGTAGGTTAATTGGACAAACAAGTGGTTACTGCTCTCACCTGTGACTGGTCACTGCAGCAAGGAGCATTGGAAAGGCAACGCATGTGTGAAAGAATAAAGAAATTTCCAAGCTCAACTTACCGATTAACCGAATTAACCTGTGCAACAGTATGCGTTAAAAACAAGGGTTTTACTTGCACATATTTGCAAATACATGCGTAAGCCACTGAGCCCTGGCAAAGCACCCCCTTTTCTGTGGACCTAACTTTAATTTCTGTGAGTCTCCAACAATGGAAGCACATGCATTTAGATGAACAGGTGTAGGGCAGATTAACCTGAAAGGAGCTCACCCCTTCTTAGGGGCACACTGAACACCCAGTCCATAACACTAGGGCAGCAAAGGTGTCAGTGGGTTGCCTGGTCAATATAATTCATAGTACAAACAAGTGGTTACTGCCCTCACCTGTAATTGGTCACTGCAGCAAGGAGCATTGGAAAGACAACGCATATGTAAAAAAACAAAGAAAATTCCAAGCTCAACTTACCGATCAGCCTGCGACCAACCGAATTGACCTGTCCAACAGTATGCGTTAAAAACAGGGGTTTAGTTGCACATATTTGCAAATACGCCACAGAGCCCTGACAAGGCACCCCAAACCACTTATTTGTACTATGAATGGATGCTTCAGTCTCCCTGAGACCATGGTGAAGGTGCTGTGAAGTGGGCGTTGCTGTGCTGCCCCTGGGTGTCCTCACTCCCAGGCTCCGATCTTTGCTAGTATGGTCACCAATGACAGGGGAATATCCAGAAAGAGGTGCTTTCTCTGTAACACCCACAGTGCTAAGAGGAAGAGCTTTGCCAAGCAGTTCAATAAAAGTCTCCGCTCCTCCTACTGCACAGTGAATATTGGGGTTTGTATTGTAAGGAGTCCATTTGTCCCGTTATATGGCTGCCGTCTCAAACTACAACTCCCAGGATTCTCAGTGCTCTGCATAAAAGTCTTTGGGCTTGCTGGCCAGGGGAGAATTGTGCAGCAAAACATCTGTTTCTCAGTAGAGGGAGGAAAGAATAAAAGGCAATGTCTCCTTCTCCATATTTCTGTAGACCAGCACCTGGTCACATAGAAAATCTGTTGCATAAACTTTGAAAACTGACAGGCAGTCTGGTTTGCATCTGAATTTGTTGCTAAATTGCTTGATAAATACCCCCCAGTGTGTTTTGTAGCTTTACACCTTGTAAACTTATTTAATAAATCACAGTGTAGGCGACATTGTTATTCAAGTAGTTGCTGCTTTAATAATTAGCCAGTGCTGTGGTATGTGTATGCTGCCTTACATATATATGTTATACCTACATTTTTATCTTGATGTGTCAACAGTCAAGAGCCCAAAGTGACACGAACCATCCCACCCTAATCTCTCCAGGGTCCTGTTATGTAGAACGGTACAAGCATAGTGAGATAATTAAAGTATAGCAGTGAGTGCCAGGCTACTGCCACCAGAAATGTCAGAATGTCATATTTTACACCTATAACACCAATTGTAATATATGTCATATATTGGTACATATCTGTTCCCACAAGCTTTCATGATATTGTTAAAGGAGAACGTTTTCAAAAAACTCTACTTGCTTGTATATAATGTCAAAGCTAGTTAGATCTTTATTTTAAATATTTACAACCTTACCTCGGTTTGCTAAAGCGGTAGTAAACCACACCAACATTTTTTTTTTTTAAACCATGCAAGGTAAAGGCATAATGTGCCTTTATCATAATGTGCAAATATCAACCAAGCCGCTCTCTTCGGTCCTCCCAAGACCTCCTGCTCTCTAGCTCCCTTGTCACCTCTTCCCATGCTCGCCTCCAGGATTTCTCCAGAGCTTCTCCCATTCTTTGGAACTCTCTACCCCAATCTGTCCGACTGTCCCCTAATCTATCCATCTTTAGACGATCCCTGAAAACCCTTCTCTTTAAAGAAGCCTACCCGGCTACTAACTAATAACACTGTTTCACTTGCTCCATCAGCTCATCCCCCACAGCTATTGCCTTTTGTATCAATTGACCCTCCCTTTTAGATTGTAAGCTCTAACGAGCAGGGCCCTCTGATTCCTTTTGTTCCAAATTGTAGTGTAACTGTAATGTCTGCCCTCATTTTGTTAAGCGCTGCGCAAACTGTTGGCGCTATATAAATCCTGTATAATAAAAAAAAAAGTATGCATTGCATACTAGCACATTATGAAATACCTACCTTAGAACTAAGCCCTCCACCGCTGTCACTCGGTCTTCATTCCAGGTTCGCGTCCTCTGGCCGTCTGATTGATGTGGTGGGGTCATATCTTGGTGGTGGTGGGCACCAAACCCATTGGATGTTTTTTAAGGACTGTCACTTTCTTTGTTTCATTATTTATGTGTAATCTTAATATTTGGGACTGTTACAATCTTTGTACTACACTAGCTATTCTAGCTATGGGACTATGTTTATTTCTTATGTTTCTTTAAATCTGTAAATTGCGCTACACTTATTTTTTATATAATTGCATTTCCATGTTCTGTGTACAGTGGCAGACCAGATAGTGAATGCAGGGTCCTGGGTTTAATAACACTTTAAAGAGTAACTCTATCACGGACTAAGAAACAAACAAAGACGCTTAAAGGGTAACTCTATTGGGTGGCACCCCCTTATAAACAACCTGATTGTGTCTTTGGTAGTGATGTCGCGAACCTAAAATTCGCCGTTCGCGAACGGCGAACGCGAACATCGGCAAATGTTCGCGAACCGGCGAACCGGGCGAACCGCCATAGAGTTCAATTGGCAGGCGAATTTTAAAACACACGGGGACTCTTTGTGGCCACAATAGTGATGGAAAAGTTGTTTCAAGGGGACTAACACCTGGACTGTGGCATGCCAGAGGGGGATCCATGGCAAAACTCCCATGGAAAATTACGTAGTTGACGCAGAGTCGGGTTTTGATCCATAAAGGGCATAAATCACCTAACATTCCTAAACTGTTTGGAATAACGTGCTTTAAAACATCCAGTGTGTGAATACGATCAGGTATGATGTTTTATTGGTCAAGTAGTGTAAGGGTTACGCCCGCTTCACAGTGACAGACCAAACTCTGACAGACCAAACTCCCGTTTTAACAGTCAGTCAGTCCATTTGCACAACCGCAAACTCCCCATTTGCACAAGGTTGGATACCAAGCTAGCCATGTCCCGTTCCTTGTCCTCACTGACATCATTGAAGGTCTCTTCCTCCACCCAGCCACGTACAACACCAAGGGTCCCCGAAAGGTGACAACAAGCCCCCTGGGACGCCTGCTGTGGCTGGTATTCCACCTCCTCAAAGCCACCTTCCTCCTCTGACTTCTCTTCTTCAGACTCCTCTCTCTGCGTTGCCACAGGTCCAGCAATTGACAACGACAAGGCTGCTTCTGGTGGTGATGGGGACCACAACTCTTCCTCTTCATGCTCATCTACAGCCTGATCCAGTACTCTTCGCAGGGCACGCTCCAGAAAAAACGCATATGGGATGAGGTCGATGATGTTGCCTTGGGTTCGACTGACCACCAGGGTTGTCACCTCCGCAAAAGGACGCATGGCATGAGCCTACAGCCATTGTTCATGAGCATTCAGTAACGCGGCCAAAAAATACCCAGCTCCGCAGAAAGAATGAAAGAAAATGAATGTTTTTTCTATGAAAAATTATCCTGCGGATCGCTTTTGGTCTGTTCACAATGAAGCAACGACCTTATCATCTGGGGTGTGCCAACACACTCCTAGAGGTGATCGCTTCATTGTGATACGCAAGCCCCTTCACCACGACAAGGTAATGATCACGAAGGGGAATTGACACATGTATGTGCCTTTTTTTTTGTTTTTTGTTTTTTTGCAGCCACAGTGTAGCACCAGAGGCCAGAAAAATTAGGCATGTACACATGCATGAAAAAGTAGGCATTGTTGCAGCGGCCTGAAAAATTTAGGTTTTCAAGGCAGAAAGTGCACTAAAACATTGCGACTTGAACCGTAGTTGGTGGCGGAGACGTCACGTAAGTCATCCGGCATGCAGAGAATGATTAAATACAGCAGCGTGTGGACCATTTTTAGCCCAAGGCATCTCAGTCATCACCAGGCCTTTTTTAGTCAAATGCATCCCCCACTGTCAGTCCCTTCGAGATCCATGCCTCATTCATCTTAATAAACGTGAGGTAATCAAGACTTTTTTGACCTAGGCGACTTCTCTTCTCAGTGACAATACCTCCTGCTGCGCTGAAGGTCCTTTCTGACAGCACACTTGAAGCGGGGCAGGCCAGAAGTTCAATGGCAAATTGGGATAGCTCAGGCCACAGGTCAAGCCTGCACACCCAGTAGTCAAGGGGTTCATCGCTCCTCAGAGTGTCGATATCTGCAGTTAAGGCAAGGTAGTCTGCTACCTGTCGGTCGAGTCGTTCTCTGAGGGTGGACCCTGAAGGGCTGTGGCGATGCGTAGGACTAAAAAAGCTCCGCATGTCCTCCATCAACAAGACGTCTGTAAAGCGTCCTGTCCTTGCCGGCGTGGTTGTGGTGGTAGGAGGAGGATTACTTTCACCTCTTCCCCTGTTGGATTCCCGTTGTGCTGTGACATCACCCTTATATGCTGTGTAAAGCATACTTTTCAATTTATTTTGTAGCTGCTGCATCCTTTGCGACTGCCGGTAATTGGGTAACATATCAGAGACTTTCTGCTTATACCGGGGGTCTAGTAGCGTGGCCACCCAGTACAGGTCGTTCTCCTTCAGCCTTTTTATACGAGGGTCCCTCAACAGGCATGACAGCATGAAAGACCCCATTTGCACAAGGTTGGATGCCGAGCTACTCATGTCCAATTCCTCGTCCTCACTGATGTCATTGAAGGTGTGTTCTTCCCCCCAGCCAAGTACAACACCACGGGTACCAGATAGGTGACAACGAGCACCCTGGGATGCCTGCTGCGGTTGGTGTTCCTCCTCCTCAAAGCCACATTCCTCCTCTGACTCCTCTTCCTCACTCTCCTCTTCCAGTGTTGCCGCAGGTCCAGCAAGCGATGGTAAGGCTGTTTCTGGTGGTGGTGATGGTGACCACAACTCTTCCTCTTCACACTCATCTACGGCCTGATCCAGCACTCTTCGCAGGGCACGCTCCAGGAAAAAAACATATGGGATGATGTCGCTGATGGTGCCTTCGGTGCGACTCACTAGGTTTGTCACCTCCTCAAAAGGACGCATGAGCCTACAGGCATTGCGCATGAGCGTCCAGTAACGTGGCAAAAAAATACCCAGCTCCGCAGAGGCTGTCCTAGCACCCCAGTCATACAAATACTCGTTGACCGCTTTTTCTTGTTGGAGCAGGCGGTCGAACATTAGCAGTGTTGAATTCCAACGTGTCGGGCTGTCGCAAATCAAACGCCTCACTGGCATGTTGTTTCGCCGCTGAATATCTGCAAAGTGCGCCATGGCCGTGTAGGAACGCCTGAAATGGCCACACACCTTCCTGGCCTGCTTGAGGACGTCCTGTAAGCCTGGGTACTTCTGCACAAAGCGTTGCACAATCAGATTCAACACATGTGCCATGCACGGCACATGTGTCAACTTGCCCAAATTCAATGCCGCCAACAAATTGCTTCCGTTGTCACACACCACTTTGCCAATCTCCAGTTGGTGCGGGGTCAGCCACTGATCCACCTGTGCGTTCAGGGCGGACAGTAGTGCTGGTCCGGTGTGACTCTCTGCTTTCAGGCAAGTCAACCCCAAGACAGCGTGACACTGTCGTATCTGGCATGTGGAATAGCCTCTGGGGAGCTGGGGGGGTGCAGTTGGTGTGGAGCAAGACGCAACAGCAGAAGAGGACTCAGCCGAGGAGGTTAGCAAAGAGGATGGAGTAGGAGGAGTAGAGGAGATGGCAGAAGGCCTGCCTGCAAGTCGTGGCGGTGTCACCAACTCCTCTGCAGCAGAGCCACGCATTCCATGCTTGGCAGCCGCCAGCAGGTTTACCCAATGCGCAGTGTAAGTTATATACCTGCCCTGACCGTGCTTTGCAGACCAGCTATCAGTGGTCAGATGGACCCTTGCCCCAACACTGTGTGCCAGACGTGACATGATTTCCTTTTCCACAATAGAGTACAGGTTGGGGATTGCCTTTTGTGAAAAATAATTTTGGCCGGGTACCTTCCACTGCGGTGTCCCAATAGCGACAATTTTTTTGAAGGCCTCAGACTCCACCAGCTTGTATGGTAAAAGCTGGCAGGCTAAGAGTTCCGACAAGCCAGCTGTCAGACGTCGGGCAAGGGGGTGACTCTGTGAGATTGGCTTCTTACGCTCAAACATTTCCTTGACAGACACCTGACTGTGGGCAGGTGAGCAGGAACTGCTGAAGGTGAGAGGCGGAGGGGCGGGTTGTTGATAGGGGGCATGGAGGACAGCAGTGGTTGACGTGGCTGAAGATGCTGGACCAGGAGGAGGATGGTGGCTTTCAGTTTGTGTGCTGCTTTTACTCATGTGTTGATCCCATAGGCGTTTGTGATGTGAGATCATGTGCCTTCGCAAAGCAGTTGTACTTAGGTGGGTGTTGGACTTCCCACGACTCAGTTTCTTTTGGAACAGGTTACAAATGGCATCGCTGATATCCAAGGCAGACACACAAAAAAAATGCCACACTGCTGAGCTTTGCAAGGACGGCATTCTGGTGGTGGCAACAGCTTGCGTTGATTGGCGTGCTGTCAGGCTGACCCCGGGTGCCGAATCTACATGCTGTCTGACTGTGCCACTAGCTCCTTGCGATGACCTCCTCCCCCTGCTTCCAACTCGTCTCCTCCTCCTCTCTGTCTCCCCATCTGAACTTTCCCCCTCTTCTTCTGCTCTTCCAGCAGGCACCCAGGTGACATCCACAGACACATCGTCATCATCAGCCGCTTCACTTGACAACTCAGCAAAGGCAGCAGCAGCAGGTACAACATCATCATCATCATCACAATGTACGTCCATGTGTATAATGCTGCCTGACTGAGACATATCCCCGTTATCTACATCCTCTGGCACTAATAGTTGCGCATCACTTATTTCTTCCAACTGATGTGAAAATAACTCCTCTGATGGATCAAGTGAAGCGGCTGTGGTGCTAGTGTTGGTGGTGGTGCCGGCGGGCTGGCGAGTGGTAAATTGAGAGGTGCCCGAAGCTGAGCTGGAGGAGGATGGTGCATTAAGGTTCCGAGCAGAAGCTGTAGACGATTGGGTGTCCTGTGTAAGCCAGTCAACTATGTCCTCAGAATTTTTTGAGTTCAGGGTCTGTGGTGGCCTCTGAACACTGGGCATTATTCTAGGGCCTAAGGAAATCACAGCACCACGACCACGACGGCCCTTGCGGGGTGGCCTGCCTCTGCCTGTCATTTTTTTTTTTAATGTGTTGTACTATGAGTGCAAGGTGCTGTGCCACCCTATAGGAGTGTTGGGCAGTGGGTACAGTACACTCTGTGGACCTGACAGTCACTGGCACCCAGGCAACTGCAATTATAAAAAAAATATATATATTTTTTTTTTACTTTGCAAGCTGCTGTGCCACCTTATATATCAGTGGTGGGTGGGCAGTGGCACAGTACACTCTCTGTGGACCTGACAGCAGTCACTGGCACCCAGGCAACTGCAATTATAAACAAAATATATATTTTTTTACTTTGCAAGCTGCTGTGCCACCTTATATATCAGTGGTGGGTGGGCAGTGGCACAGTACACTCTCTGTGGACCTGACAGCAGTCACTGGCACCCAGGCAACTGCAATTAAAAAATATATATATATTTTTTTACTTTGCAAGCTGCTGTGCCACCTTTTATATCAGTGGTGGGTGGGCAGTGGCACAGTACACTCTCTGTGGACCTGACAGCAGTCACTGGCACCCAGGCAACTGCAATTAAAAAATATATATATTTTTTTTTACTTTGCAAGCTGCTGTGCCACCTTATATATCAGTGGTGGGTGGGCAGTGGCACAGTACACTCTCTGTGGACCTGACAGCAGTCACTGGCACCCAGGCAACTGCAATTAAAAAATATATATATATTTTTTTACTTTGCAAGCTGCTGTGCCACCTTATATATCAGTGGTGGGTGGGCAGTGGCACAGTACACTCTCTGTGGACCTGACAGCAGTCACTGGTACCCAGGCAACTGCAATTAAAAAATATATATATATTTTTTTACTTTGCAAGCTGCTGTGCCACCTTATATATCAGTGGTGGGTGGGCAGTGGCACAGTACACTCTCTGTGGACCTGACAGCAGTCACTGGCACCCAGGCAACTGCAATTAAAAAATATATATATATTTTTTTACTTTGCAAGCTGCTGTGCCACCTTATATATCAGTGGTGGGTGGGCAGTGGCACAGTACACTCTCTGTGGACCTGACAGCAGTCACTGGCACCCAGGCAACTGCAATTAAAAAATATATATATTTTTTTTTTACTTTGCAAGCTGCTGTGCCACCTTATATATCAGTGGTGGGTGGGCAGTGGCACAGTACACTCTCTGTGGACCTGACAGCAGTCACTGGCACCCAGGCAACTGCAATTAAAAAATATATATATATTTTTTTACTTTGCAAGCTGCTGTGCCACCTTATATATCAGTGGTGGGTGGGCACACAGTGGCACTGCAGTGGGCACAGTACACTCTGTGGACCTGACAGTCACTGGCAGCCCAGGCAACTGCAATAATAAAAAATATTTTTTTTTTTTTCAATTTTCAACAAGATGCTGTGCCACCGTATATATATCAGTGGTGGGCAGTGCACTGCAGTGGGTACAGTGCACTCTGTGGACCTGACACAGCACTCACTGCAATTATGACAGAGGAAAAAAAAATATTTTTTAAAATGCAAGGTACTGTGCCTGTGCCACCCGAAATGAGTGTGGTGTGCACACAGTACAGTCTGTGGTAGGTCTGTGGCCTCTCACACACAGCGGGCAGGCAACTGCAGTGTACAATATATATATATATATATATATATATATATATATATATATATATAAAGAAAAAACTCTATTACCTTACCAGCCCTTTAAAAGGGCTTTTGGGGACACTAGATATATATATATATATGTATATATATAAATAAAAAAAAAATCCTCAATTACCAGCCCTTAAAAGGGCTTTTGGGGACACTAGATAGATATATATATATATAAAAAAAATTACACAAATACCAGCCCTTAGAAGGGCTTTTTGGGGTGCTGTCCTTACAGCAGTAGTGGACCAAGAACACTGCAAGACCATGAACACTGACTAACTGTCCCTAGCTTAACAGCAGCAGCAGCAGCTCTCCCTGCTCTCACTACACACACTGCTTCAGAATGATCTAAGATGGATGCTGCCCTTGCTTATTTATAGGAGGTGGGAGGGTGTGGGAGGGAGGTATGCTGATTGGCTGGAAATGTGCCTGCTGACTGTAAAGTTCAGGGTCAAAGTTTGCCTCAATGATGTATTATGGGGGGCGGACCGAACATCGCATATGTTCGCCCGCAGCGGCGAACGCGAACATGCTAAGTTCGCCGGGAACTGTCCGCCGGCGAACAGTTCGGTACACCTCTAGTCTTTGGATGAACTTTAGATTTCTATACATATTTTATTTCCTCTTTTTATATGCCTTAGATATGAAATATATAGCCTTAGACCAGGATATTTATCAAGAAATTACTTTTCATCTTTTTTCTTACTTTCTTTTTTAAGGTAGGGAGTAATATTAGTATATATGTTGTATCCTGGTTGTTATTGGCAATACGTGTTTTAAAAAGTGTTAGGAAGGCAGATGTTCTCAGGAGTAGCAGCTGGGTTCTACACTAAGCATGCTTTATCCAGGCTTTATCGTGCTTCTGAGAGTCAGAATTTATGGTAAAAAGAAAAATCCCACTTGTTATACAGTACCAAAGTCCCTTGATACATGCAGGGAGGCAGAATGGAGACAGACAGCAGCGGAACTGAGATAAAAGATATTACGGAACAGATAGAATAAACAGATGAATTATCCTAATGCTCAGCACATCTGTTCTTCCTCTGGTATTATGTGATTTATTCAGGACAGGAGGTTTTACCTTCAGCTCTCACAGGGATACTGATATTCCGCATGTCCACGCTGAAATGATGGCGTTCTCTCATTAAGGGACATTTACTGGAAGGATATTTCAAGGATAATATTGTCCAATATAAATAAAAACTCTGAATTAGTTGGACTACATGGGTTAATTATTGCAATAAGTTGCTATTAATAGTTATAGGACCTAAAGTGGTATTAAACCCAAAAAACAAACATTTTATGTATTGCAGCTTACAGTCCTTAGATGTCGAGTGTGCACCTGGTGATCTAGCCAATAACACATTTTCTGTCTTAGGGTGTGTCCTCTATCTATGGAGGAGCAATAGAGACACTTGGACAGCAGCATTGTTGGGGGAGTAATATTAAAGCATTACTAAAGCTAAACCTTTCCATTAAAAAATAAACATTTCATACTTTCCTGCTCTGCTTTGCAATGGTATTGCAAAGAGCAGCCCCAACCCTCCTCTTCTGGGGCTCCCCGCTGGCGCTGTCCTCTTCTCCTCTTTAGTGTCTGCCCCCCATAGCAATCGCTTGCAATGGGACCAGTCGTGCGGGTGCACGCCAGAGCCAGGCTGTGAGTGTCTACTGATAAACATAGCCTGGCTCGGCCTTGCCCCCGGGTCTCTTCTCACAGGCTGTGATTGACAGCAGAAGGGGCCAATGCCTCCCACTGCTGCCTCCATGTCCTGTGAAGAGAGAGAAAAGGAGAGAGGAGAGCTCTGCTGATCTTATCTGGCTAAAGTAAGTATTTGGGAAAGGCAACATTTAAAGTTTTTTACCATAATACAGAGAATTAATTTAAGTAAGAAAAAACCTTAACCTGTTACTAAACCCAGGACCCTGCTTTCATTATACCTGGTCTCCCACAGTACACAGGGGGTGGAACCGGCGGCAAATTCAAATGTAAAAACACACCAAACACACTGATACAGTTCAAAATTTTAAACTGTACTTTTTATTGTATGTATATATAGATATATATATCTATATATATCTATATATATATATATATATATATATATATATATATATATATATATATGTATATATATATATATATATATATATATACACACGTAAGAGTACATACATACAGTATATAAATATATATATATATTATATACGTATATATATATATATGCACGTGTGTGTATATATATATATATATATATATATATATATATGTATACATATATATATATATATATAATGTATACAGTTGGTTTGGGCTGCTCATTAACAAGAATTACATGCAAAATAATGGTACCGCTTTCAGCCTTTCAGCACCTAAAATCCGAAAGAATCATACCGCCAGGGAGGTTAACCACAAAACTTCCTAACTTTATACACAAGCAAGATATGTCTCTAGAAAAAAATATATTTGAATGCCAGATAAAATACCTATCGAATTAAGATTAAACTTGAACACCTCATGCTTAGTAAAGACAAGCTAGCGATCAGATGCCTTACAGGTCAGAGGTTATTCCGAGATAACCCATGTTTAGTGTCTAAAGATAGGACATTCAAAACCAGGCCATAAAATATCGGTTTCAAGCATGTAACCGTTTCATATGTCAAGATATGAGTGCTTTTATTAATCTGTCAAACCGAGAGATCCCTTAGCAGTTTATAGACTCAGAGCCTTTTGGCCAAGTACTTCTGGTGACACCCCCTGGAGGGTCAGAGAAAAGGACAGGAACTGATAGAGAGCTCAGTTCTCCTACCATCGAAGCCATAACATCGCCCAAGGGGAACCAATCATACCTGTTCAGCTTCTGAAACTAAGGTAACACCAGGACCTTTTTAATGCAAGTATTTTCACTCTTTATATTCATATTTCTAAATTGCTGTATTGTGTCTCTATTTCTTTGTAACCCATTTTTCTGTAAATATTTTTATTCGAACCAATTTTAAACTTTCTTATAATTAAACCTTATTTTGAAAAGTGTTAACTTTGTCTCTAAGCACTTAAACGCAACTTGACCCAAAAGAACCTGTCTCCTGAAAGCGCGCTACTGTTTAGGCTAACCTACCTGAAACATTCTTGTCTGAGGTGACAGTGTGTGTTACAGACGGTTATTCTAAAGTCATAATTGATATTTGTAAAATCACGAGCGTCCTCTAGGCTCATTATAAACGTAGAGGTGGTGGCAGAGAAAGGGTTAATTGTTTAATTAGCCGGGTGACAATCGCTCTCAGTCTGCTGGCATCTAGATTGTGGCCCCGCAAGCTGGAAAATCTGTGTGTCGGGTGCAGATGAGAGTGGCATTGTTACGCAAGTGACGGCAGGGTGTGAGATTGCTTGGTCTTTGGTCACGCGGTGGATGAGAAGACCAGGGGTCTGATACCCGCCACCATCACATATTGGCTGGCAGTGTAGGTGGGATAGTCTTGCATTTAAGAGCATTCAGTGCACTGTTAGGAATTAGCGTTGTACTGAAGGATTGTAACTGTTGTGGAAAGCAGTCCTTAGAGACAAACTGGTGCATATTTTTTATTTTTTTGAAAAGAGACATACTGCAATCTCTACTTTCTACAGCTCCTTCCTATCTCTGCTTCCTGTTCTATCTTTTCTGCTTGCAAACATGCCTGGTTTATCGGAATATAAGAAAATGAACAAAAGTGAGCTGACTACGGAGTGCACATCAAAAGGACTTGACGTCAGTGGCAAAACTCGTGAAGTAATAATTCATGCCCTGCAGGAGTATGATATCTGGGCAAGCCAAAATCTGGCGGAACCAGAGGAAGAGGCTTCCGTTTCTTCAGAGCCCAGTGATTCAGGCACGGCCGCGCAGGATGGGCCAGCAGAGACTGACACTGGAATACCACTGGATGTCACCTCCACTCCACAGCATATGCAGACCAGCCCCAGCTTGCCTACATCCAGCATAGACTCTCCTCTAATGCAGGAAATGCTGCAACGTGTCAAGGAGATGGATCCTATGCCGTACCTGCAGTTTATGGAGCGCCAGGCTGCGGCTGAGAGAGAGGAGCGCCAGGCTGCGGCTGAGAGAGAGGAGCGCCAGGCTGCGGCTGAGAGAGCCAAACGCCAGGCTGAGAGAGAGGCTGCAGAACGCCGGGTGGAGAGAGAGGATGCACAGAGGGAGGCTAATCGTCGGCACAAACAGGAGATGGCTAAGCTCCAGCCGCATCGACAGACTCAGAACCTTGGATCCCTAGAGCACAGGGACACCTCTCTGCTTGTGAGCCCGGCAGCCAAATTACAGTCATGGAAAAGGACAGTGACATTGATGTGTACCTGCTGTCGTTTGAAAAGACTTACCGTCAGTACCAGCTGCCCCAAGCACAATGGGCTCGGTACCTGATGCCAGGGCTGCGAGGCAAGGCCCTGGACGCTTACATCGAATTGCCAACGGAACAGGATGGTGAATATGAGGCCATAAAGGCTGCAATCACCCAAAAGTACCAGTTAACCCCGGAAGTGTACCGGAAGCTATTTAGGTCCCTGCAAAAGGGACCTGGGGACTCATATATGGATGTGGTAAGCCGCTTATGCACCACGTTCTGTCAGTGGACTAAGGGCTTGAAGGCCATTACATTTGAGTCCCTGGAGGATCTCATGATTGGAGATCAATTGTTGCACATCTGTCCTACAGACGTCAGACAGTTTGTGCTGGAACGAAAGCCAGCCTCTGCCCAAGAAGCAGCAGAACTGGCAGATACCTATATCCACGATCGGGTATCTGACCATCGCAAGGCTCCTCTGTATGGCGCGAAAGGAGGGCAATCGCACATGGAAACACCTCCTGCACCTAGGAGTCACGCTCCCAGCAACCAGCCCTTGCAGTTCCTGGTGTCACCTTCACTGCAACTGACACCCGCAGATGCTACACCTGTGGAAAAGCGGGACATCTCAGGACACCGTGCCCTGAGCAGAAGCAGATGACATCACCAGGTCAGCCAGCCAGCAACTCTTCCTCCGTGCTGTTTGTCCGCAGGAAATCCTGGGGTGACCGCCGCCAACTTGCAGCCCGTCACCGTGGGCAACTGGACTGTCACTGGTTTCCGGGACACAGGAGCTGAAGTCACCCTGGTCAAACCAGAAGTGATAAGAAGAAGGGACTGGAAAGTTTTTTACCCTCACTGGAGTTGGGGTGACCCACTCACAGGTACCCCGTGCCCGTGTTTTCCTTGATTGGGGTGCTGGGAGTGGGATGAGGGAGGTGGGAGTCTCTGAGGAAATCCCCACAGATGTTTTGTTGGGTGCCGACCTAGGCACCCTTGTTTCTTACTACACCCCTACTAAAAGCACCCTGGATGCCTCTACGGAACTCTCTGGACTTGACAAGGTACTGTGTGCAGATATTGGGTTAATGTCTGGGCAACCTATGGATGGACAGTGAGAGGGGGAGGGGAAGGGTGGTGTTGAATTACCAGGTCCTCCATCTTTTGAAGAAGGAAGGGGGGCACTCTTGCCTGTGAAGTTACCAGGGGTATGCTGTAGTAATGTTGATGATGAGGCTAATGATGATGCAAATAATGTTGATGATGATGATATTAGTGATGATGAAAATGTTGATGATGATAATGCTGGAAATGATGTTGCTGATAATCAGTGCCATCTTAAGAGCCTTATAGGCCCCTGGGCAATGCAGTGCACTGGGGCCCCCTGCGGAGCAGCGATAGCCCGGCGGCCAATAGGAGGGGCGCCTGGAGTAAGAGGGCGGGGCGGAGAGGAGTCTGGAGGAGGTGAGCGAGGACATGCATTCATCATGGCAAGAGAGCACAACTACCTGACCTGGAGTATATACCTTACTATATACATATTACAGGGACCAATATATACTACAAGAGAGTACAACTACCTGGAGTATATACCTTACTATATACATATTACAGGGAACCCTATATACTAGTCTCTTGTAGTATATAGTGTTCCCTGTAATATGTATTTAGTAAGGTATATACTCCAGCCTAGTTGTACTCTCATGTAGTATATATTGGTCCCTGTAATATGCATATAGTAAGGTATATACTCCAGGTAGTAGTTGTACTCTCTTGTAGTATATAGTGTTCCCTGTAATATGTATATAGACTATATACACATTACAGGGAACACTATATACTACAAGAGAGTACAACTACTACCTGGAGGATATATACCTTACTATATACATATTACAGGGACCAATACATAGTAAGGTATATCCTCCAGGACAGGTAGTTGTCTCTTGTGTCGATCATGCCATGGAGAGAGTTAAAAAAAGAAAGAATATCAAGCAGCCTGGCAGCTGGGCTGGCTGCCTTACCTTTCACAACGGCTGCACATGGGAGGAGGTGGGTGGGTGCGGAGCCAGTCTTCTAGGCGCAGAGAGGAGGACGAGCCAACGAGGAGGATCCTCCTCCGCTGTGCATCATGGGTCTGCTCTCAGAACGTCACTGGTTGCTAGATGCCAATCGGGCTGGCCTTAGCAACCAGTGTCTGTGCAGTGCAGACTCGAGCCACGGCCACTGGCGGACAACAACGGGGGGCCAGGCGGACAACGGGGGGGCCCTAGACCACCAGGTAAACTAAGTAATTTGGATTCTGAAGGACAGTAATTGCCATCATCCATGCGTGTGGGGCCCCTTGGCAAGTGGAGCCCCCGGGCAACCGCCGGGCATGCCCATTGGAAAAGACGGCCCTGCTAATAATGTGGATGGAAATGATGATAATGCTAAAGATGTTTTGTCAATGTTGAAAGTCCCTCGCAGTGTTGCAAAGGCAGTGGAGATGCAGGTCCTGGTCGCAGAGCAGCAGGAGGAGGTCTCGGGCCCTCTCCCTGTTCTGACCCAGTGGACTCCACCTCTGGTAGGCCTCCTCAGCTCTCTTTGTTCGCCACAGGACAGCTGGCTGGGACTTATAGTACTGCCTGTCAGGCAGCACTGCGGATCGACCGGACTATCAGATCACTCAGGAATGGAGCTGAAAGGCCCCCTGCTGTGATGAGTAAACACCAGCTTGACTGGGACAATGGGCATATAGGTGTGACAGGACAACAGGCAGGAGGCCCGGGGACGGAAGGGGTTACACAGCTGTTCATTGTGTCCAGTCAACCTCACCAACATGTACTGAAGGTGTCACTTGATCTGTGTGGTAAGGGTCTCTGTGAGATCAGGACGGTCCGGCCGGGAGTGAAGCACCAGGGATTGTGGCTTGACCTGATCCTCACACAGCATCCTAGCCCAGCACATGCCAGGGGCAGTGTTAGTACCCCTGAACTGGGAAAGACAGGTGTCCTGTTAGAGGTAGCTGACACTCAGGGCGTGGGTTTGGGCCTTCAGCTAAAGCCCCCCTTCTCCCTCCAGGTATCTATGCCGCTGGCAGTGCTTACCGCATGCCGCGTCAGAGATATTGGAGACCCTGGGAGGACACACCCTGACGTCCATGAGATGGGCACCTGGGTGTCTGCTCCCCCCATACCTGCGACCCCCCCTGTCTCACAGGAGGCTCAGGCCGATGGGGAACAGGAGACCGAGAGAAGGCTTTGTGGAGCCTTTAGCAGGCTGAACGTAAGCCCTGCGATTGTGGCCTACCCCGTGCCCAGGAACCATAAGGTGTCAAAGCAGCTGGCTGGTGCCCGCTGTCAAACCACCTTGAACCTGAGCAGGGGGCGTGGACCAAACCTTCTAACCTGGAAGGCTCAGGACGAGCCAGCCTTCCCCACCCCATGTGGCTTAACTGCTTCTACGGCAATGCTAGATGGGGTTTGGAACGTATCAGACACCTCCCTAAGGGTCACCTGGGGTCCACAGGGAGAGGTCGAACCTGGTGCAGTGGCCTGCTTTAGGGGCCTGGTAGTGTTCGGCCCTGTCTGGGTGGAACACCCAGAGCTCCTGTCCACAGTCCCAAACATTCTGGCACGGCCCAGTTTGACAGCTCTGCGTAGTAACTGTCAGATGGACATGTCAGCGGTTTGGTACTGGGAACAGCAGGAAGGAGTAGGCACCCAGAGATCTGGAACTGAGGAAACCAGGACCTGGCCTACTCCTCAAACCCCAACTTTGGTTAGGTCATTCCTGGGTACAGCTGGCCACAGGAGGATGCTGGGGTGCGACGATAGTGGCTCAGCTGAACCTTTGACTGACCAACCCAACGGTACCCTGGTTAGACGGGCCTCCTTGACGCTCTCAGGGATCAATGCTGAAGAGGCAGAAAACAGGGATCATCACTGGAAGGGCAGAGGACAGGGATACCCACTGGCAGGGCAGAGGACAAGGATCACCACTGGAGATACAAAGGACAAGGATCACCCCTGAAGAGGCAGGGGACAGGAATCACTGCTGGCGAGGCAGAGGACAGAGATCACCACTAGAGAGGCAGAGGACAGGAATCACCGCTGGGGAGATAAAGGACAGGGATCACCACTGGGGAGGCTAGGAATCACCAATGGAGAGGCAGAGGACAGGGATCACAGCTGGAAAGGCAGGAGCAGGAGTCACTACTAAAAAGGCAGAAAACAGGGATCATCAATGGAAGGGAAGAGGACAGGAATCACCGGAGGAGAGGCAGAGAACAGGGATCACCGCAGGAGAAGCAGAGGACAGGGATCACCACTGGGGAGGCAGAGGACAGGAATCACCACTGAAAAGGTAGAGGACAGGGATCATCACTAGCAGGGCAGAAGACAGGGATTACCAGTGGCAGGGCAGAGGACAGGGATTACTGCTGGCAGAGCACTCAGCAAAGTTTATTTTCCATCCCAGCACTGCACACAGCTCCTCCACCCCACACTACACAGCAGAGATCACATTTCTTTAAACACAGCCACAGCACAGGGTGTAGCTGGCTACTGCATTAATACTGCTGTTCCAACCAGAGAATTTCACAGGTCAGAACTGCAACATAGCAGCCAGCTACACACTGTTCAAATTCTGCTATGTGTAAGAGAATGTGATCTTAGCTGTGTGTAGTGTGGGGAGGAGGAGCTGTGTGCTGTACTGGGATGGAAATGGAACTTAAAGGCTGGGCAGAGCTTTCAGGAGTGGAGGGGGGTTGTTTGGGGGTGCAAGTAGGGTCCTGTAGATCCGGCCACCAATATGGCGCTGTGTAAACTCATTGGTTGCCTGGACACAGGATGGCTATATAATAGCCGGGAGTATGCTGAGTTGACGCAGCTCCAGTAGACGTCATTTGACGAAACGCGTAGGGTGGAGTTTACGTCAAACGTCACTTCCGGTTTTTGGAGTCTGAGTCGTGGAACACGGAAGCTTCCCGGCTTTTACACTGATCCGGATCAGCCTAAGCGTGAGTCAGATATATTTTGCACTTAATCACTTTACATACTACACTATGGGGTTTTCTTTTTGTTTGAGCATTTAGGTCGGATGACCACCATTCTCCTAAACAAACCTGCGTAACTTAAACACGGACAAGACCCCTGGATTCCTTCTGCCTGACAGCTGATACTATATTAAAAAAGGTTATACAGGGTGAGTGCGATACTTAGTAGCCACCACAGGTATAGACTCCCAAATCACACCCAGCACTATAAAGAAAAGTTGTTTTATAATTTCTCTTTCAAGGAGCTAATATATGTATTGATTACCCACACAGGGTTTTATTTATTTATTTTTTCCTGCACTGAACTAGTCACTACCAGCACTTTATAAATACATTTCTATTACCATTTGTGCACTTTTGTTTTATTTATTGTTCAATCACCACATTATTCCTTGGACACTGAGCACTTTTAAGTCCAAATACTACCTCTCACTTGCACCTTGGTATTTATAATAATTTTAATTATTTATATATTTGGTTTGATTTTAAAAGACCTTTGGACATATAGGTCTAACAGGTAGCGCTGTTTACCAACTTTTCTCAATTTTTATCTCACATTTGACCTCTGTACTTCAGGGGTTGGTTGGTGGCAGCTTACACCTGCATTTCTCACAAATTATTTATCTATTCATACCGCACATTCCATAGCGCTGGTCACCTCTGTTTTAAAAATGTTCTTCATTATCAAGTACCATTCTTCTTCCGAATTGGATGACAGTTAGCATCATTCAACCTGCTTCCCAGGATTGGGTGTCATAGGCACATCTGAAGATGCTTCATTGTGTTGGCCTGGGCTTACAGTAAAGGGCTGCAGCAAATGTTGCTCGCATCAGCTTTACCTTATATGCCTCAGATTTCAAAGTAGGCAGCAAGTTGTAGTAAAGCTCCATCTCCATCCACCTTACAGCACCCAACTCGACAGCCAGTGGATGCAAATTAAACTGCCTTCAAGGGATGTCCAATTTTAGTGCATTTTTGTTCACATAAAAGTCTGTGATGAGTAGAAGGCAACAAAGGATAAAATGTGTAGTTCATGTCTAGCTATTAGGTTTAAAATATAATTGTAGAGGTAATACACTCACATATAGTGTGTTCCACATCTCCTACCTTCCCTCTTTTTTTTAGCACTACGGCCTTGGTCAGACTCTTTAGTATTCAACACTTCCAGGAGCACAAGATGACTTTGACCCCCACAGCAAGCTGTGGTTCTACTCTCCAACCCCTACCTCACTGCTGAGTTCTGTAGTAATGTAGAGATTAGAGAAAGGAACCACAAAAACGAGGAAAGGTAAGAGACATGATCCAGGGGTGAGGTGAGTATAATATATCTTCTATTGCAGACAACTTCCTTTTGGATGTTGTTATGGAATGGATGGGGTCACTTTAAGGGCCAACTCATACTGTAGTTATTTTATTCTTCATGGTTGCTGGCATTGTCAATAATCCATTGATCTCTCAGACAACCAACTGGCAAGGTTTTTCCATTAAAATTTCCAGTTTTACTGAATTGCCTCAACAAGGCCGAGAAATGGTGTCAGTCTTCTCTAGTGGATTTTTTTTATACTACAGATAATGAGGGGAAACCAGTGGCAATTATGACATCTAGGTTATGGTTTTGCAGAAGAGAAAATTGAGACTTCAGTTACAATAGGGGAATATCTCCAGTGGCATCTCCAAGGCAAATGAAAACATGCAAGTGATTCAGCCTAATGGTGCTCACACAAACCTTTTACATTTCATGTTAGCTTGGTGTGAGCATTTAATACACAGTGGAGGAAAAAGTATTAGCTAAGACTGATAGAATGTGTTCTCGTGTGGCAGGAATTCCATTTTTTACATCTGAGCTTTAAAAGTGCATGTACAAGATCCAGATACATCTTGTTATTGCCTCACAGTCTGCCCACCTCCCCTGTGTCGGTTTACAAGAACCTGAGTCATCACTCTCCAAGGGAGACAGGATGGAGAGAGAGCTTCAGATAAAGCATCTAGAGTTACATGTGGCCAGGAAATTCTGCCTACTTGAAATAACACAATGTAGATACACACATTTATGATACCAAACAAGATCAACCATTCCTAACATGGCAGCTAATATCACCTGTCTATACCTAACTAATATGGAAAAAATATGACACTTAAATTCTAAATATATTTCAATATAAAATGATTCTATGCAATACAATTACTTCAGGAAAGATGTATTTAAAAAATGAAACATGGCTATGCACATAAATACTGGGCCAACAGAGCACCAAAAGTTTATGGAGCTGACAGTACCTTGCAAAAGAGATGGACATCTAATTTTCTTACAACTTACACAGCCTTGGAGTGTTTGTTCTGGTCTGTTCAGGGTGGTACAGGCTGGGAGTTTGATTGCTTCCCTTGCCTCTGGAAGAAGCTTCCAGATCAAAGGCAGGGAGATTAAAATGACCAGCCTAAATTTTTTTAATGGATTGGCCAATCCCTGAAAAGGAGTATCCAGAGGGAGGCTGGGGAGCAGATAAATAATCTGAATCCCTGGGGAGATTGTTCTTACTTTGCCAGGGAGAGTTCCAAAGCTTCTAGGTATGCTGCCCCCTGAGGCAGCCTTTGGACTGTGTAGCTGGTCTCTGAAGTCTCATCTGTGGCAGAGCTGAGGAACAGAAGTGATCTTTCTGAGGACTTCACCATAAGGGATTGGGTCTGAAGAAAGATTGTCTCTCTCACTAGACCGTGTGTGGAGGAATCTGGAAGGTGTGCAGCTGTCCTGGGGAGTACTGACCCTAAATTGTGATTCCCCGAGTGGCTGTGCTTTTGGGATGTAAGTGCCTGGTGTAGCTGTCAACTGAGACAGCTCTCATAGGGTCTCAGAATGCTGGGAGCTCCAGCAGCTCCCTCCTCCATGCCCTTCACTAGCAGGAGTGACTTTGACAACTTTATAGTGGGAAAGGGGTGGGGGCTTTGGGAGAGAGCTCTGTACTGGGTCAGGGGATAGGGAAGGGCTTGGTAGCGTGTGTGTGTGTGTGTGGGGGGGGTAAGTGAAGCACTCTGTACTGGTGGGGAGCGTTGTAGTTGTGCTTTCTACAGTGACACCACCAGGTCAGAAACATTTTTCCTTTCAGTGACACCACTGACATTTTTTCAATTTTTTCATTGCAATCACACCACCAACTTAAATTTATTTTGCTGCAGTATACCACAAAACATTGGTGCTATTTAATTGCATGCCACAAATATTACAAACATGCGTCAATATTGGCCCCATCACTTTCTCCTCCTCTACCCAACAGAGAGGATGGGGTGCTGTGAGGTGGTGGGGTTGCAATTTCCCATTTTCACCCTGGGCACTGGATGACTTTGTTCTGGCACTAAGCGTGGGAACAGTGTAATGATTATGACTTTTTAAACTGAATATGTCATATATTTTGTGTATTTACATGAATGTTAAATTCCCATTTTAGATACAAACAGTAGTGAATGGGGTTCTTTAGGCCCGGTTCACACTGGTGCAACATGCGCTCTGACTTTGAGAGCATGACAAGTCATGCCCCATTAGGTGCAATGGACCCATTTGTGACAGGAGTCACTTTGGGCATGGGGGTTGTGGACCCCAAATTCCTTTAAAGAGGTTAGGAGGCACTATGTCCAGCCTTGTGTGGCTTTACTATGTTTAAGTCACCCTGCATCTTTTATGGATGCAGGGTGACCGGGAGGGTGGTGTACACTGAGAATATGGTTTGGACTATTTCAAATGGGACAGTATATGAATTACCCATATCTCTCAGGAAATATGGAGATCTACCTTATTCCTGTAAACTGTAAGGCACAGGAAGTGCACTCCTAATATGGTAATTCTAGGAAGTTCAACGGAGACGGACTGTCTGAGGTGGCTCTCCATTCACCTATTGTCGGGTGTGCTAATGAACTTACCTGCTGTCTGCTAAGAGATGTATTGACACTCAGAGTAATGTGTATTGAGGGCTCGTTAGGGAACCATTGTTCTGTGTCTGGCTGTTGTGTACATTGATTGCCCCCTGGGGGCTTCTGTCTCCTTGCACATTTAGCTCACTCATTTTCAAGCCCTCATTTGCATGGCTGGAGAGGACCTTATGGGGAACTGCAGGTACTGTGCAATTGACCAATGGGAAAGCGGTTGTTGGGGGAAGGATGTTCCAAATTCTGTATAAAAGTGTGCTGTGTTCCCCCCCCTTTTTTTTTTTTTTTTTCTTCTCTCTTCTCTTTCCTCTTCTTCCTTTCCCTTTTCCTCTTCCCCCCCATTTTTTTTTTCTCTTTCTCCCCCTTTCCCAGTGTATTGTCCTTGTTTCGTCACCCTTATCCCGACGTCCTCCCCTTCTGCCTCTCCCCTACCTCCTGTAACATCGTAGTACCCTGGTAAGAGGAGATACCAGTTTACCATTTGCCCTTACCTGTGTGCCAGCTCTCCCCGGCTTAATTATCGGCATAACCCCCCCCTCCCCGCTCATAGTGCCCCTAATCTGGTCCTCATCCAACCCCCTCTGGTGCATGCTCGGGGGTCTTGGGCACAGTGTGCTCCCCTTGGGGGTGCCCGACCCCCCGATCATGTGCCCGGGGGGCCCCCCTGGTTTCATTTGCAGGATCCGCTTCTCGACCGTGACCCGGCCGAGGGGGTTCACTTTTCTAATGGGAGAACTATAGCATTCAGTTCAGACACTTACTGGTACTCGAGCGTTGCTTTCCATGCACAACTTGCCCTATTCCTGGGTCTCTTCTCGCTGTTCACTTTTGTGTTTTCCCCGACAGACCTTCACCTGTTTACTAGCCATATATTACATGTCATTCGGTACCTGTTATTGTCCTAACTAAGGTTGTTTGTTACCACTTGGTCTTGGATTTTTGTACACTTTTTGTGACCTTACTTGTATGCTTATAAAACTTTCAATAAAGTGTTTTAAAAAAAAAAAAAAGTGTGCTGTGTTCTTCCAATAAATGTTGTTCCTGTTTTACCCTCAGCACGGAGCCTTGTCTCGTTATTGGGGGGATTTATTGTATGCTGTTCCAGTTTGACTGCTAGAAGTGTAAACCCTTCATATGGTTTTTCCTATTCAGCTATATGCAGCATTCATAAGGTTCCAGCTACACTGTTTGCATCATTCCTTGGTTTCCAGTTCGGGAGTTTGGTGTCCTGCAAGTAGCTGTGCCTGTAGCTCTGGAAGGGGAAGATCTCCTAAACGGTTTTAACCCTTTTGTGTCCGGGGTGCCGTAGCACCATTCTAATAGGAGCGACTTGAGTCGCTCCGATTTAGAAAAAGGTTCCTGCACTACTTTTGGTGCAATTTCAGGACGGCTTGGATTGACTATGGTTAAAGAAGTCATACGCAAGTCGTGATGATGTCGCGCTGGGATGTCAGCTTTGAAGTTGCGGCTGCACAAGCCATGTTGTAACTTAAAGGGTAAATACACTTTTGTGGGAAAAAAATATAGCAAATTTATATATACAGTAAAACCTTGGTTTGAGAGTAACTTGGTTTAAGAGCGCTTTGCAAGACAAGCAAACTTTTCAAATAAATTTTGACTTGATATACAAGCAATGTCTTGATATACAAGTAGCCTCAAGTCACAGCTAAGTATAAAAGAGAAGAGAGGCGCCTCTAAGTGTAGCAATATGGTTAAATTTAATGAAGGTACAACATTTAGCAACTCACATGGTTGATGATTGGAACAGGCACATCTAAGGATGCAGGCATCAGGGGTAAAGCTGTCCACATAGACCATCCTCCACACCGCCATCTACGTCAGACCTTCCATGCTGCCCCTCGCTTTCAGATCGCTTTACTCCAGGGTGGTCTTCCCGGTCAAGATTACAGACTGGCAGCCGGCGGCTCAGAAGATGGTCTATGTGGACAGCTTTACCCCGGATGCCTGCATACTTAGACGTGCCTGTTTTATTCATCAACCATGTGAGTTGGTAAATGTTGTACCTTCATTAAATGAAACCATATTACTACACTTAGAGGCGCCTCTCTTCTCTTTGATACTCTGTAGCTCCTGCTGGATTTTGCTTCTAATCCCCTTGTGGAAGCGGCTATTTGTGGATGGACATTTTATGGTTATATAACCTATCGCAATGCTATAATCTTTTTATATGGACTATAAACTGAAGGACTTATGAATAAATGGTTGTGGAACGAATCATCTGAGTTTCCATTATTTCTTATGGGGAAATTTGCTTTGATATAAGAGTGCTTTGGATTACAAGCATGTTTCCGGAACGAATTATGCTCGCAATCCAAGGTTTTACTGTATATATATATATATATATATATATATATATATATATATATATATATATATGTAGCACTACTCCCTTGGGAGCTGCTGATTACGGGTTCCCCTGGGTTACCATTAGCAACAACATGAGAGTTTGACATTTTCCCAAGTGTTTTAACTCAGTCAGGAAACAGTCCATTAGCTTTGGTTTTTGTGTTTTTATTTGGAACTTGGATAGGAGAACGGAATGAGTGGAATACTCCAACTTTATACAACTATGCACAATTGGCTGGGACGACTTGAAAATGCTGAGTAATGCTGAGTAACGCTAGTCATGGCTAGGCCGCTGCTTCACTTTGCCCTTAGCTGTGAAGTATAAGTGAATGAGCTTTCTGAGGTAATCTGTACTGTACTGCTGAAAAACTTCAGGGCCCTTCCTGGCACCCCCTTTGTTCCTAATCTTCAGGGTCAACTACACGGCACCCCCTTTACTGATACACTTCATGTGTAAACTAGCTCCTTGGTCCCCTCTCTCAGGCAGACCCTTAGGCAAATCCTCTGGTACTCACAATACTTTTTTTTCCCACAAGATTCTGCCAGCAGCTCCACTTGTCAGCACTCTGGATCCTTCTGCAGCTCAGCTCCACACCTGGTTTACTAGGCCGACTGCCTGAACCACCTTCCTCACAACTGCAGGAGGAGAGACAGCCGTCCTCCTCCTCTTGGGACTTTGATCCCGCCAAAAGATGCCCTGTCACATGCTCCCTCCAGATTTATTGCCAATCCCAGGATGCATTGCTGCAATGCCCACCCACTGAGACAGCCATAAACCCTGATGCGCTACTGGTTGGGTTTCCTCCACTGTCCAACAAGCTCCCTCATTGAGCACAGTGGGGGCACTCTCCCAGACCCCGTAAATCACACCTGGAAACATGTGGCAGGCAAAACTAACAGACCTGGCTTGCCTGATAAGCAGAAGGAACCACTTGATGCTTTTTCCTAGCACCTACCTAGGAGGGGGCTACATATATATATATATATATATATATATATATATACATAAATATATATATATATATATATAAAAAATTGTGACACAAGCCATTTTGTAATTTATTATTATTAAAAATTACATTTTCTTTTCAGTCTGCAGACACTGTCGTTTTCTGTAAAATTCAATGCAATTTGGCAACCTGGAGGCCTTCTGTGCACAGTTTGTAAAGGGAACGCCTCCAGAAATGTCACTTTTCTGTATGACTGGTTTACTGATTTTCCAGAAGTCTACACTAAGGTAAACGTTAGATTTTAGGCATCCCCTGCAATAGAAATGTAAGTTTTGGTGAGATATTCCCTAAGGGTGAATCACTTCTAAAAGGATGCAGATATTGCAGCTTTCCTCATTAGAATACAGAAAGTGGATCAGTGGAGTAAAAATGAACCTGAACATCCCATGCAGAATGAGTATGGGATCAATCTGGTGAAACATTTGAGAAAAACTCTATGTAGCACTGTCCCCATAGGGCCTACTGTATAATGACTTCTCTTGCCTCCTCTGATTACCAGCACACAGTCACTAAGGGAACAGTTCACACATCCCTCCTTACTTCCGATGGCTCGTCACACAATAAACAGTCCAGGGGTATTGGTTTTTAGTGTTTATTGTGGAACTTGGATGGGAGAAGGAATGAGGGGGATACTCCAATTGTAACTATTCACAATGGATAAGGACAACTCTCACTTGGCCTCACCGGGTTGCTTGTGGAAACAGCTGCACTGCTTAATCGATATTGCCACATATATGGAAAGGGTTAAGTCTCCTTGCTCTTTCCTTTCCAGCAATAGACTTGGTGATTCTACATTATCTTTTGGACACTCACTAGCATCCCCTTTACTGACACCCGTCCGCTGACTCTTCTAGCTGCAGGGGTGCCCCCCTCCCCCTGGGGTCAAACCCCTTGACACAGACCTGTACTCACTGTACTGCAGAATCAGATCCTCCAGTGTCTCCCCTTTAAGTCAGCTTTACCGGACCTCTGGGCTCAGCTCCTCACTGGCACTCTCTAGGCTCTCGGGTCTACTACCTGAGGCTGCACGGCTCCTCTACAGAGGAGGAGGCAGCCGCCCCTCCCTCTGGGACTCCGCTATACAGCAGAAAAGACCAGAGCCTATGTGCTTCTGGCTTTTATACAGTATCCCAGCATGCACCAAAACACTTTTCCTCTGCCAAATCACCAGGGCTGTATCAAACGCCTGTGCACTCATCTGTCAGGTTTCCTCCCACTGTCCAATATGCCTCCCTATTGGACCAGTGTGAAACACTTTGCACTGGGGCACAATGAGTAGACCTCACTAAAAGATCCTGCTCTCTGGTAAGCAGTGAACAATATAGATTTACCTACAGTCCTTCTAGTAAGCAGACAGGACTCAAAACTATATATTCTCTCTAGCACCTACCTAGGAGGGAGCTACATCTGCAATGTACATTGATCACCCAGAGGGGATTGTTTTTTCCTCAACAGAAGTGGAGTTACTCTTTAAGAATCAAGGCCAGTGAACACATTAAATCTAGTGAATTGTAATGCTATCAAATAAATACAAAAAAAAAACTGCTAAATCAGAGGGGCCATTCAGTTTTTTTTATTCTGCATTGTATCTAATTGAAGATCCTTGTCACCCGATTCTGTGTTATGCAATCTCCCTCTCATGCTGCAGTGCTTAGGAATGAGGCAGCAGTCGCATAGACTCAGAGAGAAGGTGGGGCTGGTACCACAGTTCTTGTTTACCTACCCTTTCACAGGCTTAGATTGCAGGCCATTCAGAATTTGATCATTGGCAACTATTGGAATTTAGTCAATGGGGCAGCCAGCTATAATAAGGAACACCAGAATGCAACCAGCTGGTAGACAAGCTGTCTCACTTCAGTCCATTTAAACAATAATGTTTCATGTTTGACTGGCATATTCCTTTAATATTTTTTGGCAGCTATCCATAATGTCTGTTTACCCATTTTTCTGTAAAACGCAAGGCTCAGCATCCAGCTTTGCAGGTGTTCATATGTTTATTCATAATGCATTTCCTGTACTGATGCAAAATATATGACTAATGCAGCTTCGTCCCATGTTACTCTTGACAAGCACTGTCTCCGTCTCTTCTCACGTCTGCTGGATTTAGAAATATTTCACTTTTCTGTGAATGACTATAAATAGAAGAAAGATATTATTGACAATGACCTCACAGCTTATGATGATTGCACTGTCTGTAATTGAAGCTTGAATGAAAGAAAATGTACTGTAAATGGGAGAGAATGCATCCATTCTTATTATGGTATATGATATATTGTACGGCAATGCAGGGGGAGGGCTGGCTAGCTTTAGGCCTGGGGGACAAGTCTAGTCAAGTGGCCCATTGAATCACTGAATCAACTCACCATCCATGCCCATCTGGATTTATAACGGGTATTGATGTTAGGAAGCAAGACAAATATGACAGGGCATTTCCCAGATCTCATTAGAGAGCCGATGCCGCGGCTCATTATACATGTGATTGGCTGTGTCCAATCACAGCCGATCACGTGTAAATGTGGAGAGCCAGATCAGCGCATCTCCTTGCAGGGGAGACCTATATAGGTAATCAGAGCACAGCATTACAGTGCAGCCTCAGCAGTGCCCAGCAAATGAAGCCAGTCTGTGCCCATTAGTGACGCCAGTCTGTGCCCATCAGTAACACCAATCGGTGCTGCCTTTCAGTGCCCATCAGTGTCTGCTCATCCATGCTCATCCGTGCTGCCCATCAGTGCCAAACAGTACAACTTATCAGTGCCACCCATCAGTGCAGCATATTAGTGCCTCCATATCAGTGCCACCTATCAGTGCCCATCAGAGCGGCATATTAGTGCCTCCACATCAGAGCCACCTATCAGTACCCATCAGTGCAGCATATTAGTGCCTCCAAATCAGTGCCACCTAGAAAAATGTTTTAAGATTTTCCCCCCTAATGACCAGGATATTTTTTGCGAAACGGCACTGCATTATTTTGACGGACAATTGCGCGGTCGTGCGATGCTGTACCCAAATAAAAACGATGTCCTTTTTTCCCACAAATAGAGCTCTCTTCCCTTGCGGGGTCCATTCATAAGGACAAATATGGAATCCGATTTCCGGAATGACTCAGTCGCCACCAGGTACACCCTGATTGCCCAAACCACATCCAAAGAATGAAAGGCAATCTCTTTAGGGTGCTTAGGCTTAGGACACAAGGAAGGCAACACAATGTCTTCATTTAAATGGAAACCAGAGACCACCTTAGGAAGGAACGACTGGCAGGGATGAAGCACCACTTTGCCTTTGTGAACCACCAGGTATGGTGAACGACAAGAAAGCGCAGCCAACTCCCACATCCTGCGCGCAGAAGTATTAGTCACCAAGAAGGCTACCTTCCGCGACAAAGTAAGCAGAGGAAGCTCACAAATATTTTCAGCACCAAATTGAGGACCTATGGAGGTAACAGAAACCTCACCAGAGGAGCCAGGTGGCAGACCCCCTGAACAAGGTGCAGGTGGTGCTGTGCTGCGGACCAGAGCGGACTAGAGCAGAGCGCGGGAACAGAGGCTGAAAGTGCGTACGTGTGTGAGGAGCGCGTGTGTGACTGAAAGCAGCGAGTGAGTGAGTGTGTGCGAGCAACCCCCCTCCTAAGAAGAGCGGCGGCGAGCGGTGCGAGAACCCCCCCCTCTAGAACAAAAAGAGCGCGTGGTGTGCGGGCAGCGAGCGGTGCGGTAACCCCCCCCCTTGCAAGAGCGGGCGGCAGACAGAGAGAGAGCAGGGGAGCAGAGGAGACGTACAATACCTACATTGGCTGGAAGAGGAGCTGAGGGGAGGCTAATCAGCAAGTGACAGAGGAGGGAGGCAGGAGCAGAGAAGAAGACTGACCGCCTGAGGGAGGAGGTCAGGGACTGCAAGTGAGAGGCTTAAAGGGACACACAAGACTGGTGACTGAGGTTGAACACTGACTGAGGGTGTGTAGAGTAGTACCTGAGTACCTATTAGTACCAGAGTGTCTGTGAGTACCTATTAGTACTAGGGATGATCGAATGGTTCGGGTTGACCATCGGTTCGACCCGAACATTGGGTGTTCGAAATTCGGCCGAATTCCGAACTTTTTGCGGTAAAAGTTCGGAATTCGGTCACCCGAACTGCCCAAAATGCAATGGGACAGGAAGTGGGCTTTAAAAGCCTGTGATTGGCCCAGAAACGTCAGTAAAAGCCAATGAGGGGGCAGGAGTCTGCTAGGAACGTGATTGGAGTGACTACTAGGGATGATCGAACGGTTCGGGTCAACCAGCGGTTCGACCCAAACATTGGCTGTTGGAGGTTCGGCCGAATTCCGAACTTTTTGCTGAAAAAGTTCGGAATTCGGGAACCAGAACCGACCAAAATGCAATGGGACAGGAACTGGGCTTTAAAAGCCCGTGATTGGACCAGAACCATTAGTAAAAGCCAATTGAGGGGGCATGAGAATGCTAGGAATGTAATTGGAGTGACTAGGGGGTCCACAGGCCAATCATTAGTGAATACGCCCCCCAGTATATAAGATAGCCCCGCCAAATTCCTAGCATTGTAATACAGGGACATGGCAGAGAGTGGAAGCAGTTCTGTTACTTCTGCTTAAAAAGTGTCATTTAGCAATTATTAGTGTCAGGAAAGGGATATCTAGTGTAGTTAGAGTGCTTTTTTACACTTTAGTTAGATGCCAACATTTAGTTTCTGTAGGGAAAGTGTTAAGTGCCAGGGTGACCGTAGTGTAGTGTAGGGTGAACTGACTCTGACTGCTATGGCAGGGTGACCAAACCCTTCCATGTCAGGGTGACCGCAATAGAAACAAGTTTGTTTCTATTAGGTCACTTACAGAACAGCGATATGGCTTCTCGCCTGTCAGCCTGCTTTTTGGCTGCAGGCGTTTATAGGGCTTTTTTGAGGACAAATTTGGAGTCAGGTATGAGCATGTGTATAGGGGTATATATACACACATAATTATATGTATATATACACCTAGACATATATAGGTGTGATAGTAGCAGAAATCTATGCTTGCGCTAATTAAAAAATTAACACTAATATGGCTCCGCTCCTATCACACCTATATATGTGTAAGTGTAAAAATACATATAAGAATGTGTGTATATATACCCCTATACACATGTTCAGATGTTTTGCCTGCCTCCAAAGACCCCAAAAAAATGCCCAAAAAAAACACCTGCTGCAAAAACACACCTGGGCGTTTTTGTAGCTGGCTTTTTTTTGGGCATTTTTTGGGGTCTTTGGAGGCAGGCAAAACATCTGAACTTGTGTATAGGGGTATATATACACACATACTTATATGTGTATATATACACCTACACATATATAGGTGTGAAAGTAGCAGAAATCTATGCTTGCGCTAATTAAAAAATTAACACTAATATGGCTTCTCTCCTATTACACCTATATATGTGTAAGTGTATAAATACATATAACATGTGTGTATATATATCCCTATACAGAAGTTCAGATGTTTTGCCTGCCTCCAAAGACCCCAAAAAATGCCTGCAACAACACACCTGGGCGGGTTTTTTTTGGCGCTAGCGTTATTTTGGGCATTTTTTTGGGCGTCTTTGGAAGCAGGCAAAACATCTGAACTTGTGTATAGGGGTATATATACACACATACTTATATGTATATATACGCCTAGACATATATAGGTGTGATAGTAGCAGAAATCTATGCTTGCGCTAATTAAATAATTAACACTAATATGGCTCCGCTCCTATCACACCTATATATGTGTAAGTGTAAAAATACATATAAGTATGTGTGTATATATATTCCCCTATACACAAGTTCAGATGTTTTGCCTGCCTCCAAAGACCCCCAAAAAATGACTGCAACAACACACCTGTGCGTTTTTTTTTTTGGCGCTAACGTTTTTTTTTGGGCATTTTTTTGGGGTCTTTGGAAGCAAGCAAAACATCTGAACTTGTGTATAGGGGTATATATACACACATACTTATATGTATTTTTACACTTGCACATATATAGGTGTGATAGGAGCAGAGCCATATTAGTGTTAATTATTTAATTAGCGCAAGAATATATTTCTGCTACTATCACACCTATATATGTCTAGGTGTATATATACATATAAGTATGTGTGTATATATACCCCTATACACAAGTTCAGATGTTTTGCCTGCCTCAAAAGACCCCAAAAAATGCCCAAAAATACGCTTGCTACTAAACCGGCAAGGTGTGAAAATAGCGGAGCCATATCCCTGTTCTATAAGTGACCTAATACAAACGATCCTATTTTTTCTGGTTCTGGACATGCTACAGAGCTGAAACTTCACAGGTACACTTTTTAGACCCCCCAGATACTAAATCCAAAGACATTTGTTTTTTTTAATTTTTTCAATGATTGGCTCTCTATCAAAAATTAAAATTTTTAAGAACTTTTTTTTGTGTGATTAATAGTCCCTGGGGCATGACCCAGAACCCTAGGCACTTTTTAGGGGCATTTATTGGGGTTTAGGGCTTCAAAATTGTGTTTTTTGATTACCGAAGTTCGGGTCCCATTGATTTCAATGGGGTTCTGAAATCCGGGCCGAACTTTCGGGAAGTTCGGATATTCTGGCTGAACCGAACTTTTGAAAAGTTTGATCATCCCTAATTAGTACCAGAGTGTTTGTGAGTACCTGAGTATCTGTGAGTACCTATTAGTACCAGAGTGTTTGTGAGTACCTGAGTATCTGTGAGTACCTATGAGTACCTGAGGGTCTGTGAGTACCTGGTGAGTATCTTTGCGGCTGGTGAGTATCTTTGCGACTGGTGAGTATCTTTGCGACTGGTGAGTATCCTTGCGACTGGGAGTAGCTTTGCGACTGGTGAGTATCCTTGTGACTGGGGAGTAGCTTTGCAATTGGTGAGGATCTTTGCGACTGGTGAGTATCCTTGCGACTGGGAGTAGCTTTGCGACTGGTGAGTATCCTTGCGACTGGTGAGTATCTTTGCGACTGGTGAGCATCTTTGCGACTGGTGAGTATCTTTGCGACTGGTGAGTATCTCTGCGACTGGTGAGTATCTTAGTAGTATCTTAGTGACTGGTGAGGATATTAGCGACTGGTACCAGGGGAGATAGAGGTAGTGTAGGTAAGGAATAGCAGGTCGTTAATATTATCCCCATAGAGTAGTGGGTAATAATGTCTGACAGGATTGCGGATGCCACTCAGTGCACTTCTTGCTGAATGTATGCGTTCCTTGATGAACCAATCGAGGGCGAATACTGCTGTGCAAGATGTGAGCGACTTGTTGCTCTGGAAGACCAGATCCTGGATCTAGAAAACACAGTAGCAACATTGCGTAGCATCAACAACCTAGAAAGGAGCTTGGACATTACCCATCAGGCGCTGGCAGGGGCCAGCATAGATGAGGAAGGAGTAGAGGAGACGCAGGCATCAGTGGTATGCAGTTGGGTGACCGTTAGGAAGGGTAGAGGGATGAGTGTCAGGTTGGCCAGTCCTGAGTTGGTACACCCTAACAAATTTGCCACGTTGCAGGTTGAGGGGGATATCAGCTCAGGGGTGGCAGAGCTGGAGCAGGCGCCCTCCCCCAGCTGTCAGGGGAGTGGCGGCTCCAGGAAGAAGGGGGGCCGTGACTCAGGAAAGGTTAGACAGGTTATGGTAGTTGGGGACTCAATTATCAAGAGGACAGAGAGGGCAATCTGTCAAAAAGATCTCGGTAGCCGAACAGTATGTTGTTTACCGGGCGCCCGAGTTCGGCACATCGCGGATCTGGTTGACAGATTATTGTGCGGGGCTGGGGATGACCCAGCGGTCATGGTGCATGTGGGCACTAATGACAAAGTAAAAGGAAGGTGGAGGATCCTAAAGAACGATTTCAGGGACTTAGGTAATAGATTGAGGAATAGGACCTCCAAGGTGGTTTTCTCTGAAATACTGCCTGTACCTCGAGCCACACAGGAGAGGCAGAAGGAGATTAGGGAACTTAACAAGTGGCTGAGTAATTGGTGTAGGAAGGAGGGGTTTGGGTTCCTGGAGAACTGGGCTGACTTCTCAGTGGGCTACCGGCTTTTTAGTAAGGATGGGCCTTAATGGGGACGGTACAGCTCTTTTGGGGAGAAAGATGGCCACCAAGTTGGAGGGGCTTTTAAACTAGGAGACGGGGGGAGGGCTCGAACTAGAGTCAGTCAGGAGGGAGCAAAGGACTGAAGGCAGTTGTAGGGTCAGCAGTGACACTAGGTCCACAACGTCAATTGGCAGGTCTGTGCGGGAAAATCTCAGACCAAACAGGAATAAACATAACCGCCAATCACGTTTAACTTCCGTAAAACTAAGAAGGGTATATGCTAATGCCAGGAGCCTAGCTAATAAAATGGATGAGTTGAAAATATTAGTACATGAGGATGACATAGACCTTGTGGGAATAACAGAGACTTGGTTCGACCCCTCACATGACTGGCTGGCCAATATCCAGGGGTATTCGGTATACCGGAGGGACAGGGTAGGAAAAAGAGGGGGAGGGGTATGTCTCTATGTCAAGAACAATGTAAAGGTGATAGAGAGGAGTGACATTACGGATGGGATGAGCATGGATTTAGAATCTGTGTGGGTAGAGCTCCATAGGGAAGGAGAAAAGGGAAAATTAATTGTGGGGGTTTGCTATAGGCCACCTAAACAAGAGGAGGAGGTAGAGCTGGAATCTTTAGCACTACTGGGTAAAGTGGCAAAACTGGGATCAGTCATCATATTGGGGGACTTCAATTATCCCGACATTGACTGGGAAGAGGGGACTACACACTCACAGAAGGCCCGTCTATTCACGGAAACCTTACAGGACAACTACATGTCACAGTTGGTGGATTCTCCTACTAGAGAAAAAGCAGTCCTGGATCTATTAATCACTAATGACCCAGACCTAATCTCGGAGGTAGGAGTCCAGGACAACCTGGGCTCTAGCGATCACAGGATGATCACATTTAGTGTAAATAACAATATAACAAGGCAAGTGGGGAACATTAGAACCCTAAACTTCAGAAGGGAAAACTTTCCAAAATTGTACTCATTGATGGAAAGGGTAAACTGGGACCAAACCTTGGGATCACTGACCACAGAGGAAAAATGGGAATGCTTTAGGAACATATTAAGCAAATGCATCTTGCAGTGCATTCCTATGGGAAATAAATTTAGAATAGACAAAGCCAAACCTGGCTGGCTAAACCGTAGCGTTAAAAAACTTATTAGGGGGAAAAAATTGGCCTTCAAGAAATATAAATCAGAGGGCACAGTTTCGGCTTTCGAGCAATACAAGGAGGCAAATAAGAAAAGTAAACACGAAATCAAGATGGCTAAAATCAACTTTGAGAGACAAATAGCGGAGGATAGTAAAAAAAACCCAAAGAAATTCTTTGAATATATCAACAGCAAAAAAACTAGGGCAGAGCATATTGCACGACATAATTAACAATGATGGGAGGATGGTTACAGAGGACACTGAAAAAGCAACCGTGCTAAATGCTTTTTTCTCGTCAGTCTTTACACAGGAAAAGGAGGGGTACACTGACCTTGACTGTATGGTTAGTAGTAATACACAGGACTTGCCACTATGGCTAACAGAGGGTGAAATCAGGGAAAGGCTGGATAAAATTAACACAAACAAATCACCAGGCCCGGATGGCGTACATCCGAGAGTACTCAAGGAACTCAGTAAGGTTATATCTAGACCACTGTTCCTGATCTTTGCTGACAGTATTAGGACAGGAGATGTACCAGGGGATTGGAGGAAAGCTAACGTGATTCCGATATTTAAAAAGGGGCAGAGGCATATCCCGGGAAATTATAGGCCTGTCAGTGTGACATCAATAGTATGTAAACTTCTGGAGGGGATGATAAGGGACTATATCGTAGAGTTTGCTAAAGACAACAACATCATCAGCAGTAATCAGCACGGGTTTACAAATGGGCGTTCTTGTCAAACCAATCTCTTAACATTCTACGAGGAGGTGAGCTGTGAGCTAGATAGGGGCAGACCAGTGGATGTGGTGTACTTGGATTTTAAGGCGCTTGATACAGTTCCCCACAAGCGCTTAATTTATAAAATAAGGTCTGCAGGTATCGACAGCAGGGTTTGCTCTTGGATACGGAACTGGCTAAAAGGGCGTGTCCAAAGGGTGGTAGTAAACAGCGCATACTCAGACTGGTCTGAGGTAGTAAGCGGGGTCCCCCAGGGCTCTGTCCTGGGACCAACCTTGTTCAATTTATTCATAAACAGCATTGAGGATGGGATCAGTAGTTCAATATCAGTTTTTGCAGATGACACAAAATTGGCCAGGGCAATAACTGCACAGCATGAAGCAGATATCCTACAGAATGACCTGGACAAAATAACGGAGTGGGCAACGACATGGCAAATGAGGTTTAACGTGGAGAAGTGTAAGGTTTTGCACTTGGGGACTAAAAACATAAAAACACAATAAACGTTAGGAGGGGAACCCTTGGGAGAATCAAAAATGGAGAAGGATCTGGGAGTCTTGGTTGATGATAGATTAGGCAACAGCATGCAATGTCAAGCGGCAGCTGCCAAAGCCAGCAGAATATTAGCATGTAGAAAGAAAGGGATGTATTCCAGAGATAAAACTATAATCCTTCCACTTTATAAAACTCTGGTCCGACCGCGTCTGGAGTATTCTGTCCAGTTCTGGTCGCCAGTCCTCAGGAGGGATGTGTTGGAGCTGGAGAGAGTCCAGAGAAGGGCAACTAAACTGATTAGGGGATTGGAGAACCTTAACTATGAAGAGCGTCTGCAGTGGCTCGATTTATTCTCCCTGGAGAAGAGACGCCTGAGGGGGGACATGATAGCAATTTATAGATATCTCAATGGGGATCTCAGATTAGAAAAAAAGCTGTTCAGTCGAAGGGATTGCATGAGGACAAGAGGGCATACAATGCGTTTAGAGGAGAAGCGTTTTAACCTCCGGCAACGTGGGGGGTCTTTACTGTTAGGGCTACAAGATTGTGGAATTCTCTACCACAAGGGGTGGTTTCTGCGGGAAGTATGGTGGCTTTCAAAAGACTCTTAGACGTACATCTCAAGGATCAGGACATTAAGGGCTATGTGAGATGATTACAGCCACACACACCTACACAGGTTGGACTGGATGGACTATTGTCTTTATTCAACCTCACCTACTATGTAACTATGTAAAAAAGGTGTGAACCAAGGAATTTGTGGCCAACAAGCACTGAAAGAAAATCACCAGGGCCGAAATCTGGCCTTTGATGATACCCAAGGCCAACGCTGATCTACACCTCTTTGTAGTAACTCCAAGACACAAAACCCCCAAAAGGAACGGGGGAAACCCCCCCCCCCGAGGCTCACACCACACAATGTACACCTTCCAGACTCAATGATAAATCTTCCTGGTAATAGATTTTCTAGCTTTTAACAGCATAGAAATCACCAATTTAGAAACCCCTTCAGCACTTGGCTTTCAATAGCCAAGCCATTAAAGCCAGCGACTGTAAATTAGGATGGAAGATCAGCCCTTAAGCTAACAGATCTTCTCTGAGAGGGAGTCTCCAAGGGACATGCATACGCAGACATACCAGGTCTGCGTACCAAGACCTGTGAGGCCAGTCCGGGCCACTAGGATGACCGGAATTCCTGCTGCCTCAATTCTTCGCAGGAGTCTCGGCAGAAGAGTTATTGGAGGAAATGCATATATAAAAGAGGCCACCAGAGCATCTGTGGCATTGGCCAGAGGATCCCGAGACCTTGCTATGAGGATCCCGAGACCTTGCTAGGAACCTCTGCATCTTCCTGTTGAGACGAGAGGCCAACGGGTCCACACTGGCAGTCCCCCACCGGAGACACAGTTTATGAAACACTTCCGGGTGGAGAGACCATTCTCCCTGATCCAACGTCTGCCAACTGAGGTAGTCCGCCTGTCAATTTTCCACCCCTTGAATATGCACAGCAGAGACTGGAAAAAAGTGTTCTGCCCACCTTAGAATGCCGGCTACTTCCCGAGCTGCTAGGGCCCTTTGGTGCCCCCTTGATGATTGACATAGGCCATTGCCGTGGCATTGTCCGATTGAATCCTTACTGGGCCCCCCTGCAGATGACCCATCCATTGGGTCAGGCAAAGCCTGATCGCCCAAATTTCCAGAATATTGATCGGTAGGCTGGACTCCTTCAGAGTCCAAACCCCCTGAGCACAATCCGTGGCCAAGACACCTACCCACCCAGACAGGCTGACATCCATGGGACCACCATTCAGTACAGGGAGAGAAAGGATTTTCCCTGTCGAAGCGCCGGAGAGCGGAGCCACCAGATCAGGGACCCCCATCGTACCCCGGCTCAACAGGATCAGATTGTCTAGAGACTTTGGATTCTTGTTTCATTTGGCAAGAATCTCCTTTTGCAGAGATCTTGTATGGAACTGAGGAAACAGAACCGCCTCGAAGGTGGAGACCATCAGGCCCAGCACTTGCATGCAGGTCCTGAGAGATGAATGCCGGTTTGACAACATGAGCCAAATTGCATCCTGCAACTTCTGGAGCTTCTCCTCTGGAAGAAACACCCTGAGGGCTGAGGCCGAGTCCAGGTTCAGGCCCAGGTAGTCCAGTTTGGTGGATGGTACCAGAGCAGATTTTTGGAAATTCAGTTTCCACCCGAACTCTTGCAAAGTTTGCACCAAAATGTCCAGATTGTCTTGTAAGGCATTCAGAGACTCTGCTCACAGAAGGAGGTCATCCAGGTACCCCAGTACCACAATCCCCTTCTGCCGTAACACCGGGGCTAAAACGTTTGCGAATACCCAAAGGAGCCGAGGTGAGACCAAAGGGTAACGCCACTAATTGGTAGTGCTCCTTGCCCAAGGCAAAGTGAAGGAAACGCTGATGCCCAACATATATTGGGATATGAAGGTAATCATCCTTGATGTCAATAGAGGCCAGAAAATCTCCCTGATGAAGGGATGCCACTATTGTGCGAATAGACTCCATCCGAAATTTCTGAACTCGCACAAAGCAGTTCAAGGCCTTGAGGTCCAGAATTGGACCGACCTTGCCTTCCTTCCTGGGACAGTAAATAGGTTTGACTAATACCCCTGAAAGCGTTCCGATTCTGGAACTGGTACAATGACCCCTTGTGAGAGCAGACCCTGTACCGCCCCAAGAAGACCTCATAGGCGATCTGGGGACAAGTGCAGGTTGGAAGGGAAGAACCTTGCTGGAGGCAAGGACTCAGACTCAATCTTGTAACCGGACTGAATCAACTCTTGGAACCTATTATCTTGAATCAAGGAGGTCCACAGATCTGGAAGGAAGTGAAGGTGTCCCCCCCATCCCAGATACGGGTGAGGGTGCCCCTTCAGGCCGAAGTGGGCTTGTCTGGGACGAAAGGACTGCTTATGGGCAGAGAAGAAAGGGCCACGTTTGTGACAAGACTCTTTGCTCCTGGTAATCTGCGGAATCAGAGTACTCTTACCCCCTGTAAGACCCTTAATGATCTCTTTCATGGAAGCTCCAAACAGGCGGTCTCCTACAAAGGGGAGATCAGTCAGTACATTCTTGGAAGCCTGGTTCGCAGACAGTATTTCAGCCAAATCATGTGGCAAAGGGTCCTTGCTGTCACGGACACCCTGCAAGCTAAGGGGGCCGCATCCAGTGAGGCACCACAGATATACTGCAACCCCTGGACCAACTGGTCTGCCAGCTCCGCCAGGTCAGGAGTAGGGATGATCGAACGGTTCGGGTCGACCATCGGTTCGACCCGAACATTGGATGTTCGATATTCGGCCGAATACCGAACTTTTTGCGGCAAAAGTTCGGTATTCGGCCACCAGAACCGCCCAAAATGCACTGGGACAGGAACTGGGCTTTAAAAGCCCGTGATTGGCCCAGAAACGTCTGCAAAAGCCAATGAGGGGGCAGGAGTCTCCTAGGAACGTGATTGGAGTGACTACGGGGACCAGAGGCCAATCAGGAGTGAATACGCCCCACACTATATAAGATGGCCCCGCCTAACCCCTAGCACAGTTATCCAGAGCCTGTTGAAGAGAGTTGAAGCAGTTCTGTCTGACTCCTGCTTGCTACACTACATTTCCTACATATCGAGTGGTTCTAAAGCTCCATATAGCAGAATTGTATTTAGCTTACAGCCAGTGTAGTTAGATACAGCGATTGTGCTGGTTCTTAGAGTTTAAAAAAAAAAAAAAAAAAAAAAAAAAAAACTTAAGGGACAGTGTCAGTCTTCTGCTGTATGGAGCTTTCTATTTAGTGGAAAGGGATATCTAGTGTAGTTAGGGAACTTTGTACTACATTAGTTAGATTTGAAAATTTAGTTTCTGTAGGGAAAGTGTGAGGGTTCTGTTTAGTGAGCACGTGGCACAGTGCTGCTGTATCACAGCAGGTATACGTGCTTGCTAGGCAGCAAAATACAGTGACAACTTAACGCCTGTTGTTCAAAGCGTTAGGTGCACTGTACAAAAGCCTTTGCAACTGTGCGTGACACGCAACTGCTGTGCTGTATCCAGCGACAACTGTGGGTCGCATAGCAGTGTGCGTTTTTCACCGCACACAGTTGCCAACGCATCAGTGACAACCTAACGCCTGTTGTTCAAAGCGTTAGGTCCACTGTGCAAAAGGCTTTGCTACTGTGCGTGAACCGCAACTGCTGTGCTGTATCCAGCGACAACTGTGGGTCGCATAGCAGTGTGCGTTTTTCACCGCACACAGTTGCCAACGCATCAGTGACAACTTAACGCCTGTTGTTCAAAGCGTTAGGTGCACTGTACAAAAGCCTTTGCAACTGTGCGTGACACGCAACTGCTGTGCTGTATCCAGCGACAACTGTGGGTCGCATAGCAGTGTGCGTTTTTCACCGCACACAGTTGCCAACGCATCAGTGACAACCTAACGCCTGTTGTTCAAAGCGTTAGGTCCACTGTGCAAAAGGCTTTGCTACTGTGCGTGAACCGCAACTGCTGTGCTGTATCCAGCGACAACTGTGGGTCGCATAGCAGTGTGCGTTTTTCACCGCACACAGTTGCCAACGCATCATTGAGAAATATGCCTGGTAGACCAAGAAAAGGCATACGTGGCCCTGCTGCGGAAAGGGGCACAGCTTCTAGGGTGTCTAGAGGCAGGGGTGGACGTGGTGGTCAGTCCTCAGCCAGGCCACCATTTGGATTGTTCTCCGGCAGTGGCCAAGCTATACGTCCACAGTATGTACAGGAGGTGGTGGACTATATGAACAAACCCTCATCATCGGCATCATCTGCAACTACAGTGACCCAGGCAGAGAAAAGTGGTCAGTCTTCTGCAGTTGTCAGAACAAATACAGATGAGTCCATGTCCACCTCATGTCCTCCCTTAGACCCAATTTCAGACATGGCAGAGGAGTCAGCTGAGCTGTTTGACCACAGTGTCGGCCATCTACTCCAGCCTGATGCTCAGTCCTTTATGGAGTCTGATGTTGGGTCTGAGTTTGAGGAGGAGGCAGAGCAAACAAGAGGGGAGAGCAGACGGCCCGCTCCATCTAAGGCCGCACCTGTTGTCTCCCAGGCCAGGCCTGATGCTCAGTCTTTGATAGAATCAGATGTTGGGTCTGAGGTTGAGGAGGAGGCAGAGCAAACAAGAGGGGAGAGCAGACGGCCCGCTCCATCTAAGGCCGCACCTGTTGTCTCCCAGGCCAGGCCTGATGCTCAGTCTTTGATGGAGTCAGATGTTGGGTCTGAGGTTGAGGAGGAGGCAGAGCAAGCAAGAGGGGAGAGCAGACGGCCTACTCCATCTAAGGCCGCACCTGTTGTCTCCCGGGCCACTATACACACCTCATCTTGCTGGGCCTTTTTTGAGACATCCCATGCAGATAAAACAGTTGCGATCTGCAAGATTTGTAAGAAGGGTATAAAACGTGGCAAAAATGTCAACCACCTGGGTACAAGCTGCCTAAACAGGCATTTGACAACCCACCACTCGGCCCGTTGGCAGGAGCATTTAAAGAACCCACAAAAGGGCCAAAGATTGGTCAGTCGGCCTCCTAGTTCTCCTCGCGCTCCTCCTCATGCTCCATCTGCTCCACCTGCTCCACCTGCACATCAGTCTGTTCCTGGCCCTGCTATAGTCACTCGTCACCTGTTGGCAGCCTCCACTGGCAGGGATGATGATATAGCAGGCAGTGTCGCATCTACCTCCAGCACACCACCAGCTGTATCATCTAGACGCCAAATTTCGATTCCACACATGCTGGAACGAAAAAAAATGTATACTCCCCGCCACCCACATGCCCAGCGTCTAAACAGTAGTTTGGCTAAACTACTGGCTCTGCAACTATTACCATTTAACCTGGTAGAGTCTGCTCCCTTCCGTGACTTCGCAAAATGTGCAGTTCCACAGTGGCAGGTGCCAAGTCGGCATTACTTTTCCCGTAAGGCCCTGCCATCCCTATACCAACATGTGGAAGGCAATGTAGTGTCATCCCTGGCCAAGTCAGTCAGCCGTAAGATACACTTGACGGCTGACACTTGGTCAAGCAAACATGGGCAGGGACGGTACATTTCTGTCACTGCTCACTGGGTGACACTGCTTGCCAGTGGAAGGGATTGTAGCCAGGGCTCGGTGCTGCAGCCAGTGTTGCCCCCACGTCTGCAAACAGCTGGTGGTGTCGCTGATCCGGGTAGATCGATCACTTCTACCCCCTCCTGCTCCTCCTCCTCTACCTCCTCCATGCCCTCCTCTGCAGAATGGTCCTTTGAATATGATGAGATACCACGTAAACGTTCAAAGGGCTATTCTATGTCTCAGGCCAAAAGGTGTCACGCAGTGCTGCAGCTTGTGTGTCTAGGGGACAGGCAGCACACTGCCCCTCAGATTCTTGGGGCTCTGCAGGCACAGGCCCAGAGGTGGTTGACACCACGCCAGCTGCAGCCAGGGATGGTGGTTACTGATAATGGGTCAAACCTCCTGGCCGCCCTTCGTCAGGGAAAGTTAACCCATGTGCCATGCCTGGCGCATGTCCTGAATCTCGTGGTACAGCGGTTTTTGAACTCGTACCCGGGAATGCAGGATGTGCTAAGGATGGCAAGAAGGGTGTGCAGTCACTTCAGGCGGTCGTACAGTGCCACTGCACGTTTGGCCGAAGTGCAGCGCGAGTTTCACCTGCCGGTACACCGCCTCATCTGTGACATGCCCACCCGCTGGAACTCCACCTTGGCTATGCTGCAGCGCCTGTACACGCAGCAGAGGGCCCTCAATGAATACCTATGCGAGTACGGCACCAGCACTGGCTCTGCGCGCCTGGGCTTCTTTTCACCACGGCAGTGGCTTTTGATTAAGGATGCATGCGCTGTCCTCTCGCCATTTGAGGAGGCCACAAGGATGGTCAGCCGGGACAGCGCATGCATCAGTGACACCCTACCGGTACTGTTTTTGTTGGAGCACACTCTGCGTGGCATTATGGACAGGGCACTGGAGGCAGAGCAGCAGGAGGAAGAGGAGGACTTCCTTGCCTCTCAAGGCCCCCTTTATCCTGAGAATCCTGACCCCATTATGCCTAGCTCCCAGAGGCCCGAGCAGGATCCAGGGGTGGAAGAGGAGGAGGAGGACGATTCTGCGGGAACTTTTGCAGGGTTTGAGGAGGAGGAGGAGGAAGACATGCGGCAATCTGCAAGGCCTAGTTTGACTCCCTCGGGACACTTTGGAGTAGTACGTGGCTGGGAGGAGGAGGAGCCCGTTGAAGATAATGTCGTTATGAGTGACCCCGAGGAGTCAGCTTCTCAGGCCTTCGCTAATTTGCGACGCATGGGAAACATCATGCTCCAGAGCCTGCGAAAGGACCCCAGAATCAAGGCCATTAAAGAGACTAACCACTATTGGTTGGCCACCCTACTTGACCCCCGGTACAAGTGTAAAGTCTCGGAGCTTTTCCCATCCACCCATAGAGTCCACAGGATCAAATCCCTTGAGGACAGTCTCAAGAGGAATCTGGTGAACATGTTCCCCGACTCCCGTAGGGTGCAGGGGCGGGGACAACCTACCATGGATTCTACTGGTGGTCACGAGAGGAGCGTTGGAGAAGGCGTGCGGTTGACGGATGCCTTTCGGTCTTTTTTTAGTCCTCACCGCCCAGGCCTCTCAGCTGCCACATCGCATCGACAGCGTCTGCATCACATGGTGGACGATTACGTGAGGGCACAAAGTGACACAGAGGGCTTTTCATGTGACGAATCCGATCCACTGGCATACTGGGTCTTAAGATTAGACCACTGGCCAGAACTGGCCCAGTATGCCATGGAGTTGTTGGCCTGCCCTGCTTCCAGTGTCCTATCGGAACGGGCATTCAGCGCAGCAGGAGGATTCGTCACAGACCATCGAACTAGACTCTCCACCGACTCAGTCGACCGTTTGACATTCATTAAGATGAATCAGTCGTGGATATCAAGCTTTGATGCACCTGATGCAGACCTTGTAGACTAGGCTATCGTTGTGATGTGGCAGTTGAGCCTCAGTTTAAGCCTGGACCATGGTGCCACCCTCAAACCCTCCTCTCATTCTCTTTACGTTCACAGAACCTCATTTTGGTTATGACAAAAACGACAATGTTTGCGCACCTGTTCCACAGGTGCACACCTTTACAATTTTTGGGCCTCCTTCAACCCCAGCTCTTTGGGGTTAAGGTGGGGAGGCTATGCTTAAACAAAAACGACAATGTTTGCGCACCTGTTCCACAGGTGCACACCTTTACAATTTTTGGGCCTCCTTCAACACCAGCTCTTTGGGGTTAAGGTGGGGAGGCTATGCTAAAACAAAAACGACAATGTTTGCGCACCTGTTCCACAGGTGCACACCTTTACAATTTTTGGGCCTCCTTCAACACCAGCTCTTTGGGGTTAAGGTGGGGAGGCTATGCTAAAACAAAAACGACAATGTTTGCGCACCTGTTCCACAGGTGCACACCTTTACAATTTTTGGGCCTCCTTCAACACCAGCTCTTTGGGGTTAAGGTGGGGAGGCTATGCTAAAACAAAAACTACAATGTTTGCGCACCTGTTCCACAGGTGCACACCTTTACAATTTTTGGGCCTCCTTCAACGCCAGCTCTTTGGGGTTAAGGTGGGGAGGCTATGCTAAAACAAAAACGACAATGTTTGCGCACCTGTTCCACAGGTGCACACCTTTACAATTTTTGGGCCTCCTTCAACACCAGCTCTTTGGGGTTAAGGTGGGGAGGCTATGCTAAAACAAAAACGACAATGTTTGCGCACCTGTTCCACAGGTGCACACCTTTACAATTTTTGGGCCTCCTTCAACACCAGCTCTTTGGGGTTAAGGTGGGGAGGCTATGCTAAAACAAAAACTACAATGTTTGCGCACCTGTTCCACAGGTGCACACCTTTACAATTTTTGGGCCTCCTTCAACGCCAGCTCTTTGGGGTTAAGGTGGGGAGGCTATGCTAAAACAAAAACGACAATGTTTGCGCACCTGTTCCACAGGTGCACACCTTTACAATTTTTGGGCCTCCTTCAACACCAGCTCTTTGGGGTTAAGGTGGGGAGGCTATGCTAAAACAAAAACGACAATGTTTGCGCACCTGTTCCACAGGTGCACACCTTTACAATTTTTGGGCCTCCTTCAACGCCAGCTCTTTGGGGTTAAGGTGGGGAGGCTATGCTAAAACAAAAACGACAATGTTTGCGCACCTGTTCCACAGGTGCACACCTTTACAATTTTTGGGCCTCCTTCAACACCAGCTCTTTGGGGTTAAGGTGGGGAGGCTATGCTAAACAAAAACTACCATGTTTGCGAACCTGTTCCACAGGTGCACACCTTTACAATTTTTGGGCCTCCTTCAACACCAGCTCTTTGGGGTTAAGGTGGGGAGGCTATGCTAAAACAAAAATGACAATGTTTGCGCACCTGTTCCACAGCTGCACACCTTTACAATTTTTGGGCCTCCTTCAACACCAGCTCTTTGGGGTTAAGGTGGGGAGGCTATGCTAAACAAAAACTACCATGTTTGCGAACCTGTTCCACAGGTGCACACCTTTACAATTTTTGGGCCTCCTTCAACACCAGCTCTTTGGGGTTAAGGTGGGGAGGCTATGCTAAAACAAAAACGACAATGTTTGCGCACCTGTTCCACAGGTGCACACCTTTACAATTTTTGGGCCTCCTTCAACACCAGCTCTTTGGGGTTAAGGTGGGGAGGCTATGCGAAACAAAAACTACCATGTTTGCGAACCTGTTCCACAGGTGCACACCTTTACAATTTTTGGGCCTCCTTCAAAGCCAGCTCTTTGGGGTTATGGTGGGGAGGCTCCGCCAACACCAAAACTACCATGTTTGCGCACCTGTTCCACAGGTGCACACCTTCATAATTTTTACGCCTTCTTCAACACCAGCTCTTTGGGCTTACAGTGGTATGGCTCCGCCAACACCCAAACAACAATTTTTGCGCACCTGTCACACAGATGCATATCATTGTAATTTTTTTCCTTACAAAGGCAATTATTGCTTTCATTACCAGCACTTTCATAGGGATATGGTGTCAAGGCATCGTCCGCACCACCAAATGCCCAATTTTTAAGCATCCTTTACTTCTATTCAAAGTCAAGAGACAACAGTATTCATCCAAAACATCTCTAATCTTGTTCACTCTGCACTACATTGTGGCCCCTACCCCTAACCCTCAATGTATCCGTGCATATATGTCTGTTTCTTGTGAGATTTCAAGTTAAAGTGCACCAAACACCATTTTACATGAAATAAAGTGCAATTACATACATCTTTGGACTTCTTGAAACATTTGGTAATAAAAGCCCCATTGTGGAAATACACCCGTTAATTATATGCACATTTAAAGAGACAGCACCTTTTTCCAAAAAAACCTCTAATCTTGTTCCCAGTGCACTGCATTATGTCCCCATCATACACATTGGCTGAGCCGTTGATTAGGAGCAAAAGAAAGGTGCGGTTAAGCAAAAAAGTCATTTTTGAAGGTTTGGTATGCTGTAATTCTGGTTCTGGACATGCTACAGAGCTGAAACTTCACAGGTACAACTTTTAGACCCCCCAGACACTAAATCCAAAGAAATCTCTTTTTTTTTTTTTTTTTTTAATTTTTTCAATAATTGGCTATCTATCAAAAACGACAATTTTTAAGAACTTTTTTTTGTGTGATTAATAGTCCCTGGGGCATGACCCAGAACCCTAGGCACTTTTTAGGGGCATTTATTGGGTTTTAGGGCTTAAAAATGGTGTTTTTTGATTACAGAAGTTCGGGTCCCATTGATTTCAATGGGGTTCTGAAATCCGAACCGAACTTTCGTGAAGTTCGGGTGTTCTGGTCGAACCGAACTTTTCAAAAGTTCGATCATCCCTAGTCAGGAGGAGGTTGCCCCCCTTCAAAATCCTGGCGCAGGAGCTTAGGCCATTCCGTTAAGGTCTGGGAAACCAAGGTTGTGGCAAACACCAGACGCAGAATTGAACAAGCCATGGTAAAAAGGTATCGGACCAGAGATTCAGCTCTCTTGTCAAAAAGGTCCTTAAAGGATGGAGAGTCCTCCACCGGGAGAAGGTTGGCTTGATTCAACCTGGAAACCTGAGAGTCCACCACAGGTGGTACTGTCAGTTTCTTTAACAGGGACTCTTCAAAAGAATACCTTCTAGCGAAACGCTTAGGTACCCCGACAGTGCAATTTGGGGAACCCCATTGACTCGCAACAATGCTGTTGAAATAGGCAGGAAAGAGGAATACCTTTGCTGCCTTTGAGGCTCTGGGGGTACCAAAGTGCACCTGCGCCGCCAACACAGCCGTAGCTGTGCCCTCCAATTTTAAAGATTCCCGCACTGATACAAGCAGTGCATTCACTAGTGCTTTTTCATGCATGGCTGTCGTGGAAGAGGATTCATCCTCACTATCAGAGCACTCCGGGTGCATGGACACAGACCCAGTAGGGTTACTCGCATCTGCAGCGGCACCACAAGTCCCAGCGTACCAGGCTACTGCTATAGAAAAGAGGGAGCCGTTTAGCACCCACAGGGACTAACCACCCCCTACTCTGGTACAGAGACAGAGTGCCAGGCTTCACACCGTGCAGTGATCATAAAAAAGTTAAGGAATTGACACTAGAGGCCCACCATCAATTCACCGCTCCATTGACTTGGCCACCGTGTGATAGTAATCAGAAACTACAAGAAAATGGCCGCCGGACTACACAAACATGGCCGCCGATAGAGAGAACAGTCATCCACTGCAAAATGGCCGCGCCCTCATGGCTCCCGGGACCCCCAGGCCTCCAGGTACATTTGGACAGCAAGGGGGGCCACCAGGACCATCCCCCCCAAAGAACGCTTTTTGAGCATCCAGTGGTGTGCCCCCCGACCCCCAGCACCCGCTCAATGCCCCCAAACATAACAACAGGCATAGCCACCCTATCGGGGTGGAGTGGGGATATCTAGGGGTGCGTGAATGTGGGGTTGTCCAGAGAGGGACCCCGATAGTGAGGGGGAGCGTTATGTGGGAAGGAAGGGCGCTCGGGGGTCCGACCAACCCAGGAAGGGGCCCACGTCCACCCCACAAAAACACCAGAAGGGAGGAGGGACACTACTCAACACACCTTGGGACCGGACGGGCACCACTCCAGGCAGACCACCGCACCATCTTGGAATGGGGATGCTGCGGGCCAGAGGCATGCTGCAACTCAAGTCGTGGCCAGGGTTGTGACTGGAGATATGCATCGTCGCGAGGCATTTACTTGCCGGCCAGCCCCCGTCCAGTGGGGTTATTTGGCAGCCAACCCAGCGCAGAGCTGAGATCGGGTCGCGCTCGCTGGCCAGACTGGGCAGACCGTAAGGATCAAGAATATTCAGTCCTTCACCCAGTCTAGCAGTTAATTGTAGTTCTCACAGGAACAGAATTGATTGTACTTCTCACAGGAACAGAAAATAATAAAAGCTAAAAAATTCCATATAAAAAGGAAGAAATGCTAGGACCAGAGATCCCAGCAAGGAACTAGGTCCTTACTCCTGACTAGGCAGAAAAAAACTGAAGACCTATAGCAGGAAGTGGGAGTATACCCCCTGGGACTGCCCTATAGGCATAGTCAAAAAATTTTACGCCTAGTGTCCTAGTGTAGAATGGTGGGGAATTAGCCCAGAACTACACAGGAGAATCTTGTCAATGATCTCAAGATAGCTGGGACCATAGTCACCAAGAAAATAATTGGTAACTACACTGTGAAGGACTGAAATCCTGCAGAGCCTGCAAGGTCCCTCTGCTCAAGAAAGCACATTTACAGGCCCGTATGACGTTTGCTAAACATCTGAATGATTCAGAGAAGAACTTGGTGAAAGTGTTGTGGTCAGATGAGACCAAAATCGAGCTCTTTGGCATCAACTCAACTCACCCTGTTTTGAAGAGGAGAAATGCTGCCTATGACCCCAAGAACATTATCCCCACCACTAAACATGGAGGTGGAAACATTATGCTTTGGGGGTGCTTTTCTACTAAGGGTACAGGACCACTTCACCACATCAAAAGGGATAATGGAGGTGGCCATGTACCGTCAAATCCTGGGTGAGAACCTCCTTCCCTTAGCCAGGGCATTGAAAATGGGTTGTGGGTGGTTATTCCAACATGACAATGACCCAAAACACACGGCCAAAGCAACAAAGGAGTGGCTCAAGAAGAAGCAAATTAAGGTCCTGGAGTGCCCTTGCCAGTCTCCAGACCTTAATCCCATAGAAAATATGTGGAGGGAGCTGAAAGTTCGAGTTACCAAACGTCAGCCTCGAAACCCTAATGACTTGGAGAGGATCTGCAAAGAGGAGTGGGACATAATCCCTTCTGAGAGGTGTGAAAAACATCTGACCACTGTGATTGCCAACAAGAGTTTTGCCACCAAGTACTAAGTCATATTTTTCGAAGGGGTCAAATACTTATTTCACTCATTAAAATGCAAATCAAATTCAGTGGCGGCTGGTGCTCAAAATTTTTGGGGGAGGCGCAAACAAAAAAATGTAATAGGCATTGCTTTGCGGCAAAAAATTGCGTGACTTTTGTGAGGTCACAAAAGTGTGAAAGGGGCATTCAGTAATCAAAGTATAGTGTGCTCCCTTCAATGAAGAGTGACCACAGCGTGCCTCCTTCAATAAAGAGTGACCACAGCGTGCCCCCCTTCAATGCAGAGTGACCACAGCATGCCCCCTTCAATGCAGAGTGACCACAGCATGCCCCCTTTAATGTAGAGTGACCACAGCATGCCCCCTTCAATGTAGAGTGACCACAGCATGCCCCCTTCAATGTAGAGTGACCACAGCGTGCCCCCATCAATGCAGAGTGTCCAGCATGCAGAGAGACCAGTGCACTTACCTGATGCAGCGGCGGCTTCTCCTCAGTCCTCCGCGTCTTCCGAGTCCTCTTCCTTGGCCAATGGCAAAGGTTCGCCCTTCGGTCAATCAGAAGATGGGTCTCAGACCCGCTTCCTGATTGGCTAGGAGGAGGATCCGTGTGACAATAGCGCATATTCATTCGCTATTGTCACACAATGGGTGGGCTCAGGGCGCACTGCTCTGCACCCCGGGTCCACCCTTTTCTGAAGCCTATTAGAGCCTCTAATTACGTGCTTCAGAAGAAAATAAAACCCCCATTGAACTCCATGCGTCCGGTACCCCGCATGTAGATTAGGGGGCCGGACGCATGGATAGGGGGGGCGGCGCCCCTGCGCCCCCAACGCACCGGCCGCCACTGATCAAATTATAACTTTTTTGAAATGCGTTTTTCTGGATATTTTTGTTGTTATTCTGTCCCTCACTGTTTAAATAAACCTACCATCAAACTTACAGACTGATCATTTCTTTGTCAGTGTGCAAAAATACAAAATCAGCAGGGGATCAAATTATATTTTCCCTCACTGTAAGTTATTTCACCTGGATCAGTTATAGAGATCACACTTGCAATGCTTAGATTGCAGATGTATAACATACTGTATACGATTTCTACCATGCCAGGGTGTGTTAACGCACCTCAAAAAGTAAATGGGCCCTTAAATCCCAACCCTAGGAATTTCAGAAAAAATACTGTTGCAATGCGGCCCTCTACAAGGGTTAAATGCCTGGTAAAACAATGGTAAGAGGAATAATGTGTAATACCTACCTTACTCCTTACTCCAGCAGGCTCCAATGCACCTTCTAGAAGAGGCTTTGGGGGACTTTAACCATGTCTGGACATTCACCCCCTTTGTCCAGTTCGTTTGTGTAGTATGAGTGCCTCAAACTGTACCTGGGAATAGTTAGGTGTACCGTGCCCAGAAACACTTAGAAAAGGGCACAGTTCACTTCACTGGTCAGTTTGCTTAAGTGTGAGAGCAAAACATATATAGGGGCCCACTTCACCCTGCATGTGGGCATACCTTTCATGCGTGTGCGCACTCATTAATGCCCGGGACCAGACAGGGCCACGTTCATGTGAAAGTCTAAAAGTATAGTGGTTTCCCAAGCTTAGAGATGAGCCTCACACTGTGTGCAGTAGTCGAATATAGGTCCTCAATGAACTGCTTTGTCCTTTATCACTACACACCTTGCTGTTAAGTGTTTGCATTTAGGAGAGACACCACTGAGCCCATGCTCACTCCACCAGGCCAGCATACCTCTGCCATCTCACTCCCAGTGGTAGAATTGGGTCCTGCCGAGCACTAGCACAGACCTCATGCGTGCTCTCACCTAACTTCTTCACTCTCCCATAGCATGCGGCTAGGTATATGGGGTCTCCATACTGCGGGTTTAGTCCTGATTGCTATTGGGGTACTGACCACTAGAAAGGGAGCAAGAACATCCCTTGCTACCTGAGGACCTCTCACCTTCACCAAGTACCACGCTTCATGACCAGCTGCTTTGTACTTCGAACTAGTTCCTGGCTAGACATAGCAACTGTATTTCTCCTCCAACTTGTCTAGCAGTGTTAACCTTTAGTAGTGGATTTGCTTTATATCCCACATATGTTTTACTGACCCTGTTCTTTCATATGCCAGCAACCATTATGCACCCCTTTGAATGATTTCAGACAGCCATGAAACAGTTAATGAAACTTTACTGAATTTCTTCATGGCAGAACAAATAAACAATAGGTACAACTTTATTCCATGGCTGGTGATCTGCAACAACTAGTAGTGTACACCGGAACGTTGATATCTCATGGGGTTACATGCTGGCTCTCGGACTCCCGGGCTTCATGTACTTGGTGTGTTCCCTCTTTGACTCTTACTTGGGGTTCCCATGCTCCCAAGCTTAAGCTATAGCTCTCTCCTCAAACTGGACCTCTACTCCTATTTATATATCACACAGGGTGGAAGGCTGGCCCAAATCCTAAAGAATGAGGCCCTGGAAGTTAACCCTTTCCCTAGCCTGAGGAGACCATTAGCTAAGCTAGCACATACTGCCTGTAGGCACCTGCCTATACGTGCCTGAGTGGAGAATTCTCCATAGAACACTAAGCACAGAAACAGGGATCTCTGGCATCTAGATGACGCACGTGGGCCCAGTAACACCTATTTTAAAGCATTGTGTAAGTGCAGACTAGTGAGGAGGGGGACAATCAAACTCGGGTAAGGTACAGTGTGAGTGCACCCTCAGACACCATGGCTGTTACATGGGGGCAGGGGGAGAGTCTTCAACCCTGCTGAAGTTTTGTATGGGTTTTAACTTAAGAATAGCAGTACATACTGTATGTCTCTACCTGTGTTTCAATACTTCAATAGCTTGTAAAAGGCTAAGATATAGCAGTAATCCACCAGAATGTTGGGAGACTAACTCAAGCATCCAGAAGACTTATAAACTCTTTTTGACATTAATGTACTGGGTCAACAACCACTGGTGAGTGAACCTGCTACTAGCTACATAAACATTAAGGGAACAGGATTAGATACACTGGTTATTTGACCAAGAATGTCTCAGAGCTTATTTATTGGGGGCTTCTTCTCCTGTCAGCATCAGCTGAAGGTTCAGGAAAAAGAAGGTAAGTGTTATGGGGGCTGGTAGCTTTGCCCTGGACCTTAGGTTAAAGATTTAGGTTAAACTCCTCGCATCCCAGATAAGGTTGCAGATATCAATTCGTAGGGTTGCCACCTCACCCCTTTAAACCAGGACACATATTCATTGCACAGGTTCTGAGGTTAATATAATGCAAATAAGGCACTAAGTGAGTTTAATTATCACCTTAATCAGCCACAGAACCTGTGTAATTTATGTGTGTCCTGGTTTAAAGGGATGATATGGCAACCCTAACTCCAGGCGCCCCCCTGGTGTACATGGTATTGTTGTTTCATATCTCTGCATGCTTTATGCCATAACACATGGCCAAGGTCATCAGGAACTCATGGAACATCTATGTTATGCTGGCAAGTGCCCTTTTGTCTCTGCTCTCTGTGTTCTATTTTTGTGAGGCACATGCATTTAAGAAACCTTGAATGAGAAGTTTTTATATTGCTATATACAGTATATATGAAAGCTCACAGGCAGATGATATGGACTTGCTTATTACAACAGGAAGGAAACTTAAGTGTTATTAGACTCCTCATCCCATTAGATATAATCAAAGGTAATTAGGTTAGGCCTGGCTGAGCCCCTGTCTCACCCTGTGATTGGAAGCACTTGGCTGGAGGATAATCAGACAGAAGAGAAAGTTCATTAGATTGTAGAAAGTCAGCAATCGCTCTGCTCGCAATGACTCATAGGCCTGCAAGTCTACCTCTACTATTTTAAAGGATGCTCAATTTCAATCTATTTCCAGTGTGAGAGAAGCAAAACATATCTTTCACAATGAAGAGTGACATCAGGAAAGCATACATTTTTTTGAGACAAAAGATAACATTTGAAGGCAGGAGAGGCAGGGCTGAAATAAATGTTTACTTCTCAAATGCCAATAAGCTTAAAAAAAATACATCTTTAGCTGCATGCATCTTCTCTTGGGTGTTGTCCTCTACAAACCGTCAACTTCAACTATTTGCAGCCACTTTTCTTAAGGCTTGAATGACACCCAACATCAATCAACCACTTCCTGTGATCCCAGACTTTCAATCACACACCATCTGTGCTAGCTTCATCATGTAGGCTGGGCTCACAGCGCACTGCTAAAAGGAATGGTCCTCACATGTCACAATGTGAACATTGTTCTATCCAGCAATGAGGAGCTCCCCACCAGAAATATGGAAGCTCAGTGATTGCTGAGAGAAGTTTAACAAACTGCAGTCATCTTCCCTAAATGCAATTTCTGATTTCTGACCGCACAGTCTCTTGGTAGCTCTGAGCTTACAACAGTTTAATTCTTCCAAATAGCCAAAAATCATGTAAAATGTCAAAAGGGGTGGAGCATTAAGAAAATATCATCCTTTACTATGTGTGCCTAGGGCAGTGCCATCTCCAAACATAACTTTGTCTACAGGCACCTATAGGAATATAGCATATCTTAACCAAAGTTGTTGATTTTCACAGGTCTGCTGGCAATTTCCAGTCTTATGGGCCATACACACTATAAGATTTTCTGAAGACTTTTTCCATTAGACTTACCAAAACCATATAATATGAGGTCAAACCTAAACACTTTCAATTTGTATGCAATCAGGCAGGCCTTTGTACTGCATAGAAAAGGTAAATCTGAAGGAAATCTAATCACAAAAGTTGGATAGTGTGTATCCAGCTTTAGTCAAATGTTCTTGAAGAAAGCAGCAATGTAGCTAATTGATTGTTGTCCCAAAATAAGGCTTCTACTAATGGCATAAACGTTTGTTTGGAAAAGTGTGGATTTCTGTGTACCAGTTTAGTGACTAGAGATACATACTGTATATCTGACTGTAACCTAACCTATATAGCTGGTCTTTTTTTATTAAACTGATCTTGAAATAGTGGTTCAGGGAATTGCATACCTATACTACAGCAGATATTTCAAATTTGATTATTGCTTGAAAAATAGGACTATCAGTAGCAAATATCTTTATCTAAGGGTTTGAACAATTAAAAGAATTACTCAGTAAAAATGTTCATTATTTAAATAAGGTCTTTTCCATGTTTGTTATATTCATTATATTCAGTACTAAAAAAAAATTATTTAGCCCCTTGAACCCTGCACTAGTGCGTGACAACCACATGCATTGCACACGGTTGCAGGGCGGCAGTAGGGCTCCTCTATTCAGTAGGGCACCTCTAATCCGTTGAATCAGTTGGAGGGCTGTATAACTGTGTAAATAAGCCCTAACAGACACACTATTAAAAAGCTTAGTATCTTTAGCAATCTGAATTACGTGAATGCGCCAGAAATAATTTTTGAGTTATGGGTGAATGTTATATCACCCACTGGCAACATCTACGAGTAGGATTTCCTAAATCCATTTACATTGTCATAAAGTTGCTTGCTACAACAGAGGGAGTCTTACCTTTGCTGCTAAATTTTTTGTAATCTTAAGTAAAGAAATGATCTAAAGGAAGAAGAAGACCCTGTTGAGAACCTGAGTTATATTTGACAGATCACTGCAATCCCAAGGAAATAAGAAGCCAATAGCATTAGCTCTAAGTGAACTTTGTTGCAGACAAAATGAATGCTTGACTTTGCGATGATAATGATATAGAAATGCAAAAAAATAAACTTTCTAAAAGTCAAAATAACTTTTTTAAACATAAGCCAAAGAAAAATGTGATGTTAGTTTTCCATCAGGATGGGCATCAGTGGCGGCAGGGATCCACTTGCTGAAGGTTGAAGGTTGTTTCTTCTGCCATATCTTTGGATTTAGCCAGCTTTCTTTGAATAAGACAGCAGGACAGCACTACTCCATAGATGACACTGCAGGCAAGGAGCACGCTATATGCTATGAAAGCCGTTGAGAGGATCTCTGGATAGTCTGAACACAAACAAAATTTTGGTGAACTTTCTATTCTTATATTTAGTCAACACCACAGAATCAAAGAAATGAAGATCTGCCTAATTTACTGGCCGAATGTACAAAACTCAGGGCCTGCTATTCTTCAAAAGCCAAAGATTTCTGATTATTGGCTCTTCATGGGTTAGCGCATTTTGCTTTTCCTTTAATAAAACAGAACATATGATCGTTTTCTGGCATATTTCAGGAAAGGCTTTACTGTTCAAGATAACTGAAGTCTATATTTAGTTATACAACATAAGAGAATGGTTAAAGGCCAAATAAACTTTCAGTTAAACCCCTTGCAGCCATCGCCTCTCAGAACTTTAAGAGGATTTTCCAATCATGCGACTGCTGTGACTGGATGTCACAGAAGTCATATGATCGGGTGCTCCCAAATACAAGTATGCATTGGGAACACCCATGACAGCCTTGTTATAGTACTGAGCACATGCACTGAGTGTGCTCTCAGCACAGTCCCATGCATGCATATATAAACGGTTCAGTGTTAAAGCCCAGTCGCCACATAAATGCATGCAGGTTAAATTAACTATATATATTCCAAGTACACCAAAACAAAAGGTGTTCTACATTCTACCTTTTTATTTTTTTAAGAAAGCAGTTATACACTGAGTAGAAATGCCTGTCCCCTGCAAGCATGCTTTACAGAAGGAACTTTGCTCTCAGTGTGGAAACAGAGTTCTTTCTGCAGATGTCTGATACCCACCCTCCTGAGGCAGAGCTTTAGCTATGCAAGCAACAATGGTAATGCTCAGCAGGGGGCATGTTGGACCTTTGCAGAGAGACCACTGATTCCCACCAGAAAGCAAGGGACAAGCTTTTTCATTTAGGCGTGGCTACTTTCCAAAGAAAAATGAATGAAAGATTATACACACAGTTTGTTTTAATGCACCTAGAAAGTTATTAGCTGATTTAAATTGAAAGCTCACTTAGGTTTTTTTAGGGGAGTCAGTTCAAGGAAAACTTGAAGCATTGCACAGAAGAAATAGTTGCGTTTTAAACTAAATGACACTTTAAAAAATATTCAGACTTCTCTATATTTAATATTTGGAGAAAAATAATAAAACAGTTTTCTTCCTGAATTCAAGTACATGGTGCTCTGATTGACCGTTCACAAAGAATTTGCAAATTTTACAATCTCTCTGTTTTTAAACAGCTGTTAGTTTGCAAATCATTGAGAAATTCCAACTGTGTAATTTCACCTCCCGAGGGAGAGTGAAAGGGACAGAGAGAAACTAAATGGAGGAAGAGAAATGAATTATACACTTCCCTCTACAGACATCTGCTGCTCTGGGACAGGGATGAGAGTTGGAAAGTTTGCTGGGTTTTTATAAGTTAGTTTTAGATATTTAACCACTCAGGAATATTCATTGTGCTTGTCTGTGGACAACACAGATGTCTCCCTTTGTCCAAAATGACTATTGTTCACTGGAGGAGGCTTAATCAAAAATAACAGTGCAGCTGCAAAGGGGCCCACAGGCTACAAGGGTCCCAGCAATAACAAATTCTAAAGTCAAACTCTAGTATAAAAATACACAAATTAATGCAGCTTTGTATTTATTACCGCACCATTTAATATATTTTTAATACAGTGTTAGTACCTGAATATGACTTGGTACCAGGATCTTGTAGCGCCTGTACAGCAAAACTCAATGGTATAGAAAAAAGCACCATAATCATTTCAAGTGCTGAAAAAACATACTAATTGGAGGGATGAGCACAGTGACAGAATATTGAGCTAATCACTGTGCTGCTTCTGCTTTACTGTCCGGTCACAGTATGGGGGCAGCCTGGAAAGTCAATTAAACGATGCTGGTCATCATTCAACTCAGAAGACTGAAGACAGAAGACTGAATATATTTAGTGGTGGAATAGAAATACTGCTGATTATATGTCTGGATTGAAAGTGAGTATTGCATTAAAATATATTTTTATTCCAATGAATGCAAAGTATTCTCTGATTGGATGAGGTGGGGAGCATGAAGTTACCTCTCCACCTAGTCCAATCAGAGAACTCTTTGCATTCATCCAAAAAATGCAAAGCATTCTCAGACTGGTGCCCGTGCTGAGCAGCCAACTTCCTGTGCTCACAATCCATTAGGACCAATGGGACCTGAAAGCAAGGGGAGACCAATGTAATTATGTATAAAATACCCATGCCTGGAATTATACTTTAACCGCTTCCTGTCCAGCCTATTGTGAAATGACTGTCTCGAAGGAGCTTTCCCATGCTGCGTGAATGCCATATGACGTCCTCCCAGGATTGTGCATGCCCCATCTGTGGATTGTGCATGCGCATGCGCGATCTGTCTCCCTCTGTGTCTACCAGACACAGCGGATGACAGATCAGTGTACCGGCCTCTGCCAGTATCATGTGATCCAGCTGTGACCAAGCACAGCAGATCACATGACAATTGTACACAATGGATGGCTTCCATCCATTTTGTACTATTGTATTGATCTCTGTGATTGGTCACAGTGATCACATGGTACAGAAAGGGCCAATCACAGCCCATCTGTACCATGTAATCAGCTGTTGCCAATCACAGGTAATCACAATAGTACACACTGAATTCATGGATTTCATTCTGAAGAAAATGGTTGCTTATAACTATGATTATCACTACTATAAGCGATCATAGCATGTAAAAAAAAAAAAAATCATGATCACCTTCCCAGAGTAGTACCATGTTACACTGCTCTGGTCAAAGTATGTAAAAGAAACAGTAAAAAAGTATAACAAAAATGTAATACAAAAGGAAAAAAAAAATAAATAATTGTGAAAATGCATTTTTTTTTTATTTCTTCAAAAAATTGTGCCATAAAATTCCAACTTCAAAAATCTCCCATGCCCCTTACTAAATATCTTGGACTGTTTACTTTCCTATAGACTAAATAATATACACTGATTTGGGTTAGTTTTATGAAAGAAATGTAGCAGTATATTTTTTTTATTTGAAAAATTTTATAACGGAAATTAACAAAAATGCTTTTCTTTTTCTTCAAAATTTTCGGTCTTTTTTTATTTATTTAGCAAAAAATAAAAAAGCCAGTGGTGATTAAAAACCATCAAAAGAAAGCTCTATTTGTGTGAAAAAAATGATAAAAATTATATTTCAGTACAGTGCTCATGACCATGCGGTTGTCATTCAAAGTGTGACAGCACTGAAAGCTGAAAATTAGTCTAGGCAGGAAGGGGCTGAAAGAGTCTGGTATTGAAGTGGGTAAATAAGTAAGTTCTTCATTGAATTTGAAGGTGACCTGTCATGACAGAAATATGGAAGCTGCTATTGCTGACTTTGAAGTTACTAGCTGAAGGGCTATCATCCTGATATGCACATACTTGTTTTGGGTCTGTAAGTCACTAAGTAATATTGGAAAGATACAGATGACAACAAATGAGCCTGCATTTTCAAAGCATGTCAGCAAGAAGGGTCTATACTTCTGACAAGTCTTTTATAAATGGTAACTAAAGAATAAAATATATTTTATGAAGCAAATATATTGATCTCTGTCTACCTGTGAAATTATGTATTGCTCTGCACACTGAATTGACGGTTCTGTGTTCCATGCTTAAAAAATGAATTTGACCGAAGAGAAAAATTAAATTTTATGAGCTTTCAATAACATCTTTATCACTCTGCAGTAATCCAAAAGAAAATCTGAACTTTGCAACTTGGAATGTGTTTTGGAATCTGGAACACAGGAGTTGATTAACCAAACTGTCTAGTGAATGTGGTGAAATTGCACTTCCAAAAGAATATCCACCCACGTGCAAGGAAAATAAAGAGCATTTTTGCTTACAGGTCATTAGATGGTGGACACTGGACATCAGCAGGGCTTTACCTCATTTACTAAACTCTAGAGAAAATTCATCTGCAAAATTCAACTTCCCTTTCAAAGTAAACAGTCTATTTGCCCTTAATAAATCATCCCCTTAGTATCAATTAAGACCTCTTTATTGATACCAAGTTTCAAATGTTAAAGAAAAGTATTTCAGAGCATTTTGTTTTGATCGGTACTGTCCTTAGAATATTCACTAACAAAGCACCTAGTAATATAAAATTTAAATGCTTCAACAGTATCTGAACAATAATGTACCTGTAGCTTGCTTGGATGTCAGTTCCTGTGTTACATTTGTCATCAGTTCCGGGGTAAGTGAGACTCCTTCAAGGATCACATTTGCTGGTTTACATTCTGAAATTAAGCAAGTGTAAATGTAACATCCTAATTGTGCAACAGTGGTTTTATATTTTATAGCTACAGAATATGGTAGTTAGATTTTAGTGCCTATCTGTTTTAAAGAAAAAAAAGAGTAACTCCACTTTTATTGAGAAAAAAAACAAACAATCCCCCCCCCCCCTTACAATCAATGTACATTTTAGGGACTTTAACAAACATTATAGCAGTTTCCTACCTTTTTTTTTTGCTGTGAAGAAATAGCCCTTGGTTTCACCAGACTGATTGCAGACTAGGACCTCGTTCACATGAGGCAAAGTAACCCTGTGCCCTGTACAGATGTCAAACTGGGACAAATTTGCAAAAACAAAGCTTCTGCATCCCTATAGATATTAATGGGACTACTTGCATGCAGATGCACAGAACACCTCTGCATTCAGTGTGGGCAAAGGCAGTCCTTTGTGCAAGTGTACATATAGGTACATCATGTGAATGGGGCCTTAGCTTGGCAGTAATATATACACAACCAGGCTGTAACCAGCAACATGCAGTAGATAAGGTCAGCTGCCCTCTCAAAAACATAAACATATTTTTTTACATATTTCAGTTACTTTGTGAAAATGGATTAAAATGAGGGATGCACTGCTACCAGTTTTTTAAGAGTGCGAGTACAGATACTTTTCCTCGAGTACTCGCCGATACCAATTACTAATACCTATTTTTATTTATTTATTTATTTATTTTTGTTATTTTATTATTTTTTTATCTACATTTTTTTTTTAACCGTACCTTTTTTTTTGTTTATCTGCTTTATTGCTATTACAACCCTTGTAATAGCATGGGAGGTGACAGTTCCTCTTTCTGAGAGATCTGGAGTCTATTAGACCCCAAATTTTTCCTCTGGTCTTTTAATGCAGTCGATCAGACACACATCAGTCTGATTGGTTGCTTCACTGGCCACTAGCAGCCAGGTTAACAAAGAGCAGAAACAGGAAGTGATGAAACCCTCATTGCTTACTGTTTCTGACGTCACACAGCAGACAAAACACCATTCATTCCTCTCACTGTCTGCCTAGGGCTGGATGTTGCTAGGGTCATGGCTTCCACTACCTGTGAAAGTAATCCAGCAGCTTGTCAGCTGCCTGGATTACTTTTATCTAGTGCAGAATTGCAGGGGCAATAATTAAAAAATTATATCTCAATCGTTGCTGCAGCTGCAGCCAGGGCCAGCCCTACCATGGCTCCCACTGGGTCCATTGGACTCAGGCAGCACTTTAAGAGGGGAGGCAAGTTGAAGCCCAAGAAGCAGTAGCGTATCATTTATGTTTGCAGTGAACATGGCCCTAACTTAGCTCGGATTGGTACAGGGAAACACTCACTGCACTGCACAGCAGACCGCTCACACAGCCTCACTGCTGGGTCCACCCATTTTATTTTTCACCTGCATTCAGACCCAGGACCATAAAGAGGGAGAAGCTGCAGGGCGTGAGGAGACGGGAAAAGCCGCTAACAGCTTCATCTACAGTGGGAAGGACAGAGAAGTGAACTAGCCCAGGCAACCCAGAACAAGTGCAGGGGGTTGCTCAGGTCCTGTCAAATGCCCAGGTACCAGGGCTGGCAGCAGTGAGGCTGAGAGACCCTAGGACTCCTAGAGTGAGAATCCACAGGAGACAGTCCAGTCTTATTAAATGAGTTAATCCAACAGGATAAAACACAGGGGCTGTGGGGAGACGATCGGAGGGCAGGGAGCAAGCACCATTAGTGGCTTTCAGGGGTTAGTGTCTTTACTGCTTGGCTTGCAGGGAACTGGCAGCCCTCTCTTCCCCATCAGAAGCCTGGGAAGGGCTAGGGCTCAGCCTGGAGGGCAGGCAAGAACATCTTGTTGCCTGGGAAGTCATGGGCCTATCTGGAGGAACCACATGGGATGGAACGCAAATTAGTTGACCCAATACAGTAAAGAGGGAGGAACTGGAAAAGGTTGCAAATGCTGTGTGAGAAGACTCCATTTCCTAATAGGTGTCTGTGGAGCAGAGGGACCCAAGAGACAACGTTTGCAGAGGAAAAGGAGTGGAAACTGACATAAAGAAAGTGTCACTTAACCTAGATCCCAGTACTGCCACTAAACCCAATCCCCACCACCACAGCTGCCACTGATGCCACTCCCCCCCAGCACTGCCACTGATCCCATCCCATGGGGGGGGGATATGTGATAGAGAGGGGTCTGTGATGGGGGTTTGTGATGGATAGGGGTCTGTGATGGGGGGGGATTTGTGATGGAGAGGGGTAAGTGATAGGGGGATCTGTGATAGAGAGGGGTCTGTGATGGGGAATCTGTGAAGGAGAGGGGTCTGTGATAGGGGGGATCTGTGATGGAGAGTGGTCTGTGATAGAGGAGGATCTGTGATAGAGAGGGGTCTGTGATGGGGGATGGAATCTTTGATGAAAAAGTCTGTGATCATGGGGAGTTTGTAATGGGGGGGGTATCTGTAATGAGGGGAGTGTGTGATGAAGAGGTGTCTGTGATGGGGAGATCTGTGATGGAGAGGGGTCTGTGACGGGATGGTCTGTTATGGGGGGATCTGTGATGGAGAGAAATTTGTGATGGGGGGAGGATCTGTGATAGAGAGGGGTCTGTGATGGGGGGATCTGTAATGGAGATCGGTCTGTGATAGGGGGGGGAATCTGTGGTGTAGATGGGTCTGTGATAGGATGGTCTGTTATGGGGGATCTGTGATGGAGAGGGATCTGTGATAGGGGGGATCTGTGATAGAGAAGGGTCTGTGATGGGTGAATCTGTGATGGAGAGGGGTCTGTAATAAGGGAAGTTCTGGGATAGAGAGGGGTCTTTGATAGGGGGGATCTGTGATGGAGAGGGGTCTGTGATGGGGGGATCTGCAATAGAGAGTGGTCTGTGATGAAGCGGGATCTGTGATGAAAGGGATCTGTGATAGGAAGAACGGGGAGGAGTCTGTGATGGGGGGGATCTGTGATGGAGAGAGGTCTGTGATAGGGGGGGATCTGTGATAGAGAGGGGTCTGTGATGGGCAGGATTTGTGATGGAGAGGAGTCTGTGATGGGGGGGAATTGTGATGGGGGAGTCTTTGATGAGGGGAGTCTGTGATGCGGGGGTATCTGTGATGGGGGATCTGTAATGGAGAGGGGTCTGTGATAGGGAGAACAGTTATAAGTCTGTGACGGGGGGGATCTGTGATAGAGAGGGGTCTGTGATGGGATAGTCTGTGGTGAGAGGAGTCTGTGATGCGGATTTTGTGTTTTGGAATTTAACATAATAGTAAGTCATATAATGTTGCGTGTCAATCTGACTTCCTGATAAATGTAATTTTAGTTTTATATATCATGACATAAAATAATGGATGTGGGGGCATTTTGGTAGGCATGATTTTTTTTTTGGGGGGGGGGGGTGGTCAGCATTTCATTCTTGTACCCAGGCAACATAATATCTTGGGCTGGCCCTGGCTGCAGCAATGACCAAGATATCACCCTTCCTATCCGAGGACTTCCATAAAATGGTGGCACAGGGGAAGTGGTTAAGTGAAGGACACCTTGTTGGGTCCAAGAACTGTCTCTCTCTTACAATGTGAGTGAAACTGAACAGAGGATAACAGAAGGTAAAGTGAAGGCAATGTCTGATCTCTGATGCCTTCACTTTACCTTCTGTTATCCTCTGTTCAGAATCACTCACACTGCAAGAGAGAGAGGCACAGTAACCAAAGAATCCTCCTTTCACAGTTATCTTTATGTAATGTGACAAACTCGTGGTGAACTGACAAAGCAGCGCTCACTTTTTCTACAGTCCAGGGTGTTTGCGCCTGCAGTGACACCTATCCCGACATTCGACATTGGAGTCCCCTCTCTAGCTCCTCTGCTTTGCGGTCAGCTGATCTAGTCTCCACCCTCCACCCCAACGGCCGTGTAGTTCATTAAATGGGTGGCCATCTGGGTGAGCAGCGTGAGCCCAAGGAGCAACCCAGCTGCTGCAGCTGCCTTGGGAATATGGGTGGGGGGTCACCTGAGTGTGGCCCGCACCACCCTAGTCAGCCCCCAAGTTGAAATCACTTCCAGTATTGGTTCCCGGTAACAGAGCATTTGCACAAGTACTGATGCTCAACGTCACTTCCGGTGCTGCGTGTAGTGCCATTTCCTGTTGCTGTGCTGCCACATCCTGATGTGTTTCGTCCCAGGACAAAGTCGTAATGACGAAATGGCTGCATGGTAACCCGGATGTGATGCTATATGCAGCACTGGAAATTATGTTCTGGCACAGCACACATTGGTCGGATGAGACACAGGGTTTTCACACCGTCGTGACCACGTTATGTTAGGCTCATAGCTCTGTTTTACATGCAATTTACAAGTTTATTACATGTGAGTGCAACAGTTGAAGATTTTGTTTATGCTTTAATAATACATTTTATTATACGTTATTGCACTTTTGGAGTTCTCTCTTTGTTTTAAACATAGGAGTTCTTTGGAATCACCTAGATGATTGAGAATCACCGTTGGAATATCCACAACCCTGAGGGGTACATTGACTGTTTGCCAAACACAAGAGTGTAAGGCAACAAGTTTTGGTGAGTGCATACCTTACAGTGGTAACACGCTTGGTACGTGGTGTAGTGTGGAGAGTATTATAACAGCAGTGATTTAGCAAGGACTACATCCCAACTGGATATACTTATTTTTCAACGTCATTTATACTTAGACACTGAACTTTTCCTGGGTGTTACTGTTTGATTTTGCTTTGTTTCCAATTGTTTGTGGATTCACTAACTTCAATTGTGGCACTTTTTACCATTTTACAATTATTGGTAGATTTGGGTTTTTAATTTGATTGCATTTAAAGTGGCAGCATTTATTTCACATTTATGTCATGTTTTGTATTATTTATGTGTTTAGTTACTGTGACTCAGAGGTAGAATTAACGGCTTAGAAGGTTTTGGTTAGTTTAGCTCTTGTGGAGTGTCTTACTGGTACTCGTATCAGTGCAACCCTAATTAAAATAGAACTAATGGCAAGACTTTTTTCATTTTAGATAAAGTAAGGGAGGGTAGCCGAAACAGGAAGTGAGAGTAAATCCCTCCAAAGTAAGGGAAGACCTGATTGTCCCAAGAGTCACCAAAACTTGTGTTCCCATCCGAAGATTTCCCACTTAATTACTGTTCTAGGGAAGACCCAAAATTTGGGATCTTCTTTTTCTTTCATTTTTGGTGATAACTGTAATTAGGACAAGAAGAGGGTTAAATCTCCCTAATGGGGACACAAGCAGTATTAAAAACCTGACAGATGTTGTAATCGTTCTTCAACCTGCCAAAAACTACAATAAAAAAAAAAACATTTGTCTTTAATTATACATTAAATAAATTGTTTAATTACAGACAATAAAAGTCGAAATGCCATATTTTCATGCAAGGTTTTCTTTAACTTGATATGTACCTTTTAAGGAAAATGTGGTTTCCTGTTCGGAGGAAAAAAGACTTGTGATCTGCACTCCTGACTCATGCTCCACCACACAGATCATCTGTGCACCTTTCCTCCATAGCTTCACTGGGATTGTGGCTGAAGAAGTCTGATCATAGGAGTGGTCTATGTTTTGTACAGCTGGGAAGAGGACAGACTCTATAGATTGGGTTTTGTTGTTCAGGAGCCACTGTATTCTTAGAGGTTTGGGGAAATAGCCTTTAGCATGGCAGAGGAAAGTTGCTGTATGCTTGTACTGGATTTCCAAAGAAGAAGGCTGAAAAAGTACAATGGAAGGTCTACGAATATCCTGTTTTTCTAGAAAAGAAGAAGAAATTCTTAAAGCTTACTTATTCATCTGTGTACTGTATATACTTTTAAATGTGCAGCTATTTATGACTTAGATCAGTGATACTGAACAATTGACTTGTAAGAGCCATATTATACAGGATAGCATTTCAGCAGGTTTTCAGTAACTGTCTGCCAAAACACATTTCCCATGATCATAAAGGCAAGCAAAGGTTGAATAATTTAAAGTGTTTGTAAACCCTTACATACACCCAGTGGGGTGCCTAGCCTCGGGTGATACACAGAGGAGATGAAACAAATCCTCCTTCATAAGTTGTAGCTGTTTATCTGCTAACCCTCTCTTCTCCATGGCTGTTCAAAGTCCAGAATTTTCACAGCATTTGTGAGTTTCAGAAGGCAGGGGGTGCTACACAATGCACAGCATAGAGCAGAGAGCTGAGTGTAACCTTAGACCTGAGTGGAGGGAATTGACACACCAATTCTACACAGTCTCATAGGAGACCATGCACATCTGAGGCTTTTAGACACCTGCAATGTGTTGGAGGAGGGAGAGACCATCTCCCAGGATTGTTTGGTGTTGGTATAGTTGCTAGAAGAGACTTATGCAGATAGCAGAGGAATGATAGATGAGGCAGAAATCACACTAGGTGCTTTATATAGAGGCAAGTACATGCTGTGTTCATTTTTCATTTAGGAGGTTTATAACCGCTGTAAGTGATTTATTTGGCTTGATGTTGTTTGTTTTTATTACTATAATTGGTGATTTTATTGTTAACACAGACTTCAGAGTACTATATTTTCATATTTACTGGGACTTGTTAAACACATGTCTAATATAGGTACCATCATACTGCTACTTCAGAACCAATATATAGTGGAGAGCAGATATTGCTATCCCCTTTCCATTATACTCCCCACAGATGTGCACACTATAGCTCACATTTTATGGCCAAGCCTGTGGTTCCCCACAGAGTTCTCTCTGTTTAAAGTGGGAGTAAACTCCCATCTCTGATTGTTACCTATAGGTAGGCCTATAATAAGGCTTACCTATAGGTACTGTAAATATCTCCTAAATGTGCACTGTTTGGGAGATATTTACTATGCATGCAGCTGATGATGTCACCGGTGCATGTGCTCTGAAGGAACGTAAACACGGGCCATTCCTTTAGAATCCTGTGCTGTAAAAGATGGCTCTCGCGCACATGCGTGAGAGTGATGTCATCGCGGCTCCGGCCAGTCACACAGCCGGAGTCCGCGAACCCGGAAACAGCATGGCACTGGAAGGCTTTCTTTTCAGGTAGGCTTAACATAATGTGCTAGTATGTGCTTAATGCATACTGCCACATTTTGACATTGCCTTTCAGGGTTTTACTACCGCTTTAAAGTGTATTTCCACTTTTGCAGTCAGATTTGAGAAAACCCCACTATATACTGTATTTGTCATGTGTTCCCATTCACACAGTAGTGCATGTTTATGAAACTGAGAAGTTTTCTCTCAGTTCACTTCTCAGCAGTTCTAAGAGAAAAATGATCACCTCTGGAACCCTGTTTATGAATAGAGGAACTTCAGTTCTAAGAGGGAGAACAGTGGAGAAGTTTTTCCTCCGAAAACGGCCGAAATCAGTGTAAAAGTGGGCCTGTAATATCGTGAGATATTGTGAGATTACAGTGCCGCACAGCTTAAGTGAAAGCGAAGAAGAACATGTAATGCCATGCACAGACACATAGTAGCTAACTAAATAAAAATCTATCTATATATGTATATATATATATATATATATACACACATTGTATATATTCATTTTTAACCCACAGTTTCTGATATATAGGAAGAAAGACGTTTTCTTCCTCTATTTCCACCAGCTTGTCTCCAACTAAACCGCATAGAATTGATGGAACTGCTGTCCTAGATATGGGGAAGTTTCGTACAATGTTTTACACGTTTTTGCTAATGTCCTAGATTATTCTCTTTTTTAGGCTGCACTGTTTGATATGTTGGTAACTCACCTTGGTCTACAAGCTCCAAAGACTCCAAAGGTTGGCCTACTGGGTGTACTTGATAATTATGTCCCTCTTACCTTTAATCGTATTATGTTCTGTTTTATATTTTTCTATGCTAAAAAAGAGGTTTTGTTGCATTGGAAGGATCCATCTCCACCCACATCGCCGAATGTTTGGGGCCTGATCAATCAAGTATGATGGCAGACCTGGTTGGATATTTCGACCTCTCGGATGGTGGATTTGGCTCCATCTCAATCCTCCCTTTAAAAAGGGTCCAATGTATATCTTTTTTCTAGGTTTGGAGAGTAGTGATGGACCGAACATCTTGAACAGGGGAAAAATTGTAGCGAACATTCGAACTCTATTGGACACAAATATGAAAAATCAAAAGTCCTAATTTTAAAGGCTTATAAGCAAGTTATTGCCATAAGAAGTGTATGGGGACCCGGGTACTGCCCTGGGAGACATGCATCAATGCAACAAAAATGTTTTTAAAACAATAGTTTTTACAGGAGCAGTGATTTTAATGATGCCTTAAGGGGAAACAATACAAAGGAAAAATTTACACATAGTGCTTGGGTGGTCCCCTTAATGTGCCTGCAAAGTGGTGCATTTGTAGGATGTAAAGATCTTGCTGCAGCAATACTAACATTTCTAAAGAAAAAAATTTAATTTAAACCTGTTTGTGGCTGTAATGTATTACCGGCTCCCGGCAATACAGATAAAAAAAATGAAGAAAACACCAACATTTTTAAAAAAATCGCATAAATCGAGACCAGACCCTTATCCGAGTACGCAGTCTGGCAGAGCAGGAAACGGGAGGGGGCGAGTGAGCGCTCCCCCCCTTCCTGAACCATACCAGGCCACATGGCCTCAACATGGGGAGGTAGGTGCTTTGGGGCGTGGGGAGGCTGTGCACCCCCTCACCCCAAAACACCTTGTCCCCATGATGGGGACAAGGGCCTTTTCACGACAACTCTGGGCTGTGGTTGTGGGGGGGCTGTGGGTGGGGAGCTTATCGGAATCTGGAAGCCCCCTTTAATAAGATCCCAGGTCCCGTCCCCCGACTATGTGAATGCGTATTGGGTACATCCTACCCCTACCCATTCCCTCAAAAATTGTCAAAAAAAAATACATAAGAACAAGTTTTTGACAAGTCCTTTATTCAAAAATAGAAATCGAAAAAATAGTGTCCCCCGATCTAAATCCATAATCAATCACGCCGCACCCACCGACCCAAAAAAAAGAAAAGAAAAAAACAGCTCTGCTTTCGGTGAACGCTTCCCGCGGACTGCCTATTCATGGTTTGACAGTTCTTAAATAGGGAATGAGCAGGGCAACGCCAGTGAAGTCACCGGGTGGCCCTGCCCTCCGGGACATCTTGGACTGTTGCATGCTGGGTCGGTGACATAGAGAGGGAAGGGGCTGTCGGGTGACGTCACCAGTGTGGCCCCGCCCATTCCCTATTAAAGAACTGTCAAACCAATGTACCCTACACCTTTTTTTTCTTAATTCTGTCATGGGGTTCCCCTTAAAAGCCATACAAGACCCAAAGTGTTATCCCAAGCTGTTTTTATCCCAATTATTTTTAATTTACATTTTCTTTTTACAATTATTTTTTTAAATTCAGCTCTCAGTAGGGAAGCCTTGACAACCTATTGTGTCAGGACCTGGACCTGGGACCTCTGCTGTGTCTGTCAATGTCTCTGCTTGCTGAGCCACCTGGAATGCTGGACAGTTCCATGGACAAATCTTTGAATGATCCTGTCGTGAATCTTAATTGCCTTGAACCTTGAACCCTTTTCTCCTCCCATGAACTTCCTGATTTAAGCCATGTCTCTGCACTTCCTGATTGCCAGAATTTTGTGCTTTCACCAGATAATATCTCGCTTGTCTCTCCTGCTACCATCTGTAGCTTCGCTACCATTCTTTACCGACATTTGGCTTGCTCCTCCACTACTCTTCTGCTAGATCCCTACCTGCAACTATTCGTTACTGACCTTTGGCTTGTTCTTCGACTACACTTCTGCTTGATCCTTTCCTGCTATATCTGCTCCTGGACCCTGGCTTGCTCACCTCCTGGTGGGGCAATCCTAAGGACCATGACCTGGTGCTAATACACAGCAAAATCAATCTCCACCATCAGGAGCTCTGATGAACACTGGTTAATACTTAGATTCTGCACCTCAGGTGAGCCTGCGTCATTTGCCAGGGTGACCTTCCTGTGTTCCTATCCTGCTGGTTCCTGTGTGAGCTTCCACTGCTATAGTAACTGGTCTTCGAGCCTGACCCATGTTTGTGACATATTGACTGTGTGCTTGTGGGCGAACATCCCGCTAAGTGCCAAGAAAGTTCAGATGTTAGGCGGGAACCTGAATGGGCGATGTTTAGGCCAAAATTATGCTCAGCCCAAACGGTTCACCCATCCCTAGTGGTGCCTGAACACTGTAATCCCTCACAGTTACTTTTGTTGGGTACAGGAACGGGCCCTGCTGTTAAAAATTAGGAAAAAAATTAAAATTACATGTACTTGTCATACAGGTGCAGAAAAATTGGGCCTTGGGTGTTGGTGGTGCCTAAACACTGTAACCGCTCACAGTTACTCTTTCTGGGCACAGGAACTGGCCCTGCTGTTAAAAATTAGAAACAAAAATTTAAATGACATGTACTTGTCATACAGGTGCAGAAAAATTGGGCCTTGGGTGTTGGTCATGCCTGAACACTGTAACCCCTCAGAGTTAGTCTTGCTGGGCGCAGAAACAGACCCTGCTGTTAAAAATTAGTAACAAAAATTGAAATTACATGCACCTGTAATACAGGGGCAGAAAAATTGTGCCTTGGGTGTTGGTGGTGCCGTAAACCAAAAACATTGTTGGAAGCTAGAATTATCAAGATTCAGGAATAGGATAGGCAGCATTGGCAGTCTTCAAGGGATCCCAGATCCCTAGCAAATTCAATCAGTTACATCAGCATCAGGGGCTTGATAGCTGCTGTTGATCCAGGACTGTTTCATTGTGATAAATGTCAGCCGGTCAAGGGAGTCTGTGGACAGACACGCTCTTTTATCCATCACAAAACTTCCAACAGTACTAAATGCCCATTCAGAAAGCAAGCTGGAAGCAGGGCAGGCTAGTAGCTCCATTGTATATTGAGCAAGTTCTGGCCAGTGGTCTATCCTCAAGACCCAGTAAACTAGTGGATGTTCAGTTGGAAAGGTCTCCGAGTCTGCTCTTGCCCCTAGATAATCCTGCAACCATATGTGGCAGGCGCTGCCGATGGATGCTTAAACCTAACAGCCCTGGGCGCTGAGGACTAAAGAATTGTTTAAAGGCATCGGTCAGCCAGCCGCCTTCTCTACCGCTCTTCCTTTGACTGAACGAAGCTTCAGAAATACGTTGTCCAGGAAATGGTAACCTCCCAGTGTCTGGAAAGGTGTTACACAAATTTTTCTTCGAGGCATCCTCAAGATGTTTCATCCTCTGCTCCCTCTGCGAAGGCAGGATGAGCTCTGCAACTTTACCCTTGTAATGTGGATCAAGAAGGGTTGCCAACCAGTAATGATCCCTCTCCTTGACACCACAAATCCTCTGGTCCTTTTGCAGGCTTTGCAGCATCGGGGAGCCCATGCAGCGTAAGTTTGAAGAGGCATGAGCTTCTGAGTCCTCTGGGTCACTAAGGATGACATTGTCAGGAGCAACCTCTCCCCAGCCACATACAACTCCTGGGGTTTCTGGGGAATGAAAACAATCCCTTGAGGACTGCTGTATGTTATCCTCTACATCCATGCTTCCACAATCCTCCTCCTCCTTCTCTTCCTCCTGTGTGTTTTGTGGCCCTGCAGGAATGGTATCTGCATAAAGGGGGCCTTGCGGGGAAAGGAAGTCCTCCTCTTCCTCCCGCTGTTCTGCCCCAAATGCCCTGTCCATAATTCCAAGAAGCGTGTGTTTTAGCAGGAAGACTAGAGGGACAGTGGCCTCCTCAAAAGGTGACAGGAAAGTGCATGCATTATTTATCAGCAACCACTGGAGTAGCGAAAAGAAGCCAAGCTCCCCTGGGCCTGTCCTTGTGCCATACTCACACAGGTATTCATTGATGGCCCTCTACAGCATTGCCAATGTTGGGTTCCAACTGGTGGGCATATCACAAATGAGGGGGTTGGTGGGCAGGTTGAATTCCTGTTAAATGTCAGCCAGCCAAGCACTGGCATTGTATGACCACCGTAAATGGCCACAGATCTTGTAAGCCCGGGTACCTGTTCAAGAAATGCTGCAACACCAAATTCAGGACATGTGCCAAGCATGGAACATGTGTCAAGTGTCCCTGTCAGAGGGCGGAGAGAAGGTCGGTGCCATTGCCGCATGCAACCATTCCTAGCTCAAGCAACCACCTCGGAGCCTGCCCCTGCAGAGGTGACAGAATCTCTGGCCCCGGTGTGGCTCCTGTCCCCTAGACAGACAAACAGAAGCACTGCATGACATCTTTTAGCCTGACTGCTTGTGTAGCCCCTTGAATGCTTAGGCTTAGGAAGCACTGCTGGTTCAGAGGACAATTCAGCAGAAGAGGCCATAGAGGAAGAAGAGGAGAGAGTGGAGCAGACAGATGTGCAAGAATCACCACCAGCTTTTTGGAGGCGTGGTGGCAGAACAAACTCCAGCACTGAACCATGTCCGGCATCCTTCCCAGCTGCCAGCAGAGTTACCCAGTGCGCCGTGAAGGAAATGTAAGGTCCCTGACCATGCCTGCTGGACCACGAGTCAGCAGTAATGTGAATCTTCCTGCTGACCGCTCTGTCCAACGAGGCCAAAACATTGCCTTACACATGATGGTAGAGAGCTGGAATGACCCTATGTAAAAAGAAATTTCTTTTTGGAACCTGCCACTGGGGTACAGCACATTCCGCAAATTCACAAAAGGGGGCAGAGTCTACCAGATGAAAAGGCAGCAGTTGTAATGCTAGCAATTTGGCCAAGCTAGCATTTAGATGCTGAGCATGTGGATGGCTGGGACAGTATTTTTTTTTTTACGGTTCAGCAACTGGGGTAGCGAAATTTGCCTGCTGGTCAAATCAACAGGTGGTGTACTACTAGCAGATTGGGTACAAGTACCTGTGGTACCCATTGCTATGCAATCATCCCTCTCAGTGCTGGTTTTTGAGAAGACTTGAGGTATAGTAGGAGTAGAGATCCCAGATGAGGAGCAAGGAGAAGTCTGCATTTTATTATGATGTTGGTCTTTCAGGTGTTGTTGCCAACAGACTGCATGGCAGGTCATCATATGTTTTGTCAAGCATGTGGTGCCGAAGCGGCTGGTGTTCTGGCCATGCTTGATCCGCTTCAGACAGAGACTGCAAACAGTAACGCTGCGGTCTGCTGCACATGTGTTGAAAAAAGCCCACACCAATGAACTTTTGGAAGTCAACGGGGAGTTAGCAGCACCCTGCACCTGTGGAACTCTGTGGTGTGATGCAAAAGGGTGGCTGCCGTTAAGCCGGCCCCTGGAGAACATCCTCCCTCATTGGAGATGTGCCGCCGCCTTCTCCTCCTCCTCACTTTCCTCCTCTATTCTCTCAGGCACCAAAGTACAGTCAGTGACCTCATCATCCTCTCCCACCTCGTCACTGAAGCAAAGTTGGCAGTATGCTGCAGCTTTTGGAACATGACTGCTACATTCTTGCCCATCATTGTCACCCCCTCTCTCTAGGCTCACGTTATTCTCTTCCTCAACCTGGTAACCAACATCGGAGCATTCAAATTGCTGCGCATCCTCCAGCAACATGTAACTGACACTATGATTGAATAATTCAGGTAACTCCTCCGTGCATGATGGTAAGGCTACGGAAGGAGTAGCTGTGGACAAGGAGCCTGTGGAATAGGCTGCTTTGGCAGCTGTGGGGGAAGGCAAACTAATATGAGCCTGGGTGACAGAGGATGAGGAGGAGGAGGATGGCTTAGTTATCCAATTCACCAACTCTTCTGCATGTTTTGGCTCAATAACACAGCCAGCATCTGAAAAAAAGGACAAGCCTGCCCCGTCGGCAGAGGATTCACCATGCCTGGGACCACCACTTTTTCTGTGGACACAGAAGCTGATTGCCCTCTTTTAGTGGTCTGTGAGCGTCTGCGTCTCCTTGTTGCCCTTTCGGACATGATAGGGATTTTTGGGGGGTTTTTTATAACATTTTATTATAGAATGTGGGATGGAAATATGATGCTTGGGTGCAATACTTTTGTACTTAGTGCACTATAAACCGTTTTACTATTGTTTTTTATTGTTTTTTTTGGGGGGGGGGTTTTATAACTTTTTATTATAGAATGTGGGATGGAAATATGATGCTTGGGTGCAATACTTTTGTGCTTGGTGCACTATAAACTCTTTTATTATAGTTTTTTTTTAAATAAAGAAAAACCTAATAAAGCCAAACAAAGAAAAACCCTGCTGATGCAGAAAGAATAGCCCCTACGATGCAAAATGGGGGACAGAAATTGTGCCCTGAATTAAATTAGTGCTACTGCACCACCAAAAAAACCCTGCTGATACAGAAGGAAGAGCACCTGCGATGCGGAACAGCAATTATGCCGTAAATATTATTCGTGCTGCTGTGCCACAAGAAAATTCTAAATAAAAAAAAACACTGCTCACGCAGAAGGAATAGCACCTGCGATGCAGATGGGGGGGACAGCAATTATGCCCTAAAATATTATTGGTGCTGCTGTGCCACGAAAATAAAAAAAAACTTTGCTGACGCAGAAGGAATAGCACCTGCAATGCAGAAGGGGGGACAGCAATTATGCCCTAAATATTATTGGTGCTGCTGTGTCAGGAAACAAAACCCCACTGCTGACGCAGAAGGAATAGCACCTGCAATGCAGAAGAGGAAACAGCAATTATGCCCTAAATATTATTAGTCCTGCTGTGCCACGAAAAAAAAAAACACTGCTGACGCAGAAGTAATAGCAACTACGACACAGAAGGGGGAGTACTAATATTGTAGCAACAGAACCTGTTGCTGCAAAAAAATAAAAAATTGAAAAGAAAAAAAATATCAAGAGAAAAAAAAATGGGATCAGTGGGGTGACACAGACGTGTTGTATATACCAACACTTCAGTGGCCCCACTACACTGTATTACACAAGAATCACAGCACAGCACTACACTGACTGCACTACACTGTGTTACACAAGAATTAGCACAGTACTACACACTAAACTGACTGAAGTACACTGTGTTACACAAGATGAATCAGCACAGCATTAGACTACACTGACCGCACTAAACGGTTGTGACAGGAGTCACTTTGGCTGGGGGGCTCGTGGAACCCAGATTACTTTAGAGAGGTAAGGAAACTCCTTGTCCAGCTTCCCCGTCCCCTCTTATCTGTAAGTCACCCTGTCTCTATTAGGGGCACAGGGTGACCAAGAACCCCCATCTTGTTATTGCTGTGTACAGTTGGTTTTGCTACAATATATTCTAGGAGAAACAAATAAGTGGAATTGGTGGGATTTTCAAGGTGTTGATGCTTTTTATCAGAGTGATACATACAACAATATTTTTTTGTAAAAACAGTAACAATTATTAGAAAATCGCTAAAAGAGAGTTTGGGGTAACTAGTCCCCTAAAAACATAGGTTCAGCAGACCATAATAACAGACACCGGCGCCATGATAGTAAAGCATCCCCCCCCCCCTTCAGATGATAGGTATCAGATATGAGATAGAACTGTGCAAAATATATATTCCAAACAATGGTAGACAGGGAGGGTTTCTACGCAGCTTAATCCCAACACGTTTCACATTAGTTGCTTCCTCAGGGGCACATGGGGTGCTCCAAGATATGGTTGTTAAAAATACAAAACGAATAGGTGATACCAACTGAACCCCTAATGATGTTCATATATACATATAAATCCATACAGGATCAATATCATGTCATTCTTACACGTTTGTGTTATTGGTGAGGAGTATAGAGAAACTGCCTTTCCCTTGCCCCCTGCGGGTTTGCATTGGGGACCCATAGACTGCTTCTTCTATCCGCGTGGCCAGTACTCCTGTATCAACATACCATCGTATGCCATTAATAATCGTGCCGAGTATTGGAACCCCTGACTAATTTGTACCCCTTGAGGGGGGGTGACACTGCTCTATCCTGTACATTATGTAAGTTTGGTATATGTTATTGATTCTGTATGGTTTTAAATGTATATATGTACATTGTTACGGTGTTCAGTTGGTATCACCTATTCCTTTTAGTATTTTTAGCGTCTTCACCTTGGAGCACCCCAAGTACCCAGAGGAAGCAACTAATGAGAAATGTTTTGGGATTAAGCACCACAGAAATCCTCTTTGTCTACCACTGTTTGGAATACATATTTTGTACAGTTCTATCTCATATCCGATACCTATCTTCGGAAGGATGGGGGGGGGGTGCTTTACTATCATGGGGCCAGTGTCTGTTAATATGGTCTGCTGAACCTATGTTTTTAGGGGACTAGTTACTCTAAACTCTTTTTTAATGATTTTCTAACAAATGCTACTGTTTTTACAAAAAATATTGTTGTATGTATTACTCAACACCTTAAAAATCCCACCAATCCTATTTATTTATTTCTCCTATACATTTGGGGATGTGGTGTTGACATTATCAACTGGACTCATTCATTGTTATTTAGCAATATATTCTAGTTATTTAAAATGCTTATATATTTTTATTATCCTTATTGTTCACCATTGCTTGCATCATGTATTGTTTTTGGAGTTTTTGGAGATGAAGAAGCAATATAAATAACTGAAAAGAATATTAATAACAAGAATAATCGCACTCAAATGTACTTCAAAGTCAAAATCACAAGACGAAATGTTCTCCTACCCTGCACCTTGACCTCTGTGCCTTGTCCAAAGATGTACTGGTTTGAGTACCACACTGCGCAGTAGTACAAACCCTCATCACTCTTTTCTGCAATCCCAATAGTCAGAGTAAAGGTATTTGTAGACTCCTCAAGCTCAGGGATGAATCTTTCTGCAATTCCTTCTCCATAAGTTGGGCGATTCTTATCCCTGTGACTCACAAGAAATTGTATCCCATTTCCTTCAGTTTTACGATACCAGGACAGCACATGGTTAGACACTTTGCTACCTTTCATGATGCATTTCAAAGTAGGACTTTTTCCAGTGCTGCTAATGGAAGGAAGAGGCTGCTCCAGTGAAGGGGCAGACATTAACCCATCATTTTGCTTGGGTACAACAACATCTGCAAAAATGGTAAAGGTAAATGGTAAATGGAAAAGGTTTATTTATCGAAACCATGCAAACAAGTATGAGTCGCCAAAAAGATCATTATTCACAGTTACATGACTCAGAAAAACAAAAATGTAATATGAGTTACGTAAAAATTCTTGACTGATCGTAGTTGTTGTACATGGTACTTATCAGCTCCGAAGGCCTCATCTATGCTTTACCTTCAAAAGCCATTTAAAACCCATTTGCATTATGAATGGAAGATTTCCACCAGCCCTCATATCACTTCCCATGGAACATATAGTCACCACCGCTGGAGATAAAATGCACATGCTTCATATTGTCCTGTGGAGTGTTCACTCAAAGTGGTTGTTAAGCCACTTATATAAAATCACGCCACCCCCCTCTGTAGTATAGCAATAAGTGTCCCTGTGTGTTATTGAAAAAAAAAAAGCCGATCTGTACCTAAATCAGAGCAGCTCCTGGCACTCAGCTGACTCCTCGGTTCTCTCCTCTGCCCAGCTGACAGCTCCAGTTGGCGGCGACAAGCACTGCCGCTGATGTCAGTCGGTTAGGAGAGGGAAAGCCAAGCATTCACGTGATCGCCGGGAGCCGCTCTGATATAGGTACAGATTGACATATTTTATCTATAACACAGGCACAGGGACACTTTTTGTTACATTATAGAGGGGATGGCATAATTTTAAATGAAATATAAGAGCAGCAGGAGGGGAGGGGGCGGGAACTGACATGAGAAGAGAAGCAGGGAGGGGAGTGGGGAGAGAGGACAGTGCAGGGCTGCAGATGACGGAGGCTCAGCAGCCCTGCATAGCTCTGCAGCCATGATACACCATGGTCAGTTTACAGAGGGGAGGGTAGAAACTGGCAGGATCAGCCAGGTTTTTTAGGTGATAGAGAGGGCCAAATGACACAGCACAAGCACTGTGCTGTATAACATGCTTTAAGGGAACAGGATCTGTTTTTGTCTTTTTTAGGGTAACAAACACTTTAAATCCTTTTAAATGTAGAACATAACCTCTTGATCATCAAATCAGTAACTCCATTCAACAGTAATCACATTCCATAGCTGAAGCATCGTAAGCAAGTCTGGCAGTCAGTCCCCACAAGAGTCTCTTTAACTAGCCCAAGATACAGAACCAATCCATAGAGCAACATAGTCCCTGCCCCATGTTCCTCCTATGAAGGGCATGGCATACTTGTGTATCTCCCACCATACGGAATAGAAGTTATTTGTACTTCAGCCTTTGCAGAACATTTATAAACAAGCAACCAATGACCTTTCTCTGGATAAAATGAAGAATTCCTCCAATCGCAGGAGGTAACCTCTGTAGCTAAACTATGACGAGAAGAATGGGGGCAAACTTTGACAGTGCTGCTTACAAGTGTTTCCTTAAAATGGTATTAAACCTATAAGCAAACATTTAATATATTGCAACCTACCAGTTCTTATTTCTAACAGTTCTACCAGTTCTTTTTTTCAGACTTTCCTTATTTTTATTTGGTGATCTGGCCATTAAGTCTGATGTTTTCAACAGAACAAGCTGTTCTGAGGAAGTAGCATTTAGAAGGTTGAGGAAAACAATTTACTACTGACAGGGATGCCTAACCTCCCTGGCGGTATGTTTCTTTCCGATTTTAGGTGCTGAAAGCGGTACAATTACTTTGCTCGTAATTCTTAAGGATGAGCAGCCCAATCTAACTATTTACATATGATTTTTTTTTACTGTGCGTTCTTCTTTATAACATCTATGATAATGTTTGAAACACAAAATCAAAAATTATAATATAATAAATAACTATAAATAAGTTAAAGTATATATATATATATATATATATACTATATATATATATATATATATATATAATGTGTATGTGTGTATATATATATATATATATATATATATATATATATATATATATATATATATATATATACATATATATTTTATATATATATATATATATATATATATATATTGTACAGGACGCCAAGGTTGGGTCCTGGACGGGTGCTATATAGCACCAATTTTTGGGTTATGGTCCCTTTAAGGGAAGTGTGGAAGTACTCAGAGGGTCACCCAGTACGGGTGAGGAATCCCCGGGAATAGCCTGAAACAGGAGAGGACTGATTACAGTTCTCTCTGGTTTATCTGAGAAATATTTGGGACCCGGGATTTCGGAGACCCTGAAGCGATATTCGGGTGGGAAGGGGTCTCCACCTCTGACTGAGGAAGCCTTTTTGTTTGAAGTTGAACGGTTTTGCACTCGGTCCTGTGGAGCCATAATCCCCCAAACATTACAACTGGTGTTTCGGATGCGGGCAGAGTGCATTTTGCAGCCGCAAAAGCCGTTTAAAAACCTAAAAAACTGACATTTAAAGAGACAGTGTACTTATGGCATGTCTTGGGTGAAATCAGCTCAAACACTACAAACAGCAGGAAAAAGCATGGAGGAGGTCATCAAAGCTTTGGCGCAAGCCACCGTGACCCAGCAGCAAGCCTCAGCAGAGGCAAACCGTCGCCATGAGGAAGCGATGGCCCAGCAGCAGCAGGCCCTGGCACAGGCTGTAGCTGCACAACAGGAAAGCACACGGTTGCTAGCCGCCCAGTTTACTGCACAGCAGGAGTTCACGCAAGCACAAGTGGTGGCCTTGCAGGAGGCTGTACAACGTCTGGCTCAGGGACAAGAGCAACCGGTCATCGCCGCTGGCAACCAGGTGTCTGTGAGAGCCAGCCATTTTTTGCAAAAGCTGACACCCAGCGATGATGTGGAGGCTTTTCTCACCACCTTTGAGAGGATAGCAGAGAGAGAGGGGTGGCCCCGTGACCAATGGGCTGGCATTATCTCCCCTTTCCTCACTGGTGACCCGCAAAAGGCCTACTTTGACCTCCCATCAGAGCACATCAGAGACTATGAGCGTCTGAAGGCAGAGATCCTGGCCCGTCTGGGAGTGACCACGGCTGTCCGGGCTCAGCGGGTGCACCGCTGGAGGTACAAACCCAGCCAACCACCCCGTTCCCAAATGCATGAACTGGTACAGCTGGTCAAAAAATGGCTGCAACCAGAAAAGTTAACAGGCCCCCAAATGGTAGAACGAGTGGTGATGGACTGGTATCTACGGTCTCTGCCAGAGGACCTACAGCGCTGGGTAAGCCATGGAGACCCTGCAACCGCTGACCAGCTGGTAGAGTTGGTCGAAAGGTACACCGTGGTGGAGGACCTGCTCGGACCTGCCAAGCGTCGGGAACCCACACCAAGGGCAACCAGGCCAGCCACAGCACCTATGAGAGAAACACAGCCAGATGGTGGAAACTACAAACCTGCATCACCTTCCGCAGAACCACGAAAGTTGGTTCCTGTCCCAAGGATGGGGGACATACAGTGTTGGCGATGTCGGTCCTGGGGGCATACCCGGGCCCACTGCCCGCTTCAGGAGGAGTTAATGGATTGCGGGACTGGTCGGAGAAGCTCCTTCTATGTGCAAAGGGCATGTGCCACTCATCTGGATCTGGCTGCAGGACGGTTTGAGTGTGAAGTGTGGGTGAACCACCTTCCGGCCAAGGCACTACTGGATTCCGGTAGCATGGTGACACTGGTACATGCCAGAGTGATTGGGAGACTCGGCCCAGTCAGCAAGACTCTTCGGGTAGTGTGTATCCATGGGGACACCAGGGAGTACCCCCTTGTGCCGGTGACTGTTGCCTATGGCCATACCTCAGTGACACAAGAAGTTGGGGTGGTAAGAAGCCTGATCCATGACATCATTGTGGGGCGGGACTGTCCCCTGTTTTTTGAACTGTGGAATCAGGTACAATGTGAGCTGCCTGGACAGCTAAGAGGACTGGGGACACGGGGCCTCGAAATGACAGAGTCAGAGGGGTCTGGGCCTGAAATCCCCTCAATACACCTCTCTAGTGTGGAAATGCCTGTCCCTGATCGGGACTTCATAGAGAATGGTGATAATGCTCCGGGGGGCAACACCGAGCTGGTCTCTGAGGAAGGGGAAGTCTCCCCATTACAGGTTATGTTGGGGGAGGATGACGAGGAACTCTCCCCGTTGCAGTTCCCGGTTGAGGAGGTTGAAGGGGAAACATCCTCAAGGCCGGTGCACCCAGGCCTGGATGTATCCCGGGGTGCATTTGGCACCGCCCAATTACGGGACCCTACCTTGGTCAGAGCAGGTTTCCGTTATTGATGGGGTGCCACAACTGCCAGGTGCAGACCAAAGGTTTCCTCATTTTGCATTGAAGGGGGACTTGGTTTACCGAGTGGCTGAAAGCCGAGGGGAAACTGTAGAGCAGTTGCTGGTTCCCCAGCCATATAGGCGGATGCTCCTCGACCTAGCCCACAACGACGCACTGGGAGGACACCTGGGGGCAGAAAAAACAGAAGCCAGGATAACCGACAGGTTCTTCTGGCCTGGGGTAAAGGCTGAGGTTAAAAGATATTGTGCGTCTTGTCCCACTTGCCAGTTAACTGCCCCATTATCCCACTACAGAAATCCCCTGGTACCCTTACCAATCATTGAGGTGCCATTTGAGCGGATTGCCATGGATCTTGTAGGTCCCCTGGTTAAGTCAGCAAGGGGGCACCAATATATATTGGTCATCCTAGATTATGCAAATAGGTATCCAGAAGCAGTCCCTTTAAGGAAAACTTCCTCCAAGGCCATTGCTCGGGAATTATTCCAAATGTTTTCACGAACAGGGTTCCCTAAAGAGATATTGACGGACCAAGGCACCCCTTTCATGTCAAAGGTGATGGCGGACTTGTGCAAGCTATTTCAGATTAAGCAGTTGCGGACGTCCGTCTATCACCCGCAGACTGATGGCCTAGTTGAAAGGTTTAACAAAACTCTAAAGTCCATGTTAAAAAGAGTGGTCCAGAAATACGGGAGGGATTGGGATATGTTACTCCCTGCCCTGTTGTTTGCCATCCGGGAGGTTCCACAAGCATCCACGGGCTTCTCACCATTTGAGCTAGTGTATGGACGAAGGCCCCGGGGGTTGCTTGATCTGGTAAAGGAAACCTGGGAAAGTGAATCCTCACCGCACAAGACCGTAGTAGAACATATCTCCCAAATGCGGGAGAGGGTGGCTAAGGTGATGCCATTAGTGAGGGAGCACCTGCAGAAGGCTCAGGATGCCCAAAAAAGGGTATACAACCGGTCGGCTAAAGTCAGACAGTTTCAAATAGGGGACCGGGTGGCTGTTCTCATACCCACGGTGGAGAGCAAGTTCTTGGCCAAATGGCAGGGTCCATATGAAGTAGTAGAAAAGGTGGGGGAGGTGAACTACAAGGTGCACCAGCCCGGGAAAAGAAAACCATACCAGATCTACCACATAAATTTGTTAAAACCGTGGAGAGACAGAGAACAGGTATCTGCCGTGGTAGGTGTCCAGTCAGGGGACCCTGCAGGGATTGACCTGGTGCAGGTTGCTGCTACCCTGTCGAGGCCCCAATCCCAACAAGCCAAAGAATTCCTACAAAGAAATAGGGACATGTTTTCAGGGTTGCCTGGTCTCACCAACGTCATCGAGCATGACATTGTAACCGAGCCCAAGGTAAAAATCCGGTTAAAACCTTATCGTATTCCAGAAGCTCACAGGGTGGCAGTATCAGAGGAGGTGAAAAGGATGCTTGAACTTGGGGTCATTGAAGAGTCACAGAGCGAGTGGTCGAGTCCAATCGTGTTGGTACCTAAACCCAACGGCACACTTCGCTTCTGTAATGACTTTAGGAAACTTAATGAAGTCTCCAAGTTTGATGCTTATCCCATGCCCCGGGTGGACGAGCTGATAGAGCGATTGGGCCCAGCCAGGTATATCACCACGCTGGACCTCACAAAAGGGTACTGGCAGATTCCCCTAACCAAGGAGGCCAGGGAGAAAACAGCCTTTTCTACCCCAGAAGGCCACTTCCAGTACAAGAGGATGCCATTTGGTCTTCACTCAGCCCCCGCCACATTCCAACGGGCCATGGATAAAACTTTGCGCCCACATCTACGATATGCTTCCGTCTATCTAGATGACATAGTCATCTTCAGTACGGATTGGGAGTCTCATCTTCCCCGGGTTCAGGCAGTGGTAGACTCCTTGAGAAGAGCAGGGTTCACCATTAACCCAGAGAAGTGTGCAATCGGGATGGAGGAAGCCAAGTACCTAGGGTACATTGTGGGTAGAGGGCTGGTGAAGCCTCAAAGGAGCAAGGTAGAAGCCATACAGGACTGGCCCCGTCCCTTAACCAAAAAACAAGTCAGAGCATTTTTGGGCATAGTTGGCTACTACCGGAGGTTTGTGCCCAACTTTGCCACCGTGGCTGCACCGTTGACTGACTTGACCAAAGGCAAAAAGTCAGTCATGATAAAATGGAACTCCGAGGCCGAAGAAGCCTTTCGGAAGCTTAAGACTGCGTTGTGCCAACATCCGGTACTCGTAGCTCCGGACTTTGCTAGGGATTTCATAGTGCAGACAGATGCTTCAAGTGAAGGGTTGGGGGCAGTCCTGTCTCAAGTGATCAATGGGGAAGAGCACCCCGTAGTTTTCCTGAGTAGGAAGCTGGCGTCAGCGGAGAAAAACTACGCTGTGGTGGAGCGGGAGTGTCTGGCCATTAAGTGGGCCTTGGACTCTCTAAGGTATTTTCTCCTGGGCAGAAAGTTCCGCTTAGTGTCAGACCATGCTCCGCTGACCTGGATGAAGCAGAACAAACACACCAATGCCAGGGTGACAAGATGGTTTCTTTCTCTCCAGGAGTTCAATTTTGTAGTAGAGCACAGACCCGGGAGACAACATCAAAATGCTGATGCCCTCTCCCGTGTCCATTGCATGGTGTCAAATGGTGCCTCCAACACCTCCGCGTTGAGGCAGAGGGGGGGGATGTGTACAGGATGCCAAGGTTGGGTCCTGGACGGGTGCTATATAGCACCAATTTTTGGGTTATGGTCCCTTTAAGGGAAGTGTGGAAGTACTCAGAGGGTCACCCAATACGGGTGAGGAATCCCCGGGAATAGCCTGAAACAGGAGAGGACTGATTACAGTTCTCTCTGGTTTATCTGAGAAATATTTGGGACCCGGGATTTCGGAGACCCTGAAGCGATATTCGGGTGGGAAGGGGTCTCCACCTCTGACTGAGGATTCCAGCACACACAGGGTTAAGAAACTCCAGGAAGCAGCTCTTAAAAGAAGACAGGAAGTAGTGATAGAGGTGTGGAGAGGAGGAGTTGGTGTATGCACCTGTGTTTGGAGAGCTGGGAGTTTTGCTGGAGGCTGCAAGAAAACAGGACTTAACAAGGACTGTAAAACCTGGGGGGCGAAGACCCGACTACGAACTGTATGTGTTTTCCTTTTTACTTTTGTGCTGAAGATAAGCAGACTTTATTTTGTATTTTGTGCTTGTGTGCTGCTGGAAGCCATAACTTTTTGTTACCTGCTGAATAAAAGCCTTTTTGTTTGAAGTTGAACGGTTTTGCACTCGGTCCTGTGGAGCCATAATCCCCCAAACATTACAATATATTGTAGCAGAGCGTTCCAGAGAGAGCCGGGAAAAGTCCTGTTCGGGGTTTATACAGGCACCTCTCATATACCTTTAGGGATCTCTGAGCCATGAGCCAGTTCGGATCTTGGTCCTCTCCCCAAAGCCAATTTAAACTCACCTGAGACAGACAGCCAGTCTCTCTCAGCCTGGGAAAACAGACAACATTTGTCTATGAGAGCATAAGGTCAGTAAAACTATAAGTTTGTGTCTTTGGGAAGCTGACAAGCTGTAGGCTTGCTCAGCCTGTGTTAGTGAGGGTCTGCTTTGTGTGTAGTAAGCTCCGGGACACGGCTAGGCTTTTGTTTTATTATTATTATTCCTGCTAGTTTTCCTTAAAGCACTGTACAGCACCTGTATAAAGACTTGTATATAGCACCAATAAACACCGCACTGTTTGTCACTACCTCACTGGATTTGGTATCTGTGCCTGAAGGACTGCTTATCCCAGGGAGTTTTGCACCTGCTACCTGTTCCCCAGCTTACATATGGTGGAGAATGCAGGCAGTGGTAGTAAGTTACTACTTAAAGGGCCAGTACCTGGAGTGACTATGAAGGAAATCCTCAAACAGTTGGTGTTATCCAACGCTGCACAGCAGCAAGCAAACGCTGCACAGCAGCAAGCAAACTCTTTGTTTAAACAACAGATTGATGTTGTAAAAGAACAAACGCAGCAAGCAAACTCTTTGCTTAAACAACAGATTAGTGCTGTACAAGAACAAACCCAATTATTGTTTAAAAAACTGGCAAGTGCTGCAGAATCAGACAGAAAGGCGGTGGCTGAGGTGGTGCAGACACGTGCACAGAAGTCTAAGGCTAAAATCGAAAGGTGTTGGAGACAGCTCCTCAGCCATCCATGTGGGTCGCTTCCTCTCTAGGATGACTGTGGATGATGACCCAAAGGCCTTTCTGGTTACCTTTGAAAGAACTGCTGAAAAGGAAGGATGGCCCAAAACCCAGTGGGCAGGATTGATCCCTCCCTTACTTACTGGGGAATCGCAGAAGGCCTATTATGATTTGGAGTCTGTGGATGCAGGAGAGTATGAGAAAGTCAAGCAGGACATCCTGGCACGTCTCGGTGTCAACTTGGCTGATCAAGCCCAGCGGGCCAACAGCTAGTCCTTCCGAGATGAGAGGCCCCAATGATCACAGATGTTTGACCTAATCCCCCTGGCACGAAAATGGCTACAGCCGGAGTCCTTGTCTGGGCCACAAATAGTGGAGCGTGTGGTCATGGACGGCTTCCTGAGGTCATTACCAAATCCTCTGCAGAAGTGGGGGAGTCAAGGAGACCCCAAGTCGGCGGACAACCTGGTGGAGCTCGTTGAGAGGTACTATGCTGTAGAGAGTCTGGTCTGCAGAGACCCACGGACTTTCCACGATCTCTCCAGGCAACCAGTAAGAATGTTCCAGGGGAAGTGGGTGGTCAGCAGGGCAAGGAGACAGGGGGGAGGATTTTTGGTGCCAGAGCGGAAGTTTGGCGTCCCAAACAGGGGAAGCCACTGCCTGTCAGCAAACCTAACTGGGGTAACATCAAGTGTTTCCGTTGCCAGGAACTGGAACATGTTGCAGCAAACTGTCCTTTGACAGATGAACCCATGCAGTGTGACATGTCTCTTTGAAGGCAGTCTATGTTTGCTGCTGTTTCATGCGCTGCAGCGCCAAGTGTAGGAAAACACATATTCCAAATGACTGTTAATAATAAGCCTATGTTTGTGGTTTGTGGTGCCTCAAGTCAGGTATGGGATTTTAAGGGCAGGAGTAAGAGAGGTAGGCAGTAGTAGTGCGGTAGATAAAATTTATTTCACAATATATATACAAGGATTTAAGGCTGAATTAATGGGTAAAGTCCCATTGTGCCAGTGAAGAGGAAAGAATAAAGTGTGTTACACGTGACAAGTAAGTGACTTGAAATAGGTTGTAGGTAGTCCTGCTCTGCTGTTCCTCGTGTCAAAGAATAGGGATAGATGCAGAGGAGGTGCCTGATCGGTAATCCGACATGTTTCGGCCTATTGCGGCCTTTATCAAGGATATGTCACCGATTCTAAAGGTAATCAAAGTTTAATATCAATCAATAGCAATATCTATACTGAAGCATTCATGATACAATTTACACGATGTGCTGGTTAACATACATTTTTTATGTCCACTTCCTATGATAGTGCCTCCCCAGAGTTTCTCCAGGTGCTGCAGGAACAGTATGCTGTATTGGGTGAGAGAAGGTGAATTTGCTGAGTATTGGGGAAAATGGGTGAAGGTGGGGTTTTGTTGCAGAGTAAAGGTTAATAATATTTACTTTCTGGGCAGGGTGTTCTGATCCAAGAATCCAGTGTGGTTAAGATTACAAACTTCCACATTGATTGAGATTGTCTACAGTACTGGGGTATATAGTAGGCTATTGTAAGAGGGCGGCATATAGGGGTAAAGTACATAGTAATTATTTCTTTCTTAGGTAGATTTGAAAATATCTTCAGTAATAAAGCAAGGGTTTAGCCTTGATGACTTGGTTGGGGAGATGCATGGAGATCTCCTCCAAGTCTAAACTTACGTTTGTAGAAGAGGGGTTCAGTGTAGTGAAGCAGCATATTCGCTCCAAGTCTGCCTCCTCCCTCGATAAGGGAGAGACTGAATGACTCGGAGTGTTCCCCGGCCTTTAAAGGGCTGTCTCGCATGCGCAATAGTGCGCTGCGTGACGCTGATAGGCAGAGTCCGTGACATGGTGCGAGATGCGCCTGCGTGCGGCAGAGAGCGCATCCCTTGTGACCGTGTGGACATGCCTGCGAGGCCGCCGACACAGAGTAGAAGCTGAAGTCCCTGCTAGGGATGGAGGAAGGTGCAGCACCAACCATTCGGTTTCAAATGCCCCGATCAGAGGAGATTCGGGGCTTTCTGTGCCGGGAGCTCCTGGGATCTTGGGATTGAGGCAACAAGAGGTGGATGAACAGTATTCCATGAAGAATAATCAAGAGACATATATCTTAAGGTGGTACACTGTGCAACAGTGTAGTCACCTAGTAATAAAAATAAATTTAAAAAAGAACAATAATCAAGGCATATTATATAAAGGTTCTCAGCAATATAATATCAAGAAGAATTTCTGTGAGAGGGTATGGATGGGTCAAGGGGAGGATAAGGTCGGGTGTCGACAGTCCATTGTGTGACAGTGGAAAAATATGGAAGATTGCATAACGAGATAATGTCGTTTGGAGAGCCTATACAATCTGAATGGGGTCAAAGATTAAAAGATTGTATGAATATAAGAAGAAATCGGTTGAAAAGGTTCATACAATCCGATTGGATCTAAAATTTAGAGAAGTTGTCGGGGGGGGTTTTATGTTTAAGGTGAGGGAATTAATCTGTTTTCCCTGACGAAAAGCCCTGGAGGAATGGACGGAAGCTTTGTGCTTCGTTTAATCCGGGTGGATTAGTGGCTTTGAGTCGTGTGATCCAGCGCATTTCCAATTGTAAAAGAGTTTTATTCCAGTCACCGCCTCGTAACGGGACATGGATCCTGTCCAAGGCCAAGAAGTTGATTTTAGGCATTTTATAGTTGTGGTAGTATGCTACGTGTCTGCCCAGTGGGACATAGTAGTTGCCAACATGCATAGTCTGTAAGTGTTTGTTCACCCGTTTCCCGAACTCCTGTCGGGTCTTCCCTATGTAGAAAGACCCGCATTCGCATGTCATCATATAAACTACTCCCCTGGTTTTACAATTACAAAAATGTTTAGGTCGAAAGGGGTCTCCATTTGGTAAAATAGTATTGGTAGTTTGACGGATAACATGACATTGGGCACAACTCCCCCAAGGGAAGGTACCCTTAGTTCTGCAGGGGTCTTTGCTGGATCCTTCTTTATATTCGCTGTGTACTAATTGTTGTTGTAAGGAACCTGCCTTTCTGAAGGTGATGGGTGGATATTGTGGTAAAAGCTTAGAAGTACTGGGTTCTTCCATAAGAATGGACCAGTTTTTTGTAAGAATATTTCTGATTTGCTGATGTTCGTAAATCTAATGATTATTCGGGTATCGGGTTCAGTTTTGGTTGGTTCTTTGTTCTTGAAAAGGAGTGTTTCTCTGTCTTTCTGGTTGGCACGATTGAATGCCTTGCGTAGTGAGGTTTTGTTATAACCTCTCTGTAATAATCGAGTAGTTAATACATTGGCTTCCAATTGGAAATTGGCTGGGTCTGTACAGTTCCTCTTCAGCCTAAGATATTGGCTATAGGGTATTGAGTTGATTAGGGGTTGTGGGTGAAAGCTGGAGGCATGGAGAATGGAATTGCCTGCTGTTGTCACGGAACCATGAACCAGACGTACAACAACAGATAAGTGAAAATAAGACAGCTTTATTGAAAAACAAGCTATAAAGCAAAAGTCCAAACGGATGGCGAAACCGATGCAGAGTCTTTGCGAAGCCAGGGGTCTGGAACCAGCAGGGTAGTCAGACGAAGCCAGGATCAGGAACCAACAGGGTAGTCAGACGAAGCCAGGATCAGGAACCAACAGGGTAGTCAGACGAAGCCAGGATCAGGAACCAACAGGGTAGTCAGACGAAGCCAGGAACAGGAACCAGAAGTAGCAGCAGTCTTAGTAGCATGTGAACACAGGAGGACCAAGCAGGGAACTGAGCCACAGACCTCCTATATATATGAGCTAGGCATCCAGCTCCTCCCAGTGGGAAGGAGGAGCTGCAGGGTGGGAGGCTACAAGAAACCCAGAAAACAAGATGGCCGCCAGCACATGTCAAACGAAGGAGAACAGCAAGGAGGTAAGACCATGACAGTACCTCCCCCTCAAGGGCCCCTCCTCCGCGGAGTAAAGAACGGTTTTTGAGGGAAGCGTGCATGGAAGGCTCGGAGCAAGGCAGGAGCATGGACATCTGCGGAGGGAACCCAGGAACGCTCCTCAGGACCATAACCACGCCAATGAACCAAAAACTGCACCCGACCGCGGACCAGGCGAGAGTCCAGGATATTGCTCACCTCATACTCCTCACGATTGCCCACTTGGACCGGACGAGGCCGAGGAACCGAGGAAGTGAAACGATTACACACCAGTGGCTTCAACAGGGAGACATGAAACACGTTGGAGATCCGCATGCCAGGAGGAAGCGCAAGGGCATAGGCTACCGGATTTACCCTGCGAAGCACTCGGAAGGGACCAACAAAGCGAGGCGCCAGCTTGGGAGTGGGCACTCGAAGGTTGAGGTTGTGGGTGGACAACCATACACGGTCTCCGGCCTGGTAGGAAGGAGCAGGCGCTCGTCTGCGATCAGCCTGGAATCTCTGGCGCTGCGCAGAGACCTCAAGGGACTTCTGGATCTGTACCCAAGAAGCACGTAGAACGGAAAGGTGATCCTCCACAGCCGGAATATCCTGGGGAGAGAATACCTCCGGTAACACGGCAGGTTGGAACCCATAGTTGGCCAAGAAGGGAGACGTCCCAGAGGAAGAGTTCACCGCCGTGTTCCTGGCAAACTCAGCCCAAGGCAGGAGGTCAACCCAATTGTCTTGGTGATCGGAGACATAGCAACGAAGGAATTGCTCCAAGGCCTGATTGGATCGTTCTGCGGCCCCATTGGACTGAGGGTGGTAGGCCGAGGAGAAGGAGAGATGAATCCCCAACTGGGAGCAAAAGGCGCGCCAGAACCTGGACACAAACTGACTCCCCCGATCCGACACAATCTCCTTGGGCAAACCGTGCAACCGGAAGACCTCCCTGGCAAAAATCGTGGCCAACTCCTGTGCAGAGGGTAACTTCTTGAGAGGAACACAGTGGCACATTTTGGAAAACCGATCCACAATCATGAGAATGACCGTATGGCCTCGGGATGCAGGGAGGTCCACAATGAAATCCATCCCCAGGTGTGACCATGGGCGCTCCCCGGTGGCTAAGGGTTGCAGAAGACCCACCGGAAGGTGCCGAGGGGACTTACTCTGGGCACAAACGGAGCATGCCGCTACATATGCGGCGATGTCGGAACGTAGGGAAGGCCACCAGAACAGACGTGAAACAGCCCAGGACAGCTGATTCTTTCCAGGATGCCCCGCGGTCTTGGAGTTATGGTAGGTTCGCAACAACCGAGTGCGCAACTCCTCAGGCACAAAACATCTGCCGTTGGGTCTCCCAGAGGGAGCACCGGCTTGAGCCGCCAAAATCTGCTCACCCAGAGGAGAGGTCAGGCTGGTGCGAATGGCGGCCAGGATCTGATTCGGAGGTATGACCGAAGTCGGAATCGACTCCTCCCTGGACAGGTCGGAGTACTGCCGTGATAAGGCATCCGCCCTGATGTTCTTGGAACCGGGTAGGTAGGAGACCACGTAATTAAAACGAGACAAGAACAGAGCCCATCTGGCCTGACGTGGTGTCAATCTCTTGGCCTCAGAAAGGTAGGTCAGATTCTTGTGGTCCGTCAGGATGAGGACCGGAACCACCGAACCCTCGAGCAAGTGCCTCCATTCTTTAAGAGCCTGCATGATGGCCAATAACTCCCTGTCACCAATCTGGTAGTTGCACTCAGCAGAAGACAGTTTCCGGGAGTAAAACCCACAAGGAAGCAGAGGACCCTCTGGTGTTCTACGCTGAGACAGAAGGGCGCCTACTCCCGTCTCGGACGCGTCCACCTCGAGGACAAAGGGCAACCCAGGGTTGGGATGCGACAGAATCGGAGCCGACACAAAGGCGGACTTTAGAGCCTCAAAAGCTCGGATGGCCTCGGGCGGCCAGACCTGGGAATTACTGCCCTTCCTGGTCAGATCCGTGAGAGGTTTGGCTAGCATGGAAAAGTCCCTGATGAACTTCCGATAATAATTGGCGAAGCCCAAAAAGCGCTGCAGGGAACGAAGACCACTGGGCTGGGGCCACTGTAAGACAGCCGAAACCTTCTCAGGATCCATGGAGAACCCTTCAGCGGAAATGATGTAACCTAAGAAGGTTACCTGGGATCGGTGAAATTCGCATTTCTCAAGCTTACCGAACAGCTTGTTCTCTCGTAACCGTTGCAACACTCGTCTGACATCCAGAATGTGGGTCTCCATGGACTCAGAATATACCAGGATGTCATCCAAATAGACCACCACACACTGCTGCAACAGGTCACGGAAAACATCGTTGATGAATTCCTGAAAGACTGCGGGCGCATTGCACAGCCCAAAGGGCATAACCAAGGATTCATAATGACCGGTCCTGGTGTTAAACGCGGTCTTCCACTCATCGCCCGCCTTGATCCTTACGAGGTTATACGCCGCCCTCAGGTCGAGTTTGGTAAAGACCGTAGCCCCTTTAAGACGGTCGAACAGCTCGGAAATCAAGGGTATCGGGTAAGCGTTCTTGATCGTGATGCGATTGAGACCCCTGTAATCGATGCAAGGCCTCAACTCACCGCCCTTCTTTTTCACAAAGAAAAATCCAGCCCCTGCCGGGGACGAGGATTTGCGAATGTGACCGCGTGAAAGCGCCTCCCTCACGTACTCCTCCATGGCCTCATTCTCTGCTACCGACAGTGGATAGACTTTGCCACGAGGAGGAACGGCACCAGATTGTAACTCGATGGCACAATCGTATGGGCGGTGCGGAGGTAGGGCAACCGCGCGCACCTTATCGAATACATCCCGGTACTCCTCGTATTCAGGGGGCAACAGAGAGTCCGAGGAAGTACACAGCAACTTGACAGGCCCATGGATGCAACTAGCCCCACACTGCGGTGACCACGAGAGGATCTCGGCCGATCTCCAATCGAAAATCGGATTATGCTTCTGGAGCCAGGGGTACCCCAAGACCACCGAGTAGTGTGGAGACGAAATAACCTGGAAGCAGACCGACTCTCTGTGAACGGCACCAATGGCTAACCCCACTGGAAGGGTCTCATGAGTCACGTGTGGCGGCAGAAGGGGTCTGCCGTCTATCGCCTCAAGAGCCAGAGGTGAACCCCGAGCCTGCAGAGGAATGGAATTGGTGGCAGCGAACACACTATCAATGAACAAACCACCAGCACCAGAGTCCACCAACGCCTGGGTCGTCACCGAGCCCCCGACCCAGGAGAGGACAACAGTGATCAGTGGTTTGTCAACACGGGAAACCGGGGACGAGGAGACTCCACCCAAGATCTGCCCCTGACAGGATCTCAGGTGCGAGCGTTTCCCCGGACGGTTCGGACATGCCAACCGAAAATGCCCACCGAGACCACAGTACATGCATCGGCCCTCGCGTCTCCGGAGTACCCTCTCCCCCTCGGACAGGCGAGCAAACCCCAGCTGCATGGGTTCACCCCCAGACAAGTCATCCCCAGGAGGCGTGGGAGGAGAGGGAGGCACGGGTGGGACAGCAAACGTAGGCGCCAATCTGTTAGGAGGCCTCCGCAGACTCTCCTTAAAGGAAGGTCTCTCCCTGAGTCTGGTGTCAATCAAAATCAGGAAAGAAATAAGGGACTCGAGCTCCACTGGTAGGTCCTTAGCTGCAACCTCATCCTTCAAGGCATCCGAGAGACCATGAGAGAAAGCAGCGACCAGAGCCTCATTATTCCAGCCCACCTCTGCTGCCAGGGTACGAAACTCAATGGCGTATTCAGCTACGGATCGTGAACCCTGTCTGATGGACATAAGGAGCTTCGCAGCAGAGGCAGCACGAGCCGGCACATCGAATACCTTCCGAAGAGAAGCAACAAAACCGGAAAACTCGGCAACCACCGGATTGTTGTTCTCCCATAAAGGGCTGGCCCAGGCCAAGGCCTTGTCCGAGAGCAGCGAGATCAGGAAGCCCACCTTTGATCTCTCAGTAGGAAAGGCATGTGGCAGCAACTCGAAATAAATGCCCACCTGGTTAAGGAAACCTCGGCACTGAGTTGGCTCTCCCCCAAAGCGCTGTGGAAGGGGGGCAGAACCGGACATACCCCGAAACACCGCAGGCGCAACAACAGGTGTCGGGGAAGACTCTGGCGCAACAACCGGAGCGGACCCAGGAGCGACAACCGACCCATCGGCAACGGGAGCGAAATGAGCCGTGCGTTCAAGCAGGGATTGCAACGCCACGGCGAACTGACCCAACAGGTGATCCTGCTGATCAAGTCTGGCAACCAACGTGGGTAGTGAGGATGGCCCTGTACCGTCAGAATTCATGGCCTGTGGTACCGTGCGTTCAAGCAGGGTTTGCAACGCCACGGCGACCCGACCCAACAGGTGATCCTGCTGATCAAGTCTGGCAACCAGCGTGGGTAGCGAGGATGGCCCTGTACCGTCAGAATTCATGGCTTGGTCCTAATGTCACGGAACCATGAACCAGACGTACAACAACAGATAAGTGAAAATAAGACAGCTTTATTGAAAAACAAGCTATAAAGCAAAAGTCCAAACGGATGGCGAAACCGATGCAGAGTCTTTGCGAAGCCAGGGGTCTGGAACCAGCAGGGTAGTCAGACGAAGCCAGGATCAGGAACCAACAGGGTAGTCAGACGAAGCCAGGATCAGGAACCAACAGGGTAGTCAGACGAAGCCAGGATCAGGAACCAACAGGGTAGTCAGACGAAGCCAGGAACAGGAACCAGAAGTAGCAGCAGTCTTAGTAGCATGTGAACACAGGAGGACCAAGCAGGGAACTGAGCCACAGACCTCCTATATATATGAGCTAGGCATCCAGCTCCTCCCAGTGGGAAGGAGGAGCCGCAGGGTGGGAGGCTACAAGAAACCCAGAAACCAAGATGGCCGCCAGCACATGTCAAACGAAGGAGAACAGCAAGGAGGTAAGACCATGACAGCTGTGTCCTTTCTATACAAAGTGGTGGAGATTTTACCCGTAGGGTCTTTGTATATTAAGGTGTCAAGGAAGGATACTTGTTGTCTACTATAGGTCATTGTAAAGAACATGTTATGCTCGTTCTGGTTCATCCTGGTTAATAGTTCTTGTATCATATGTTCAGGCCCGTTCCATACAATCAGTATATCGTCGATATATCTTTGTGTAATGTTCTGGTACCTCTGGTACCCTTATTCCACTTTCCATTCCGTGTATGCGTCCCACCATTCTCTTCTGGTAGGTGCGCATACACCTTTAAGACCGATGCTGTCATCACTGAGCGCCGCAGAGCGGCTATTTCAACCGCCGGCGTTCTCACTCACATGTTCGTTCAACCTGCCTTGCATCTATGCTTACAAGCGTGTCTCGCTGTGGAACCTCGCTACAGATCCCTGTATCTCGCTACCAGGATCACTTCCTCAGACCCAAACCTCGCTACTGATCCCTGTATCTCGCTACTGGATCACTTCCTCATCACCGGACCCTTCTACTACTATACTATAGTGATAAGTACCCCGCAGGGGAAACCTCCATAACTTACACTACTACTATTGCATTAAGGACTGTTACTACCTATCCATACTATCCTATCATCTGCACTGTTACATAGATTGCTAGCTCTTGAGACTACTACCATCTATCATCTGCACTGCTGCATAGATTGCTAGCTCTCCTGTCTACTACCATCTATCATTTGCACTGCTGCATAGATTGCTAGCTCTCCTGTCTACTACTATCTATCCTTGCACTGGGTTAGTCTATCCTGTATTTGTCATCTGCTGTCCTCACCACCTGTTAGCATACTCGGTACTAACCTATCTGCATTCCTAAATACCATCTTGAACTCTCCTGTACAAACCTATCAAGTGCTTACCATCCTTGTCACTGTTCACACCTGTCCCTTCAGCACATCACCTTCATACTATCATATACATCCTATCACTCCAGGAACATCTCATTGAGTGTGTATATATCTGTATGTTGAAGCTGACAGGCCCACGGTGATGAGTCCTGGAGAGTTGGATCTGGTATTCAACACATCTCTACATGACTACTGAGTGGAGATTTTGCAGCTGTAAATCCAGCCTATAACAAAAACGCAGGAGCGTTACACTTTGCCATATGAGGATCTTGTCAGCGTAGATGGTGTTCTCCTCTTTCGATAGGAATTCTTGCTCCCATGAGCCCAAGTAGATGTTCGCATAAGAGGGGGCGCAGCTGGTCCCCATCGCTACCCCACATGTTTGGATGTAGTAGTTGCCACCAAATGTGAAGACGTTATGATTTAGTATGAATTGTAACATGTCAATAATGAAATTATTGAAATTTTGGTCGCGTTCGCTGTGGCATCGGAGTGTCTTCTCAACGGTCTGTAGCCCTTTGGTATGGGGTATATTATTGTATAAAGATTCAATGTCGATGGTAACTAGGTAGGTTTCTTCTGGTATGGTGATGTCATTGAGTATTCTGAGGAGGTGAAGGGTATCTTGAGTATATGAGGGTAGTTCTTTGACATGAGGACGTAAATATCTGTCTATTACCTTGCTCATAGACTCTGAAATACTTCCATTGCCCGAAATGATTGGTCTTCCGGGTGGGTCTTCAAAATTCTTGTGTAGTTTTGGTAGCGCATACAGTGTGGGTGGTTTGGGATGTGGTGTCCTTATATATTCCCACAAGGTTTGAGATATGATGCCTTCCTTGAATGCGTTGTCTACTTTTGAGTAGAAGATTTGATCGTATGATTTTTTCATTATGGGGAGAATCTTCTTGTAACATTTTGTGTTTGAAAGTATTGTATGGCACATATTTTTATATTTTTCTTTGCTCATGACAACTACATTTCCTCCCTTGTCTGAAGGCTTGATAGTGATATCATCGTTATCTCTAAGTTCCTGGAGAGCTCGTTTTTGTTTTTTGGTTAAATTTGATACGTGTCTTTTCTCTTTGATCGATTCAATGTCTTTGGTAGTTTGTCGCACAAACAGTGCGATTGCGGGGTTGATGTTAAGAGATGGGAATTTGTTGGATTTCTTTTTGAAAGACAGTTGGTCAGAAGTTGTTTCTTGCTCGTCACTATCAGATTCTTTGTCTGATTCTGTCGGGTCGTCCCAATCATCTAGGTCGCTTTCCTGGAGTAGTAAGTTGAGATCACGGATGGCTCTGAACTCTGCCGCTGTTAATGTTGGTGTAGCTTGTGCTGGTTGGGGTTGTTTTTGATAGAAGGTTTTTAATAGTAAATTCCTAGCAAATAGATTAACGTCTTTAATGGTTTCGAATCTATCAATGCTGGTGTTGGGGCAGAAAGAAAGTCCTAAAGATAGCACTTCTTTTTGATCGTCCGCCAGAGTACGAGATGATAGATTTATGACCGTTTTTCTTCCTCCTGTTTCTTCTCCGATTGATGTTTTTTTGGAGGTTTTGAGTTTGTTTTCCCTAAAAAAAAAACCCTGTTGTTTGGAGTCCACTTCTTTTCGCGCCAATACTTCCTTTCTTTTTTCCTAAGGATATCTTTTCCATATTCTTCTAGGTGCGATTTAAGTTTATTTTCCTGTTTACTGTATAGTTGGGCCTTTTTGAGGGGGGGCAATTGTTCATAGGTCTTTTTGATGTTGAGATCTAGAGACTTTATTTGTCTTAAGTACTCTTCTTGCAATAGAATCATTAAGTTCCGCGAACATTCATTTAGTTGATTTTCCCATTCTTTCTTTAGTTGAACCATAACATTTTCCATGGTAGGAAAAATTTGGATTCTTAGACCTACAGGGTTGATTTTCTCGCTAATGTAACGTTCAAATGTCTTGATGTGCCAGTGTAGCGCTGACTTCCTCTCCAGATGTTTTTGGAGTGTCCTAAATAGCGCCGAAATGTCTGATTCAGTTTGTTCTTTGACTTTAAAGCTGGTCTGGATGCCCGACATAAGGGTCTCCCACTCGTCACCAACCAGGTCTCCCACATTCTTTTCTTCTTCTTCCGTCATCCTTTCTTCCTAAGAGAAAGGTATTTGGTTGGAAACAGGCGAAAAAACCTTTCTTTAACTGTGGTAAAATCCACAGTGAAAGCTATGTTTGCCTGGAACTAGTAGGTCTGGTGCTTTGCTGCTCAGCAACCAGTAAATAATTTATATAAAGAGTTATAGTGTTTCCAGAGATCCGAGAGGGCGTGGATGTGTTATCCATCCGGGGTATTGGTTGAAGAAGATAGGTTTTTGGATCTTACATTGGAAGGTTAATAGTCGTTTCTGCCACCATCCCGAGAAAATTGTTTGTGGTTTGTGGTGCCTCAAGTCAGGTATGGGATTTTAAGGGCAGGAGTAAGAGAGGTAGGCAGTAGTAGTGCGGTAGATAAAATTTATTTCACAATATAATAGTTATATACAAGGATTTAAGGGTGAATTAATGGGTAAAGTCCCATTGTGCCAGTGAAGAGGAAAGAATAAAGTGTGTTACACGTGACAAGTAAGTGACTTTAAATAGGTTGTATGTAGTCCTGCTCTGCTGTTCCTCGTGTCCAGCCTTGCTGGACTCAGGAAGTCTGGTGACTTTGGTTAAAGCAGAAATGGTTGAAACTGTGAATTTAAATGCTAAAAAAGTTGCTGTGATCTGTGTACATGGTGATACTCGGGAGTATCCTATAGCTACTGTTAGCTTTAAAACTGATTTAGGTATGGTGACCCATCCAGTCGGACTTGTGCCCCACTTAGTGCACGAGGCCATCATTGGTAGAGACTTCCCTAAGTTTTGGGAACTGTGGGACCGTCCCGACTCGGTCACAGTAACTGACTCAGCGGTGGAGCCAGAGCTCCTGGCCAGCACCGACCATATGGGTTCAAGGGATTCCTCTCACGGTTCCCCAGATTTTTCTTTTCTCTGTTATGGCAGGAGAACTGGAGGAGCCTGAGGAAGTCCCCACAGCCAGTCAAGGTGGACAACCTTCTGCTGACCCTGAGGGTACATTGGAGTTTGCTGATCTTAATGTGCACAAGGAAAACTTTGGTACTGAGCAGAGAAAATACCCTACCCTTGTCAGGGCCTGGGAGAATGTAGTAATGGTTAATAATGTACCTGTCAAACCAGGGGACAGGCCCTGTTTTCCTCTTTTCAGCAGCACTGAGGATTTATTGTATCGTGTATATAAAAAGAACGATAAATTGTTGAACAGTTGGTGGTCCCTAAGCCTTACAGACGAGTGGTGCTGGAATTGGCTCATGGACACTTACTAGGAGGTCATTTAGGGGTTGAAAAAACCACTGAAAAAACCACTGAAAGGGTGTTACGCAGGTTTTACTGGCCTGGGATACAGAAAGATATTGACAATTATTGTCAATCTTGTCCTGTATGTCAGATGTCAGCCCCACTACCCCACTTCCGAAGTCCTTTAGTGCCCCTACCCATTATTGAAGTCCCGTTTGAGAGGATCGCCATGGACCTCGTAGGTCCACTCCCCAAGTCTGCCAGGGGTCATCAACACATTCTTGTAATCATGGATTTTGTTATCCGTTACCCCGAGGCAATTCCCTTACGCACTGCATCCGCTAAGAACATTGCTAAGGAGTTGTTCATGGTGTTCAGTCGCTTTGGGATCCCTAAGGAGGTCCTTACAAATCAGGGCACCCCATTTATGTCACAAATAACTAGAGAGTTGCGCAAGTTATTTAAGGTGACCCAGTTGCAAACCTCCGTATACCACCCTCAAACTGATGGCTTGGTAGAACGCTTCAATAAAACATTAAAGAGTATGTTAAAAAAGGTTGTGGACAAGGATGGAAAAAATTTGGACTTCTTGATTCCGTACTTGATGTTCGCCATCAGGGAAGTACCCCAGTCCTCTACCGGATACTCTCCATTTGAATTGCTTTATGGCAGACACCCTCGGGGACTCTTAGACATAGCCAAGGAAACCTGGGAGGGGGAGCAGATACCCCACAAAAGTGTAATTGAGCACATCGCTCAAATGCAGGACAGGATTGCAGCGATCATGCCTATGGTAAAGGAACACTTACTGCAGGCCCAGGCAGCCCAACAGAGAATATAAAACAGGGGAGCCCGACTCCGTGTCTTCTCACCTGGTGACAGGGTCCTAGTGTTAGTTCCCACTGTCGAGAGCTAAGTGGCAGGGTCCCTTTGAAGTATTGGAGAGAGTTGGGGAGGTCAATTATAAAGTGCATCAACCAGGAAAAAGGAAGCAAGAGCAGATTTACCATAATAATCTGTTAAAGCCCTGGAAGGATAGGCTGGCCTTGACTGCGAGGTCCGTCCCTGTAACATCTAGGGGTACTGAGTCCCCTCTGGTCCCTGAGGTCACGATTCCAGAAACCCTGTCTTATTCCCAAAAAAAAGAAGCTAGAGAGCTCCTGATAAGGAATAGAGAGAAATTTTCAGAGTTACCTGGTATGACTTCAGCAGTTCAGCATGATATTGTTACTGAACCTGTGGTCCGTGTCAAGCTCAAACCTTACCGAATTCCCGAACCGAGGAGAAAGGACATTAGTGATGAAGTAAAAAGGATGCTGGAGCTAGATGTCATTGAGGAATCCAATAGTGACTGGTCTAGCCCCATCGTTTTAGTCCCTAAACCGGATGGTACCTGGAGGTTCTGTTACGACTTCAGGGCCCAGGGTGAACGAACTTATAGACAGATTTGGCAAAGCCCGCTATCTAACTATTTTAGACTTGACCAAAGGATATTGGCAAATACCCCTGACTGGTAGCCCCAGAGGGTTCGTTTCAGTACAAAAAAAATGCCTTTTGGGTTGCAAAATGCCCCTGCAACATTTCAGAGGGCCATGGACAGGACCCTAAGACCTCACCGACAGTAGCAGCCTATCTGGACAATATAGTGGTACATAGCACTGACTGGAAGCCTCACTTGCCCCGTGTACAGGCTGTTCTGGATTCCCTCTTCAAGGAAGGTTTTACAGCAAACCCAAAAAAATGCACCATTGGTTTAGAAGAAGTCATTAAACCGCAGTTAAACAAAGTAGAAGCAATCCAAGAATGGCCACGCCCTGCAAACAAGAAGCAGGTCAGAGCCTATACGTATATATCTATATATATCTATATATATATATATATGTATATATACAGTATAAATATATAAAAAGTACAGTAAAACTGCAGGAAAGAGCACTGGGGGCAAACTAATATCAATTTATTTTATTTTGTAATGAAATCAGTGTGCTGAGGAGGAAGTTCCGGTGTGAAGAGTTCAGTGCCCCCGAGATCCCCGCCGTGCCGCATCTACTGAGAAGTTTCTTCTCTCAGGGTCTATGGTGATCAGAGGAGGAAGGTGAACGTCTATGGTGATCGGAGGAGGAAGGTGGAACGTCTATGGTCATCGGAGGAGGAAGGTGGAACGTCTATGGTCATCGGAGGAGGAAGCGTCGGCCTTGTTCATTGATCCCGCCCCCATCTGCAGAGGAGCCCCACCCCCAGAGAGCTGGCTCTGGATGAGATTGGCTGTGCATGGTTTTTGGTGGATATCGTGGCTCCCTGCAGATGGTGTTGAACACCTAGAGAGAGGCACTGCGCCAGAATTGCATTGATGTTCATACCCTGTGTTGGATGCTGACATACATGTGTGATCTGGTAAGCGCTTGGTGTATCTAGAGCATGCAGCACTATCCGCGGATATAGTCACACTAAGTGGTGGTGGATTATTTTCCTGCACTCAGCACCCTGCACTGGATCCTTGCTGATTTTGGACATTTACTTTTCTAATTTATTTAACGCTCTATTGCGTTATCCTATTGGGACATTCATCACTGAATATAATTTGTATACATTCAGGTTTACACTTTATTGTTTGATTTAATCACTTAATCATTATATTTTTTGGTGTTTCCCACTACAGCTGCAGCTTTATTACACAAATCACTTATTTATATTTTCAATTATACATTTATTTACTTAACTATTTACACAATTCTGTGCTTAGCACGGTTATTTTTTATACTAATGAAATCAGTGTGTTTGTGTTTTTTACTTTTCAAATTTGCCCCTGGTTCCACCCCTCTGCGAGCGTCACGTCGCAGGAGACGGAAGCCGGGGCTCACAAGCATCGGGCGGAAGATCCGGCTGCCGTATGCTGAAGGGACACATCGCTGGATCCCGGCAATAAGGTAAGTAAGCCTCTACAAGGATCCAGCGATGCTCCCTGGCGGTACCCTGAGTGTGGCTCGGGTATACCGCTTATGGCAGTGAAATCCCACCCCGAGCCACACTCGGGAATACCGCCAGGGAGGTTAAAATGATCAGCTTTTGTGTATGTAAAACCTTTATTCCAAGAGGAAAAAACTGTTTGCTGTAATTGCTCATAAAGTATTAGCTGGAATTTGACCAGTTTGTTAGTGTATTTAAATCTTCTAGTACATCTAATGGTCCCCTCCCCCCAGATTAACAATGCTGCTGTCCAAAGGTGCTCCTGTAATCCAGAGTGGAGGCGCTCTAATAAAGGAGGTGTATTACTGGCCAGATCACCAGGTGAAAACAGAGACAAAAACAGCCTAAAAAAAGAAAACAAATGTAGCCATCACATCTGATTGGTAAGGTGCAATATATTACCTTTTTGGTTTTGGGTTTAATACTGAAGTTTTTGGTGGGCAAGTAAAATGAAGCAATGCTTCATTTTTCTTATCAGTTGCACAGCTTTTAAATATGTTTCTGCCCAGAATTGCCCAGATAAGTGCTTGCCAGAAACTACCCAACCTCTCAGCTTTAATTATTATTTGAAATATGGTCTTGGATCAGTCCAAAGCTTTAAAGAACCAGTATTTTGTGACTTCTTGAGCAAGTCAAACTCTTTCATATTAAAACCACATCTTAAAAATTGTGGACTATATCCATTACAATAATTAGCCATTGGCCTCCAGCAAGCTAAAAAATAAAAATGCCTTACTTCAATTGCCACAACTGAGATTTCGAGTAGGGCATGGTTTATTCAAAATGTGCTGACCAGTTCCTTCCAGTGCTTTAAGTGGGCCGGTATGCACTGGTACTCAGTACCGCCACTTCCAAATATGGCTCTTGAGCATACCGCCACCTCTCTGTGCGCCTTAGCGTACCAGTACGCTCATTTAGGAAATCTGCGCCCTCAATTGCCCCCCCCCCAAGAATATTTCCCACTCCAGAGCCAGACCAGTCACCACTAGTGAGTCCCCCTGCTCCAGAGTCCCAGCCCAGGCCAGGGGGGGGGTGCTCTGTGGGGACCCTGATGTGGGGTGGGGGGGCGACAAAATTTATAGGCTATAATAGAGTACTGGCATCTCTTTTGGGCCACTTAAAGCACTGGTTCCTTCAAATTCTTGCTCTGTTTAACCTTAGCACAATCACAAATTAAACATTTGAAATCATGACCCAGTAGAACTTTTACAACGCTTTTATCTTTATGTAGGATCTGTAAACCTTTTGGATTCTTTTTTTCTTAGTGAATGACCAATAATTGTGGTCATTCCAGTGCAAACTTAAAGTAAAAATTGGTTGCCAGAAGAGGGATTTGAACCCACTCCCCTATTTGGAGACAGATTACCTATACAAGGTGAAGAGACAACTCTTGAGTCTGGAGTCTTAGGCCATTCAGTCATCCTGACAAATCCCAATTAAGGCCTTAGATCTCTAAAAATGTTCTTCCAACTATAGGGCCGCCTTTATAATTACAATTCTCAAATAGCTGTATAAACACTCTGAAGCTAAGCCCTTTTAAAAACACACCTAAAGCATGACCTTTGCGCAAAGTCATATTTTTCAAATTCTTTGTACTAAATCTGCTCCAGCAAACAAATTACATGAAGATGTCAAAGGTCATCATCAATAGTGCAGCAAAACCCCAAACCCCATATAGAAACTGTTGACAGTCTGTGTGGTCTACAGGATAGGTGTGACTTTGAATCAGAAAACTGAGGGTCCCATCGTGGTCAATGTATGTGGTACTTATCATCTATGCTTTACTTTCCAAAGACATTTGCAACCTATTTTCGTTATGCATGAAAATTCTCTAACTCACATTTAATTTCCCACAGCACATATTCTTTGTCACTGCTGCTGAAGATAAGTGCACACATCATTTGTGCTCTGGCGCATTTACATAACTCCTTTTAAACTCAACAGCAATAGTGTTTCTGAGCACAGGCTTAAGTCCATCAGTCTATCTCCACAAGAGTCTCTTTAAGCAGCCCAAGACACAGAGGGGTTGATTCACTTAAACCTGGAGAGTGCAAAATCTGATGCAGCTGTACATGGCGACTAATCAGCTTCTAACTTCAGCTTGTTCAATTTATCTTTGACAAAAAAAATATTTGAAGCGGATTGGTTTAAATGCACAGCTGCACCTGATTTTGCACTCTCCAGTTTTAGTAAATCACATCCATAGAGTCAATCCCTAGAGGAACACAGTCCCTGCAACATGTTCTCCCTAAACAAGGGGACATTTCACTGAGCGTTCACATGGTATGCTTGCGTGTAGAGACTGTATAATAGAATTTATTTGCATATCAGACTCTGCAGAAATCACCTTTATCTGTATTATACCTGTAAAGGGCTAATCATGGAGCTTTATTAGAAGGCAGGAGCTTAATTTTACAGGAAATATTGATATTTTCAGATACGGTAACTTCAACTTACTCTATTCCTATGGATTTACTTACAGTAATGTACTGCTATGAACATATTTGGTTTGGATTGCTGGAATAGGCCATACGTTAAGAATTCCAATTTCTTGGGTGATCTCAAGGTAGAAGTATTTTGGGTCACAGGTTATATTCTTGTGACTTTATAGAAGCAAGGAAATATTGAATTGGATGTATTCTGAGACTACACAGGGGTCATTTTATTTCTTAGTCATATTTAAAGAGAAGGTTATAGAAAATCAGAGGAACAATAATATTGATGAAATGAGGGGTTATTCTGGTTCTTGATTTTGAGGCCAGTATACTGGTATGGGTAATGATCATTAATTCATTTTAAAATTACAGTATATTTAAATCCAGGTGAAAACATATATTATGTTGAAGCTTACATGTGGTGGTTGTATTAGTTTATGTTTTCTAACAAGAACATTTTAGCACATATAGGAAAAAAACTATAAATCCATTGAATAACATCCTGGCTTCTTATTATTTTTGGTGCCCACATCTATGAGATGTGTCCACTCTATTAAACTGCCACGAACATTATAAAGGTAAATAAAATATTTGTCTGGGTTCACACTATTGCGAATTTGGTGCAGGTCGGGAGTGGCTCCAGTGCGAACTGCACAGGAGTCCTGTGCGTCTTCTGGTCCATTTCAGGTCCCAATTCAACCAAAAATTCGGACCTGAATCGGTGAACAGGGACGAACCCGACCCCTGCTGTGAGCCGTTCCGTGCGGCAGTGTGAACCCAGCCTTATGTACGCCTAAAATGTCCTTCATAGTGCTACCATAACAAAAAATCGGTGAGTGCAGCTGGAAATGAGAGTAGGAATGTTATGGCTTTGTTGTCTTGAAAGTAGTGCAAACTACCATAGGGAAATCTTGCCATTGCATTTTATGAGGTATACTTTGTACAAAAAATCTGTGAGATATTCATCTTTTTTACTCTCCAGTTCACTTTTGGGGGAAAGGGGTAAGTTATTTTCACAGCTTTCCTATACTTGCAGGGGTTCTTTTGTTTGGTGTTATCAGTCAGCCCAATCTTTTTTTGCACTGTGGCACATTTCAACATAACATATTCTTAAACATTAAATTCAGGCATTACATATTTTCACAGGTGGAATTTTCTTTATTTTACCATTTATATTTTTATATATACAGTTAGCCAAGACATGTTTTAAACATCATGATATCTTGTCAGCAGTATGACTGAAACTTAAAAGCTATATAATATAAAACATTTATTGGCAAATGAAAAAACACACTTTTCCTGAGTTATTTCTATATATTTTTATTGACTTTAAATCAAATTACTTAATTTTGCCTTTTGAGTCACCTGTTTAAATAATGAACTTCATTTGTTTAAATAACTATTAGAATTTCTGGTATTTTATGGTAAGAATAATCTCTAGGATTTTAATATTCAGTTTTTTGTATTATTATTTTACATTTATCATTTATTATTACTTTTACTGTTCCCTTTAAATGCCAAAGATGCAAATATGTAGGTTTTTATGTGTTTATTATTTAGCAGCTTCTATGGATTTTCTGGCTGTCATGTGTCAATAATAATGATTTAATTTGTCTGACCTAATTAAATTAAATATGCCCTTTTACTCTTACTGCTGACCTTACTAATAAATCATATAGCTTTTTCCTTTGCAAATATAAATCACCACTTGTTTCCCAGAAATAAAAAACAAAAACATTTTTTAGATTAATTCTTGATAGTTAAAATTATGCTGACACAGTACTTATTATTCTATCACTATATTGTATGTGCATAATCTGTTACAAAAAAACATTTTAACTGTGTATATTAGTAGCTAAGTATAATGAAAAGACACACTGCATACATTGTATAGTTTTGTTTTAAAAATCACTAAAATGTCTGCATTATATAAATATTAGGTAATAAAATAAATAAAAAAAAACAGTTAAATTACAAAAAATAAAAGTATGAAAGTCTAGCATTTTATGGCAGTTAAATCACAAATATTTACTGATGTCATATTTTATATCAGCAAATTCTAATTTTAATTATTTACGTTTTAACAAACATAATAATGTGAGTTATATAATTATATAAAATAATACTTACATTTAAAACAATAACAAAGTAAATTAGTTGTGGAACAAGACACTATTTATTAAATTATTTAACTCATGACAGTGGCAGAGACTTGTTCTACAAATTCATTTTAATTGATGATAAATTTTGTATGAATAATGGTTGATTTGCTTTAGGCTCAATTCACAAAACTTTAGATGAGGATAAGTATCGTCATTTCAGCCATGTGACTATTATTTTTAAGTCACGTTGGATTACATTGAAAATAACTCACATTTTTTGAAAACCAGGATACTTGTTCTGGTGTGTTAGCTTTGGGAACTGATCCTTATAATCCTTATAACACAACCAAATATAGATTTTCTTTTACCAGGCATAAGCCATTATGTAATATATATATATATATATATATATATATATATATATATATATATATACACACACACACACACATACACACATATATATATATATATATATATATATATATATATATATATATATATATATATATATATATACATATATATATATATATAATATATAATGGCTTGCGCCTGGTAAAAAAAATTCCAAGAGCAAAGGTTCTACCTTTGCCGCTATGTTTTTTACTAACATATTGAGATAAAAAATGGCCTGTCCATAAGAATGTAATAAAATAGTTAGAATATGTATTTGTAAAGTGATAAAGTTCACTTTAAAATGTGTTCTATTTTGGAATAGTTTAAATATATTTTTCCCTATTTAGTTATACAATTATATAAGCCATTTTAATAGAAGAAAATATAAAATAAATTTATATTTGCAGGCTTCACATCTGAATTCATGCTTTATAACTTTTCAGTACATAATAAGGGTGGCTATATATGGCCAGATGTCCTGGTGAAAACACTGGTTGTTGAGACATTGGCCTCTCCTTGAACAAGCTGTGTGCCACAGGGAGTTTCTACAAACCATTTCCCAAGCCGAATGACTACTGAATGCAGAGCACACACGTGAAAGATTTGTATATCTTCCCATCTCTTAAAACATCAAATAAAGTGCATTCAAAACTCAAAAAAAAAAAAAAAAAAAACAGCCAAAAGGAATAAAGAAAAGCACACTGAAATAATGAATGTTAAACAATAGTATATATTACCTACACAGATCCAATAAGCCTATATTCATTGTGCCCAATTTTAAATGCATACATTTATGATATAGATCCATTGCCTGTTTTTTTAACAGTTTACAGTTATCTAAAACTAACATTTTTTTTTTTTTTTTAAGTTTTAAAAATTAGGATTTAGTCCTTTGTGAAGCAAAAGTGATGAAATTTACTGACCTGCAATGAAGAAAATAGAAAGGACCATTATGTATTTCATTGTGTTTAGTTGTTATTGTTGCAAAGATGTGAGATACGAGTCTTTGGTTGCCTCCTATAGCACCCTTCTTTTAATTTTGCCTTTTCTTTTATTATTTCCTGCCATCACAGCAACAAGTTGGCCATAAAAGGAGCGAAATCTAGACCTTCTAAACCAATCAGCACATTGTATGATTGTTACTTCAAAACAGCAACACCTGTTGAGGTAAAGCTGATTGAACACCGTTGGTTTACGCTAAGCCTTTTAAAATGTTCAAAGTGCTTCATAATTTTTAAGGTATTAGCATTCTCACTCATTAATTAAAGTTTCACCATTAGGGAGTCTGGTGTCAGGCTGCCAGCATCCCGATATAAAGTTAAACAACTATATATATATCTATATATATCTATATAGATATATATAGATATATATAGATATATATATATAAAGAATATACAATGTTATTGTATCGCATTAAAATAACTGAAAACAGTATGAATTGAATTAAAACAAAGCAATAGTAACTAAATAGACAGCAAACATCTACCTAAAAATAAACATCCCAACGTTCCCTCCTCACCCCAGATTGAAGCAAATGAATCTATGTAACCTCCTTATCATACACCCCTGATGAAAGGATATGAACCTGAAACGCGTCTGGTGATATGGAGGCAATATATATACAATATGTTCTACAACACTAGGATGTTTATTTTTACGTAGATGTTTGCTGTCTATTAAATTACTATTGCTTTGTTTTTATTCAATTTATACTGTTTTTCAGATATTTTAATATGTACAATAAAATTACAATATTTTTTTTACTATTTTGGTGTTATGCCTGCCTTTAAAATCTCAACATTTATGGGGGAGTAACTTGTTTACAATTCTCACTCATTTGTATTTAAAGTAACCCGGTTGTGATGAAAGAAAAATAAGAGCTCCCATTGCTGACCTTATGCTGATCCCGTGGCTTAAATTTTTCATTTGTTCCAGGCCAGTGAGCAAAAGATCCAAAATCCAGGTTCAGCATGATAGCCAGGAAAAATGCATATCAGGAAGAGAGGGCTTCTTGTGCTATATTTTCTTAGGCCTCTTCCAAAAGTGCAGCAATCCTAACACCCCTCTTAAAAACGATCTGTGGTGGATCACTTTTCATTGAAGACTTGCATGTGTTCAGAAGGTGCCTCCTGAATGTCTGGTTTTTTTTTTTATGTTTTTTTTCCCCCCTGAAAGCGGAATATTGCATAGCAATTCTGAGGCAAGTTCTTGGCTTACAGTTACGGCGCAGTCCCATTGACTTCAATAGTAGATTTTGACAAGTGGCACCTGTCAACATGCCGCATAGGAGTTAAAACTGTTCACACCACAAAGCTAAGCATCACATCCATGGCAGCATGGCAGTGTGCACCACCATGTTCATTTGGGCGATTTACCTTGACTTTCTGTCCCATAGCCAAAACAGGAAGTGAGAGATAATCCCCGCAAATTAAGAAAATTCCTTGTGGATCCCCAGGTTACCAGAACTAGTGCCCCCATTGAAAAATGTCCCCTCTGTTCTGGGGACAATCCAAAATGTAGTTTTTTCTTTACTTTCACTTTCGATGATAATGGTAGAGACAATTGAGTAATGTACGTGATACTTTTTTTATTTGCTCTAACATAAAATTTTTCAGGACAAGCTTTCGGGGTATGTCCCCTTCTTCAAGATCCAAGCAGTACTAACTTGGATCTTGAAGAAGGGGACATACCCCGAAAAGCTTGTCCTGAAAAATTTTATGTTAGTGCAAATAAAAAAAGTATCACGGACAGTGCTCAATTGTCTCTGTCGCAAGTGCACTAATACGGCTACAATGACCTCAAGGATGATAATGGTAAAAAGAACAAATAGGGCAGGCAAATCTCCCTAACGGGGCATAGACAGCAATCCAAACTGACAGGGGTTCTAATCCCTCTCCACTCTGTCCAAAACTTAAAAAAGTTTTGCCTTTAGTTACACTTTAAAGCAACATTGTCATTAACGCAAATTGGAACCAGACTAACCTGAAAATAAGCAACAAAATGCTTAACTTTTCTTCTGCAACTGCTGCCAGAATACCGTTCTGTTCTTGTGTCTCCTGTTGTTCTCATTGACTCCTCCTGCTGTAGATCTCCTACTCTGTACAGCAGCGATGGAGAGGTCAACATGAAGAACCATTGGGAGCTGTGGAAGACATTAGTGATGGATACTACTGAAACTGTTGGTTTCCATGCAGACTGCAACTATTATTGTATTTATTTGTTAGTGTCTTATAGGGTTGGGCTTGATTTTGCACCATCTCTGTGTAGTGATGTATCCTGTACACTTATATATCAATGTATATATCAATGTATTCTTACTAAGAACTGAAGTTACTTTTCCTCAGTCGCCAATCAGCATCAAACCTCCTAAGAGCTTAAAAAACATTGGTGGCTGTGGAGACAAAACAGTTCTTAGCAACAGGTTGATTCATAGGGCCCTATAAGAGCAATCAAGACCCTTGTGTCTAAAGTTCAACACAAGTCCTTTTGGATTATTAGGGAAAGGGTAAAAGCCCACTTTCATGTTTTTTTTTTTTTTGTGTCTTTTATAACAGCTGATACCCCCCTACATTGGTGACAGGGTATCATAGGGACCAAAAGTGAGAAAAAAATCTCTCTTGTAGGAATGGAGACACAAACAAAAAGTTATTAACTTTACTCATCTCTGCCTAAAACGAATGAAAAAATGTATATAAGAATCTATTGTCCTTTCAATTGTTTTCAAATACACATGTTACTTAGCTTGATGTAAAATATTTTATCAATATGTGTTAAAGTTTTAAACACCTAATTCCTGCCATTGTCACAATGTAGCCTGTGGGTTTTCTCCTGCATTGCCAGCCTGTCATACAGGTTTTAGAGGGAGATGACAAGTGACTGTTCCAACACACTTTCAGGGGAATTCATGAAATCCCTACCGACACTTTTCTGGCACTATGGCCCCTATAAAATGGCATGCATCCCATTCAAAAATTCCTGCCTCCAGTTTCAATAACTTTACCGAGACATGTAGCAGATTCAGGTAGTTCCTAATAGCTGCACTTTTACAAAGTGGTGCTATTAATGCACCAAATGCAAAAATAATTACCTCCAGTTTGTAGATGAGAAAACTGGAAGTATTGTACTGTATTGTTACAGCAGGCATTGCTGGCTGCCATGATAACTATACAGTGCCTGCAGCTGATTGGATGCAGGTGCTGTTTGGCCAACAATTTTCCGAAAAGCTCCCTCTACAAAAGTTTAACAATAGATGCTTATCAATTTTGGCCAAGCCAGCATTAATTAACCCATTAATTGTACAAAAAGTCTTTAATTGTAACAAGAAACCTTTTTAATTCTACAATGAAGTAGCACCAGTTAGATGGCTCAGCTGTTTTTAGCTAACACTTGGTTGTGGTTTACCTTCTGAAGTTTTTTCTTATCACATTCAAACATTCATTGTTATAATCAGATAAGGAAGTGTCTGAACACGAATATATGTGGATTCTGCAGTGCAGTTAGTTAAAAGGTTATTAAGGTGTTTTCAAGAGAAAATGTTTGTGCATGCTGACAAGAATCTACTTTCCTAACCTATTTATAAAAATCTGTGGATTGAAGAAGGACTGAACTGGACATTTTTACAGCCAATTGTCCAATCCTGGTCTATTTCTATGGTCTTAACATCATCAAGTAGACTATTATGGGGACTTTAGGTGTGCCAATAGATTTTTCTTGTAATCAAAACCAAGTATTATCCAAATACAAATATACAATTCATGTTTTTTAATAAATTATCATAAAAAAATGTCAGGTAAAATCTGCTGTACAACATATCTCCCATATCTGTTTATAAAACCTCCTAATAACATCCCATTAGTTAAATTCAGCAGCTTGTTTTTCAAATCAAACAATACAACCTACAATTCACAGCTTCAATGATGGGATATTATAAACTCTACACGTTGCACAGAGAAAGTCCACTTCTTTAGCAGATGTGGAGGTTGCATGAAGCGCTACCCCTGTACATGCGGTCTCCTCCCACACTGCACAGCCAGGCAAACGTACCTCCACTCTCTTCAAAGACAAGAAGAAGTTCCTGTAGCCCCGCTTGTCCTTTTTTCATCCAGGGGAATTTAACTTGGATGGAGAAGGGTTGATATGGGATGCCCATTTGATCTGTAGAGCTCTTTGGGACTTGTACAATATACATCTAAGATATACTTTCTTTTCTCCTCTACTTTCAACACAACTTGCTTGCAGACTGTTACTTCTGGGACCAGCTGGCACAGGTTTTAGATCCCACACAGACTCAGCTGGATCTTAGCAGAATGGCCTTTGCAGGCAGGGACTGCGGGCCTCTCTGGTGTAGCAAAAACACAAGTCTTTGGTGCTAGCTGTCCCATCTGCGGTTACTGCTCCCTGCACCATCTCTTCAGGCCCTGCCAGCCCTCCTGGCTGCAGCTGCCCTGTTTCTCCTGCCCGTGCAACCATAATCCTCCTGTCCGGCTCTCCATCCATCCCAGACTGCCCCATCCCAGTCTTCTCAGGCATGCCTTTCAGTCCTCCTGACTGTGTGTCACTAACCAGCCCTCTTGGCTATTCCTTTACCTCCTGGAGACTTGCCTGGCAGTGTTATCCCACTGTTCTCTCCTTGCTCTGGTGCCTCCTGGCTAGGACACCTCCGTGTGTCTTAAGGAGAGTCCTGTCCGCACCCAAGCCCAGGCCCAAGGTCAACCCCCCAAGACTGCATAGCCCCCATCAAAGTCCACAACAGCGTAACACTCCATCCCCAGCTTCAGCTTCCACCTGACCAATCTCCTGCCAACCCTTCTGTTGGGGATTGGTCAGGGTCCTCAGAACACTCCAATTTTCTCCCAGTTTCCAGATAGCAGGGGGAGTCACCAGAGAAGCTGCTGATGAGTCATCCAGCCTATCTTAGTCACTCACCCGACCCAGAATAACACACAGGCTTTTCTGCCAGCCAAGCCTGAAAATTTACCTACAATAACACAACAAAAATCTTATCACTGGCACTCTAGCAAAATGCTAGGGGGTGCTACATAAAGGTTCTAAATATATAATCAGTATATAATCAAAGGTTGTATTACACTATATTAATATCTCATACATCACTTCTTTACTGAAACAATTACATGCCAACTTATATGTTATGTGTACTTACTGCACATCCAACATTATAAAAACAAATGACAGATAAGACAGGTGTCCACAGAGAGTGTCAGTGGATGACTGCATGGGACCAAAGTAAAGAACTGGCCCACTTCTATCACATCAGAAATTGTAAGTAAGTAATCTATATAAGAGTGAGAAAATAATGCTGTAAAATGGATTTTGTTAAATACAAGTCAATCCAACCATCTCTGCTTATAGTTTGGTATCATGGTTTAAACAATAAATTCAGCTTTAAAAAAGGACAGTTAAGATTTTAAGATTTTACCTTCGTGTTTGTGTCTTCCTTCTTTCTCCCCCTCTTTTTCTTTTCTCTTCTTCCCCTCCCTGACGGACACTCCTCTACTCTTTCCTCCGTCAGGTAGGTGAAGGTATGTAGTAATGTTATGATTATTACTTGCACTAACTTTTATTCTACACCAAATGATGATCCTGCAATACTTCCTTGATAAAGACACTTGTCGTAGCGTTGATATTGCCGCATTACGAAATACTCATCCTTTTTCTTTTATTAGTTGGTTGCCAGAGTCTGTCACATTGTTGATCGCCTTGCTTATAGTTTTATTACACCTCCGGCACTTCCAGTACTCTGTATTTTGTACTTTTTGAATTTACCCTGTATTGCACTTTATACGTTTACGACCACATACTGTTGTTTCTGTGACGTGTATTGATTTTTTTTCTCAATAAAGCACCTTTTTGTGTTAAAAAAAAAAAAAAAAAAAGATTTTAAATTGGAGTTTTAGGTATAGCATTTTATACATTTTATACAGCTTGGACCATGTACCAATGCGAATGTTATAGCTGTGGTATCCCTCTAGAACCTGAAAATCACTATAGTAGACACCACTTCTCCAGTGATCTCCACCATCTTCCAGATCCCAAGTTGAGTGGCTGCCTTGCTGCTTACTGAATACAGGAGGTCAGGCACATGGCACAAGTGCCATTCATACAATACTTTGCATTCTCTCAAAGATTGTAAAGCGTTCTCTGATTGGACAAGGTGGGGAAGCGGGATGGTGATGTACACATGTGCCAACAGTAAACATGCTGACAGAAGTAAAGAGAGTGGATTGATTAGAGTGATGATTCATCATCAATGTGCAACGTTACTGTCCACTAAAGGTGACTATTACCACACTGTGCTCATGATGCACTGGGAGGTCTAGAACCTTTTCTTTCTGTCAGATCTCAAGTAAGTATTTTTTCACTGTATATTTAGCTGCTTGGCTGGAGTCCAGCTTGAAAGCATACCAGCTAATTAAGCATACGCTTATATTTTTCTAGAGTTTTTTTGGGCTAAGATTTTTAATTTTTAATAAGCAATATATTCTAAATGCTGTAGCTGAATACATTTTTAAATGAGCATGTCAAGAGACGTAATATGGTGGAGGAAATGTTGCTCTAGGGCAGTATTTCTCATGAATGGATGAAATACCCTAGCTCCACATCTAGGTTTGTGCAGATCTACTGTATATAAAACATTGGCAGACATGAGCATGGCCTGAACTGAATTTATTTGATGAAGCAGGGTGTATCTACTAGTCAATCTAATTTAGCGTTAACCTTTTAACGTAACTTGTTTGACTTCACTAAGCTGTTCCTAGCACTTCAGGGACGCTATCAAGATAGGACTGGTTCAGTCTGACATTTCGGAAGTTGAGATATATTGTTCTATATGTGGAGATGCTGAAACATTATTTTCTGACTACAAAGATACATTACACATTATACAAGAAGCTAAATGAAGATAGAAGCTGATTAAATTGTCAGTTCGGCAAACCACTGCTTTATGAATCAATGCTGCTTTCTTCTCCACCATGTGATAATGCTCACTCATACATTTTTCCTATGAGATTTAATAAGGACTAGATTTCTGCAAGTCAGAACTGCTCTTTGGGTTTTTAGGTTGCCATCTAGTGTCTGGTTGGACAATTACCAATTTTAGCTTGCATGATTTTTTGCATTGACTCCTATGTACTGTTTGAACCTTCTAAATTATGCTCATCACTTAAATAATGTCTAATGTATAAAGTGTTTCTATAGCCAAAACATTTGTTTTAGTTTTGGACAGAGCAGCAAATAGATACATCTCCTGTCAGAATTTTACCACCTGTGGTCCTGTAAGGGGAGGTCATTTAAAGTGGTTGAAAATCTCTAACTTCTACAGTTTGTACTGCATGAGTCATTTCTGACAGACTATGTGGACTATAAGTGAGCTAGGGGACAGGAGCTTTAGCACACAGCCTGTGATTGACAGCCTCAGCCGTGCATGTTTCCCTATGAGATTGTGTAGAGGGGGTGTGTCCATTCCCTCCACTCAGATTGCAGATTACACTCAGCTCACCTCTCTTAACTGTGCAGTGTGTGATATCAGATCCCTGCCCTCTGTCTCTGGAAACTCAGAAACACTGTGTAATCCTGGACTTTAAAATGATGTAGAGGAGAAAGGGCTGTAGACAAAAATGTACAACTTATGCAGAAGCATTTGTTTCATGTCTGTGTATCACCTGAGGCTGTTCACTTCAATGGGTATATGTAAGGGTTTAAAATGTGAAAAATTTCCGCATTAATTAATTAAAACTTATAAGTGAATAATTAAAAATAAAAAGCAGCACGCACATAGGAATCATAGACATAAATCCCAATATAGCCTGTAGTAACAAAATGTGCAGCGCTTATAAAGCCTTAGTGAAATTATTGAAAGGACACAAATAATAAAATTAGTGCCATTAAATTGTGATCAAAAAATCTAGTGATATTAAACCAAAGCAAACACATTATTTAATATTAGTGTCCATAAAAACATATAAGAGAGGCAACAAAGTCCATGCAAATCAAAAAAAGAAAGGCGACTGAAGCAGTATCCAAAAGTTTCCTCAATAGTGATATAGAGTGCTTGGATGAGAATTCAAAGGAGCCACAAGTCCCAGCAGGTAGGTATAGTATTCACATAAACCAGGGATATTTGAAGAGACACCCGTGTAAAGATCACCAAGAAGAATGAATAAGAAGCTTACCAGAGCAAATTGGTCACTCAAATTAATTAACTATGTAGGCTTAATGGTAATACCCAAACGAACCACAGGATGTCACTTCACTAGATACCAGGCAGCTCAGATCCGATATCCAATTAGCATGTGTAAAAAAACGATGACAGAGACATAGTGTAACTCCATAAAACACAAACCATTTATTAAGCCATAAAAGTATCAAACTCACATTTTAGAAGAGCATCATGAGTGTATAAAATCAATTGTGGATCAAGAGAAAACGACATCTCCTAAAACATAGCAGATCCTAGTAGCAGATCGTGGTAGCCGGCTGTTGGGGGGCATGGTAGCGTCACGTCTGACTAACTGAGCTGCCTGGTATCTAGTGAAGTGACATCCTGTGGTTCGTTTGGTTATTACCATTAAGCCTACATAGGTTTACTCATTAAAGAATACCGCTTTTTGTGATTTTTAACTACAGGTAAGTCTATAATAAGGCTTACCTGTAGGTACAATTAATATCTCCTAAACCTGCACGGTTTAGGAGATATTTGCGCTGCATGCAGCCGCTGACGCGAGCGGCACATGCGCTCTGAAGGTCCGGCGGGAGTGACGTCATCGCGGCTCCGGCCAATCACAATGATTGGCCGGAGCTGCAGAACCCGGAAGAGACGCCGAGGGATCAAGTCCGCTCCCACAGCGGTGTCCGGGGGTCCGTGTCGGGGCTTCGTTCTAAGGTAAGTGTTTCATATTGAGCTAGTATGCGATGCATACTAGCTCATTATGCCTTTGTCTTGGAGGTTTTTTTTTTTTTACTTTGAGTATACTACCGTTTTAATTCGAGTGACCAATTTGCTCTGGTAAGCTGCTTATTCATTCTTCTTGGTGATCTTTACACGGGTGTCTCTTCAAATATCCCTGGTTTATGTGAATACTACACCTACCTGCTGGGACTTGTGGCTCCTTTAAATTCTCATCCAAGCACTCTATATCACTATTGAGGAAACTTTTGGATACTGCTTCAATCGCCTTTCTTTTTTTGATTTGCATGGACTTTGTTGCCTTTCTTATATGTTTTTATGGACACTAATATTAATTAATGTGTTTGCTTTGGTTTAATATCACTAGATTTTTTGATCACAATTTAATGGCACTAATTTTATTATTTTTGTCCTTTCAATAATTTCACTAATGCTTTATTAGCGCTGCACATTTTGTTACTCCATATGTAAGGGTTTACAACCGCTTTAACTTCTTGTCCTGTAGATAGAACAGGAAATGCGATTAAATCCCTTAACATGAATTCCCATTTAGAAAGCTGTTACTGGAATGTGACCTCATTGGACGATTCTTGATCTATTCCTGTGACAACCTAAAGAAGAACTGAACTCTGGAAGCTGTGACAAAAATACAGATAGACAGGGCCAGATTAGGAGCATCATGGGCCTGGTGCTTTTTATGAAAAAAAAAAATAAAATGAAAACGCAAACAATTTTTCGTTAAAACAAATTAAATATTTTAAATACAAATAAAGCTGGTAGAGAAGAAAGAGGGGTTGCGTGTCATGTAAATTATAAAGGCTGGTAAAGCAAGGAAAGCAGGATGCATGTCATGTAAAGGGTCAGAAAGATGCATGTCATGTAGCGGGCAAAGAAGATGCATGTTGTGCAATGGATCAGGAGGATGCATAGTTTTTAAAGGGTAAGAGTTGGTAGAGAAGGGAAAGGGGGGTGCATGTCATATAAAGAGTAAGGGCTGTTGGACCAAGGAAAGTAGAGTGCATGTCATGTAACAGGAAAGGGCTCGTGGAGCAGGGAAAGGAGGATGCAAGTAATGTAAGGGGTCAGGAAGATGCATGGTATTTAAGGGGTAAATGCTGGTAGAGAAGAGAAAAGGGGAGGTGCATGTCATATAAAGAGTAAGAAGGAAGCATGTGATGTAGCGAGTCAGCAGGATGCACAACATTTAAAGGGCAGGGAAAGGGTTCTCTATGCTATTTAAAGGGCAGGGAGGATGCATGACATCTAAAGAGTAAAGGATGGTGGAGCTGGGTACAAAGGATACATGTCATGTATAGGGAAACAAGGATGCATGCCATGTACAGTACATGGTAAGAAAGTTGGATGCAAATTTAATGGGTAAGGACTGAGGTGTCAGGGTGAGTAGGATATACCATGTAAAAGACTGGAGGAGCTCGGTAAGGGGGGCCCATGCCCTGCATAGGAAAAGGAAGATGCATTGTATTTCAAGGGTAAGGGCTGATGGGCAGGGTAAGGAGGATATTCTGTGCAAAGGTTGAGGAGCATAGCTGTCATGTAAATGGTTGGAGGAGCAGGGTAAGGAGGATGAGCACCCTTCCAATGCCAATATGTCAGATGAGGGATCAGGAATGAATATAAAAGGAATCAGGGGCCCCCACAACAACCTGTCATTGATCCCAGGCAGATCATACAAAGTGAACAAGGTGTGATCAAACTTTACATCTTTACAATCTCAAGCATTGTATCGCCCTCTTCTTCCCTCCCCCATCTCTTTTACCTCCAGCAGCCAGGAAGAGCAGTGTTATATGGGGCATCATGGCTGCGGCTGCAGGAGCCTGGTGTGGGCGCTGTCGGGGCTCCTCCACCTGTCTACTGAGCTCTCCTCCTCTGGGCTGGCAGCTTTAAGATCAGGATAAGGTTAACCAGTGCCAAGGGTTAGGATGACAAATGTTGCCCCCTGTCCCCCATGGTGGTGTCACTGGAAGACAGAAATGCCCCTGTATCAGTCATGTCATTAAAAGGAATAGATGCCCCTCGGCTGGTGGTGTCACTGGAAGGAAAAATGTCCCTGTGTTAGTGGTGTCACTGCAAGGAAAAATTGCCCATGCATCAGTGGTGTCACTGGAAGGAAAAAATGCCCTGGCATCAATGGTGTCGCTGCAAGGAAAAAATACCCCTGTGTCAGTGGTGTCACTGAAAAAAGAAATGGCTGCACACCACGGCTGGTCCTGAGTCCTTTTAAGCACAGCTTCTTTGTGTGAAAAGCGTCAACCATCTGTAGCCTGTCAGTGTCCTGTGGGATGTTTCAATAAAAGGACCCAGGACAAGCCATGGTGTGCAGCCATTTATTTTTCCAGTATATGCTTCACGAAGCTGAGCACCCATGTGTGGAGTCTAATAGGCTCAATTACCTCACCTGGCTGCGTGTCTCTTGCTCTTCATGTCAGTGGTGTCACTGTAAGGAAAAAATGCCCCTGCCTCAGTCGTTTCACTGGAAGGGGGAAAAAAAAGGCCATTGCGTCATTGTTACGAAAAATGCCCCTGCGTCTGTGTTGTCACAGCTTGGTCTCTGTGCTGGGAGTTTGTAGCGAGGGTGCCACCAGTAGGGATAATCGAACGGTTTGGGTCGACCATCGGTTCGACCCGAACATTGACTGTTCGAAATTTGGCAGAATTTCGAACTTTTTGCTGAAAAAGTTCGGAATTCGGCAACCAGAACCGACCAAAATGCAATGGGACAGGAACTGGGCTTTAAAAGCCCATGATTGGACCAGAACCATCAGTAAAAGCCAATCGAGGGGGCAGGAGGATGCTAGGAATGTGATTGGAGTGACTAGGGGGTCCAGAGGCCAATCAGTAGTGAATACGCCCCCCAGTATATAACATAGCCCCGCCAAATCTCTAGCATTGTAATACAGGGACGTGGAAGAGAGTGGAAGCAGTTCTGTTAAGCCCCATACACACATACCGATTGTCGGCCGTAAATATTCGGCCGACGACCGATCGGCCGATTGTAGGCTTGTTAGTATGATGCTTCCGACAGCCGACAGCGCATTTTCGGCCGAACAGAATCTGTCGTGCAAGCATTAAAATTTTTGTTGGCCAACACCAGAACGGCCGATTGTTCGCCAGTCAGTACAGAATATGGATAAAACATGTGATATATACTCAATATATATATATATATACTCAATATTCATGTAATTACACCTATGTGCTTATTCATGTTTTATTGATTGTATTACATAGGCTGTTTTTAACAACTCTTGTTATTATATATCATGTAAGTTATTTTTCTCATTCACATGTTTTATCCATATTTACATATGCACTTGTTCCTCTTCCCTTTCAGGATTTTATGTATACATTTTTATGCTCAAACACTTTGCGATTATACTATTACAATCCGAATTTTCACATTATTCATCACTAAAATCAGGATGTTTTAAAGGGTGCATTTGTATCACCTGCAATCCAAGATAATGGTTTACCTCTTCACTTGTACCACCTGTTATCAATTGTTAATTGTTTATTGAATACATATGTGTGTATATCTTGATATGTTATACCAGTTTTTCCTTGTAATGATTAAGCACACATATTAGTGTGTGAAACGCGTCTACCTTGCCACTTTTTTGCCACATTGGGATGTCCAATAAACCTGGATTTTGACCACATCTGAGTGCAGCCATTTCTTTTTATTGTTGACTGTTCACGGAGGCGAGCCGGGGCGAGTACCGCTGTTGGTCATCAAGCTCCCTATTACCTTGAGCAGTGTATTTCTTTCCTTTGAATGTTTTTATGCTGCTTTGAAGTTCTAAAAAAAAAGATCCTTCATCAGAGTGCAGCCTTCTGGACATCCATTTGTCTAAACTTCTATAGCATGTTCGCAGTCTCTAACCATCTCTTGTAGAATTTCTGTAGTCTCTCCTGATAGTCTTTGACCATTTCTTGTTGCATATCTGCAGTCTCTGACAGCTTTCTGTAACTTTACATTCATTAAAATTTATGAATGGCTCATTGGCCTTGTCAGGGGCTGCTCTAGATGCCCCCTATATCCGCTGAGCAACGCTGGTTTATCACTTTTTAAATAGTTTTTGCTAGAGGCAATAAGTAGAGCTACCATGTGCACAGGAAATGCAGCAGACTCGAAGAAAAAATATCAAGAGCCAAAAAAGTGTAGGAGATACTACTTATGCCAATAGCTGTATTTTTTTCTTATTTTTTTTTTTCATTCAAGCCTTTATAAAAGACAACAAAACAAATTTATTGTTGTAGTGAATTCTCCTTAGGGTATTGACACTATAAAGATGATCAACAATTAATACTGTGCTTTGAGAAAGGAAATTATATAGAAACACACCTAAAAAAATCCAATAGAATTGGTTGATTTTGTAAAGCACATCCTTGCAGCTGCAAATGCTGGATTTGGCCCTCAGACTTTACTCAGGCATACTCAGGATATTCAGCAGATGTCTTGTGAGTAATACACAGGTGTCTGCTCCAGTGTCAAGTGGATTAGACAACAAGTCAGGATTTTGTTCTTGTGTAAAAAAACCCAATAAAGCAAATATTTTCAGCCTTGCTATTGTATTGTAGTTCTAAATAAAAAAAATCTGAAAAATAAAATGGACATTCTTACAGCTGTTTAACCTAATTTAGCTTACTTTTTCTACTATTTCCATATACTTCCTAAAGCAATATTTATTGTTTGAGTACATGTATGATATAACATAACATATCATCTGTACAGACTGAGCAGCTGCACAAAGGCCCTCTGGGACTTTGGGGCCTGTTTATGCTAGATATGGGTCAGACAGGTGCTGCAACCCCCCTTTGCTGCCACCTAGACCTATATGCTGCATATATCTAGGGCAGATGAGTAGCAGTAGCCATTCCTAATGATCATCTGAACCCCGGATGCCCAACCTGCGGTCTGAGGGCTGCAAGTGGCTCTTGTGTATTTGGTGTGTGATCTATACTAGCCTCATTTAACATCTTCCCAGTTTCATATTGTTTTCTGCAGCTTTACCCTCACCCACAAATGTAGCATGTCCACACTCTCTGACTCTCATTTCCTCTGTTAGGGTTTGCAGTTTCTGACAGTCCTTTCAAGCATTGCATCTATTACACATTATGTGCGGCCCTTTGGTGATGTCAGGGGCCGCATTTTAGGTCCTGTTTAGTTCATAAGTTGACAACCACTGCTCGAAATTTTCTCTTGGTAAAATCCAAGTGATATTCCAAGTGAGTTTACAGCTGATATAAAGGAAAATAAACCCTCTACCCTTTCCTACCCCACCATACTTTATCTATTCACTAGAAATCACAGTTACGTGATAGGCTGAGGTCCCAGTCTTCTTTTTTCTGGTCCTAAGTGTAAAAAGGTCAATTTTTTTAGTGCCCACCTTTCTGAGCAAGGTAGACACTTCCCACATCAGAGGTATCCATTACAAGGTCCTGAATATTTAAACAATGTCATCATGACATCATGATGTGTGTGGAACAGCAATAAAACTAGACAGTGGGCCTGCATTGCAGCTTCCAACTATTGTTACTACTACAGGAAGAAGTGAAGGGCACAGAGTGTTTAGGCTGTCAAAATCTTGTTCTAGAACCTTTTTTAAAACAAAGATAGCGAGTAGGTAAAAGCGAATGGGTGTAAAGGACTTGTTTTTTTTGGTGATAGGCTTTAACCCTCTTCCTTTAGACACAATTTGAAATGTTGAACTGGAAATAAGTGGTATGTTTATTGTCGGACCATATTTGTCTATTATGGACCATAATAGAGTTTAGGGTATTGCAGTTTGAAGATTACTTTTTTGCAGGTGTAGCACAATTCCCAGCCGTTTTGCTGGATATGGGTCCCCCTGGGTCACCGGGTGCAACAAAAGTACCTTTGTGCATGTTTCTCAAAGTGTGAGCACTGAGACAATGACCAGTCTAGCATATTTGTGTTTTTGTATTTATTTTGTAACTTGGATAGGAGAAGGGATGAATGGGATACTTCTTTGGCTCAACTATGTACAACTTGGTGGAGACACTTGAAAAATGCCGATTGGTGCTGACTTGACGCTGGCAGGATGCCAGTCAATGCCCGTTAACGCTGGTCTGATGCCTGTTAACGGTGAACTGACTTGTGACTGCTTTACTGAATAAAGAAGTCCTCTTTAAGCTCCCCTAAGCACTCCTTGCTGAGGTAGCTATTTGCATACACTGCTGCACTGCTGAACACTTCAGGGCCCACACTGGCGCCCCCTTTTCTCTCACTTCTCTTCAGGGTTTAGACACAGGCACCCACTTTCTCTAAACCTCTCTACTAGTTAGCTGGCTCCCGGATCCCTTTGACCTACTGGAGTGGTCCCCTATCCTAGGCAGACCCCTGGGCAGTTTAGAGTACTCACGACACAATTTTTCCTGGAAACTTCTGCCTAGAAGCTCCACTCGGTCCACAGCACTCTGGATCCCTTTCTGCAGCCCAGCTCAAGCTCCGCCCTCTAGGCCGACTGCCCAGGACACACTTGCTTCCTCTGACAGGAGGAGTGACAGCCATCAGCCTCCTCCTGGGACTCTGCATCCTGCCAAAGACGCTCTTTCATGTGCTCCCCTCAGACTTATACCCCATCCCAGGGTGCATTGCGGCAGACTCCGCCCTCTGGGATAGATACAAGACCTGGTGTGCTATTGGCTGGGTTTCCTCCGCTGTCCAATAAGAGCCCTCATTGGACACAGTGGAGAGACTCCCCAGACTCAACAGACACACCTGGAAACACATGAAACAAGTGAGCTGGCCCCCTTGATAAGCAGACAGGGCCACAATATGCTTTTCCTAGCACCAGCCTAGGAGGGTGCTACACAGGTATATACTGTATATCTATAATGAATAGATGTTTGTTTTGGCCATAAGTTAAATAGGGTCCCAAAATTACACATGGGTTTTGTCAGTTTAACACTGTAAAATGCTTAGAGGAACAGAAAGGAAAGAAATTAACAAATCAAAACAAATTATTTTGCCTCTGCTCCCTAAGAGACTTAAGCCCCGTACACACGTACCGAATGTCGGCCGAACGATCGGCTGTCTTTTGTCCAGTGCTGTCCTGTAGACTGACTTGGAGGTAAGTGGGTGTAAATGGACATACAGTATGTCCATCTACATTCACCTGTCCCTAGACATACATGAAAGTTCTGATCAGGTCCACCTGAAAAGCCGACAGTTGAGCCTGATCAGAAAGCCCATGTGTATTATATTATGATGGCCTTACGATATAAGAATAGTATAAAATAAAGATTTGCTCATGTATGCAGATATGACCACTCTGGATGTTTGGCATCTGCTCTGAAGTAATAAATCACGTAGGGACAACAGAAACAAACATGAAAATCCCCTGTCAGTAAATTAGGTATAAAATAATCTAATGTCCCTTGTAATTAAACAGCTTATGGACATTTCAAGTTCATACAGATGTAGTTGCAGGGTTTTGTCCATCCAGAGTTTTAGTTTAGTAAAATGACAAGCATGCTTCTGCGGTGCAAGAAAAGCAGTAAAGGGTCTTTTGCACTTTTGCTCTGCAATACTAGCTCTCACCCTCCTGTAGTACCTATAGAGTTTATATTAAATAAACTCCTGAAGACGTCACTCTGACGAAACGCGTAGAGCGTCATCGCGTCATATTCGCCCAGCTGACACGCACATCCGGTCCGTGGAGCGCACAGCGTCCCGGAAGTGCGCGGTCATTACTGTATTACCTGCCGATTTTAACCTGCTTGTTTGTGAGTACCATTTCTTTTGAATTAATAAAACCTATATAGACGGTACTACCCTATGTTAGACCTTTATTTCCCCCATATACCCGTGGACAATACCTTACTCTAAGGACAGGGGTCGAGGACTCGGGCAGGGATTGGAGAGCACTCTTATCCACGGGATTACGCAGTGGGACCTGAGGGAGACCCAGGATACTACCTACTGAAAGCCTGGTACCCCTGCAGGGGTAATTTACTCTGGTGAGTGCGGTCCAAGGGGTGCGGGGAGCACGGATTGAGCACCTGAGTTCTGGCACCTTTTACTGCAATAAGTTTTGAGCACCTGCACTGAAGTCACTTTACTCTTGAAGATTACTACCGTTTTTTTCTACCTTTATAGTGATCAATGGACTATGTATTATTAAATTAGCTATGGACTATTTATTGATGTGAGGTTCTGGAACTGCTGCTATATTTATACTATGGTGGTTTGGTATTTTTTATAATCTTATATCCACTATAAGGATTATCTCCAGCTGATATTTTACATACCACTCTGATTTTTTATATCACATGTTAATAAGGTTTTATATGAGTACCATTTATTTTTGAGCATTTGGATCATTATTATATTTTTTATCTAATTTTTTATAATCTTATATCCACTATAAGGATTATCTCCAGCTGATATTTTTCATACCACTCTGATTTTCTATATCACATGTTAATAAGGTTTCATATGAGTACCATTTATTTTTGAGCATTTGGACCATCATTATATCTTTTTCATCACATTCAGATTGCACTTGATTAACACTTGATATCACGTTTTTATAGACATTCATTTTTATATTACACATATCTTTTTATATACATCTATTCATTACTTGAGTTTTTATCTATTGGTATTAGGTACACTATACCAGCATTTGGCACTTAGACACTTTTATTAGTCACTTGTGTATATACCAATCCCGGATTGAACACTTATTTATTCATTTATATATTGGACACCTATTCATTTATATATTTTTTTGCTTACACTTTTTTCAAGTTTTTGAGTGGTACGCACATATTGGCAGCGCCATATCCCTTCCCCTACTGAATTTGAAACCTATAGAGTTTATATTGTTTATGTGTGATTTCCTGTGTCTTCTTGAAGCCATTTGAATTGCTGGCAGCATGATCTATTTTCTCATGACATACGTATATAAACTTCAGCAACAGAAAAAGAATGAGATTCCTCCCTACACAGCAGTAGCTGCCCTGTCACAGCAAAGTGCAAAGCCAATACATAACCTTTTGTATGTACCACATAGTTTCTTGGTGGAGAAAAATGCCAAAAATGAATCATCATTTACACTGTAATATGGGAGCTTGCGTTCCCTTTCTGAGCTAATCACTGAGAACTTCTAGTTATGTGGAAGGCAGATGTCAACCACAGTCTAAAGAGACTTTCTCATGCTCCATATGGGACTCCCATGCCAAATTTTCGTCCACTGGGAGAAATACCAAGATGTATCAGACAGGACAGAACATATAAACATCCCAGCTAAGCTTCCTTCCTTCCACCAGAATATACGCTGAACAGCAAAGAGAAAAAATGAATCATCCCAACCGTGAGAAATTCTCAAACACGGGCACCGTTCTGCTAAATATCAGTCAGATAAGAGGACGTGATCAAGGTCCAGATTATTGTCCAACACTTGGAAGAGCGGCACAGATGTCACATGAGGTTTTCATAACAATGATGTATCTTGGGTACGATTAGCCTTTTTTTCTGAGCTGTTTGTAAAATGTAATCTTTCAAATGTTTTTTTGGCATAGCCATCTGAAATGTGCAGCTGTATCAACAACAGCTAGATGTTGTGATGTCAAAAGCAATTATTAATATTTGTTTGTCCATTAGTATGCATGCAAACATTTTTAGCTTTGTTGGGTGCACTCTAAATGAACCGATGAACTGGCTGCAGAGTGGGCTCTTCTAAAGAAAAAAAGTTAATTCTGAGAAGATTCAAAGAAAGAAAACAAAAATGTGGTAAGGTCATAAGTGGGAAGTAATCCTAATAGCATAAAATATTCACAAATGTGCATGTAGGATTCAAACCTGAAAATATCTTAAATAAGTCTGTGACCACAAGGGAACATATATCCTACCAATAAAAGCAGTATTCTCGTTAGTAACTCAGTGTCGAATAGTCATTTTTTAGAGCGCCTTTCTCAACATGAAAGAACCCCTGAAATAACCTTGAGATCGCAAAGATTCCCTGCCATTAAATATTATGCAATCAGTTCATGAGACATTACAGTGAAGAGTAGGTTGTAGGTATAAAAATAAATGAAAGAAAAGGGAATGTGGTATACTTAGTGTACTGGACATCAAGGACCTCAATATACCACAATATTATTTTCAGTAATAGTAATGAAATTAAACAAATATTAAATGGTGCTCTCTCACATTCACTGAGTTCAGAAAAAAGTGTCTCCTTAAACAGGGTGTAAGGGAATTCCAGTATGGCAACTGGTACATAGATATGTGCATGTGCATAGTATCGGTCAAAGAAATGACATAGGCGCATTGCTAATAGAAATTAGTGTGGCCGCAGTGCTTGTACAAATGCGTGTGCACGCATATGGGAGCGTACCCACAGTTTCTGGCACCAGACGGGCTATTTAAGGAATGTTCTTGCTCACTGTCAGTACTGCCTGGTCTTCAGCTTTCCCTCTGTCCTGAATGTATCCTGTATCTCACTGCCATTGATGACCTAACTTATTACTAACCTGATCCTGGATTCTGCTTGTATGTTTGCCCACCTGTTACCAACCTCGGCTTTTTTTCTGAACAAACTTTTTCCTACACTTCTGTACCTCATTGCCTGCCTGCTACTGACCTCAGCTACCTCTGTGACCTCGCTCCCTCGGTGACCTCGCTCCTGCATCCAACTAGGCTTCATACTACTTCTGAGTGACTGCTTTGGCTATCCTTCATAACTGCTCCAGACACCGCAGTGTGTTCCTGCCTAAAGCCTGCTTTAACAAGCCACATTTCCAGAACCTGCAGTAAATGCGGAGTGCCCCTTTAGCCTTGGCTGATCCAGCGTCCATCACATTTGCTCCTGGCCTGATGTCCTGCCTGAGTCCTCAAGCCTGCATCTCCTACTGCAAGTTCCGCTATCAACATGTTCCTTGGCACCATCTGTCCCACCTTCAGTGGGGCCTGGTCTGGAGATACAAGAGACCACCTCATCGATTTAGTCTCCTACAAGGTATGTGACACAGGGTATACATAAACAGTTAGGTTGAATGAAAAAAAAAAAAAACCTCACTGATCCATGCATTCCTATTAGCTACACTATTGCATTCTGACAGCTGGCTCCCACTTCCCCTCCTGCTTCTCCCCTCTTACAAATTGATCAGCCAAGGGCCCTAGGACACTGGGGGAAAGAAAGCACCATACATTGGTGGTCGTTGGGAAGTATGTCCTACTTAAAAATGTTTGAAAAGATCATTTCTGTGAGTGGCTTATCTGTTATTTGTTCAAGGAACCCCCAGCATTTTCTAGAGGATCCTTAGGGTCCTACAGAACCCTGGTTGAGAAATACTCATTTAGAAGGTCAGACAGTCTGTGTTTTTAAAATAAAATAAATCACACAGACATCTCATGAACCTCTTCTGGCTTTCAGGAATGAAGCAAATGGGGTATCCCTTAAAGGAGAAGTATAGCCAAAGCTTGTTCATTCTGCACTCCTGCGACACGTTTTCAGCAGACAGCGGGCGGAAGTCTTCGCTTTTAAAATGAGTGTGGTACAAGTATTTTTTTTTGATTGGGTGGATCTATGTTAGCTTATGATTCAATTTTTGTTCAGTTAATAGCATTCATAAAATATAACTAGAGGTCTAGGTAGTTACACACAATTTAGGTCCAAATTTTTACAGCTCTGAAAATTCAATTTGCTATAATGCAAAACCTAAATTGTTACTTTTCAGTTTATGGTCCCTGGGCCTGTCTAGCCAGCAATGCTACGTAAACCCTGCAAGCTTCAAGAGTTTGACCAAAGTGTATGTAAATGTGGTTTGCCTGATCACTGAGATTTAAACATGAGTGATCAATTTTAAGGAAGCTGTATATTTTCAAAAGGAAAAGAAGGAAAATATTGTAAACCAACTTAATTCAGTAAACAATTTTAGGATGAGCAAGTTCTAATGGAAAAATGTAAAATCTCTGGCAATGGTGCAATACTTTTAGTAACTTTCATTCTAACCTGTTAGACCCCATTCACATTAGGTCGCTCCGACTTCGTGGGGCGACCTGTGAAGTCGTGTGCACCGCGACTTCGGCGCGACTTGCACGGACTTCATATAATTGAAGTCAATGCAAGTCGCCTCCAGGTCGCCCCGAAGTAGTACAGAACCCTTTTTCTAAGTTGGAGCGACTTGTGTCACTCCTTTAAGAACGGGTCCTGTACAACTCAATGGACCCGACAGTGCGCGACTTGCCAGGCTGACCAAGTCGCCTGGCAAGTCGTAATAGTGTGAACCGGCTCTCAAATGACTTAAAAAAAAAAAAAGAAAAAATAAATAAATAAAATAGAGTTGTAGTCCTACTCACTGCTGAATTGTTTTGTGATTCCTCTGCTAACCTGAAGATGACACACCTTGCTCACCCAGCACTACCAACACACCTTTAGATATTTCAAAAGGATTTATTAGGCCGAGCATAGCCTAAAAGAAGAAAGAAACAGCAAGTGCACTTACACAAATAGTCAGTAAGACAATAACTTATTTTAAGAGATATGGATAAATACCTTCAGTATTCTAACAGTAATTACCAGAACTGAAGTGCATTTACCTAGCAATAGTATATAAAGACAGTTCTATCTTTTTTATAATAGTCCCAGTATAATCCCACTGGCCAATAATTGATTAAAAAAAAAACATTGGCCGGCAATGTTGGGGCCTTTGAAAAAAGCAGTTCACAGCAGATAACAGATTCATTTGTACAATGTTATTCTCTGACCAGACCCACAGCGCCCTCTTCTGAGTCTCCAGACATTCTTGCTAGCTGTAATGTTCTGGTACCTTTGGGTACCCTAATTACTCTTTCATAAGTGTATGCGCCCCACCATTCTCTTTTGGTAAGGTGCGCATACACCTTTAAGACTGATGCTGTCATCACTGAGCGCCGGACTGGATGGCTATTTAGATCGCCGGCTCTCACTCACATGTGTTCGTTCAAACTGCTTTGTGCCTTGATGCTAACCTGTCTTGAAGCTCTCATGCTTGCAAGCATTCCTCGCTGTCGGAACCACGCTGCGCTGATCCCTGTATCCCGCTACCGGATCATCCGCTCTTGCCGAACCTCTCCTCTGCTACATTGCTATTAGTGATAAGTACCCCACAGGGGAAACCTCTATAACCTTTATACTAAAGCTTACACTATCTAGCTCTGCATACTAAGGACTATTACTACATCTGCATTATCTAAGATTGCTAGCTCTTGAGCCTACTACCACCTCTTCTTGTACTGGGTTGATCTCTCTTGTATGTCCACCTGCTACTCTGTCATCTGCTACCATACATGATTGCTAAACCTATCTGCATCCCATCTGCTACTATCTTACTTTCAAGAACATTTCCTTTCAAGTGTCTGTCATCTACCATCTCTACCCAACCTGTCTCTTCAGCCTATCATCACTGTGTTACTATATACATAAGTCACTCTAGGAAACATCTTATTGAGTGTGTGTATTTACTTGCTGAATTGAGATCCTCCACACATGATGAGTCATTGGGAGTTGGGATTGGTGTCTCAGCGTTTCTCTACATGACTACTGAAGTGGAATATTTCTGCAGCTGAAAATCCACATCATACGTAAAACGCAGGAGCGTTACAGATTGAACGAACCACAAATGGATTCAGCAGAAATAACCACTCAGATGACACAATTAAAACAGCAAGTAACTGCGTTAATACACGCACTTGCTGAATTAAAAGAAGACAATCAGGCTCTGTCGCAGCAGGTAATTAGACTGACACAACTTACCACTGCTCAGTCCCCTGAACCCAAAATAAATCCTCCTTTGGTATTTACAGGCGATCGCAAAAAATTTCGCGAATTTAAAAACGCATGTGAGTTACTTTTCTTGCTAAAACCCCGTACCTACCTTACTGATCACATTAAGGTTTGTACTATTATTTCTTACCTAACAGGCGATCCTCGGGCCTGGGCAGACTCTCTTTTTGAGAAAAACGACCAGCTTCTCAACTCCTATGCCTTGTTCCTAGCAGAACTCACTAGCCTATATGATGATCCCAATAGGCAGAGTACTGCCGATCTTCAATTAAGATCCTTGAAACAAGGTGGGAGACCTGTAGAAAACTTTGTCGCAGAATTCAAGAGATGGACCCTTGATTCAGAATGGAATGATGCATCTCTGAAATCCCAATTTAGGCTTGGCCTATCAGAGGCCGTTAAAGACGAGCTCGCCCGAGCGGATCTGCCAAAAACCCTGGATGCATTGATACAACTCAGTATCACCATAGATAGAAGACTACGAGAAAGAAAGGCTGAGAAAATGGGAATGCCATTATCCAGTTCTTCTCGGATCTCGGCCGTTGACCCCGTTCCTATGGAGGTAGGAACCATACGCCCACCTCTATCAACTATGGAAAGAGCCAGAAGACGATCTGGTAATCTCTGCTTGTACTGTGCATCCCCGGATCACAAGATAAACGTCTGTCCCCTAGTCTACAAAAAGAAGGGTGAGTGTTCACATGTCCTCCTAGGGGGATTGACAACTTCAATCACTAACCCTTACCTTTCTGTTTGCTTAACATTACAGTGGGACCAGAACAGGATTACTACTAAGGCCATGATTGACACAGGATCTTGTGGAAATTATATTGACATACGTTTTGCTGCTTTAACCCCTTCCGTACCGCGTCATGTAAAATGACGTCGGCACAAATCCTTTCTCGATCCGGGCCGACGTCATATGACGGCGCCCGGATCTCCCCGCTACTGCGCGCCCCCGGGGGCGCGCAGCGCGGCGATCGGGGGTGAGGCTCGTCCCTCGGACTGAGCCCAACCCCTATCAAGGTAAACAGCCAATGAAATTGGCTGTTTACCACGTGATCGGCTGTGTCAATCACAGCCGATCACATGAGCGGCTCCAGCGCGAGCCGCTCGTTCCTTCCTTAATGCGCGCCCCCGGGGGCGCGCAGCGCGGCGATCGGGGACGAGGCTCGTCCCTCGGACAGAGCCCATCCCCGATCTAGGTAAAGAGCCAATGAAATTGGCTCTTTACCACGTGACCGGCTGTGTCCAATCACAGCCGGTCACAAATGTCATCAGAGAACACGGTAACTAGCTGTCACCGTGTTCTCCTCCTCACACACTGATCCTGTGTGAGGAGGAGATTGTGGTAACAGCTAGTTACCAATCATAGTGCACCCCAACCACACTGATTGCCCCCCCCCCAATAAAGAGCACCTGTCACTAGCCCATCAAAGTACCCGAGTACCTGTCACCAGCCCATCAGGTACTCAGATGACAGGTACTCGGGTACTCTGATGGGCTGATGACAGGTACTCTGATGGGCTGGTGACAGGTACTCGGGTACTCTGATGATGGGTACTCGGGTACTCTGATGACAGGTACTCGGGTACTCTGATGACAGGTACTCTGATGGGCTGGTGACAGGTACTCGGGTACTCTGATGACAGGTACTCGGGTACTCTGATGATGGGTACTCGGGTACTCTGATGACAGGTACTCGGGTACTCTGGTGACAGGTACTCTGATGGGCTGGTGACAGGTACTCGGGTACTCTGACAGGTACTCGGGTACTCTGATGACAAGTACTCGGGTACTCTGATGACAGGTACTCGGGTACTCTGATGACAGGTACTCGGGTACTCTGATGACAGGTACTCTGGTACTTTGAGTACCCGTCATCGGAGTACCCGAGTACCTGTCACCTACCCAACAGAGTACCCGAGTACCTTCCACCTGCTCATCAGAGTACCTGACACCTGAAGTACCCGAGTACTTGCCACCTGCTCATCATTACCCATCACTACTCATCAGTACTCATCAGTACCCATCAGTACCTATCACCTATTAGTATCAGTACTGATCATCCGTACCCATCAGTACAGTATCAGTATCACCTATCAGTATCAGTACTACTCATCAGTACCTATCACCTGCCTGTCACCTGCCCATAAGAGTACCCGAGTACCTGTCACCTGCCTATCGGAGTACTCGAGTACCTGCCACTTGCTCATCAGTACCAGAGTACCTGTCACCTGCCCAGCAAAGTACCCGAGTACCTGTCACCCTTCATACAGCCACCATGTCTAAGTCCAAAAAGGTTTATATACGTCGTCCGTTTAAACCTAAATACCGGTGTTATGGCAGCAGATAGCTACCATAACCCTGGTATTTTTTTAAACGGTGGACGGTTGGCTTTCCGATAAGGGTGGTCCAAGCGGCAGATTCGCCGCGGGATCACCCTTCCGGGGTGGCGGAAGAGGTGCCCCCCCCCCTCCCGCTTCATTCTGGTCCTTTTCCCCGCTTACCGGACCCGCCGGCAGCGGGGAAAACGATCCGGTCCCAGATCCTCACAGACAGGATGTCGAGTGAGGGCAAGCTTGCCTTCACTTGACTCTATGGTCTTGGAGGACCGGAGCTACGGCAAACGTCGTTGCCTAGCAACCAGTTTAAAGGTCCCTTTTTTTTTTTTCATTTTATTTAATTTTTTTTTAATTTTTTTTTTTTATTTTTTCTATCTTTTAGTGTACTTGTGAGATCTGAGGACTTTTTGACCCCAGATCTCACAAAAAAGAGGTCCTGTCGTGCCTTTTTCTATTACAAGTAATGTTTACATTTCTTGCAATAGAAATAAAAATGATCAATTTTTTTTTTTTTTAAAAAACAGTGTAAAAATAAAAAATAATAAATAAAATAAATAGTAAAAAAAAAAAAAAAAAAAATTAAAGCGCCGTGTCCCCGCGAGCTCGCGCGCAGAAGCGAACGCATACGGAAACCCCGCCCACATATGTAAACAGTGTTCAAACTACACATGTGAGGTATCGTCGCGATCGTTAGAGCAAGAGCAATAATTTGAGCCATAGACCTCCTCTGTAACTCTAAGATAGCAACCTGTAGAAATTTTTAAAATGTCGCCTATGGGGATTTTTAAGTACCAAAATTTGTCACCATTCTGTGAGCGTGCGCAATTTTGAAGCATGACATGTTGGGTATCTATTTACTCGGCGTAACATTATCTTTCACATTATGGAAAACAATTGGGCTAACTTTACTGGTTTCTTATTTTTTAATTAAAAAAAGTGATTTTTTTCCCAAAAAATTGCGTTTGGAAGACCGCTGCGCAAATACGGTGTGATAAAAAATATTGCAATAATCTCCATTTTATTTTCTAGGGTCTCTGCTAAAAAAAAATATATAATGTTTTGGGGTTCTAAGTAGTTTTCTAGCAAAAACAACTGATTTTAACTTGTAAACACCAAATGTCAAAAATAGGCCTAGGCAAGTGGCTAGGATGCATGATGATGCTCCTTGGATGTTTAGGCCCCTCTATATGGCTAGGCTGTGAAAAAGTCTCACACATGTGGTATTGCCATACTCAGGAGGAGTGGCAGAATGTATTTTGGGGTGTCATTTTTGCGATGTACATGCTATGTGTTAGGAATATCCTATAAATTGACAACTTTGTGTAAAAAAAAAAGTTTTTATTTTTTTCCCACATTTTCCAAAAACTTGTGAAAAAAAATGACATGTTCAAAGGACCCATAATGCCTCATAGAATATACGTTGGAGTGTTTGCTTTCCAAAATGGGGTAATTTTGTGGACTTTTCCATTGTATTGGTGCTCTAGGGCCTTGAAAAGTGTGATAGGTAGTAAGAAAGTTTTATGTGTATTTATGCTCCTAAAACGCCTTATGGTGCTACTTGGACGTGGAGTCTCTTTTTGTGGCCAGGCTGTGTAAAAGTCTCACACATGTGGTATCACCATACTCAGAAGGAGTAGCAGAATGAATTTTGGGGTGTCATTTTTGCTGTGTACATGCTATGTGTTAGAAATAGCTTATAAATTGACAACGTTTTGGGAAAAAAAAAATTATTTTCCCAAGAATTGTGGGAAAAAATTATAACTTCAAAAAACTCACCATGCCTCTTACTAAATACCTTGGACTGTCTACTTTACAAAAAGGGGTCATTTGGGGGGTATTTGTACTGTCCTGACATTTCAGGGCCTCAAGAAAGGAGATAGGCCATCAGTACATCTAGTGTGATCAATTTTCAGTAATTGGTACCATAGCTTCTAGACTCAATAACTTTCACACAGACTAAATAATATACACTAATTTGGGTTAATTTTACCAGAGATATGTAGCAGTATAAATTTTGGCCCAAATGTATGAAGAAAAATTAATTTTTTGCAAAATTTTATAATAGAAACTAAAAAAAAGTGTTTTTTTTGCAAAATTTTTGCTCTTTTTTTGCTTATATCACGAAAAAATACCACCAAAAGAAAGCTCTATTTGTGTGAAAAAAATGATAAAAATTTTGTTTGGTTACAGTGTAGCATGACTGAGCAATTGTCATTCAAAGTGTGAGAGTGCTGAAAGCTGAAAATTGGTCTGGGCAGGAAGGGGGTCTAACTGCTCTGTATGGAAGCGGTTAAATAAAGTTCCTATTATTTCTAAACTTAAACCTGTCTCAGTGAGTCTTATTAACGGTGTTCCTTTATCCTCTGGTCCGATCACTGATCAGACACAGGCACTCCTAGTCACTACTAACGGGTCTCATATGGAAACCACTACCTTCGATCTAATACCTTCACCCCACTTTCCCATTGTTTTGGGACTTCCCTGGTTGCACACACATCAACCAACCATAGATTGGAAGGAATGGACCCTGACCTTCCTCTCTTGCTATTGCGAGGGTACGTGTAACCTCCCGTCTTTCGGGAAGATCCTGTCTGTGGTGACAGATGAGATTGCACCACTATGTTATCAGGATCTCTCTGAGGTTTTTCTTGAGAAAAATGCTCAAGCACTACCTCCCCATCGAGACTATGATTGTAGCATTGATCTACTCCCAAATAGCAAATTGCCGTTCAGTCATGTTTATCCTCTTTCACAGGATGAACTTTCCCATCTCAAAGACTATTTGGATGAGAATTTGGAAAAAGGTTTTATTAGACCTTCCACTTCTTCCACAGCAGCAGGACTCTTTTTTGTCCGCAATAAGGACTCAAGTCTCAGGCCTATCATCGACTATAGGCAATTGAATGCTATTACAATAAAAGATCGCTATCCTCTACCGCTTATCCCTGAGCTCATTGAGCAGGTGCGTGGAGCTACCTATTTTTCAAAATTGGACCTGAAAGGAGCATACAATCTCATTCGAATCCGTGATGGACACGAGTGGAAGACTGCATTCAGAACCAGATACGGATTGTTCGAATATCTTGTAATGCCATTCGGGCTATGCAACGCCCCTGCAGTTTTTCAACGATTTATAAACGATATTTTCAGAGACTTACTAGATGTCTGTGTTGTGGTATATCTGGACGATATACTTATATATTCACGATCCCTGTCTGAACACATAAGACATGTAAGACTAGTATTATCGAGATTGCTTGCACACAACCTTTATGTGAAACTGAAAAAATGCTTGTTTCATAAAGAAGAGGTACTGTTTCTAGGCTACATCATATCCAAAACAGGAATCAAGATGGACATGAGTAAGATATCCTGCATTCAGGATTGGCCTACACCAACCACACGCAAGGCGCTACAGCGATTCCTTGGATTTTCGAATTTCTACAGGAAGTTCATTAGAAACTTCTCTGCCATTGTGAGACCCCTCACACAGCTCACTAGCATTAAAAAACCATTCAAATGGTCAGATGAAGCAAATAAAGCTTTTCACCTGTTAAAGACAAGGTTTACTTCTGCTCCCATACTACGCTATCCAGACCCATCCCTCCAATACATTCTGGAAGTAGATGCGTCAAACATGGCAGTAGGAGCAATACTCTCCCAACGACCAACTCACCCTTCACCACTTCATCCAGTCGCCTTTTTTTCTAAATCCCTAAGCAGTCCAGAGATAAATTACCCCGTGGGTGAAAAGGAACTGCTTGCTATAAAATTGGCTCTGGAGAATTGGCGACATCTACTCGAAGGCACCCAATTACCAATACTTATATACACAGACCATAAAAATCTCCAATATCTTCAGACTAACAAAACTCTCTCGCACCGACAGGTACGATGGTCACTATTCTTTCTAAGGTTTAACTTCCTAGTGACCTACACACCTGCAGATAAGAACAAAAAGGCGGATGCACTATCACGACTAACTGAAGAAAACTACTTCGAAATCCCTTCCGTTCCTATAATACCTCACAAACGCATTATTGGAGTTGTCCGTTCCTTGAAGGAAGAGGTTTTGCATGGTATAAGTTTGGATACACCCCCACCACAACTAAATACTGATGCAGAAGGCTTCCTCTACTACAACGACAAACTTTACATACCACCTACCATACGCACCAAGATCTTGGAATTATCGCATGATGTGCCTATGGCAGGACATATGGGTATAACAAAGACTCTTAATCTGATTACCAGGCAATTCTGGTGGCCTGACATGAAAACATCTATACAAAAATTCGTCTCTTCATGCAATGTCTGTGCCAGGTCCAAAATTGACACTACGAGACCATCCGGTCTACTATGCAGTCTACCAATACCCCAAACTCCATGGGAAGTTGTGTCCTTGAACTTTATAGTGGAATTGCCTCCTTCCAAAGGATTTAATACCATCTTAGTGTCAGTGGACCATCTGACAAAAATGGCACATTTCATTGCTATTCGCAGACTACCTTCGTCCAAACAAACGGCAGAACTCCTGATGAAACATGTCTTTAAGTTACATGTTATCCCAAAAACTCTTCTGTCTGACCGTGGATCACAATTTATTTCCAAGTTCTGGCAAGAACTATGTCACATACTACGGATCGAGCGGAAGCTCACTTCTCCTTACCATCCGCAGACCAACGGACAGACTGAAAGAGTCAACCAATGCATCGAGCAATATTTACGTTGTTACACTTCTTACCAACAGGATGATTGGGTGGATCTTCTCCCTCTGGCAGAATTTGCCTACAACAACGCAACCCACAGTACGACCAAGCAGAGTCCGTTCTACTTGAACTATGGGTTTCATCCCTCTATTCTTCCACCACGCATCTTTCCTTCAAATAACCCAGTAGCTTCAGACTATCTTACCCAAATAAAGGACTCTCTGGGTTTGCTTAATACTACCATTGCACACGCTCATAGTCAACAAAAGAAGTACTATGATCTTCGCAGAAGACCTTCTCCTCAGTACGCTATCGGGGACCTCGTTTGGCTCTCAACAAAAAATTTAAGACTGAAAATCCCTAGCAAAAAGCTTGGACCTCTGTTCTTGGGACCTTTCCCAATCAAGAAACTTATTGGAAAAGCTGCAGTACAGCTTACATTGCCAATAGACCTCAAAATACATCCCATTTTCCATGTGTCGCTACTGAAGCCCCATGTTCCTGACCAAGGAATAAGGCCTACTATCCCACCTCCTCCTCCTGTACAAGTTGAAGGTGGGGAAGAATACGAGATAAAAGAGATTCTGGATTCTCGTATCCACAGAGGAAGACTTCAGTACTTGGTTCGATGGAAGAACTATGGGCCCCAAGACGACACCTGGCTAAACACCTCTGACATACATGCCTCTAGATTAATCCGCAATTTTCATGCGAAGTACCCAGACAAACCAGCTCCAGAGGCCTTCAGGAGCCGGCCTTAAGGGGGGGGGGGTACTGTAATGTTCTGGTACCTTTGGGTACCCTAATTACTCTTTCATAAGTGTATGCGCCCCACCATTCTCTTTTGGTAAGGTGCGCATACACCTTTAAGACTGATGCTGTCATCACTGAGCGCCGGACTGGATGGCTATTTAGATCGCCGGCTCTCACTCACATGTGTTCGTTCAAACTGCTTTGTGCCTTGATGCTAACCTGTCTTGAAGCTCTCATGCTTGCAAGCATACCTCGCTGTCGGAACCACGCTGCGCTGATCCCTGTATCCCGCTACCGGATCATCCGCTCTTGCCGAACCTCTCCTCTGCTACATTGCTATTAGTGATAAGTACCCCACAGGGGAAACCTCTATAACCTTTATACTAAAGCTTACACTATCTAGCTCTGCATACTAAGGACTATTACTACATCTGCATTATCTAAGATTGCTAGCTCTTGAGCCTACTACCACCTCTCCTTGCACTGGGTTGATCTCTCTTGTATGTCCACCTGCTACTCTGTCATCTGCTACCATACATGATTGCTAAACCTATCTGCATCCCATCTGCTACTATCTTACTTTCAAGAACATTTCCTTTCAAGTGTCTGTCATCTACCATCTCTACCCAACCTGTCTCTTCAGCCTATCATCACTGTGTTACTATATACATAAGTCACTCTAGGAAACATCTTATTGAGTGTGTGTATTTACTTGCTGAATTGAGATCCTCCACACATGATGAGTCATTGGGAGTTGGGATTGGTGTCTCAGCGTTTCTCTACATGACTACTGAAGTGGAATATTTCTGCAGCTGAAAATCCACATCATACGTAAAACGCAGGAGCGTTACACTAGCTTTGTAATCTTCATCCTTTTCATGGATATAAAGAGCTATGATCTTCTTGTCCATACTCCACTACCTTTTCAAGCTGGCAGTGTCTGTCTGGTACTCTCTATTCACATCTATGGCATCAGTATACCAACAACCCAATTGTGTGACAGTGCATGGGTCTGGCAATTGGCAACCAGCATTGTATCAGTGACAGAATGTAATACATTTATTTGTATTTATAGATAAATAGGAACTAAACTCATTCAACATTACTAATGTTTAATCTTTATGCTGCTAGCCCTAATAAAAAGATAGGAAGGTATATAATATTTACTTGTTTTTCTGCTATATAACATTCCCAAAAAAAAATTTAAAAATCCAAATTTTGTAACATTTTAGGCCAATTTGTTTTCTGCTACATATTTTTGGTAAAAAAAAAAAAAACAATCGCAAAAGGGGAATTTTAAATGATTTGCACAAAAGTTATCGCGTCTACTAACTACAGGAAAGATTTATGTCATTTTTATTGTTTTTTTTTTAATTTACTAGTAATGGCGGTAATCTGCGATTTTTAGCGGGACTGAGACATTGGGGCAGACAGATTGGACCCCTAACTGACATTTTTACACTTTTTGGGGGACCAGTGAAATTACTACAGTAATCAGTGCTAAAAATATGCACTGTTACTGTAATAATGACACTGGCAGGGAAGGGGTTAACACAGTAGGTGATCAAGGAGTTAAATGTAAGCCTAGGTGAGTGTTTCTAACTGTATGGCCCCATGTATGGCCCCATGCATCAGAGTCCCTACTGCCGAGTGGGGGCGGGAGCGCGCCGCCGGCATCACACTCCCGCCCCCTAGCTGCAGGCTCGCGACCAACGTACAGCTACATCGGTTTATGCAGGAGGGGCTTAAGTGGTTGATACATCATTGCTTTTTTGGGAGAAGATTTGAAAAACAGTTGATTTCAGTTCACTTTAGGAAGACTATAAACCAAACGCTTTCCGTAAAATTCTTAAAATGGGTTATAGCATTTATTTTAATAGCGTCATGAGCTGCCAGTTCTGGTCTGTGACTTAAACAATGCCAAAATCATAAGTTATTCTGATTCAGCTTTTCACTAAATAGTTTCACATACCATGGCACTAGCTCAAACAAGCAGTAAACAGATTAACTATTTTTAAAGCCCAACTGAACTTTCAGTTTAACTCAACTAAATACATTCCAAGTGCATCAAAATGAGAGGAGTTTTAGGAGGTAGTCAGCACAGAAATCACTGCTTGCAGGTAACAAGGTACAATGAGATATGTAGTCCAAATAGGGTTGCCATCTGTCCAGGATTGTCTTGGACAGTCCAGGTTTTGAGTCATGTGTCCGGGTTTCAGACCACCTGAAACCCAGACACATTATTCAGACTGGACTGTGGCTCCCCATGTAAAAAAAGCCAAGTGCATAGGTGTGTGCATAGGCCGTGTGTGCCTTGGTTGCCAACCATCCTGAGGGCTGGCTGCAGCAGTTGTCTAAGCCAAGTATTTTTTTTTGGCCCTCTCTCTCACACTGCCCAAACACCCCCCCCCCCCGTGCATGGACGGGGGAGGACAGAGGACTTGATCTGCTCCCCCTCTTCCTGCCCTTACCCCTCTGGGTCTGCCCACCCATACTCCTATCCTCAGCGTGCTTTGCTTTAGAAAAGAGATGTGTGGGTGAGAAATTTGAAGCCCAGCAGCTGGCAGATACATCGTGGAGTAATGTTGCCAATGACTAAACCACCAACCTCAGGTGAGTAAGCTCACCATCCACTGTCTGTGACTGAAGTCTTCCCACTACCTCCCTTCTCTCTCCTGCCTCCAAGCGAGTGAGTGCACTAAGGTAAGAGGAGTCAAATATAAGGGGTGCTCTGCAGACTCTGATGTAAGGTGGTTTTGGGAACCCTGATTTAAGGGGGAATGCTGGGAACCCTGATGTAAGTGGGGGCTTTGGTAAGCAGAACCCCCTAACATTAGAGCTCCCCTTTACACTGGAGTCCAAAGTGTACCCCCTTAAAAAATATTTGCATTGTGTGGCTTAAGTGTTTGGGTTTGGCTTGAAAAAAAAATGGCAACTCTAAGTCCAAAGCATGCAGGGGAGGCCCAGAGATGGGCAGCAGACAGGCAACACTCACAACATGAATAGAGAATTTACAAGTAGAGTTGAGCGAACACCTGGATGTCCGGGTTCGGCGGGTTCGGCCGAACTTGAAAAAAAAGTCCGGGTTCGTGACCCGAACTTAACCTGAACTTTACCCCGATCCCGAACCCCATTGAAGTCAATGGGGACCCGAACTTTTGAGCACTAAAATGGCTCTAAAAAAAACATGGAAAGGGCTAGAGGGCTGCAAATGGCAACAAAATCGTCTTAAGAGCATTGGATAGGGAAATAACTTAAAATAACATAAAAAACATAAAAATAAAAAATAATTATCTTGATCTAAGAGGACGAGGCCCATATGGAGTAGGAGGTTGAGGTGGCTGTGGCGGTGTAGGTGGAAGCGGCGGTGGAGGAGGACGAGGTAGCCAACAATGGTTTTTGTTTTTAATTTGAAATTTCTTTTTAAATTAGGGTACACCCCAAAAGAGTGAGAAATTGGTGCTTTTTGAATAGCAGATTAGAACAGCAGTGTCTAAACGCTGTATGTCAGTGTCACAGTAAAGTATGAATGAAAAACTGAAAAATAATTTTCCCCTTAAATTGGTGCTTTTTGAATAGCAGATTAGAACAGCAGTGTCTAAACACTGTAATTCACAGTAAAATATGAAGGAAACAAAGTTGTTTTTTTTTTTAAATCCAGATTAAGCAGACACATACGCACTGAGCTTGCATTACATGGCCACTAAACGCTGCCCGCCGCCCACCTAACAGACTGATAAAAGTTTTTTTTTCTCCCTCCTCCTCACTGGGCTCAGGTCAGGGCAAAAAGGTTGTGCACTGCACCCCCACACAATAAGATTGATGTAGATCGCTGTCTGATTAAAGAAGATTCTTCCTATTCTTTCCCTGAAAGCAAACTCCAGCCTGCCCCTACAATAATCTCCTAATCTCCTATCTCTCCCTCAGCAGCATCAGGAACCTCTCTCTACAGTAGTTAGAGCAGAGTGGCGTGCAGCGCTATGTGACTCCAGCTTATATAGAGGCTGGGTCACATGCTGCACTGGCCAATCAAAGCCATGCCATTAGTAGGCATGGCTGTGATGGCTTCTAAGGGCACACTAGTTAAACTTGTTGATTGGCTGTCCTGCAGCTGTTGAAACCGTGCCATTAAAACCGCACCAAAACATGAAATAAATTACCGAACAACGGACAGTATTCCAAATATACAGTAAAATGTTTGGGTCCGTGTCCGGGTACCGAACACCCAAAAGTCCGGTACGATCCCAAACAATACAGTCCATGTTCGCTCAACCCTATTTACAAGTAAACCTTTATTGGATTGTCAAATATAACTATTGTTTGTATTGCTATTACAAGGCTGATGTTATAAAATAACTTTACTCTTTTGCTACCCTATTATCAGTCTGCATGTTTCCTCACTCCTCACTGCTCTAGTTCTGAAATGCATTTTAAAAGGACACGGACCAGTATGTATGTGATATTTATTTTATTTATACTTTTTACAGTCCTGCTTGGACGAGAAGAAGGTAGTAGATCCCATAATGCCTTTATTGAAAAATTAACTGTTAGAACAATTGAGAAAGTTTTAAGTACTGCATCAACTGTGTTGTTATGGCTACAATCATCCAAACATGTTCAAGGACTAGGTATACATTTGCTATTTTACAACTATTGAAAGCCTAAAGTGACGCTGACATGTAAGAATTGCAGAGGCTGCCATTGTTAAGGTTTTCTTTTCAAAATGCTAGTCCCCTGGTTGTCGTGCTGAATTCATACTGCTGTCTTCTGAGAAAAAGACACTTTATACTCACCTATCCTACACTCACCTACCCTGCCACCCTATCCTTCTAATATAACTCTGTCCGCCCAACAGCGCTTCTGTGTGCTTTAGTGTACCGATTTGCCAACTGCCTGTGTAAAACGATCTATAAATTTGGTCTTCATGCATTTCATTTTGTTGTGAAGTTTTTTTTCTTCAAGTTTTCTTAAAGAGGATCTTCAGTCTCCCAAATACTGTAGCTGCTGAATTTTAATCAAAGGACACTTACTTTTTCAGGGATCCAGTGCTGTCCTCGCCCAGGCTGGTCATAGGGTCCCTGGCGCCACCATGTCTAATGTGGGAATTCAGGTGTAAATCCTTCAAGCTTCACAGCCAGCTTCCCATTGCGCATGCATGACCTGAATCTTGATACTGATATCCCATTACCAACACCAAATAAAATTGCGCTCACCAGATGCTGTTGACCCTGAATACCATATAGCATGAGGTTCAAAAAGGCTGTTAGGATGGTATAGGATTCCTGAAACGATCTGCAACCATGGATGTCTCCCAGGTTTATATCCAGCAGAGTAGGTAGAAAGGATCACTCACAGAAATCCAGACCCATGTGGAAATAAACCAAAGGAAACAGACATAGTGTAAAACCCAAATAAAAAGTTTATTAAAAAAGGGGAATAACACTCACAAAATTTCCAATGGTAAAGGCAGAAACAAATGCAAGTCTGGCTAAACAGGCACGCATGTTTTTCTGCCTTTACCATTGGAAATTTTGTGAGTGGTATTCCTCTTTTTTTAATAAACTTTTTATTTGGGATTTACACTATGTCTGTTTCCTTTGGTTTATTTCCACATGGGTCTGGATTTCTGTGAGTGATCCTTTCTACCTACCCTGCTGGATATACACCTGGGAGACATCCGTGGTTGCAGATCGTTTCAGGAATCCTATACCATCCTAACAGTCTTTTTGACCCTCATGCTATATGGTATTCAGGGTCAACAGCATCTGGTGAGTGCAATTTTATTTGGTGTTGGTGATGGGATATCAGTATCAAGATTCACCTCTCTGTTTTGGATTACTCCACTTGCTCTTACCATTGTGAACTCTATATGGACTTTTTTGATTGTATTCAGTTACAGATTTTCACATTTACTGATCACATATGTCATTTTATTTGTTTGTATTGAGAACTGTTGCAGTTCCTCACCCATTAGCGCTGCACTTTTATTTTATTTTCCGTTGCATCAACCTTTTTGTCAGTTGTTTGTGTCAGCAGCTTATACACTTGATTGGTTAGCGCAGTTTATGCACCCCTTTTTTCCGCATGCATGACATGCACTGCACTTTGTGAATTGACCTGTAATGTGAAAGGGTAGGATGAACCTTGAGGTGAAGTGGGAGTGACTCCCTATCAAAACTAAGTACCCATCCCCCCCTCCCAAAAAAGTGCCTAAAGTTAAAGAGGTGGCAGAGGAGGTGGAAAATCGGACTTTACCCTTTTGGGTGAAGTTCCACCTTAATCTGTTGAAAATCCTCTAAATATCTTTTAAAAATTAATAAATAAAGAAATAAATAAAAGAGAAATACAAAAAAAACTATAAAAAAAATAAAAATAACAAAAATCTTATAAAATCCTTAAAAAATCTGTTAAAAATCTTCTCAAGCCATGCTACAAACAGCACAATGTCTGTTTGCAGAAGAGTAAGAGTAGTTGGAAGTCAACTTGGCTCCTTGGATTCGGGCCTCAGAGCAGAGAGATAACATTTCTGTCATTATTAGCCTTAGCTCTTGGCCGTAGGAAGTTTTCTCCTTCAGTTTTCTTTTCATGTAACTGGAAAGTAGAGGAACGGAAGATACTGGGGTCAGGATCCGGCAGCCGCTGCCAGATGACTTTACCAGCTGCAAGTAAAAAAAAAAAATAAAGCATAATAACTATTTCTTAACTTAGCGAACCACAGTATGCAACAAAATGGAGCTTTGCAGTGATGTCCCGGTAACTCAGGAAGTGAAAGGGTAATCCGCACAGCTGCAGGTCTCTAAAGAAGGAATGCTGAATTGCTGATTCTCCATTTATCATTGGCCCATTCATATCCTCTACATAAAAACAGACAGCAATAAGGAAGTCTTCAAACAGCCTGCACAGCCAACCAAGAGTACTGTGATTTAGTGTTCTTTTAAAAGAAGACATTCATTAATAAACTATTCCTGGCTTTATAAAGGAGGTCAAATACTAATACATTTTGCATAGTCTGCTCATTCTGCAACAAAGGCCTACTTTCTATTTTTACCTTAATTTATGCCCTAGTAAACGCCATTTTCATGTCTGTTTATTGTAAGGATATTTAGTAAAACAAACATTATGTAAAGGGTTATTATTTGTGCTGAAAGGAACTCGTATATCATAGTCAAACTTCTCTGAAGACTATCAGTGAATATATAAAATTTAGCATATTAATTTGCATTTTGGATGGAAAAGTGTCAGTTATGGTTTTAGCAACCAATAAGTTATATTATATGTTGTAAAGCGTATTAATAATAATAATTTTCTTACATATCTTGGGCCACTTAAGGAATTTATGTAAATGCCTATGGCTCTTGTGCAAACATGTGCATGCTACTGGAAAAGAACAGCGCTAAAGTTTGTTTGGATTCTATCACTTAGTTTCTCAACCTTTTTGGCCATGTTATGTGGCAGGTATTTGGAGAAGGGAATTGGATGGTGCTTTGTATAGCACAATGGGGACACTCCACTGGAGATTTGGCTGCTGAAAGGCTCAGAGCATTGCGACTAGCATGGATAAGCACCAAAGAAGCAGTGATATGCACCTGAATACTGTTTTACTTAGAGTTTACTTAGGAAAAACAAAAACAGGAACGCTGAATGGAGGAGCCAAAAAGTAATTCAGATAAAAAGAAAAGTAGGTGGAGTGTTGAGAAAAATAGTTATGAGAACCTGAAAAAGGAGAGTGGCAAGAAGAGAGAGTGACAAAAGATCTGGCACAAATGCTTTACAGTCCCAATCTAATTTGTTTGCCACACAGATCAATTACTAGTCCAGGTCTCAGATTTATCATCATTCAGTGCCTCTGAAACCCCTGAGATGCATTGCTGGATTTTGCTGATTGCAACAACTAATTAATCTGAACAAACCAATAAATTGATGTGTTTTTATTTTACACTTCCCTCATGCCTTGGAGGTTCCTGTTAAATTGGAAAGCTGTCTGTAAACCCACACATAGCAAACAAATACACTCTACTAGAACTATAATTACACCTTGTAATGAAGGTCAGAAATATTGGGTTTTTCTTTTTCTTTTGTTTTATGAAATGAACAGTCTCTAGTCTAGATGCAGCTTGTAACAAAGTCAGCTTATCTGCATAATATGGTTTGTGATTTCCTGTGTCCCCAGGTGTAGGACTTGAGGCTGCCCTCAATGCATTCATGCACTCAGAAGTGCATGAATTATTGTATCCGGTTTGAAGATCGAGCCAGACACCTCGGCACTGGGAGGTGTGAGGCTAAATTCAAATTACTAGGCAGAGATAACAAAGAATGGGGGTCAGACTGTATATAGCTTACTTTGGTGATGGACAGAGAGGCTTATGGCGGCAGGTCTCCTTTAGAAGGAGACTAGAAAATACATGAAGCTGCACTGCTGAGACTTGTTGTTCTGTGTGGCATTCTAGACACTGGGACTGTACTGTAATGTACTGTACTGTTCTTCCTTCAACTACTGTTTGTGTGGCCCTGAAGCTAAGGCCAGGACACACAGCCCTCCAAGGACACACGATGGCTTTGTGAAGGACCTCTGCCCTCTGGGCCTCCTTTTCCCTGCCACTCTGCCTGGACTTTTCCCTGCCTACCACTGTTGGCTGGGGAGTCCCTGAATTGCTGCCCTGTGCCGCTGTACTTTGCTGTACTGGACTGTGGCCTACTACTTACTGTGCCCGGATTGTTACCCTTTGACCCTGGGCTGTGATTTTGGCCTGGTACTCACTGTGCCCAGATTGTGCCTTGTGATTCTGGACTAAGTCTCTGCTGTACTAGATTGCTTCCCTGGGCCTCTGCACTTATACCTTTATATGCCCTATTGCCACCCTGGTATATTTTTGCATGTCCCTCACTGTGTTGGAATTATTGCCCTGTGTCGATCCCTTATCCTGTTTTTTTAACCCCCCCAAAATAAGGAACTCCTTGGTCAGGGGCCCTAAAATCTCTCTTGATCGCTGCATGTGTTCTGTTCCACCCACACCTCTGTCACACACCTAGAAGCCCATAATTCCACCTAAGTATACCTAGGTAGCATGATATGTATAGATATGCTAAATCAGTTATTTACTATGCATAGTATATATAGAACTCCCCATTCTCTTAATAAAGTAGATTTTCAGGATAGTCCTTTTTGTATTAGATGTGGGCAGACAACTGGGCAATTTCATACGTCTTATCTGGAGATGTACTAAGTTGATAAGATATTGGAAATTCAACATATTTTTATTTTAAAAACAAATATTTTTATAGGGCTACCCCCAAAGGAGCCGCTTGGTTATAATGGGTTCTATGTTCTGCTCAGAAATACCAGGGTTGCAAAGGTCGCACTTGGGACTGGGCCCTGGCAATCTGCCACTGTTGGGGGAGCCCAGTTGGGTTGCTGGCCTCAGGGCTCTGAGCTAAGAGCGTCTCTGTCATACAGCCTAGAGCCTGAACTGACAGTTCCCCCCGCCGTCTATTAATGCCACCTAACAGTGCCACCTATCAGTGCTCATCAATGCCGCCTATCAGTGACACGTATCAGTGCTCATCAGTGCAGCCTATCGGTGCCACCTATCAGTGCTGCCTATCAGTGCAGCCTCATCAGTGCCTTCTCATAAGGACTCTGAGCTGAGAGCAATTTCTCTCATACAGCCCAGACCCTGCACTGGTAGTTCCCCCTCTCTCCTCCCTTGCATGGATGGGAGAGGAGAGAACCAATCTTCTCCTTCTCCTCTTACCCCTCTCCTCCTGTGTGCACCATGGAAAGTGTGAAGCTAAGCAGCTGAATTCAGCTGCTTAGCTTCACACTTCCAACGGTACACACAAAGCTGCTGGGCTTCACACTTCCAACGGTACACACACAGGAGGAGAGGGACAGGAGGAGAAGGAGCAGATCAGCCCTTTCCTCTCCCATCCATGCGAGGGAGGGGTAAATGCCAGTGCAGGGTCTGGGCTGTATGAGAGAAATTGCTCTCAGCTCAGAGTCTGCTGAGGAGGCACTAATGAGGCTGCACTGATAGGCATTACTGATAGGTGGAACCTATAGGCTGCACTGATGGGCACTGATGAGCACTGATACATGACACTGATAGGCAGCATTGATGGCACTAATAAGAGCCATAGATGGGTACTGATAGGTGGCACTAATAGGCGGCATTGAAGAGCACTGATAGGTGTCATTGATGAGCACTGATAGGCTGCACTGATGAGCACTGATAGATGGCACTGATAGGCGGCACTTATGTGCACATATAGGTGGCACTGATGGGCAGCACTGATAGGCTGTACTGATGGGCACTGCTGGGGCTGCACTGATAATCAGGGGGGGGTCAATGGGAGTCCTTCATGGTTTCTTGCACTGGGGCCCTGAAGGTTCTAGTTATGTGTCTGGTTCTGCCCCAATTCTTTAAGCTGCTCGGTCCCCACTGACACACCTGCGTAACCTAAATGTAAGTAAGCTACCACTCAATAATATAGAACAGAAAATAGGCAACAAGCAACTTGTGCTAGAATAGGTAGGTGTATTATGGCAAGGCAGTAAAACTTTGTATAAATCAATAAGCAAGCAATTGAACATGTTTAATCGCTTGCCAACTGCTCTACGTACTTTTACTGCGGCAGGGTGGCGGCTCTGAGCTGCATCACATACCTAATAGGTGATCCGGCACTTCCCAGTAGAGGGCGCGCATGCACACCGCCTGCGCCACGGCTGGGATTAGACACAACACAAGCCGATCAGCGGGTTCCGGCCAATGAATGAGGAAAGAAACAGAACAGAGCTGTCTATGTAAACAAAGCAGAGCTCTGTTCTGTCAGTTGGGATTGATGGATTGGCTTTCCCTGCAATGTAGGAAATAACAATCCATCCGATCCCTTGGTAAAAATGGCACACATAGTACACAAAAAACACTGGTTAGGCACACATTCAACCTTATATCGCCCTAGATATTTAACTCCTTCCCAGCCAGTGTCATTAGTACAGTGACAGTGCATATTTTTATCACTGATTACTGTATTAGTGTCACTAATTCCCACAAAGTGTCAAAAGTGTCAGTTAGTGTCAGACTGTCTGCCACAATATCACAGTCCCGCTATAAGTCGCTGATCACCACTATTACTAGTATAAAAAAAATAACTAAATAAATGAAAATTCAAGTATATATCCCATAGTTTGCAGATGCAGTAACGTTTGTGCAAACCAGTCAGTCAATATATGAATATTGGGAATTTTTTTACCAAAAAGATGTAGCTGAATGCATTTTGGCCTAAGTTTTTAGGAAAATTAGATTTTTTTACATTTTTTATTGGAAATGTTTTATAGCAAAAAGTAAAAAACATAGCTTTTTTTCCCATTTGTCAGTCTTTTTTTGTTTATAGCGCAAAAAATAAAAACCCAAAGATGATAAAATACCCCCAAAATGAAGCTCTATTTGTGAAAGAAAAGGACATAAGTTTAATTTGGGTACAGCGTTGCATAACCGCACAATTGTCATTTAAAGTAACAGAGTACTGTATTGCAAAAACTGGCCTGGTCATGAAGGGGGTAACTCTACTGAAGATCAAGTGGTTAAAGATGAGAAAAAGGGGGGGGGGGGAGTAAGAAAAATATATACAGATACTATATGACAACTGGCATGTGTATAACATAGGTACAACCATATAAATCAAAAAGTTATAAATTAATATATTATTAAGCCAGCTGTTACATAAAGAAAAAAATAGGGTAAAGGAGGGGGGACGTTTGGGACTTTAGATGAGGTGTGCAAAAATAATGGTACATAAACAGACAAATCGAGAAAATAATTTAGGCGGGTCTAGCATAATCGTACAAAAGCAATTTAATTGTATTGATCAACATACATAAAATGACATCATAGTGTAGCTAAATGGTACAATAAATAAGTGGTATAATGACAGACCAAATACATTAATACATAGAGGCTGACTGGTTGTAAACTGAAATGGAGCACTGTAGTCCATAAGCATTAAGGATCCAAAGGTATAAAAATAAAAGATGCACCACAAACAAGCTCTACGCGTTACGTGGTATACATTCCACTTCCTCAGGAGCAGGTGCATCACATTGAGTCAAGCCTGATGTCAACCTAAACATGTTGAGGAAACCAGAGATCCCTGGGGAACGTCTGGGTCAGGAACTGAAGAAACCAAATCCGTGGTCACCAGGGCACACAAAAACTAGACAGATTAAGACTTCAGGAAAATGCCACCAGAGTATTCTGTAAACAAAATATACCATATAAGAGAGTTGATAAATATTGAAAGTGAATTGGCTGGTGTTAAAGTGAAAAATATGAAAGAGTAAGGTGATCCAAAAGACCCATGACCAGATGGACAGGATACATCTAAATGTGCCGTGAAAAAGGTGATATCAAGAAGCAAGCCAGGTGAAATAAATATAAAAGTGCAAGGGCTACCACAGAATGCCCAAAGATCCCCAAGATAATGCAGATATACTTCAAGTGAAAATAATGTCACTGAAAAGGAACCGTGAAAGTGAGTATATAAGATAAGATGATGAAATGGAGAAGGATTAAGGTGAACTAGATAAATGGTAGTGTACCCGGTGAAAACCCCGGATCGGCCTCTAACGCCATGTGCTGCTTGCCAAGAGGAGAGAAAGCCGCATCATTGGTGACCGCGAGTCCTCCAAAAAAGCGGCATCCATACCCTCCTATATATGAGCGCTGATGGATACTCGAGTGACGACGTGGTGGCGCTAGATGATGGCGTCACCACGTACGACACGAAAACATAGCGCCGATGTAGGGCGGAAGGATCCACCCATACCTAGTAGGGGCGGGGAGAGGGGAGGACCAAGCACCGCATCGCAGTCCCCGAACCCAATGGTAACCCAAGGAGTCCAGTTAACAACATGTATTATGTAACAGCTGGCTTAATAATATCTTAATTTATAACTTTTTGATTTATATGGTTGTACCTATGTACCTATGTTGTACCTATGTTGTACACATGCCACTTGTCATATAGTATCTGTATATATTTTTCTTACTCCCCTCCCCCCTTTTTCTCAAATAATAGGGATGGAAGCATTTTTTCCCAACTGGATAGTGCTACATTTAAAGTCCCAACATTTTTTCAATTGATTGTCTTCCTACCAATCAATTTTTTACAAGTGGTTAAAGATGACGTACTAGATAACATCAACACTGACTCATGATATGCCAACTGAACTGTGGCAACACTAATGTCAATTTTAACTGATGTAAACAAGGTTAAATGTATAGGCATTAATTAATAAAAAGAAATAAATGTCCTCCTGTGCACACTACAAATACAACCCCAATATTGGATGGGTGTATGTGATCCTGATAAAGGGCTACCTGTGGAAGTGATTACAAGTTCCTGGCACCTAATTGTCAGTATTAGCCGACAATTTTTGGGCCCCTTCTGTAAGGCGGTGCACATAAAGCTGTCCCTTTAGGTCTGTACCATGCATGACTGGTGGGCTGCTAAGCAAGGATCAGTTTCTATTGGCATTACCTGTATACAGCAAGATATTGAACTTGGCAGTTCCACCCACCACTCCTGCATGCAACTAGTCTGGTCCCTTATGCTTGGTGGGCAGTTAATCCAGAAGTCTCAGTCCTCAAGACTGGGTCCTTGCAAGTCTAAGTCCCAGCGTTAGACTCTTACTGGCTCTCTCAGAATCAGTCCCTCTGAAGATCAACACAGACAGGTAAGAGCAGCAAGTCTGTGCCCCACACTCCACATCACCAGAGGCTCTCCGGGGCTTAGTCCTCAGCCTCTATGGATGCAGCACACAGCTCCAGTCCTCACCAGGAGCAGACACGCAAAGAGGCAGGTCCATGTTATTTGGTTTCCCCCGCACTGTCTGCCCTGATCTCTGGTAATTTTACCCGGGAAAAGTTCTGATCACTCCTCCCCTATTTGCAAGTTATCCTGGGTAATATAGTTTGGCAGCCATTCACTTGCATTGTACTGCACCCCTTTAAGGACTACACATCTAATGATCATTAGTGGCTGTGTGTGATTCAATCTCTCTACTGCTGCAGCAAGGAGGGAAGGGGGAGAAGCCAGAGCAAATGGGGGGTGTTCACAGAGCTGCTCCATGCACAGCCAACAAGGAAATGAAAGAAGAGAGATGCACATGCACCTGGCAGGACACCCGACTAAATATTGGTGGCAGGGGACAGAGAAGGAGAGTCGGTGCAGATACACAAACAGCCCACTCCTCAAGAAGCGAGCCGAGTACCTGGCTACACGTGAAATCTACATTCTTGGCATTTGGGACATCTAGAGGTTCCAAAAACATGTAATTTGATATTGGAGCTTAGAACATTATTTCTTTCTGGAAACTTGATTGCTCAAAAGAGACTTCTTAAACCATATTCAAGTTTAATGTGAAATTAGCGCAGTTGACTATTCAGCACAAGGGCTTTTTAAACAAATTTCAAACAATTTGGGCAGAATGGCTTCAGGTTCCCAATCTGGTACCAAGTTGGTGGGAGTATGGAAGATGCTACATACTCTGGAATGTTGGAATAACATTCTGTATGGGAAAACCTGAGGGATTGTATAGATTAGAATGTATAATATTTTTTAAATAAGTAATATTGGGTTTAGTTGGGTATTTATGTTATTTATTTGTTGGATGTGGTTTGTTTTGTATTAGGATGTCTTCAGTGGTAAATGTGTAATTTGAAAAAATATATGTATGTAAAATAATAATACATATAAACATGACAGCTTAAACAATAATTATAAATTCAAAAATATGTTACTATTACCCAAAACTATTAATATTTTTTATTGATCATTTATTTTAGGTTGATGGCTTCAGTTTCCTTCAGAAAAGCTTTACTTTATTCTTTAACCACTTTACCACCGGAGGATTTTGCTGTCTTACGTTCAGGCCATTTTTTGCGATTCGGCGCTGTGCGACTTTAACTGACAATTGCGCGGTCGTGCGACGCTGTACCAAAACGAAATTTATGTCCTTTTTTCCCACAAACAGAGCTTTCTTTTGGTGGTATTTGAATCACCTGTGCGATTTTTACTTTTTGTGCTATAAACAAAAAAAGCGTTTATTTTGAAAAAATAACAATATTTTTCACATTTTTTTATATGAAATTCCCCCCAAAAAAATGTAAAAATCAAAATTTTTTTTAATTTTTGGCCAATTTGTTTTCTGCTACCTATGTTTGGTAAAAAAAAATCACAATAAGCGTATTTTGATTGGTTTGCGCAAAAGTTATTGCGTTTACTAACTAAGGGAAAGATTTCTGTCATTTTTGGTGTTTTTTTTTTTTAATGTGTAATGGCGGCGATCTGCGATTTTTTTTGCAGGACTGCGACATTGCGGCGGACAGATCGGACCCTTGAATGACATTTTTGACACTGTTGGGGGTACCAGTGACATTTCTATAGTAATCAGTGCTATAAATATGCACTGTTACTGTAAAAATGACACTGGCAGGGAAGGGGTTAATTTTATTGGAGAGGGAGGGGTTAATGTATGCCTGGTGCTTACTGACGTGTGTGGGGGGAGGTGACTGAGTGACACAAGGACAGATCGCATGTTCAGCTATGCTGAACACTGCAATCTGTCACTCCTTGTCACTTAGGAGATCCGCCCGCTCTGTTTACACAAGCGGGCGGATCTCCAAACTCGATTCCTCAACGATCGGGGAAGAGCAGCGGCGATCGCCGCCGCTCCTCCCCTGGCCCGACTCCCGCTGTGACTGAAAACAGCGGGAGCGCTCCTCCGGCAGGGCGCGAGCGCCGCCCACAGGGGGAGGAGTCCAGCGACGTAGGTCTACGTCGCTGGATGGAATTGAGCCACTTTGCCGCAGTACGGTCAACGTGACCGGTCGGCAAGTGGTTAAAATATTTTGCACAGCAAATAAATTGACCCTACAATATATAAAAATGATTCCACTTGCAACAACTTTGTCAAAGGAACCTGTCCAAGGGCAAGATGCTCTTGAAAAATAGCACTTCTCAATCTGCCTTTAGTTTGTGAAAACATAACTTTAAAAGGTTTACAATGGAAAATTGTATTTTATACATTTAAGTTAGTTTTCACTGGAAGAAAATGTTTATCCCCTCCAAGCTGAAGTGCAACATCCTGTAAGATACATCAAGTTAATCAAAGGAAAGAAAAAATCCCCAGGAAACAAGTACATCTGGAATGATTCTGTATATATTGTGGAGAAATGTATAAACAGGCTTTTTCTCTGCAGGGAAAACAGATGGATTTTTCTTTTTCAAAACTTAGACACCAAGTGGCTTTAATGAGAAGCAAATATTTAGGGTCCCATCCTTGCAAGTCACCTCCTATCCACAGTCAAGATAGATACAATGCAAAGAAATCTAGTGGGGGGCAATTTTCATGTTAACGTTGTAGATTTCTTAGTATCGTGGGAGTTTTTACAGGAACAGATCCAGGCAAGGGGGCTGATATAGATTATAAAGACTTTGTGTCTTACATTAGCATCCTTTTTCATGTTTTTTTTTTTTGTTTTGTTTTGTTTTGTTTTTTTAATACAATGGTATTACGTCAGTGTTTCATCACTTCATTTCCATTTTAATGTTTACAAGTTTATACCCTAATGTTTTCTATACTTTAATTATTTTTATAATATCTTCAAATTACAATTTATTTCAGTGTATTTGTGACAGTTTGAAAAAAAAAATGGGCTTTCTCATAAGAAAGTCCAGCTCTGCCCTTTCTTCTAGTTAAAATGTAACCTTTTGCAAGCAGAGGAGGAAGGAGGGATGTGTCCTTCCGCTGCACAGACAAGTTTCACAACAGCAGCTGCATGAACGGAAAATACATCTTAATTGTTCATCGTGCTACCTGATGACTACAAGGGGTACATATAAAATAAAATGAATCTGAAGTTAAGATTAGAATTAAAAAAAAATGTAGTAACTAAAATAATAGGTGAATAAAGAAAGAGACATTTGATTCTTCTGGGAACGTAAGGTTACTGTCAGTAAAGAATTAGAAACTGGGCCCCCACTTTCTATTCCCTCTGTTAAATTGAATTGAAGCTGGTGGTCATACCTTTGACTGGAGACAATCAGAGCTATGAGAAAGTTGGTTGTCTGGAGACTTTTAAGCAGCTAAAAGTGCCTAGATCTGCCACAGCTGCAAACAAGAAAATGGCCTTCTTTGTGGCAGTAGTCAGAAAGATTATTGTCCAAGAAAAGGAAACAAGCAGTATGGCCTCCTTTGCTACTGGGTCTAACTGCAATTGCAACCAGTCACAACACCATCAAAATAATATTGCTTTAAAAGAGACGTTTGGCCAAAGCTTTCTTTGGTCCTACTTCTTTAGTGGATCACAGGAGTGCACTTGCTTTTGCAATCTTGTGACCCACAGTCAGCCGACAGTGGGCTAAAGCCCACTGTTTACCAATGTCACATTGCTCCGGGCTCTGAAAGGATCCCTTCTCCAGACAGCGCAGAGGCTTAGAGCCAGCAGAGGACAACTGCAACACACACACAGCACAGAGGCAAGTATGTAGGTTTCTTTTTTTTTGAAAACACCAAACTTCTCCTTTTAGCATCTATGAATTGAGATGTTTATGGTTATTATCATGGTTATGGTATTTGTCAATTAATCACAACAGGTTTAGTTAGGCTCAGGAATTTTCAGAGCTAATAAAATTTACAAATGACAAACACTCAAAACAATATTCAAAATTCCAGCAACTTAAAATTAACTTGTTACCAACATACCTTTAAAGAGACACGTCATGCAAGGAAAAGTGATAGTGACTCTATAAAGTGCTCCTGCACACATTTTTATTCACCTTACCAGGATTCCATCACAGCCAGCACTGAAAGACAAGTTGTAAGCCGCTAAGAATATCAGTGAGCAATTTGCTGCTAGGCCAGAATACTGTCACACAGAAGGAGATTACATGCTTCCCCATACCTGGAAGTGCTGGGTATTGTCATCAGCTGCAGGAGCAGCAAGGAAGCATTGGTAAAGCAAATAAACCCTGTCACTTTGCCTTGAATTAGGAAGGTCACAATGCCTCTTTAAATTTAACCTAACCATGCCGAATTCACCTTGTTAGCCCCAAAAGCTGTACATACTTCTTTTTTCCCCTCAGTACTCAATTCCTATTTACTCAGTACATTATATTAACCAGGAACAAGGAAAGGGAAGCCCTGTGTAGACTTCAAGTCATGACTTGCAGCTTACATAGGGTTAATGCTTTCCCTCACTATTCCCATGTGACAACACTGGTTTTCTCATTGGCCAATTATAAAGCTCCAGCAAAGTCATGTACCTGAAAATACCATTTTCTTTTTCATCATGGCAGGCGATTAAAGGGAAGCTGAACAAAACAGACGTTTGCCTAATGTTAATCATTTTCCAAAATGTATTGCTGAAACCTAAATATCCATTAAGTGTATGTAAGTTTACTTATGCGCTACACAATATATGATATAAAGTATGCTCACAGGGAACAGGGGAGTGATCTTGGTGTCTAATTATTAGGGTAATTCAATTATTTATGTGCTACCTGTTGAATATTTAAATGGATATTGCTGCCAACACATGTAGTGTTGTCAGGGTCCGGACTGGCGGCCAAAGAAGACACTAGGGGTGGATCCTCTGTGTCAGTGAGGGAATGGCGTGGACCGTACTAGAGGACCGGTTCTAAGTTGCTACTGGTTTTCACCAGAGCCCGCCGCAAGGCGGGATGGACTTGCTGCGGCGGTAGCAACCAGGTCGTATCCTCAACCTCACGGACAGCTGATTAAGGCGTGGTACAGTAGGGCAAGGCAAAGGCAGGGTCAGACGAAGCAGAAGGTCAAGGCAGGCGGCAAAGGTTCATAGTTAGGGGCAACGGCAAAAGGTCAGATACACAGGCAGGGAAAATACACCAAACGCTTTCTCAGGGCACAAAGGCAACAAGATCCGGCAAGGACAGGAAGGGGAAGTGGGTTTTTATATGTTTAGAGTTGATTGGGCCAGGCACCAATTAGTGGTGCACTTGCCCTTTAAATTTCAGTGCAGTGGCGCGCGCGCGCCCTAGGGAGCGGGGCCGCGCGCGCCGGGAGGAAGACAGGACGGGAGCCGGCCGGTGGGTGAGTTGAGTCCGCGGACGGGAACGTCCCGCCGCGTGGACCCTATCTCTGCCACATGCGGGGGAGCGGTGCTCACGGTCGGGGATGATGACCGGAGCGCCGCTACCCGCAGCACGCCTAGAGTGCTCCGGGGAAGCTGCAGAACCCGGAGCGCTCGGCGTGACAGTACCCCCCCCCTTTGGTCTCCCCCTCTTTTTGGAGCCCAGGAATCTGTGGATGAGCTCCTTGTTGAGGATATTGGACTCGGGCTCCCATGACCTCTCTTCGGGACCACAATTCTCCCAGTCAACAAGAAATTTTTTTTTACCTCTGACGACCTTGGAGGCGAGGATGTCTTTCACCGAGAAGACGTCAGAGGACCCAGAGACAGGAGCAGGAACGATGACCTTGGAGGAAAATCGGTTAAGAATGAGGGGTTTGAGAAGGGATACATGAAAGGAGTTAGGAATACGGAGAGAGGGAGGAAGATGGAGTTTGTAAGAAACAGCGTTAATTTGGCTTTTGATTCTAAAAGGCCCGAGGTAACGCGGGCCCAGTTTGTAGCTAGGGACCCGAAACCGGATGTATTTGGCAGAGAGCCACACTCTGTCACCAGGGACCAATACAGGAGGAGTTCTTCTTTTTTTATCTGCATGTCTCTTCATGCGAGAAGAGGCCAGGATGAGCGACTTTTGAGTTTCTTTCCAGATGGAGGAGAAGTCCAGGGTCAACTTATCAACGGCAGGAAGTCCAGAAGAAGTGGGAATGGGGAGGGGGGGCAGCAGGTGACGGCCGTACACCACAAAAAATATGGTGAGGAAGACAGGACGGGAGCCGGCCGGTGGGTGAGTTGAGTCCGGGGACGGGAACGTCCCGCCGCGCGGACCGTATCTCTGCCACATGCGGGGGAGCGGTGCTCACGGTTGGGGATGATGACCGGAGCGCCGCTACCCGCAGCACGCCTCGAGTGCTCCGGGGAAGCTGCAGGACCCGGAGCGCTCTGCGTGACAAGTGTCTCCACATACAGTACAAAAAAGAATCAAAAAAGTGTGGCACTAAATCCCAATATAAATAAAAAAGGTATCAGAGTGATATATCTTTCAAAACATAACTATACATTGTGTGTAAACATTCCAGCATAATCAATATGCTCTCAAAATATGTTCTTAATCATTCACTTACAAAAAATATAAAAAAAGTCCATCTAAAACACTCATAGCCATCACATAGAAGGAAAGTGACAATACAGATAGTGTAAAACTTCTTAAAAAGATTTTATTTAAATAGTATCAATTACATAAAAAATATCACTCAATAGCGAGTGTGGTGGACCCCAGGGTCATATAAGTAAAATAGTAGGCAGTTCCGAACTGCCTACAATTCACAATGCAACGTGTCGGGAGGAGCCGGGTGACCTTACGACTGGTCGCGGAAGTTCGGAACTCCCTACGATTTTACTTGTGTGACCCCGCAGTCCCCTACACTCACTGTTGAGTGATATTTTCTATGTAAGTGATACTATTTTAATAAAATCATTTTAAGAAGTATTACACTATCTGGATTCTAACTTTACTTCTATGTGATGGCTGTTTGAGTTTCAATGAACAACAGAGGAAGATGGAGATACTGATTCAATAAAAGCGCTTTTGATTAATTTTCCGTTGAGCGGCCAACTTGCACAGTGGTGGAGCACATTAATGAAATGTTGGATTGCACATAGTCAAAGTTACTTTTATTTGGAAAATTATCACTGCACTTTATATTCATATCCAAAGACATGCTCGTAGGTTAATTGGATCCTGTATAAAATTGGCCCTACTATGTATGTATGTATGTATGTGAGTTAGGGACCTTAGATTGTACGCTCCTTGAGGGCAGGGACTGATGTGAATGTGTAATGCATATGTAAAGAGCTGCGTAAATTGACAGCGCTATATAAGTACCTGAAATAATAATAATAATATATAAAAGAACTCTATTAATACTCACTTTATTTGAGTTACACAGCACTGAATTTTGGATGCATGGTCCATTAGGATTATTTTTGACCGAACATATTTTTTCCTTTTGTTTTGTGACTTTCCTTTGAAGTGTTTTAGATGGATTTTGTTATATTTTTCATATGTGAATGATTAAAGGAGAAGTTTTTGAATATATTTTTTTTTTAAATCATACTTCCCTAGATGGATACAGCATCGGTCCGATGCTGCATCTGTCCCCTGCCGGCTCTAACACTGAGAACTGAGCAATCAAACACTGTCGCACCAATTGCCTGGTACTCACAGCTACCTGAGCTAAGTCAGTCAGCAGCTCTCTGTTCGTTCCCCCCCCCCCCACCCCTCACCCATGCTCACTGGATTGCTGCGCTGTGGAGGGGGCAGGAACGGGAAGCTCAAGCTCTCAGTGGCTCGATGAGTCGGGTGCCGGCCCAGGCATGTGGGCAGATCCCAACCATATGGTTGTGATCTTGCCCCAGCCCAGACCAGCTCTGTGATGTCAGCCGATAGCAGAATTTAGCTCACTGTCTGCTGAGAACGAACTGCACTCCTGTGATTCACTAGAGAAGTGCAACCAAACTAGCTTTGGTTGTACTTCTCCTTTAAGAACATACTTTGTTGTACATATTTATTATGTAGGAATGTTTACACACGGTGTATAGTTTGTTTTTTTAAAGATATATCACTGATACATTTTGTATTTTATATATTGAGATTTATCAAAACACTTTACTTGTTTTAATATTAAATATCTTATAGCTTATCCCTTAAACCAAATTCTTACCCTAACAATTAAGCCACCCTTGAACTTGAACATTTCAAATGTTTTTGTTGTATTAGTGTAGTTATATTCCCTGAATGTTTGCATTATCTTGTAATGATGGGCTCAAATGCTGTGGCTGTAGTTTGCAGTGTTATAACTGATCACCAATCCCCCTATATCCATGTATTCATTCACTTAGTTGGTCCCTATTCCCTAAAGAGATGGGCAACTTCTTGTTCCAAGTCACAAAGCGTCCACTCAATGCCTCCCTATTTCCTATGTGTTGCATCATATACAGTATGTGTATTATATGATGAAACGCAATGCTTCCAGCATTGTGAATGCTCTGCCTATTTGTGGCTGTGTCAGATCTAATACCTGCACTTGCAAAGCTGCTAGACTGAAAGGTATTGTCAGATATGTAGTTTCTTTGCAGGAAGTGTCAGTTCTTAGAACACAGACAGAAGTCTTGCAAAAAAATGTGTAGTGGCACCAAAAAAACTTCTGACACCAAAATATTAAGTTTTACTCTACTATAGGCTATGCGTACAGGGCAACAAATGAGGTCATGAAACTACATGATCAATGCACATCTTACACAAGTAGGAAAAAATAAATACACAAGGTGTAGGTAGAAAGGTTTATAATGCTTTAAATTCTTCTTAACCTCTTAATCTAACCATTAGAGTTAATTTAAATCTAACACTTGGTAAATTGGGGAGGTAATATGGTGCTGCCAGGTGTAATGTCACGATCAATGAGAGGTGATGAATAAGATATGGTATGTGATATAAAGAATAAATATTGTAAACCAATATCTAAAAACCATATGTAGTACAATGTATAAAAAACTCAATAATAAATATTAATAACTATTAATAAATAAATACATAAATATGCATAAATATAGTGGATAGGTGCAGATAAGTGACAGTGCCGTATAAATATGAATAGATTATGGTATAAGGAATGTGACCATATAGATATAAATGTGACCATATAAATTATACTGTAAAAAGTGTGACCCTATAAATATATAGGTGAATATTATAAAATGTGAATAAATAGACGTGAAAGCACTAGCCACTTAGCTAGGTATAGCAATTGAAATACTAATAAATTATATATTAATTAATCCTCCTCAGGGGAGGAGATAATTTCTTGGTGAAAAGTGAATAGTGAAAAAAAAAATATATATTGAGCTATATAATAAATGTACACAAGTGATGTATATAATTCATAAAAATTATTAAAAAGTTCATGATAAAATTTAAATGTGAAGCGACATCCTTTTAAAATTTGTGAAAGTCCATATTCCAGTGAATAAATTCCGGAGAGAAAAAAAGGTGAATCACGAGGTGGTCTAAAAAAACACGGATGCTGGGTGAGGAAACCAGTGCTCCCCTCTTATAACTTCCCGCACTCACCAGAGGGCGGCACCCCTACAGGGGTAACCAGCGTATAAGATATTGGAATAAGCCCCTCAATTCACCAGGTTGCGTACTCCACTCTCTTCAGATTAGGTATATTTTCTGGTCTTCAGTTTTATACATGCCAATATGGAGATTGATGCCTTTGATGCTTTCCTGTACTGTATTGTTTTTCGTCTGCAGCATGGGAGTCCAAAAGAGATTCAGTAATGTCTCCTCAGAACCAATTTACCATATTTTAGAATATAGCTTCACACTATATTTTGAGGTAGGCATCAGCCATTTTTTATTTAATTTTTCCATTAGCGTGGAATTCCTAACCTTATATACATAAATCTAACACTGATACATAATATTAGCTGCTAATTATACACCTTAAAAAAGAACTTCACCCCAAAGGGGAAGTTCAACTTTATTCCCTCCACCTTTTCTGTTTTTGGCATTTTTTTTATTTTTTTTTGTCCTTATGGGACACATCACCGGTCTCAGAAGAGTGTGGGACCTTTCACAAAGTGCAGCAAAGCATGGCTCACGCACGTGCAGTGGGCAGCTGGCTGTGAAGCTGGAAGGAATCACAGCCAGCTGCAAACAGTAAACATGCCGGTGCTGAGAATCCAAAGGCCGGCAAAAAACAGTTTGGGTGAGTATGGTGCTGGACCACTGGACAAATGAGTGTCCTTTTAATAAAAGCCAGCAGCTACAGTATTTGTAGCTCCTAACTTTTCATTTTGCATGGGAATTTTCGGAAGAACCTAGTGAATGTAGTTAAAGGCTAGAAAAAAAGTAAAATCAAAAATTTTAGCAAAAAAGCAGGTAATTCTATATAATATCCAATATTTTGGCAAACCATGTGTCATTTAGTTAGGGTACTTTGCCTTAAAATGATTTTAAAGTCAAATCTGTTTAAATAAAATAAAAAAGGGGTATACTTACCTGCTGCATGCAATGGTATTGCACTTAGCAGTCTCCTATCTCCATTTCTGGGCTCCCCTGACAGCGTTTCCTGCTGCTGCTAACCTGCGCATGCCCCCCTAACAAGCCATATGTCACGATCAGGGGTCAGGCTTGAAAACCAGTTGCTTTAGCAGTGGAAGCTCACACAGGAACCAGCAGGAAAGGAACACAGGCGGGTCACCCTGGCAGATGACGCAGGCTCACCTGAGGTTTGGAATCTAAGTACTAACTGGTGTGCAGCAGAGCTCCTGATGGTGAAGATGGATTTTGCTGTGTGTTAGCACCAGGTCGTGGTCCTCAGGTTTGCCCCACCAGGAGGTGAGCAAGCCAGGGTCCAGTAGCAGATATAGCAGGTAGGGTTTAAGCAGAAGCATAGTCGTGGAACAAGCCAAAGGTCGGCAATGAATAGTTGCAGGTTGGGATTAAGCAGAAGCACAGTCGAGGAGAAAACCAAATGTCAGGAGTGAAGATACGGACGGCAGCAGGAGAGACAAAAGCGAGATATTGACTGGAGAAGGTACAATATTCTGGCAACCAGGAAGTGCAGAGACATGGCTTAAATCAGGAAGTTCATGGGAGGAGCAAAGAGTTCAAGGTTCAAGGCAACTAAGATTCATGGCAGGATCATTCAAGGAATTGTCCAGATAACTGTCCCAGGGAACTGTCCAGGGAACTGTCCAACATTCCAGATGGCTCGGCAAGCAGAGACATTACTAGACACAGCTGAGTTACCAGATTCAAGTCCAGGTCATGACACCTCCTCACAGGATTTGACTGACAGCAGTAGAAGCCAGTGGCCTGAGAGAGCAGGAAAAGAAGAGCTGCACGTTAACACAGAACTGGATTGATGTGGGCAAGTGTATCAAATGTGGGGACAGCAATATTTATAATGAAGGTATACTGAACAGCCACAGAAATATCTAGTTAATATTTAAAATGAAGAGACACACCAAGATCAGTTTTGATAAAAAGCATAAAACAAATCTTTACTGGACATCAAAATATATAAATCTTCTTACACCTAAAAATTACCATAACATTAACAAGACTCAAACATACACGCCTATTCCCAATATTCCAATGAAAGGTCAAATAATACTTAACTATGGCAGCATCTTGCACTCAATATCTGGAACAGGACAATGAGGAGGTTTTGTGCTGCATGCTTTCCCCCATCCTAGTCACTCTCTTTTCAAGTCCTCTATACCAGAGACCACCCACAGGATGTGGTCATTCCTTTTGACCACTCACAGGTCATTTTGTGAGTGATGTCAGCAAGACATGGTTGCACGTCCCCCAAAACCACATGATCAATTGGATATGCGGCAGCCATCTTTACACACGATGTCAAAGCTCACCAAACCACTTGTGGGTGAAAGACATTGTTACACATGTATGGGAACATTTGTCATTAATCAGTTAAAAATATCCACAACTGATACAGTAAGTGGTTGAGGGGAAGAGGGAGAAACAGCTACTGAAATTTTTTTTTTTTACCTAATGCATATGGTAAAAAAAACTTTTTGATTTTATACCATTTTAATGTTGAGTGAAATACACATATTGGGGCCAGTTGCACATAGATGTAAGAACTCATAGATATTTATACTCAGGATCTTGTTGACAAAAAGGTCCTGAGTAAAATGTTTCAGGAAGTCCTTGCATAAATGCATGTAAAGAAGTGTAAAAGCACATAAGCATATACAGGCATAAAATTCTTCAGTATTGCCAGCATTGCATTATATGCGTATATACGTGCGTAAACAAGTGTATAGGCGCATAAACACGCGCATTTGCGTAAATTACAGCACTCATGCATAAAATTTTCTATTTTTTTTGTTGTTACTGCTCTGTACTCATTGCTCTAATATTCATCTTTACTCAGCTATGTGTATGGTTCCATAGGCCAGTGGTTCTCAAATCCGGTCCTCTGGACCCACTAACAGGCCAGATTTTAAGTATTACCTTGGGGGATGCAGACTAGAATACTGCAATCACTGAGAAGCAAATGAGATCACCTGTGATGTAATTTAGTTATCTTGCAAACCTGGCCTGTTGGTGGGTCCCGAGGACCGGATTTGAGAACCACTGCCATAGGCTACAATACATCTATATCCAGATTAGTAAAAAAAAAACATTACTTTTTTTTACCCCCATGTGCAAGAGGCGTAATGCAGCTATAATCATTAATAAATAATCAAATTATTATTTTTTTAATGCAAGCAGTGGCAGTAATTAAATGTGGTTTGGTACTAGCCTCTGGCAGTCACTGGACAGCAGGTCAGTAGTGTGAGAGGCAGATGCAGTACAAGGAGCTAAATACTGTATTTTCACACTGATATCAAAGCTGAAATGATCTAAAAGAATCTCAAGCACCAAAGTATGCCAATTCCTTTGCAATCAGAAAATAATTACCAGCTCTGCATCAAGGGGCGTGGCCTGGACGGCGAGGGCGTAGGACGCATGTAAGCTCCGCTCTCACCGTCCCTTCCTTCTAACATCCTGGGTGTTCCACCACTCCTTTTCAGCCCGAAACTTACCGCACCTGTGCCGTAGGTCCCCCACAGCACGTCGCCGCCTCGCACTAAGTCCTCCTCTGTCCCTGCCCTGGACAAATTCAGGAGACAAGAGCAGCATCCCCCTGAGCAAGATGGCGCTGCCACCTCTGAGGCCTCCACAAACGCCGTCACTGTTAAGGTCCTGGAAGCGATTGCTACCTGTCAGACCACACTGACCAGCAAAATTGATGAGGTAAAGATCGATATATCCCTCATTAGACAGGACATGGCCAAACTTAAAGACCGGTTCACAGAGGCAGAGACCAGGCTAGGCCGTGCTGAGGACACTATCCACCCATTACAGCACACCACTGAAACAATACAGAGGCAGCTGCAGCAGCTCTCCCAGAAACAAGATGACATGGAGAACAGGGCCAGGCGTTGTAATGTTTGTTTTATTGGGCTGCCTGAGGGTGCTGAAGGCCCAGACCTGGCTACTTTCCTTGAAACCCTGTTTACTTCTACATATGGGAGGGAAACCTTTTCTACCACCTTTACAGTGGAGAGGGCCCACCGCATGCCTGCCCGCCGCCCCCCTGAAGGGGCTGCCCCCAGAACTTTTATTGCCAAGTTTCTCAACTATCGAGACCGGGATAAAATCCTACGCCTCACCAGGGAGCGGGGTAATATCCCCTATCACAACGTTCACATTATGGCCTTCCCGGATTTTTCGGCAGAGGTTCAGAAACAGAGATCCCGCTTCACAGATGTCAAACGCCGCCTGCGCCTACACCATCTGAAATACGCCATGCTCTTCCCTGCACGCCTTCGGGTGGTATGTGATGACCGTGCGCATTTCTTTGAAGATGCCGACCAGCTCTGCATCAATAGAAATAAATATGGGTGTATTATTTTTTTTTTTAGAAACAGGAACAGGAAGTCTCATTAAGGCAAGTCACTTATTGTATTCAGCCCTGCCTTCCTTTCTAGCTGTATACAATAATTACTGCTTGCAGCTATAGCCGCTGGCAGCAATTTCATGTAGACAAATCTGACAGGCTTGAAAAATCTGACAGTCAATAGATGGATCGACTTGGGTACAATCAGCCTGCCCATACATGGATCAAAATTTGATCCGTTCCTGCTGAACTTGCCAAATTTCAATCCATGCATGGCCGGCTTAAGGCTTTCTTTCCTAAGAGCCTGAACACATTTGCTACCATTGTCTTCACACTGTCCTAGAACAGTGAACTGCAATATGTATGCATTTACTATGGAGACTTCTATTGAAGGCAATTTACTACAGTCATGACATAATACTATACTAGCTGCCAAACTTTCCTTTACAGACACACCTTATTACTACAAAACAACTACAACGTTTTCAGCTCACCCCATGTTTTTAGAGTCTAGGCCTCATTTTATTGTTATTTAAGGTGATTTTAGGACATTCTAGTGCGTGCCTTGCACTTCATTAGATTTATTAATATAATTTTTTTCTTTCTGCGTTGCCATAGCGAATAATACAATGGCAATGTGTTGTTGATTGTGCTGGAAAATAAATAAATACAATGCAGCAATGCAGAAATCCCCTCTCTGGGGATGCATAGTCTGGCAAAGCAAAGAGAAATACAACATAAGGAAGGAATTTCTGGCTCTCCCAATTGGTTGCTGTGCAGAGGTTATACAAGAACAAATTAATCCCTGAGATTCTTGCATTTCTGTTTTTGACTTTTTATGGCCTATGTTAGAACTCCCTTGTGAAAATTAGCTCCATTAATTGAATTTCTGAAAATTCTTTTGGTGCTTAGCTTTGCTCTGAGCTCTATTGGGTGAATTAACTCATAACATAGTGCAAAGTGGATTGATGTGTAGGATCCTAAATGGATTATTCATATATTAGCTTTCATTGATCGGATCGTGACAAACGATGCTAAACTTTTGCAACATTAGATGCATTGTTACTAAAAGTTCCAACAGACAATTTACAATCCGATTGTTTGATCCATTTCCTATGAGGCGCAATTCATTTTTTAAATTACTGTAAGGCTTAGGGAGATCGTCAAAGTTTCTGAAATACAAATTGTGGATATCGCCCTAGAAAAACAAATTGGATTCAAGGTCATTAGCTGGAGTGGATTTGCATATACAGTATTTGGTTGCAGTTGGCCTACAAAAGTGTTTCTTATTACTGGCATTTCAATGAGACCAAATACTTTAACAAAGTAGGGATGAGCCTAGGTTCAGCCCAAACTTAGTTACAATGGAACCCAGAAGAAAGTTGTCAGTGCTGGGCCAATCAGCTGCAGCTAAGGCATTCCCAACCCACAGTTGCACATACACAAATGGCAGGGATAGTCATGACATGAATCACATAGCCATATGGCAATTTCATCTAATACAAATGAAAATGGGTTTGGACCAAGCCCAAGCAGAACCAAAGCTCATCTTTAGTACAAGGTATTTAAAGACAATCCTTTTTCATTTTAAAATTTTATATATTTTTTTCATTTTTGCTATGTGTATTTTGTTTCCAGTGCATCATTGGGTCACTCAAGATTTCATATGGGCATTTTATGTTCTCTCTGGTTCTACAATATGTATCAGAACAACCAGCAATATTTTCTACCTTGCCTTTACATCAGCATTATCTTTGTATTTCCAGATTACTAATGAGCTCAATTATCTGGCAGCAGAGTACAACTCGGGTTCTCTCCAACAGAGCTGGGCCATCAGTTTCCTTCTCAAAAAAATATTACCCTGAAGCCATTTCTCAGGGCAGGCTTCCTGATGGTGACAACAGTGGACCATTCCAGTGAGATGTGTGTTGGAAAAGCTGTTTGTAGTCTCCAATAGAGGCCAGTGTAGCACAATTCCCAGCCGCTTTGCTGGATATGGGTCCCCCTGGGTCACCGGGTGCAACAAGAGTACCTTTGTGCATGTTTCTCCAAGTGTGAGCACTGAGACAATGACCAGTCCAGTATCTTTGGGTTTTTGTATTTATTTTTTAACTTGATAGGAGAAGGGATGAGTGGGATACTCCTTTGGCTCAACTATGTACAACTTGGCAGAGACACTTGAAAAATGCTGATTGGCACTGACTTGACGCTGGCAGGATGCAGGTCAATGCTGGTTAAAGCTGGTTAACGCTGACCTGATGCCTGTTAACGCTGAACTGACTTGTGACTGCTTTACTGCATAAAGAAGTACTCTTTAAGCTCCCTTAAGCACTCCTTGCCCAGGTAGCTATCTGTATACACTGCTGTGCTGCTGAACACTTCAGGGCCCACACTGGCGCCCCCTTTCTCTCACTTCTCTTCAGGGTTTAGACACAGGCACCCACTTTCTCTAAATCTCTCTACTAGTTAGCTGGCTCCCGGATCCCTTTGACCTTCTGGAGTGGTCCCCTATCCTAGGCAGACCCCTACGCAGTTTTGAGTACTCACAACACTATTTTTCCTGGAAACTTCTGCCCAGAAGCTCCACTCGGTCCACAGCACTCTGGATCCCTTTCTGCAGCCCAGCTCAACCTCCGGCCCTCTAGGCCAACTGCCCAGGACACACTTGCTTCCTCTGACAGGAGGAGGAGGGACAGCCGTCAGCCTCCTCCTGGGACTCTGCTTCCCGCCAAAGATGCTCTTTCATGTGCTCCCCTCAGACTTATACCCCATCCCAGGGTGCATTGCGGCAGACTCTGCCCTCTGGAGTAGATACAAGCCCTGGTGTGCTATTGGCTAAGTTTCCTCCACTGTCCAATAAGAGCCCTTATTGGATACAGTGGGGAGACTCCCCAGACTCAACAGACACACCTGGAAACACATGACAGCCTAGCTGAATGATCAGGCTCCCCTGATAAGCAGACAGGGCCACAATATACTTTTCCTAGCACCTACCTAGGAGAGTGCTACATCAGCATGACAAGGTCACAATGCAGGAGCACTGATGAGAAACAGGGCAGAACACTCTCATCCTTTAACTGGGAGTGCCTGAAAAAGGACCTTCATGGCACGGTCATTGTTTTAATCACAGCTGAAGGTTTAGGGATATTGAAAATGGCTTGGACATTAAAAGACATGGATATGTTAAAGCCTAAAGTTATACAAAGTTTTAGTGATTCAGTTTGCTCATACTTGAATATTTCCAGGAGTTTGCAAAATGAAGGCAGTAAACGTAACTGAAGCATACCTGGGCATTTTTTTTTTTCTCTCGAATAGCTTTTCTGTCCATTTCTCACACTTAAGCCCCATACACACGTACCGATTGTCGGCCGAACGATCGGCCGTCTTTTGTCGGGTGCTGTCCTGTCAGTTGAAAAGAGATAAAGACTGCACACGAATTTTGTCGGCCAACAACAGCCGACTGCAGAAGTGATGTAATGTGATGGTTAACTTTCCGTGTGTTTTTTCTTCTCTGAGCATGCCCAGTCTTGCTCATCTGCTGTTTGTCGGCCGAATTCTGTACTGACTGAGGAACAATCGGCCGTTCTGGTGTTGGCCAACAAAAATTTTAAAGTCTGCACGCCAGATTCTGTTCGGCCGAAAAGTCGCAGTCGATTGTCGGAAGCATCATACTAACAAGCCGACAATCGGCCGATCGGTCGGTGGCCGAATATTTACGGCCGACAATCGCTACGGTGTGCGGGCCTTACCACCACTGGTCTGAACTACTGATAAAAAACAGGACAAATCCACTTATCTCAACTGGCACAAATTTGTTCATGTCACAGAAACTTAAAAATAAAGTTATTAACAACTGCCTGTAAAGGTAAGAGGGATCTGTAGATAGACACATTCTGTAGCTTTGACTAAAGTTGGAGAATGCCCTTGCTATAGCTGTGAGCAACTTATGTACCTTCCTAAGCCTGGTAAAAAAAAAAAAAAAACCCAGAGATGGCTTCATCCTGTCCTGCCTTGTTGCTAGGACACTCCCAGCCATTACTGCTCTCTAGGGATGGGCGAAAAGTTTGACCCGAGCATTAATTCAGGCCGAACATTAGCTGTTCACCCGTTTGACGAACACTGGAATTATTGGGGCGTTCAACCGTTTGTTGCACCATGACCACCATGCACTGAGCCGTAGAACAGTGCATTGGAAGCCCTGATTGACTGAAGCAATGAAAGCTTTCCCAAATCAGGACAGAGAGCACTGTCAGAGCCATGATTGAAGAAAGTAATGATGACTCTATCCAATCATGGCTCATTGCTCTTAGTCCCATCTCACACTATAAAAGTATTCTTTAAATAACGGCCATTTGTAGTGTTATATGGGCGTGGAGAGAGATAGAACAAGGCTCAGTTCAGTGCTACTAGAGAGTTTGCTATAATGTGCTATTCTGATTCTATTGTCAGTGTAGAATATCAGTTTGGTGTAAATCTAGTGATAGTTCAGTCAGCGTGAGTGTAGTGCGACCATTCATTTTTACTTTAGTGTCACTTTAGTGTGAATCTAGTGATAGTTCAGTGAGTGTAGTAAGTGACCATTAATTTTTACTTCGGTGTCAGTTTTTTTTGTCAGGGCAGGTTTACTGCATTACAGTTCAGGGCGTCAGTGCACGTTTAACGCAGTATATTTCTGTGCGTTACATGCCGTTTAACGCAGTATATTTCTGTGCGTTACATGATGTTTAACACAGTATATTTCAGTGCGTTATGTGCAGTTTAACGCAGTATATTTCTGTGCGTTACATGCCGTTTAACGCAGTATATTTCTTTGCGTTACATGCTGTTTAACGGAGTATATTTCTGTGCGTTACATGCTGTTTAACGCAGTATATTTCAGTACGTTATGTGCCATTTAACGCAGCATATTTCTGTGCGTTAGTGCACATTTAACGCAGCATATATCTCATAAGATTGAAGCAATCTTACTTATCCAGTGACATGTTGCGATAGTACATATGAGGTGAGCAGGTCCAAAATATTATTGCCATCATTTACAATTAAAAGTCTTAATTGTATATGATGCAATTCAATATACTCGCTCAAGGACAAGGATGTTTAAATTAAAAAAATGAAATTATATTATTGACATGATGCCTGCCATACCTGGGGGCGGAGGAGGGTAGGTGGAGCATCAGGCTGCAGTGCCACTCTTATTAGCATTGGCGGTTGTTGGGCTAGTTGTATTAAGTGTGGTCGGCGGCCTGTGGTCTGTCCACATGTCCTCACCCGCCAGTATTTTCGTATGGGGTGCCAGACTGATTTGCCTCCTGGACCCTGCCCTCTGGCCCAGTTCACCTCATAAAACTGGCGAGGTGGCACAGTGGTGTAGTGGTTAGCACCTTCACCTAGCAGCAAGAGGGTCGCTTGTTCAAATCCCAACCACAACACTACCTGCCTGGAGTTTGCATGCTCTCCCCGTGCCTGCGTGGGTTTCCTCTGGGTACTCCGGTTTCCTCCCACACTCCAAAGACATGCTGGTAGGTTAATTGGATCCTGTATAAAAAAAATTGGCCCTACCGTGTATGTATGTGAGTTAGGGACCTTAGATTGTAAGCTCCTTGAGGGCAGGGACTGATGTGAATGTACAATGTATATGTGAAGCGCTGCGTAAATTGACAGCGCTATATAAGTACCTGAAATAAATAATAAAAGTGTAGCGTAAGCCGATAGGGGCCCTTTTTTCGTGCAGGAGCCAGGAGGAGGCTGTTTTTTTTTTTTCATGCGGGGAGCAGCTTTTTTTTATTGCTGCCCCCCTGCGAAGGGCCTTGTTGGCCTAGGCCAGGATACAGCACTGAGTAAAAGGTATTTTGTGCATGTTTTTTGCGGCTCCCCGAAAGCCTAGCAAAGAAGCCTACAATGGATAAGATGGACAGATGGTCTACATTTAAAAAAACATAAAGCGTTTGCATCACTGCAAGTCACTGTGCAGCAAAAATTAGACCACATGTTGAGTTTCGAGTAAGAGTCTCTGAATCCAAAAGTGTCCCTGTGTTTTCTACCCCTTACAGGGTTGAATTTGGTAAGATTGAGAATACCATTAGAAAATATCTACACTACCCATCTTATGTAATGATCCGGTGTATGCCCAAATTCTGTCTAAAGGTGTCAAGACAGTTTCACGTAGGGCTCCCACTTAAGGAAGAACCCTGTCTCCTAATTTATACACTAGCAAACAGCATCCTTCCCTTTGGTTGCAATTTAAGGGGTCCTTTCGATGTTGTGTGGGTACATGTCCATGTTGCCCCACATTAAGAGAGGAGAGGTGTTTTTTTTTCCACTGCAACCAATAAAGAATATAAAATCCCGACATTTATCAACTGTAACACTAAGTATTTAGTATATGTTATTACATGTGAATCATGCTCTATACAATATGTGGGTAGCACAACCCACAGAGCCTTTATGATCACCTATATGACATACATAAGAACCATTCCACCAATGTTGCAAAACACTGGAATGAATGCCATAATAAAAGGATGTTAATAGTTTATGTATACAGGGGATCAAAAGGGTGGCACTCCCCATGATGGGTGGTGATACATTTAGGATGATATGTAAAATATTTTTTTGGGATTTTCACTCCTAATACTAGAAAGCCCTCTGGCCTTAACTTTGAATGGGATGTTACTAATTTTTATGAGTGACATATGCCCATGCCGTTGTTGGATATGGGTTATATGAGTCATATAAGCAGCTTAGCCCCTTTTTCCAGTTTTATATTCTATTTTGCATGTGTAGTCGCAGTGGGATTCCTGACTTTTTTTCAGGTCTCACCCTGCAGGATTTGTTCGTTCATGTTCTTCCAAAGGCATTTCGTGTAATTGGGTTTTTTCCTGTTTTTTGTGCACACTTCTATATATATATTTTATTTCTTGCTTATTTCCGCACACAAATTGCTGTGTTATACATGTATATTCTTAGGCTGGCCATACACTATACAATTTTCTTATTCAATTTCCTTTAGATTTATCTTCCACTATGAAATGCAAGAGCCTGCCTGATTGCATACAAATTGAAAGTGTTTAGGTTTGACCTTATATTATATGGTTTTGGTAAATCAAAAGGAAAGTTGAACAAGAAAATTGTATAGTGTATGGCCAGCCTAAGTATATTGTTCTCATTGATTATATATTTATCATTTTTATGTCTTTTTGACAAACCATGTTCATTGGCTGTGCGGGATTGGGGTGGCAGTTTAAGGTGGGCATACACACACACAGAGGTTTATTCGTCGGGAAAAATGTGGAGCGATGGTTACATTGTTAATTACTGTATTTTCTGGCGTATAAGACTACTTTTTGAACCTCAAAAAATCGCCCAAAAATGGGGGGTCGTCTTATACGCCGAGTATAATATCTCCAAGGTAACCTAAGTATAAGTATTACCGGTAGATGAAAATTAGGGGGGTCGTCTTATACGCCCAGTCGTCTTATACGCCGGGAAATACGGTAAGTGGTTGTATTATACAGTATATAACAATTTTTTTTAGGCCCCTTTCACACTTATGCGACGTGATTTTACCGCGATTTTGCGACGCGATTTTGACGCAATTTTGAAAGCAATGCCTATGGTTATATACCGTATTTATTCGAGTATAACGCGCACACGTGTATAACGCGCACCCCTAATTTCCGATTAAAAATCGGTATAAAATTTTGTTTCACACCAAGCATTGTAACTGACAAAAAAACGTTGTTGAACACGTGCAGCCATGATAAAAATCATTTATTGACAATGTAAACTGGTACGCAAAACACTGAATTGTACAAAAGCAATGCTTACCGTAACGTGTGAGCGAGGCGAGGAAATGAAGTGGCGACCATGCAGCGGATAATAAGTATTCTCACCCCCAGTTCGGGCCGCCCACTGTACGCGACGAGGGGACGTTTTTTTTTTTTCTTCGCCCTCACGTACAGTGAGCGGCTGCAGCCCGGAAAAGGCGCAGTGCGAATTTACAATTCGCCTGCGCCCTCAATGGACTGGCCGCCACTGCCACCCCACCCCAGCCCTCGTTTATAACGCGCACCCAAACTTTGATTTCTTTTTTTGGTAGAAATTTTTGCGTGTTATACTCTAATAAATACGGTACCTCAAAACGCATTAAAATCAGCCCAAAGTAGTGCAGGAACTACTTTGAAGTCGGTGTGACTTCAAAACGCACAGATATGAATGGGGCTCATTGAAAATAATGGAAAACGACTTGTTATTCGATTTTGCGGTCCAAAATCGTGGGACAAATCGCACAAGTGTGAAAGGGGCCTTAATGTGTAAAAGTATTAGATGTGCTCCCATTTTTTACGCAGCTCACTGCAATGCACACCATCTGCACTGGGGTTTGCTGTGGTGCGTTGCCTACTACTTTGCAGTGTATTGGGGTTCTAATTCCAATAAACGGCACAACAATGCCCCACATTGATGAAGCACAAGGTCAGAGGTTTAGACTCATCTAGGTAAATAGCCAGTACAGAAAGAGGCTAGCGATCACAGCCTTCATAATTTCCTAGTACACCTTTCCTGTACTTTGTGCCTATGGAGAGTGCTTATTACTGACGTATGTTCATTGTATGACTTAAAGCTGGGGGAAAAAAGAGTATTAATAATCCCATGCTTCCTCCACTTATTTTGTTTTGTCCTGGAGTGCCATCTGCAGGCTGAATATCGGCAATGACGACACGGTTGTTTGGACTTTTTATCCAGTAAAAAGGATGCAAAAAAAATGTGGCTGCTTAAATTGGGGTTTTGTAAAGAAAGAAACCCTCTATTTGGTGGGACTTTATGGCAACCCAATTTTTCAAGTTAAAATATCATCCAATAGGATATTATAAAATTTAGCATTTTTTATTGACAAAGAAACTACATAAGTAGTAGGTAATGTGGATAGACATAATCAATATACATGTGAACATCAACAAAATAATAATTTTACAAAGGATGTAAAATAAATATTAATAAATATAGGACTACTGATTAATATTTATATTAATATTTATTTTACATCATTTGTAAAATTATTATTTTGTTGATGTTCACATGTATATTGATTATGTCTATCCACATTACCTACTACTTATGTAGTTTCTTTGTCAATAAAAAATACTAAATTTTATAATATCCTCCTATTGGATGATATCTTAACTTGAAAAATTAGGTTGCCATAAAGTCCCACCAATTAGAGGGTTTCTTTCTTTACAAAACTTGTTTAGGGATTAAGGTAACACCCATACCCACAGGTAGTGAACACAACCTTGTATAGCTTAAATTGGGGTTTGGGAAAACAAATCACAAATAAATTGGTGTACATGAGTTGTTGCTTGGCGGGGTATGGTTAAATAAAATCTGAGCCTACCGTTATTATTTACTATACACAGTCTGCAGTCCTTGTAGAAACAAAATACCCCTTATTTACTGTGTTATGAGTCGAGTCTCATAATAACCTAGAGGGTCATAAAAAAAAATACAGAAAAAGAGTTAATACCTTGTCTGAACCTGCCTCAAAGTCCAAATTCAGTAAAATGGTTGCCAACTTCACGGCAACTGTAAAAGTGGTTGTAAACCCGCTAAAAAAAAAAAACTGCACGATAAAGGCATAATGTGCTAGTATGCCCTTATGTTGGTGGTCAGAGGGAGCCAATGAAGGAAAAAAGAAATCCTGGTGTTAGAAGGGGATGGAGGGGTACATTGGTGGTCACTGGGGGGCTGAATGGGTACATTGGTGGTCAGTTGGAACTGGTGGAGTACATAGGTGGTCAGGGGGTTGGAAGCGGCAGAGTGTTGGTCAGTGGGGGCTGCAGGGGTACATTGATGAATAGTGGGGGCTGAGGGGTATATTGGTGATCAAGGGGGCTGGGCTTTACATTGGTGGCCAGTGAGGGCTGGAGGGGTACATTGGTGAATATTGGGGGCTGAGGGGTACATTGGTGATTAGTGGGAGCTGGGCTTTACAGTGGTGGCCAGTGAGGGCTGGAGGGGTACATTGGTGATTAGTGGGGGCTGGAGGGGTACATTAGTGGCCAGTGGACACTTACCTTGTAATAGTCTGGGTTTCATACTGCTACTCTCTCCATTTGCCTTCTTCTCTATGTCAGGACTAGACTATGCAAACTCCATCAGTCAGGGGATCACTCTGCCCACAGGCTCTGTGTTCCTGTGCTTGCCTCCAGAAAATAGCTCAGAACCGCAGGACATTGGGATTGTGATTCTGGGACAGTCCCATAGAATCTGGGGCTGTTGGGAGGTATGAGAAGACCTCCCCTTTAAGTGGGTTGTTCTGCAGTCCAGCAGAGGAGAACTCCTCTGAGCCAGAGGCTGACAATGCTTCTTTGGATTTCTCAATACAAGTAATTAGAAGTTGAGCTCACTGGATTTCTGGCAAGATCAGTGGGTATTTTTATGGAACTTTCAGTGATTTTAAATGTAGTAGGTATGTATTGCACATGTTCTTTTCATTTTGCACACTTTAATTAAAATAATGTTAGCATGCAAAAAAAAAAAACATGCCAAAATTTGAAGGGCAAAACCTTTTTCACCTTTTAGTGAATCTGGTTGCTAATATTATACAGCTGCTTCCCAAACGACCAGATTTTACCAGCAAATGGCTAGTGACATTGATCGATCTACTCACTTTAAGCTGCTGAAAGCTGTTTTCTGATTAGGTAACGTGGTTACTATATACCATCCTCCTTGTGCCATATGATAAGATAAACCCAGAAGGGTTCATTCTAGGTGCCCATCGCCGTGGGAGACAAGCATTCTTACACCATTGTCCTTGTCTTTTACATCTAAAATTAGTTCTGACATCAAAGTGCATATTCTGGCATGTTTCCGATCTCTTTCCTGACATTTTAATTCCACACAACAGTTCCCGCTGATTATAAATAAATCATTCTGCGGAAAAGTATTTATGTAACCTGCGACACACTTGACGAATATTGTTATAATCATTTACCGGCTGAATATGTCTGGAGCAGATAATCTGTGTATGCTTAATTGCCAGTATGAACGTACTTTAATTTCCTGTTTATTTGTTTGCTAATAAACTTTGCTATGGGAAAGAACGCTGATATGCTGTTGTTCTGTTGTTGGTGTTGTGTATTTCTTTTAAGAGTACAGTTGGGACAGTCCAATGAAAAGTGATATTATTGTTATAAGTGGAGCTTGTTAGTCCCTTGTGTCTTATATACAGTAGTTTGGCTACTCTATGAGATCTCCCTGCCTAATTATGATGCTGTTCCTGTTTACCAAGGAGTTCCAGCTCCTTCTGTTAAATTCTTCTTAACCACTTCAATACCGGGCACTTTCACCCCCTTCCTGCCCAGGCCAATTTTCAGCTTTCAGCGCTATCACACTTTGAATGGCAATTGAGCGGTCCTGCTACACTGTACCCATATGACATTTTTATCATCTTTTTCACACAAATCAAGCTTTCTTTTGGTGCTATTTAATCACCGCTGGGTGTTTTTCTTTCTTACAAAAAAAAAATAGAAAAAAGACAAAACTTTAAAAAAAGAAAAAAAAAAGTTTTTCTTATTTTCTTTTTTCTTATTTTTTAATTTTGAAAATAAGTAATTTTTTCTCCATCACTGATGTGCGCTGATGAGGCGGCACTGATGGGCACTGATAGGCTGCACTGATGGGCACTGATTAGGTGGCACTTATGGGCACTGATAAGGAGGCACTGATGAGGAGGTAATAATATGCTGCACTGATAGGCAGCACTGATGGGCACTGAAAGGCAGCACTGATGGGCACTGAGAGGTGGCACTGATGGACACTGATGGGCGGCACTGATGGGCACTGACAGGTGGCACAGATGGGCACTGACGGGCAGCACTGATGGGCACTGACAGGCAGCAATGATGGGCACTAATGGGTATCACAGATGAGCAGGCACTGATGCGCACTAACTGGCAGCACTATGGGCACTGATTGAGGGCACTGTAGGCACTGATGGTGGGCACTGATTGGCACTGTTTTCTCACTTTTCTGTAATCAGGGCACTGATGATCAGTGCCCTGATTACCTTTCTAGTCTCCCTTTTGAGGAGGAGGAGCCGCTGGTCGGCTCTCCTCACCACACACTCTGACAGTGTGAGGCGAGGAGAGACGATAAATGGCACTTCCTCATTTACATGTGACCGGCTGTGATTGGACATAGCCGATCACATGGTAAAGAGCCATGTCATTGGCTCTTTTCCAAGATCGGGGGTGCGTGAGAGAGGCCTTTCTGGTGCGCCGTCATATGACGGCGTCCCAGAACGAGAGCTGCACCGCTCCGCTGTCATTTGACGGTGGGAGGGCAGTAAGTGGTTAAAGTGTTACTAAACCCAGGACCCTGCATTCAATATATCTGGTCTCCCACAGTGCACAGAACATAAAAATGCAATTATTTTAGAAAATATAAACTGCTAAATACCTTTTCACATCAGCAGTATATAGCAGTCTTCAGACTTCTATCAACTCCTGGTTAGAGCTTGTAGGAGGAGTTTTTTATACTGCACTGGCTGACCTATCAGGATGCAGGACCCCTAACCCTCTGTCTGGACGGTGCTGGTTGGCCCTGTGCTGATCACATGCACTCTCCCAAGAGAAAAAACTCTCTAGCAATACACACCAAACTGAGCATGTGCAGCCTGACTCCAGTAACGCTGTCTTATACAGACAAGTTTTGGAGACAGTGCAAGAAGGGGAGGATCTGCATACAGGATCAAACAGCCCTTTTACACAATGCAGAGGATTAACCCCTTAGGTTCCACAGTGAGTATAACCAGCATGCTTTACTGCATATACAGACTGATTTTACTGTTGTGGGTTTAGTAACACTTTAAGGCTTTATTCACATCTGGAAAGAGCCCAACATTCATTTTTTTGCGATAACCCCAGGCAATTAGTCCCATTGAAAGCAATGAAAGCCTGCGATCTCACGCAGCTAAGTGCGGCACTCACATGCCTATGACCATCTGCAAGTGATCATTCCTGGATGCAAACTGTCTGTGTCCAGGGACGATCACCTGCAAGGAATCGGTGGCATAAACAATTACTTTTGAGCGGCCAAGTTTAGCTGTGGTAGTCAACAGCCTCCCACGGCTAATTGCCATGAATCCTCACTGGGGTTCTCACATGAAATCGGTGTCAGGCCATTTGCAGGTGTGAATGTGTCCTAATAAATAGCAAAGGGATCCTAGCATTAAAGTTCCTAGTGTTCACATTAACCACCTCAATACCAGACACTTTCACCCCCTTCCTGCCCTGGCCAATTTTCAGCTTTCAGCACTGTCACGCTTTGAGAGGCAATTATGCAACACTGTACCCAAATTGCGTTTTTATCATTTTTTTTTACGACAGATAGAGCTTTCTTATGGTGGTATTTAACTTCCTCCTGATCGCTGCATATTAAAGTGATCCCCTTTTGATCTGGGGAGACGTCACGGTCGCGCCGTATTCCTAGGATGCGGCATGACCCAGATCTGGGTAAAGAGCCGACGACTCACATGTAAACATGGAAGTGCCGTTTTTCCGCTATCCCCGCTAAACACTATGTCAGTGTGAGGCTAGGAGAGCCAATCAGCAGCATCTCCTCGCAGCAAAGTGTGTAGAGGTAATCAAGGCACTGATCATCAGTGTCCTGATTATCAATGTAGCCCCAGCAGTGCCACCAATCAGTTCCCAGCAGTGCCACCAATCAGTGCCCAGCAGTGCTGCTCATCAGTGCCCATCAGTGCTGCCCATCTGTGCCGCTTATCAGTGCTGCCTATCAGTGCCATCTATCCGTGCCCATCAGTGCTCATCAGTGCCGCATATCAGTGCAGCATATTAGTGCTTCCTCATCAGTGCCACCTAATCAATGCCCTTCAGTGCCGCCTCATCAGTGCCCATAAGTGCTGCCTCATCAGTGCCCATCAGTGCAGCCTATCAGTGCCGCCCATCAATGCAGTTTCATCAGCGCACATCAGTGAAGGAGAAAAATTACTTATTTACAAAATTTACTGACAGAAACTAAGAAAACTTTTTTTTTTTTTTCAAAATTCTTGGTATTGATTTTTTAGCAAAAAATCAAAAACCCAGCGGTGATTAAATACCACCAAAAGAAAACCCTATTTTACATTTTTTTTAATATACTGTGACTAGAGCAGTACAATGTCACCATAGTACTGTATTGCTCTGGGGAAGTTATCAGGATTTTTTTTTTTTTTTTTCGCTATGATTGCTTATTACAGTGATGATCAGATTACTGTACTTTGTACACTGCATTTGATGTAATAAAGTGACTTTTTCAGAAGGACAAGTTGCCAGCTCTTCACTTTATACCTCCACTATTATAGGTATTAATTTTTATGAATCATCCATGACATCCATTCATGTGAAATTTTACAATAGGCTGGGCTGTAAGTGGGTAAAGTGCCTAAGCTTTACACCTACAGTAGAGCTGCATGATTCTGGATAAAATGGGAATCACAATTGTTTTGCTTACAGTAAAGATCACGATTCTCTCACGATTCTTGGCGTAACATCAGCTTTTTTAACATTATACAAAAAAATTGGGCTAACTTTAGAGTTTCGTTTTTTTTTTTTTTTTTGTTTAAAAGACTTCTGCGCAAATACAGTGTGACATAAAAGATTGCAACGATCGCCATTTTATTCTCTAGAATCTCTGCTAATATATATATATATATATATATATATATATATATATATATAGATAGATATAGATATAGATATATATATATATGATGTTTGGGGGTTCAAAGTAATTTTCTTGCAAAAAATACTGATTTTATCTTGTAAGCAACAGGTGTCAGAAAAAGGCTTATGCTGGCCATACACTAGCCAAAAGATTGTTTGAAAATCTGTCATTTTGTCCGATCGTTCGTTTTTTGTCCAGTTAATGAGCACAAATAGAAAATAATTTTTAACTTTTCAGAGCTGGAATAAAATCAAAGGAACAGTTTTGACAATCCGCCGAACGAACCATAAATTAACGATAAATTGAAAGTTTAATGTGTTTCTCGGCCGACCTGTTTGCACTAGGCATATGTGACAACTGAACGAAAAACGGATTCATTTATGTCCATTGAACGATTTATCGTTCGAAATTCGGTCATTACATAATGGCATGATCATCTGCTCTCACGGCCGATTTTTCATTTTTCTAAAATGAGTTCGCCTGATCAGTGGTGTATTTAGGTTTTGTGCTGCCCTAGGCCTGACTAAACTTGTTCACCCCCTAATTGAAATATGACCCATCCCTTCTTGTAAAGGCCCCACCCCTTCCTGTTTATGACCCGCCCTGTCATCTGTAAACCACAGACCACAACCACAGTCTATCAGTGCCCATTAGTGCAGCCTCGTTACTGCCCTATCAGTGCAGCCTCATCAGTGCAGCATATCAGTACAGCCCCATCAGTGGCCACCAGTACAGCCTATCGGTGCATCATATCAGTGCCCATCAGTACAGTTTATCAGTGCCACCTCATCAGTGTCCATTAGTGCAGCTTATTAGTGCCCATCATTGCAACATAGTGCCCATTAGGGCACCATATCAGTGCAGCCACATCAGTGAAGCTCATCAGTGACGCCTTGTGCCCATCAGTGCAGCCTCATCAGTGCCCATCAGGGCAGCATATCATTGCTGCCTTATTAATGCAGCCTCATTAGTGTCCATCAGTGCAGTTTATTAGTACCCACCATTGGCAACTCATTAGTTTCCATCCGTGCAGCATATTAGTGACCATAAGTGCAGCATATTAGTGACCATCAGTGCAGCATATTAGTGCCCATCAGTGCAGCATATCAGAGCATACCAGTGCCCATCAGTGCAGCATATCAGTGCTGCCATGTCAGTGCAGCCCCGTCAGTTCTTTTAAGATATTTGGGCTTCTTGGTGTTTGCTGCTACTGATTGTAATCCTAGGATTATGTCACTTATTTGTATAATAAATAGAAATTCCAGAGTCATTATGCAAATAAGTGAAATAATCAGTGGCAGCAAAAGCAAGTCCAAATTTTTTGCTGCCCCCCCTACAAAGTGCTGCCCTAGGCCTGGGCCTTGTTGGCCTAGGCCAAGATACAGCACTGCGCCTGATACTTCGGCTAGTGTATGGCCAGCTCTTTAAGCCCCCGTTCACACTAAGGCGACCTGTGAGGCGACCTGGTCGCCTCACAGGTCGCCGTAGGTCGCCTGCCATAGAGAAGCTGTGGACCCGTTCTAATAGGAGCGACACAAGTCGCTCCGACTTAGAAAAAGGGTCCGGAGCTTCTTTGGGGCGACCTAGAGGCGACCGCCATAGACTTCAATGTTATGAAGTCCGTGGCTGCCGCTCCGAGGTCGCGACGCGCTGCTCGCACCACGACCTCGGAGGTCGCGGTGCGAAGTAGCGTCGCTCCTATGTGAACGGGGGCTAAGAGGTTAAACTGCCCTCACTTACAGACTGAAATTCCTTTGAGCTAAAAGAATGAAAAGATACATTGTAAGGCCCCTTTCACACTATTGCAACGCAATTTTGCCGCGATTTCGCGGTGCGATTTTTGCCGCGATTTTGAAAGCATGGGCAAGGCTATATGCCTCAAAATGCATTAAAATCGTGGCAAAGTAGTGCAGGAACTACTTTGAAGTCGGTGCGACTTCAAAACGCACTGATATGAATGGGGCTCATTGAAAATAATGGAAAACGACTTGTCATGCGATTTTGCGGTCCAAAATCGCGGGACAAGTCGCACTAGTGTGAATGGGGCCTTAAGCAATGTGTTTATAGTTATCTAGCAGCCTTAACAATGTTGATAAACATTTGCCTAGAGGCTCTTTTTTTTTTTGACAGCTGTGAGTCAGCAGAGAACAGCTAGTGGACATGCAGATTTAAGATCGTGGGGGGGTGAATCGAGATCGCGATTTTTAAAAAATTAATTGTGCAGCTCTAACCTACATTATCTCACAAAAGGGAGTACACCCCTCACATTTTTGTAAATATTTTATTATACCTTTTCATGTGACAACACTGAAGATATGACACTTTGCTACAATGTAAAGTAGTGAGTGTACAGCTTGTATAACAGTGTGAGGGCTCTTTCACACGGTCCGCATTCCGTTGCGGACCGTACTCTGCTCAGCAGGGATCGATCCGCCGATCCCCGCTGAGCCGGCGGATGACAGCTCCGTCTCCGCACTGTGTGCAGAAAGGGAGGTGTCAGAGCCCCGCTGCTCTCTATGGGGAATCGGATGAAAGCAGACCGCCTGTCCGCTCTTATTCGATCCGATCCCCAGGACGGATGGAAAATAGGGTTTCCATCCGTCCCGATTTCACGGACAGGATCGGATGCGGATGGCAGCGGGTGTCAGTGGACATGTCACCGCTGACATCCGCTGCTCCATAGGGCTGAATGGGGCATCCGATCAGATCCGCCTAAAAAACTGACAGGTGGATCTGATCGGAACGCCCGTGTGAAAGAGCCCTTAATGTGCTGTCCCCTCAAAATAACTCAACACACAGCCATTAATGTCTAAACAGCTGGCAACAAAAGTCAGTACACCCGTAAGTGAAAATGACCAAATTGGGCCCAAAGTGAAAATATTTTGTGTGGCCACCTTTATTTTCCAGCATTGCCTTAACTCTCTTGGGCATGGAGTTCACCAGAGCTTCACAGGTTGCCACTGGAGTCCTCTTCCACTCCTCCATGATGACATTACAGAGCTGGTGGATGTGAGGGACCTTGCGCTGCTCCACCTTCCATTTGAGGATGCCCTACAGATTCTCAATAGGGTTTAGGTCTGGAGACATGCTTGGCCAGTCCATCACTTTTACCCTCAGCTTCTTTAGCAAGGCAGTGGTCATATTGGAGTTGTGTGTTGGGGTCCCTATCATGCTGGAATACTGCCCTGTGGCCCAGTCTACGAAGGGAGGGGATCATGTTCTGCTTCAGTATGTCTCAGCACATGTTGGCATTCATGGTTCCCTCAATGAACTGTAGCTCCCCAGTGCCGGCAGCAATCATGCAGCCCCAGACCATGACACTCCCACCACCACGCTTGACTGTAGACAAGACACACTTTTCTTTGTACTCCTCACCAGGGGCGGACTGATAACCTATGGGGCCCCCGGGCAATATGAGATCATGGGGCCCCCCTGTGTCCATGTCCATGAGTACACATGTTGCAGCAGGAGTTAAACCCCCTGTTGCTTTTGGTGGGTTATCGTGACCCATTCAAGTGAATGAGGCCCACTCAGCAAACACCCTGCAACCATGTGCAATGCACATAGTTTCAGCATGCTAGTGTGTGATTCAAGGAGTTGAAGCAGGTGATGAGGAGGCAATACAACGCCTTCTCATTGCCTACTTTAACCCTTTTTTTTTTTTTTGCTGTACTGCACAAGGTTGCACAGCCTTTGCAATGCAGCCCCATTCACTTGAATGAGTTATGCTTGGCAGGTGCTACATCTGCCAAGCGTGACAGGACATATAATTCCTGATGCGGATGCAACATGTGTACACCCCTGGCCCTTGCAGTTAAAGGGGGTGTGGTGGGGGTGAGTAAATACAGGGCTCAATTCTGAGGTTTTCCTGCCCCCAAACTGCAAATTTAAACAGGCCCTTGCTGTCCTGAACAACCTATCCCAGTTGGTGTTTAGGGGACCCCTTGAAAGAGGACAGAGAGGGACCCCTGAGATAAAGACAGAGAGTGACCCTTGGAATAATGACAGAGAGTAGCCCCTGGGATAAGAACAGAGAGGGACCCCTGGGATAAGGACAGAGAGGGGCCCCAGGGATGAGAGCAGAGAGGGTCCTGGAATGAGAACAGAGAGAGGGTCCTAATATGAGAGCAGAGAGGGGGTCCAGGGATGAGAGCAGAGAGGGGGTCCTGAGATGAGAGCAGAGAGGGGGTCCTGAGAGGAGAGCAGAGAGGGGGTCCTGAGATGAGAACAGAGAGGGGGTCCTGAGATGAGAACAGAGAGGGGGTCCTGAGATGAGAGCAGAGAGGGGACACTGGAATGAGAGCTGAGAGAGACCCCTGCGATGAGAGCAGAGAGGGGGTCCAGGGATGAGAGCAGAGAGGGGTTCCTGAGATGAGAGCAGAGAGGGGGTCCTGAGATGAGAGCAGAGAGGGGACACTGGAATGAGAGCTGAGAGAGACCCCTGGGATGAGAGCGAGCAGAGAGGGGCCTTGGGATGAGAGCTGAGAGAGACCCCTGGGATGAGAGCAGAGAGGGGGTCCTGGGATGAGAGCAGAGAGAGACCCCCTGGGATGAGAGCAGAGAGAGACCCCTGGGATGAGAGCAGAGAGGGGGTCCTGGGATGAGAGCAGAGAGGGGGGTGCAGGGATGAGAGCAGAGAGGGGGGGTCCTGGGATGAGAGCAGAGAGGGGGTCCTGGGATGAGAGCAGAGAGGGGGCCATGGGATGAGAGCAGAGAGGGGGTCCTGGGATGAGAGCAGAGAGAGACCCCTGGGATGAGAGCAGAGAGGGGGTCCTGAGATGAGAACAGAGAGGGGGTCCTGAGATGAGAACAGAGAGGGGGTCCTGAGATGAGAGCAGAGAGGGGACACTGGAATGAGAGCTGAGAGAGACCCCTGGGATGAGAGCAGAGAGGGGGCCTTGGGATGAGAGCTGAGAGAGACCCCTGGGATGAGAGCAGAGAGGGGGTCCTGGGATGAGAGCATCGAGGGGGCCCTGGGATGAGAGCTGAGAGAGACCCCTGGGATGAGAGCAGAGAGAGACCCCTGGGATGAGAGCAGAGAGGGGGTCCTGGGATGAGAGCAGAGAGGGGGTCCTGGGATGAGAGCAGAGAGGGGGTCCTGGGATGAGAGCAGAGAGGGGGCCATGGGATGAGAGCAGAGAGGGGGTCCTGGGATGAGAGCAGAGAGGGGGGGTCCTGGGATGAGAGCAGAGAGGGGGGTCCTGGGATGAGAGCAGAGAGGGGGCCATGGGATGAGAGCAGAGAGAGGGTCCTGGGATGAGAGCAGAGAGGGGGGTCCTGGGATGAGAGCAGAGAGGGGGTCCTGGGATGAGAGCAGAGAGGGGGGTCCTGGGATGAGAGCAGAGAGGGGGTCCTGGGATGAGAGCAGAGAGGGGGGTCCTGGGATGAGAGCAGAGAGGGGGTCCTGGGATGAGAGCAGAGAGGGGGGTCCTGGGATGAGAGCAGAGAGGGGGCCATGGGATGAGAGCAGAGAGAGGGTCCTGGGATGAGAGCAGAGAGGGGGGTCCTGGGATGAGAGCAGAGAGGGGGTCCTGGGATGAGAGCAGAGAGGGGGGTCCTGGGATGAGAGCAGAGAGGGGGTCCTGGGATGAGAGCTGAGAGAGACCCCTGGGATGAGAGCAGAGAGGGGGTCCTGGGATGAGAGCAGAGAGGGGGTCCTGGGATGAGAGCAGAGAGGGGGTCCTGGGATGAGAGCAGAGAGGGGGTCCTGGGATGAGAGCAGAGAGGGGGCCATGGGATGAGAGCAGAGAGGGGGTCCTGGGATGAGAGCAGAGAGGGGGCCATGGCATGAGAGCAGAGAGGGGGCCATGGGATGAGAGCAGAGAGGGGGCCATGGGATGAGAGCAGAGAGGGGGCCATGGGATGTGAGCAGAGAGGGGGCCATAGGATGAGAGCAGAGAGGGGGCCCTGGGATGAGGAGAGAGGGGGTCCTGGGATGAGGAAAGAGGGGGTCCTGGGATGACAGCAGAGAGGGGTCCTGGGATGAGGAGAGTGGGGGTCCTGGGATGAGGAGAGAGGGGTCCTGGGATGAGGAGAGAGGGGGTCCTGGGATGAGGAGAGAGGGGGTCCTGGGATGAGGAGAGGGGGGGTCCTGGGATGAGGAGAGAGGGGTCCTGGGATGAGGAGAGAGGGGGTCCTGGGATGAGGAGAGGGGGGGTCCTGGGATGAGGAGAGAGGGGGTCCTGGGATGAGGAGAGAGGGGGTCCTGGGATGAGGAGAGGGGGGGTCCTGGGATGAGGAGAGAGGGGTCCTGGGATGAGGAGAGAGGGGTCCTGGGATGAGGAGAGAGGGGGTCCTGGGATGAGGAGAGGGGGGGTCCTGGGATGAGGAGAGAGGGGTCCTGGGATGAGGAGAGAGGGGGTCCTGGGATGAGGAGAGGGGGGGTCCTGGGATGAGGAGAGAGGGGGTCCTGGGATGAGGAGAGGGGGGGTCCTGGGATGAGGAGAGGGGGGGTCCTGGGATGAGGAGAGAGGGGTCCTGGGATGAGGAGAGAGGGGGTCCTGGGATGAGGAGAGAGGGGGTCCTGGGATGAGTGGCAATCTGCACCTCTTTGATTTGGGGAGAAGGGGCAGTAAGAGAACATGTGCTGGGGGGTGCATTTGGAGGGGAGAGGTCAGAGTTGAAATCCCCTCACACCACCTCCTCACCTTCTAGCACAAGTCATTCCCCCCTCCAAAAGCATCCCCCTAGCATATGCCCCCGCCCCCATCACTTCTCCATATGTGCATCCTTGTTATCTGTCCCCCTTCCGTATCCATAAACTATGTACAGTACATACCTCAGATAATCAGTGCAGCTCTTGAAGTTAATGTCCCTCCTCCCCGGCTACTCCTCCTCCTCCTGTCTGTGTACTTCAGAGCCGTGGAGGAGGATCCTTGGTGAGCTCTGTGTGTACTGTGCAGGCATCAGTTGGGGCGGGGGACAGATGTAAGTGTCAGCTGCTGCAGAGGGACGATCGCTGCGTGAGGGAGCCCAGGCACCCTCAAAGAGATGCAGGGAAGGTGTCCTGAGTGCCCACGTTAGTGTGTCTCTGTCAGGCCAGTTACCGGAGCTCAGTGCTGGAACTTGTTCTGGCACTGGGCTCCGGGATCATCACAGATGCTTTGGAAGGTAGGTGCCAGGAGCCTTTCATGGGGCCCCCTACTAGCCCCGGGCCCTCGGGCAGTGCCCGAGTGCCCTAATGGTCAGTCCGCCCCTGCTCCTCACCCAGTTGCCGCCACACACGCTTGACAGCAGCTGAACCAAACAAGTTTATCTTGGTCTCATCAGACCACAGGACATGGTTCCAGTAATCCATGTCCTTGGTCTGCTTGTCTTTAGCAAACTGTCTGCAAGCTTTCTTATGTATCATCTTCAGAAGAGGCTCCCTTCCTGGGCCACAGCCAGGCAGCCCAATTTGATGCAGTGTGCAACGTATGGTCTGAGCAGGCTGACCCTCCCACGGTCCCTTCAACCTCTGCAGCAACACTGGCAGCACTCATACATCTATTTCCCAAAGGCAACCTCTGGATATGACGCTGAGCATGTGCACTCAACTAATTTGGTCCACCATGGCGAGGCATGTTCTGAGTGGAACCTGTCCTGTTAAACCGCTGTAGGGTCTTGGCCACCGTGCTGCAGCTCAGTTTCAGGGTCCTGGCAATCTTCTTATAGCCTAGGCCATCTTTATGTAGAGCAACAATTCTTTTTTCAGATCCACAGAGAGTTCTTTGCCATGAGGTGCCATGCTGAACTTCAAGTGACCAGTATGAGAGAGTGAGAGCGATAACACCAAATTTAACACACCTGCTCCCCATTCACACCTGCCACCTTGTAACACTAACGAGTCACATGACACCGGGGAGGGAAAATGGCTAATTGGACCCAATTTGGACATTTTCACTTAGGGTGTACTTACGTTTGTTGCCAGTGGTTTAGATATTAATGGCTGTGTGGTAAGTTATTTTGAGGGGACAGCAAATTTACACTGTTATACAAGCTGTACACTCACTACTTTACATTGTAGCAAAGTGTCATTTCTTCAGTGTTGTCACATGAAAAGATATAATAAAATATTTACAAAAATGTAAGGGGTGTACTCACTTTTATGAGATAATGTAGCTGTTTTGTTTTGTTAAAGTGCGGTTATGTTGTGTAATAATGTACGCTGCATTAGTATAACTAAAGGCAAATTTTTTTTTCAGTTTTGGATAGAATGGAGAGGGATTAGAACCCATATCAATTTTTATTGCTGTCTGTGCCCCTGTTATGGAGATTCACTCTCCCTATTTGTCCTGTGTACTGTTACTATTGAAAGTGAAAGTAAAAGAAAATCCAAAATTTTGGGTTGTCCCCAGAAAAGCAATAGCAGGAGAATCTTCCAATAGGGACACTAGTTCTGGTAAACTGGGGGTTCCCAAGGAATTCACATTTGCAGGAATTTCCTCTCACTTCCTGTTTGGCTATAGGACAGGAAGTGAAAGGAAATCTCCGCAATGGGACAGAGATGGCGAAAATCTGACGGGGGTTTTAACTATTTTTCCCTATCCATAATTTTAAAAAAAAGTTATACCTATAGTTCTACTTCTTCTACTACTTCTTTTAATCAGTTCCCGACCGCTTACGTTATATTTACTGCAGCAGGCTGGCTTGTACAGGCAGAACGACGTAGGTCTACGTCGCTCGCCTGGAGGAGCTAGGGGGCGAGCGCGCACTGCCGGCGGCACGCTTCCACCCCCGATCGTCAGCGGGAAACCCAAGGCATGTGTCAGGCGGCTCTGATTGCAGCCTGACACCTGCGATCGCTCCGCGCAGAGGGAGAAGGACGGACGGCTGTTGTAAACACAGCCAACCGTCCTTCTCCCTGAAATGATCACAGAGCTCATGTGATCCTTCTATATAGGATCACATGTCTCTGTGGTCATCTCAGAAGCCACGCCCCCCACAGTTAGAATCACTCCCCTAGAGTCACATTTAACTCCTTGATCACCTATACTGTTAACCCCTTCCCTGCCAGTGTCATTATTACAGTAACAGTGCATATTTTTAGCACTGATAACTGTAGTAATGTCACTGGTCCCCCCAAAAGTGTCAAAAATGTAATTTAGGTGTCCGATCTGTCCGTCGCAATGTCGCAGTCCCGCTAAAAATCACAGATCGCCGCCATTACTAGTAGAAAAATAAATAAATAAATAAAAATGACATAAATATTTTCCCTAGTTTGTAGACGCGATAACTTTTGCGAAAACCAATCAACATACGCTTATTGAGATTTTTTTTAACCAAAAATATGTGGCAGAATAAAAATTGGTCTAAAATTAGGAAAAATTCGATTTTTTATTTTTATTTATTGTAAAGGTTATATAGCAGAAAGTAAAAAATATTGTTTTTTTTTTTTCAAAATTCTCACTCTTTTTTTGTTTAAAGCGCAAAAAATAAAAATCGCAGAGGTGATCAAATACCACCACAAGAAAGCTCTATTTGTGGGAAAAAAGGGACATCAATTTTATCTAGGTACAGCATTGCATGACCGCGCAAATGTCAATTAAAGTAACGCAGTGCCGAATCGCAAAAAATATTTCTATTATTACATTGTAATATAAAAAAAAAATAGTTCAACTCACCATAATGTAGAATCCATGGGAGCCCTGAACTTGTCACATGCCATCGTCACCTGCCAAGAGATGCAGCTTGTAACTTGCCACGTCACCTGCCACCAGATGCAGCTTGTCACTTGCCATGTTACTTGCCAGTTGCAGCTTGTTATTTGTCACGTTACTTGACACCTAGAGCGGATTGTCACTTGCCACGTCACCTGCCACCAAATGCAGCTTGTTACATGCCATGTCACTTGCCACCTAGAGCGAATTGTCACTTGCCATGTCGCCTGCCACAAGATGCGGATTCTTGCTTGCCACAAGATGCGGATTCTTACTTGCCACAAGATGCGGATTGTCACTTGCCAGTGGCTGTGTCCCAGAGTGATGGCGGGCATTGAGAGATAATGTAATCTTCCTGCTGCCCACTGCTGCACAGTGAGGGCATTAATCTGTCAGAAGCTGAACTGCAGTGAGGCAGGACAGACGGTGAGAGATGATGTAATTTCTCTTCTTGCTTGCTCGCTCGCTCGCTCATTGGCCTGCCTGCCCGCTCACTGGCCCTCCCGTCCGTCCACTCACCCACTGGCCTGCCCGCCCGCTCACCGGCCTGCCTGCTCACCCACCAGCCGGCTTCCTATTTTCTCAAGGGGGGGCGCAATTGGCCCGTTGCCCCCCTCCCCCCCCGATCCGCCTCTGCGGTCGTCATGAGTCAGGACTTGGAAGTGGGACTCTCATTGCGATTTGGAAGGCCTGGCTGTAATGCACGGAGCTGCTCTGGTCTCTGGCAGTCTTACTGGTCACGGTGTGAGACTTGGAGGCCTGTATTGTTGGCTGCACACAGTCGCTTACTTGCTGGGAGCGGAAGCAGGCGGAGCTCCCTGGAAACCAGAAGTTAGTTCACAAGGGTAAAAGTCTCTGCCTCACATTTTCATTTAGTTTTCGTTCGTTAACGAAAACGGAATTGATTTTCGTTGTAGTTTTCGTCATTGGACAAAAATGTCCTGTACCTTTCGTTTTGTTTCCGTCACTGTAAAAATGTCGCTGACGAATTTTTTTTTGTTGATGAAATTAACACTGTACAGCACAGTCGTCCAGTTCTAGGACATTCTCCCAGAACAGGGCTGCTGTTAGAAATTGCGGGGCCCCGTACAGACTACCTGGCAGGGCCCCCCCAAGAAAATATTAAAGATATATTTAGCTAAAATTACAACAAAATCACTATTAGCAGACACAAATATAACATAACTCGCATAATTCCTGCTAAATCTAAAAAAAGATAAAAAAGATGAGATGAGAAAAATATACAGGCTGGGCAGTTGGAGCTCAGTGATCAGAGAGAAAAACAAAGTTACAATTTACAAATAAACTCCTGAGCATAGATAAGTGCTGGCTGGGGGGGGGGGGGGCACACAAGGGAGGGGGATTAGTGAGGGACAACTGTCTCTCAACAGATAAAAGCTGATATTTGTCGTCCATCACTAATCCCCCTCTCTGTGTGGGCCCCCCTGTGTGCTCGGGCCCCCTACAAGAGGGCTGGTGGTCCCCCCCATCAGTGGCCCTGGCCCTGTGATCGCTGTGTCCTTAGGACACAGCTGATCACAGATCAAGGTAAAGGGCCAATCACAACGGCCCTGTATTATGTGATCAGGTGCGTGTGTCCAATCACAGCTCATCACATGTAAACAAAGTTATCTGCATTTCCTTTCCTCTGTGCTGTCACTGGGTGAGGAAAGGAAAGCCGATACCCAGCTACATTGTGACAGGGGACATTTACACTGACATTATCAGTGCAGCCTCATCAGTGCAGCTTATCAGTGCCCAACAGTTCCACCTTATCAGTGCAGCCTATCAGTGCCTCCTCATCAGTGCAGCTTATCAGTGCTCAACAGTGCTACCTCATCAGTGTCCATCGGTGCAACTTCATCAGTGCCCATCAGTGCAGCTTCATCAGTGCCCATCAGTTCAGCCTCATCAGTGCCCATCAGGGCAGCCTATCAATGCCGCCCATCAGTGCATCCTCATCAGTGAAGCTTATCTGCGCCCAACATAGCCACCTCATCAGTGCCCATCAGTGCAGCCTCATCAGCTCACATCAGTGCAGCTTCATCAGTGCCCATCAGTTCAGCCTCATCAGTGCCCATCAGGGTAGCCTATCAATGCCCATCAGTGCCTCCTCATCAGTGAAGCTTATCCGTGCCCAACATAGCCACCTCATCTGTGCCCATCAGTGCAGCCTCATCAGCTCACATCAGTGCAGCTTCATCAGTGCCCATCTGTGCAACCTATCAGCGCACATCATTGAAGAAGAAAAATTACTTATTTGCAAAATTTTATAACAGAAACACAGAAATTTTTTTTCTTTTTTCTTCAAAAGTTTCAGTCTTTTTTCGTTTATTTAGCAAAAAAATGTAAAAACTCAGTGGTGATTAAATGAGAGCTCTACCTGTCTCAAAAAATGACACAAATTTCACATGGGTACAGTGTTGCATGACCACGCACTTGTCATCCAAAGTGCGACAGCGCTAAAACCCGAAAATGAGCTCAGTCAGGAAGGGGGTGAAAGTCAAGTGGTATTTAAAGAAAAACAAACAAAGCTTTTCTTCAATGATTACAGAGTTCTATTCATTCATGCCTGGTGTCTATAACACATCACCAATGCTGCCCATACACGTATACATTTTTGGACGCGAATGTTCGCAGAACATTCGTACGAACATTCTTTGAACATTCGATGAATGGACAAATGTTGCTCGAAAAATGTCTTCTACCATTCAATTTTAAAATGTTTGTCATTTCTGAGCGATTACCACATACACTGCCCGAAAATTGGTTGACCCAGAAAAGTTTTCTGTCCCGCCCCTTCAAATTTTCCCTTCACTGCAGTCAAAAACAGACATCGATTTGACCCCACGAATGATTAGAAAAATCAAACTAATTTTCTTAAAAATAAAATTTGCGAACGAAAATCTATACGTGTATGGCCAGCATTAGTATCACCCCAGTTATACATCCAGCCATAGAAAACTGTGTCACAGACTTTAGTATGAGAAATCCCACAGCACAAAAACTTCGCATCCCAATATATAATAGAAAGACATGGAACTCCTAGGAGAACTACAACTCCCGGCATGCTCCTCCACTGACCAACCACAGGCTAGCAGAACCAACCAATGGCTTCTTTTTCGTCAACACGCGAGCAGCATCCTGGGAGATGTAGTGAGCTCGCCGCTGATTGTCAATGCAGCAGCTCCTGCGTGGCCACAACCCCCACAATGCACCGCGGGGCAGACTTGTGCCGTGTAGTTGAATTGCGGCCAAGTAAAAAGTCCTGGAGGGGCCCCAGACGTGCCAGGTAGGCGGGAGGCTGTGTGATGTTCTTGCTGTATAGAACTATGGATGGAGGGTGTATAAAGTGGGGGAGGGAGGGTTTATTATTGAATTGCATATATCTGGTGATTGTGTATGGAGTTAGTTCACATAATTCTTTCTTCTATAAATCCCCCAGTGTGAGCTGCAGCAACACTAGAACACATGCATTGAGGGGGGGGTCATCTTCTATAATTCACAAAGAAATCTGATAAACTTTCCCTGCATTTCTATATGAAGAGATTCCATTCCTCCCTGATGGTGAGTGTCCTCCTGTGCCCTGTGCTGACACTGCACCCATCACATGGCACCCTTCACTGATGAGCCTCAATGTGCCCACACAGGCTGCACTCAGCCCCACATTTCTACATATTCCTCTTCAAACCTCAGCTCTGCACAGTGTTCTGCTTACACAGAGATGTTTGTATTACACCCGTCAAACACGCTTTATTCTGTTGTTAAAGCAAACCTCTTTTTCCACATTCCTTAAAGCTGAACTCCGGGGAAAGGGAATAATTTACTTTGTAGCAGGGCTGCGCCTGCACTGCAAGTGTTAAATATTTAGAACAAGGGTCCCCAAACTACTCACTACAAGGGCCACATCCTATAATTTATACATATTTGCAGGGAAAAAATCAGTTATAAATAAATGAATCCGCAGCACCAGAATAGAGTAGAATTTTATAAGATGGATGGTGACCGGTGCCCTCCACCCACAACTAAACGCCGGAGTATCGGAGCTAAGCTTCCCGTGTGCATGGGGCCCTATATCTGTGTTCCTGTCAGCAGTTCCTCATACATTTATGCAAACTAAAGCCCCATACACACACGCAGATCGTCGTCATACAAACGTCGGCGGACGAAAGATCTGCCGATTGTATGCGTGTGAAGCCCCGTACACACACGCAGATCGTCGTCATACAAATGTTCGTCTTTTCTCCCCGGGATGTCGGTGTCTGTTGAAAAGTGCAAAGACAGCACAAGGACAGCACAAGAATTTTGTCCGCAGACTTCAGCTGACTGCAGAAGTGATGTCATGTAATGGTTAACTTTCCCTGTGTTTTTTATTTTCTGAGCATGCCCAGTCTTGCAAATCTGCGGTCTGTCGGCTGATTTCTGTACTGACAGGCGAACAATCGTCCGTTCTGGTGTCTGCAGACAAAAATTTTCATGTTTGCAAGAAAGACTCTTGTCCGCGGATTGTGTGCAGACATCTGTCGGAGGCACCATACTAACACGCATACAATCGGCAGATCTTTCGTCCGCCGACGTTTGTATGACGACGATCTGCGTGTGTGTACGGGGCTTAATGCCCCATACACACGTGCAGATTATCTGCAGACTTTTGTCTGCAGACTTACCAAAACCATATAATATGAGGTCAAACCTAAACACTTTCAATTTGTATGCAATCCGGCAGGCCCTTGCACTACATAGAAAAGGTAAGTCTGCAGACAAAAGTCTGCAGATAATCTGCACGTGTTTATGGGGCATAACTTAAAACAGCGCTCAACACAAACAATGGATAAGTGGTATTAAGTGTATCATATAAAGTGCAGCTGCTGTGCATCCAAAACAAATGTTGGTAAAATGTATGAAATTTGATTAAAACAGCGCTAGCAACTAATATTATAGCAACAAAGGTGAATCAATATGAGAAATATATAAAATCAATATATAAAGGACCATATATAAATTATATATAAACAATAAACGTTTAATATAAAATATAGTCTCTTAATAAATTCAGAGAAAGTGCTCAAGTGCAAATCCTTATTTCGTCAGTGCAAGTGGGTAAAGTGCTCAAATGCATATCCATCCAGGTGTGCTAAGTGTCCGCATGAGTGACCCTCCAGGTCCCCTACTCACCACAATATGGATGGCTCAGCGTATTTGGGTATAATCGTGGGACTGCAACGTCCGTGCTCCAAGTTTTCACCCAAGTTAGAATCGCTCCGTTGGGATAAAGATGGCGTTTTCCCGGTATATGTGGATGAAAAAGGGGCCAATAGTGTAGTATGTTCAATAAATATATTTATTCCCCCACACTTTAGATAATACTTACAAGATTAAGCATGTAAGATAGCGATGTTACAAAGCAGGAAACGCCGCTGTTGGCGTTCGTTCCACCGAGACCAGGAAGCCCGACCGGAAGTGACGTTACGTGGCTACCACGCCGGAAATACGTCAACGCGTTTCACCCTAATAGTGGGCGTTTTCAAAAAGACATCATTTCCGGGTACGGCCAGTCTATTTATACCCCGCTTGGATACAGTTCATATCCGGGATATGTAATACATCCGGTGTCATACTCTAGCTCATAATTAATAGTAGAGCTGTATATTGGGGCATTTTTTTACAATATATATTCAATTTTATTCCATTCCCAAATTAATATATCTCAAATTAATACAATATTCATATTGTGACCGCCGGTACTGCTTCCTGTTTACATAAATGAATCGAAGGATAATCATTACAAAACTTATAAATTTCAATAAATTTAATATACTTATACAGTGACGATATGTATGTGAAGTGCAAAAGGTAATAATGTGCTGAAATTGGATAATAATTTATGGTGTCTGTGTCTATATTAATAATTTATATAAATAAATAAAGTGCGTGAAAAGTGTCATATAGAGTGGATAAGTAGATAAATAAATGTAGGGAGCACGTTCTGAACATCAAAAAAGGCTTCCAGAACCATAGCCTCTCCCACCATTTCAAAACTAGACACAACAAAGACCCTACCCTCCTCACCTTCTGTGCAATAGACCGAGTTGAGCCTCACTGGAGAGGTGGCAATCTAAAAAAAGGCCATCTCCCAGAATGAGACCCAATGGATCCATCGGATGGAAACTTTGAAACCAAAAGGGTTAAATATAGATATTGATGTAAACTGCTTTTTATCCAACTGGTAAGCCATTTTAAAATAAATATTAGTTTTAAAATGTTTTAGAATGTCCATTATTTTAGAACATTTTAATTTATCATAACCCAATATTATCCTGCTATGACATTTCCTGCTAATAGATATAGATGCCCACAGTTCTTAATAAAAAAAAAAAAAAAAAAAAAAAAATTCTTTATGATATCAATTTTAATGAATACTGTTTGTCTAAATATTTTAAATAGTAGAAATAAAATTTGTTTTTAATAATTTATTATATTACTAACATTCAAATAAATATAAATATACTTGTTCTCCCAGTAATTTCCAAGCCAGTATCCCCTTATATATTGTCACTTTTATTATTGAGGTTTATTATGCACAATTTTTCACTAATTATGCACCAATTTAATATAATTGATTAAATAAATTAATTAATATCAAATAGAATTTTATTATCGCAAAAACCACATTTATTTATCTACTTATCCACTCTATATGACACTTTTCACGCACTTTATTTATTTATATAAATTATTAATATAGACACAGATACCATAAATTATTATCCAATTTCAGCACATTATTACCTTTTGCACTTCACATACATATCGTCACTGTATAAGTATATTAAATTTATTGAAATTTATAAGTTTTGTAATGATTATCCTTCGATTCATTTATGTAAACAGGAAGCAGTACCGGCGGTCACAATATGAATATTGTATTAATTTGAGATATATTAATTTGGGAATGGATTAAAATTGAATATATATTGTAAAAAAATGCCAGAATATACAGCTCTACTATTAATTATGAGCTAGAGTATGACACCGGATGTATTACATATCCCGGATATGAACTGTATCCAAGCGGGGTATAAATAGACTGGCCGTACCCGGAAATGATGTCTTTTTGAAAACGCCAACTATTAGGGTGAAACGCGTTGACGTATTTCCGGCGTGGTAGCCACGTAACGTCACTTCCGGTCGGGCTTCCTGGTCTCGGTGGAACGCACGCCAACAGCGGCGTTTCCTGCTTTGTAACATCGCTATCTTACATGCTTAATCTTGTAAGTATTATCTAAAGTGTGGGGGAATAAATATATTTATTGAACATACTACACTATTGGCCCCTTTTTCATCCACATATACCGGGAAAACGCCATCTTTATCCCAACGGAGCGATTCTAACTTGGATGAAAACTTGGAGCACGGACGTTGCAGTCCCACGATTATACCCAAATACGCTGAGCCATCCATATTGTGGTGAGTAGGGGACCTGGAGGGTCACTCATGCGGACACTTAGCACACCTGGATGGATATGCATTTGAGCACTTTACCCTCATACATTTGTGTCCCCATCAGAGCCCCCCACCCCTGCACATTTGTATCCCCATCAGAGTCTCACCCCTCCACATTTGTATCCCCATCAGAGTCCCCCCCCTCCACATTTGTATCCCCATCAGAGTCCCCCCCCTCCACATTTGTGTCCCCATCAGAGTTCCCCCCCTGCACATTTGTGTCCCCATCAGAGTCCCCCCCCTGCACATTTGTGTCCCCATCAGAGTCCCCCCCCTGCACATTTGTGTCCCCATCAGAGTCCCCCCCCCCTGCACATTTGTATCCCCATCAGAGTCTCACCCCTGCACATTTGTGTCCCCATTAGAGCCCCCCCTTGCACATCTGTGTCCCGATCAGAGCCCCTCCCTGCACATCTGTGTCCCTTTTAGGCCCCCCCCCCCTGCACATCTGTGTACCTATCAGAGTCCCTTCCTGCATATTTGTTCCCTACCAGAATCTCCCCGCATATTTGTGTCCACATCAGAGCCCCCACTACTGCACATTTGTGTCCCCATCAGAGCCCCACTTCCCCCTGCACATTATTTCCCATCCGAATCTCCCCGCATATTTGTGTCCCCATCAGAGCCCCCCTTCCTCCCCGTACATTTGTGTCCCCATCAGAATCTCCCTGCATATTTGTGTCCCCACCAGAATCTCCCGCATATTTGTGTCCCCATCAAAGCCACCCTTCCCCGCTGCACATTTGTGCCCCACCAGAATCTCCCCGCATATTTGTGTCCCCATCAAAGTCCCCCTTCCTCCCTGCACATTTGTGTCCCCATCAGAATCTCCCCACGCATTTGTGTCCCCATCAGAATCACCCCGCGCATTTGTGTCCCCATTAAAGCCCCTCTTCCCCCCTGCTCATTTGTGTCCCATCAGAATCTCCCTGCACATTTGTGTCCCCATCAGAATCTCCCCGCACATTTGTGTCCCCATCAGAATCTCCCCGCACATTTGTGTCCCCATCAGAATCTCCCCGCACATTTGTGTCCCCTATCAGAATCTCCCTGCACATTTGTGTCCCCTCATAGCCCCCCTTACCCTCTGCACATTTGTGCCCCACCAGAATCTCCCAGCATATTTGTGTCCCCATCAGAGCCCCCCCTGCACATTTGTGTCCCCATCAGAATCTCCCTGCACATTTGTGTCCCTCCCCCTCAGAGCCCCCCTTCCCCCTGCACATTTATGCCCTATCAGAATCTCCCCGCATATTTGTGTCCCCCATCGGCACTCCTCTGCACATTTGTGTCCCCATAAGCAACCCCAGTGCATATTTGTGTCCCCTTTAGAGCCCCCACCCCCTCACATTTGTGTCCCCATCAGCACCATTCCACACATTGTGTACCCATCAGTCTTCCTGCACATTTGTGTCTGCCTACAGTGTGCCTGATTAGACTGGCTTATTAGTGCAGATCCGCTGCACCTTTCAGCCCCACTGTTACACAGGCACGCTGTATGCAAAGGTACAGCAATAAAGGACACTGATGTTAACAGTAGGGCGAGAGCCCGGAGGTGAAGCAGGTCTGCATTAAAGTACTTTATTGGCTGCTAGGAAGCCAGCAGTCCTAGCAACCAAACACAAAACGAGGCATCTAAAGGGATGGGCCTTGTCAAGTTGTGGGACCTGCGCTGCATTCTGCAGAGGGGTAAGCATGCAGCACAATTCCCACAACCCCCCAACGATTGTGAGTACTCTAGCTGCGGGATGGAAAAAATGCCCTAGCAGTCTGAATGTGGCCCGTGGGGTGTACTTTGATGACCCCTGGTCTTGGGGTGCTGCGAATGGAGTTTTTGAGCTTAGTGTGGTAAAAACTCGCAGTTCAGCTACGAATTTACCACTCCCTTAAAGGAATTGTAAAGTCAGAAGGTTTTTTTATCTTAATGCATTCCATGCATTAAGATAAAAAAAAGCCTTCTGTGTGCAGCAGCCTCCCTCAGCCCCCCTAATACTTACCTGAGCCCCATCTCTAATCCAGTGATGTCCACGACTGTCTCAGACATCCAGGGCTCCCCTCCTCATTGGCTAAGACACAGCAGCAGCGTCATTGGCTCCTGCTGGTGTCAATCAAAGTCAGTTAGCCAATGAGGAGAGATAAGGCGGGGCCGAATCACAGCTCTGTCTTAATAGATACACGGAGCTGTGACTCAGCTCAGGTGCCCCCATAGCAGCTTGCTGTGGGGGCACTCAAATAGCGGGGAGGGGCCAGGAGAGCTGAAGAGGGACCAGAGAAGAGAGGGATCCAGGCTGCTCTGTGCAAAACCAACTGTACAGAGGAGGTAAGTATGACATGTTTGTTTTTTTATTGAAAAAAAAGAGACTTTTAAAATCACTTTGACAGTCGGTTCACACTGAGGCGACATGACTCCTTACTACTTCGGGGGCGACTTGTGCATTACCATGCACCACGACTTCGGAGCGACTTGCAGGGGAGCGACTTGCAGGGACTTCACATAATGGAAGTCTATGCAAGTCGCTCCGAGGTCACCCCAAAATAGTACAGGACCCTTTTTCTAAGTCGGAGCGACTTGTGTCGCACCTATTAGGACGGGTCCTGTAGCGCTCAATGGACCGCGAGGGAGCGCGACTTGTCAGGCTGACAAGTCGCCTGACAAGTCGCGCTAGTGTAAACCGGCTCTAAAGCTGAACTCCAGAATAAGTAATTATCAAAATAATTATATTTCTCATGCATATTCATCCTAGAATTTCGGTGTGCGTTGTGTGTGTTTTTTTTTTCTAGATCTGTGCAGTAACCCATAGTGAAGCTTTGCTTCTGTGCAGGAGCTTCCTTTAATAGAGACTGGTCCCTGCTGCTCTCCTTGTGCAGGGTGACTGGTCTTGTCTCCGCCCCCACCTGTAGTGTTCAGCAGGTAGCAAGTGGTGGGTGGGGCCTGCCCAGTCCCTCCCACAGCTCTGCTCTCTGCAAAGACTATGAACAACGCAGTGATGATTTCACCACTACTTTAACAAGGTAGTCTCTTGGTTTGCAAAAACATTTGATGCACACAAAGTGGATTTAGATCCTTTGTGGCAATTGAGCAATATATTTTTAAATTATAGTTTTCATGCCCGGAGCTTTAAGCTGCAAGGCAGCAAAATGGAGTTGTACACATGCCGCAGCCACTGCAAAATTTATACCCTGTTACTTTTGGCGAGCAGTAGTGCCGTCGGACTCAACCCATTCAAGTAAATGATGCAGAATATTCCGATTGCACATATATATGGAAATGGTTGAAAACAAATGGGTGCTGTAGCAACAGCAACTGAATGCCTGGTCCTTCTCTGTGCTCTGTCGTTCTCTCAGCCAGGCCTATGCAACTATTGTATTGATGTAAGGGTTGGCTGGGGAATCACAATATGCAGCAGGGGACCAGGAATTTAGTGTACCGAATGCTGAAGTATCTTCAGCAGGGGTATCTCGGGCTGTCCAAAGCAGTGTCATGGGCAGTGGAACAAGTAGGTATGAAGCAGTTTATTTTTCCAGGTGGGATGGTTTTTGTTCTCTGGTACCCAGATGTCTCTCTTAAAAGAAGTATCACCAAACTCTGAAAATCCTTGTTGATTCCCCCTGGATTTTTCTGTTTGTCCTATAGCTCTACCCCAGACTGAGGCCCAATTTATGGGTGTTTCTTTGGGAGGAGGTACAGACAACCACAAAAGGACAGACAACAGAGCAGGCATGCTTTCCTTGGGGGAGAGATTCTAGACTACTAGCTTACAGCTTGTGTTGTAAATGATGGTGCATGCAAGCACCATGAATCACAACAACTCAAGCAAGTACACTGGTCTCTCACCAACTCCTTTACAAAGTAAGTTGGAGTGCCTGCAGAATGGCAGAAATGGTCAGATGGTCAAATGGACCAGAGGTTTTCAAACACTCTAAACAGAGGACTGGTTTAGTGTCTTTCAGGCTTTAATGGGGCCGGACCATGGCCAGTGGAAATAGAAAATGCCCCGATGTCAGTGGGAGTAAACAAGGCCCCATTTTTTGTGTCAATAGGAGAAATAGTGCCACATCCATGGTTTCAGTGAGAGGAATAGTGCCCCTTCATTGAAATCATTAGGAGGAATAGTGCCTCATTATTGGTGTCAGTGGGTGGAATAGTGCCCCATCCCTGGTGTCAGTGGGAGGAATAGTGTCCCGTCCCTGGTGTCAGTGGGAGGAATAGTGCCCCTTCCCTGGTGTCAGTGGGAGGAATAGTGTCCCTTCCCTGGTGTCAGTGGGAGGAATAGGGTCCCGCCCCTGGTGTCAGTGGGAGGAATAGGGTCCCGCCCCTGGTGTCAGTGGGAGGAATAAAGTCCCATCCCTGGTGTCAGTGGGAGGAATAGGGTCCAGTCCCTAGTGTCAGTGGGAGGAATGGGGTCCAGTCCCTGGTGTCAGTGGGAGGAATAGGGTCCCGTCCCTGGTGTCAGTGGGAGGAATAGGGTCCCGTCCCTGGTTTCAGTGGGAGGAATAGGGTCCAGTCCCTGGTGTCAGTGAGAGGAATAGGGTCCAGTCCCTGGTGTCAGTGAGAGGAATAGCGTCCCGTCCCTGGTGTCAGTGGGAGGAATAGCATCCTGTCCCTGGTGTCAGTGGGAGGAATAGCGTCCTGTCCCTGGTGTCAGTGGGAGGAATAGCGTCCTGTCCCTGGAATAGTGCCTCAAGGGTTGGCTAAAGGCAAGCAAAGGGCCACATCCGGCCCCCAGGCCGCAGTTTGAAGACCATAGGTCTGGACGTTTATGGCTCAGTACTGTGTACCACATGCTTCAGGTTCTTGTCACCCAGGTTATCACAGCTGTTTTGCCTCTTTCTACTCGCTGTACAGAAGCTCAATGCCTCATCCAGGTGGCATTAAGAGGAGGAGCAACGTGTACGTCTGGATCTGGGGGCAGGACGTCTGTGTGTATTGTCTGTTATGCCCCCTGTAGAGTTTACAGATTTTCTTCTCTTTTTTTTTTTTTTTTTTTTAATTTTCAAGTTGTACTTTTGCTTGTCAAAAAGCAATAGTATTGTTTGTTTATGAAACTTGGTTTTATTTATAAAAAAGTAATATATCACAATGGCTAAGGCTCCATGTACACGGGACGTTAGAAAAAACGTGCTGCAAAGCTAGTTCTGACGCCGGAAAAAGCAGCTGTTAAACGTGCTTTCAGTAGCTTTTTCCATTGGCGTTATTGCACGTTTGGCCACGTTGCTTTTAGCAGCGTTTTTTCTGCCTCCATTCAAAATCAATGGTTCCCTATGGGAGCCTATTGATTTGAATGGAAGTCGCACCGCAAGTCGGATCAGGATGATCCGACTTGCGGTGCGACTTGCGCTGTGAGAATCTTGAGGGGGAACTCCACGCCAAAAATGGGAAAAAAAACTGCGTGGGGGTCCCCCCCCGGTTCCAAACCAGGTCCTTCGGGTCTGGTATGGAATTTGAGGGTAGCCCCACGCCGAAAAAAAAACGGCGTGGGGTCCCCCCCAAAGTCCATACCAGACCCTTATCCGAGCATGCAGCCTGGTAGGGCAGGAAGGGGGAGGGGACGAGCGAGCTCTTTTGCTGTCCGCTCTTCTGCTCTTTTGCCCTCGGCTCTTCTTCTTCCTCTGGTCCTCCTCAGACGATGTCTCCAGTGATTATGCCGGACTCTGGTCTCTTCAGCTTGTTATATAGCCATTGTGGGCGTGGCCTCAGGGTGACGTCATCAGGAGGCCCGCTCCTTATGTCACAGATGACGCCCTTGTCCTCATCAACATGGGGGCAAGGTGCTTTGGGGTGGGGGGTGCAGAGCTCCACCTGCCCCAAAGTACCAACACCCCCCCATGTTGAGGGCTTGTGGCCTGGTCCAGGGGGGGGGAGGTGGGGCCGCTCGTCCCCTCCCCCTTCCTGCCCTACCGGGCTGCATGCTCGGATAAGGGTCTGGTATGGATTTTGGGGGGGACCCCACGCTGTTTTTTTCGGCGTGGGGCAACCCTCAAATTCCATACCAGACCCGAAGGGCCTGGTTTGGAACCTGGGGGGGACCCCCACGCAATTTTTTTCCCATTTTTGGCATGCAGTTCCCCCTCAAGATTCTCACAGATCATCCTGATCCGACTTGCGGTGCGACTTCCATTCAAATCAATAGGCTCCCATAGGGAACCATTGATTTTGAATGGGAGAAAAAAAAACATATAACGTGGCTGAACATACTTCATCACGTTCGGTCGCGTTCGGTCCCGTTTTTGCGTTTGAAATGCCGGGAAACACACGTTCGAACGCAAATAATTGCGTTGCAGAAAACGTCCCTGAACTCAACTGCCTGCAAATGACTGTAAACGACCCTGTGTAAATGATTAATTGAGGCATAATTTGTTCAGGAGCCTTTTAGACTGATACCGGGACAGATACAGACAGATCAGTTAATGTAATAAATTATCTGGATATGGTTGTGTTTTCATGCTACTAACCCACACTGTTTTGTCTTGTAAGATGTATTTAAAGTGATACTCACCCTATGAAATTACATTAAAAAAAGCGAATGGTTTTCATAAGCCATATATACATACCTAAACCTAGTATGTTCATTTTATTTAATGCGATTCTACAAATTGTCTCCATTTCCTTCTATTTTTTTTTTTTTTTTTTTGATAGGATTAGCTTAAACAGGGTTGTTTTTTTTACTTCTCTGCATGCACTGCTATTTATATGTGGATTTTTTGAGCTGCACTGTGTAAGTGGCTTATTCCATCAGGTTAGTGTGATTGCAGTGCCCATTTCTTTGTACTCATAGGAACATCCAGTAAAGAACCATTAACATGTGATCAGGAGGACACACAGCAAAATGAAGAATCATGAAAATGAGGAAAGAAAGGTATTTAAATATTGTGAAAACAGCAGATGTGTCCGATTACATTAAAGTGATACTAGAGTAAGCTGGGTATGCTGTGGATGTTTAGGGTTCCCCCTGTCATGAATCATATCACTTCCCAAAGACTTTTTGAATGTGAGATCTACGGTAATTTTCTGATGTTTCAGGTGTACTGAAATGCACTAATTCTGATATGTACAGTACTAACAGAATATTGAAAGTTAATAAGAAAACTTGTAGACAATCTAGCTTAGTCATCAGTTCTGCTTTATGCACCTTAGCAACCTTTGATACCAGGCAAGAAAAGGCAAGGACCGTCAAAGAGCTGAACAAAGATCTTCAACTGCCAGCAAGAGCACAGAGTGAAAACAGCTCCAGAAAAGGTGGGATATCTATCTATCTATCTATCTATCTATCTATCTATCTATCTATCTATCTATCTATCTATCTATCTATCTATCTATCTATCTATCTATCTATCTATCTATCTATCTATCTATCTCTACAGTATCATAGTTTTTTAAAACTGAACAGAAAATGGGACTTGGAGTCTAATCAAGTACAGTGCCTTGAAAAAGTATTCCTACCCCTTGAAATTTTCAACATTTTGCCATGTTACAGCCAAAATCGTAAATGTATTTTATTGGGATTTTATGTGATAGACCAACAATAAGTGGCACATAAGTGAATTTGAATAAGTGAAGTTGAAGGAAAATGATAAATTGTTTTCAAAATGTTTTACAAATAAACATCTGAAAGTGTGGCGTGCATTTGTATTCAGCCCCTTTTAAGCTGGATACACACTATACAACTTTTGCTGTTTGATTTCCTTTGGAGTCAATTCGCTCAGTCATGGCCTCCCTGCAGGGAGAGGTATTTCTAGCATCCATAGACATCAAGGATGCATACCAAGTGCCAATCTTTCAGGCCCATAAAAGGTTTTTTATGCTTTGCAGTAGAAAACCATTATTTTCAGTTTGTGGTTCTGCCCTTCAGGTTGGCCACTGCTCCAAGAGTGTTCACAAAGATCCTAGCTCCAGTATTGGCTGCTCTAAGGTCTCAAGGGATATCAGTGATAGGATATCTAGACAATCTATTACTAATAGACTGATCGGCTTCGGCTCTAAGCCGGAACATGTTCAGTTCTTAGAACACGTCTGGGTTGGATTCTGAACTTGGCAAAGTCAGCATTACAGCTGGTCCAGCGTCTGGAATATATGGGTTTCCTTGTGGACACAATACAGGCAACGGTATTCTTGCCAACAACAAAAGGTCACAGACCTGAAGGATTTGATGCAGTCTGTAAGAAGGAAAAAGTATCCTTCTGTACGTTTTTGCATGAGGTTTTTAGGGAAGATGGTGTCCTCGTTCACAGCGGTCCCTTATACTCCATTCCATGCTGGACCTTTACAGAACAACATTCTGTCAGCATGGACCAGAAAGGTCCAGTAAATAGATGGGTGCATGTCTCTGGTACCAAGAGTACGTCAGAGTCTAAGTTGGTGGTTGTTAACCAGAAATTTTGAAAAAGGGGAATCCTTTCTTCCAGTAGTCTGGAAAGTAGTGACTACAGAAGCCAGTCTCTCCAGGGAAAGTGGTCTTGGGTAGAAAAGTCTTTCCATCAATATCTCGGAAATCTGTAGAGTTTGTCGGGCTTTAAAGTACTGGACGCCCAGACTTCGGTGTTACCCTGTCAGGGTACAATCCAACAATGCCACAGCTGTGGCTTATATCAACCATCAGGGAGGCAGCAAAAGTCAGTCAGCCCAGAAGAAGGTGAATCTCATCAAATTCTGGGCAGAGAAATTTTTTCCATGCCTATCAGCGGTTTTCATTCCAGGAATAGAAAACTGGCAGGCAGTCAACAGATGTTTCTGGGGGAATCTGCCAACGCTGGGGGATCCCAGATGTAGGTCTGTTGGCATCCAGGTTCAACAACAAATTGAAGAGATTTGTGTCCAGGACCAGGGATCCACTCACAGTCCACTCGCAGTTGGAGTAGGTGCCTTGGTGACTCCGTGGGAGGAATTTTCCCTGATCTATGCCTTTCCTCCAGTGCAACGGTTGCCGCGTCTTCTGCACAGAATCCAGGTAGAGGGGAAACCAGTAATCCTGGTGGCTCCAGCATGGCCCAGGAGGTTTTGGTATGCACAAATTCCGAAATTGGCAGTGGCGAGAGTTTGGGCTCCTTCACTACGTCCGGACCTGCTCTCTCAAGGTCCGACATTCCAACTTGCTTTACAGTCTTGGCTATTGAAGCCTTGATCTTGAAAGAGCAGGGTATATCTGGCCCTGAAATCTTTACCCTGATAAATACTGGGAAACCAGTCTCTAGAGGCATTATTTACAGAGTCTGGAAATCTTACATTTTCTGGTGTGAGGCTAGGAAATGGCAACCCGAAAATATATGATCCGGATAATACTAGCCTTCTTGCAAGCAGGGGTTGATATGAAATTAGCCTTAAGGGTCAAATTTCAGCCTTATTGTTTTTTCCAGGGACTGATTGCTTGGCATTCCTTAGTCCAAACCTTCGTTCAAGGGGTGGTACTTTTGCTTCCACCAGTGAAGCCACCATTGTGTCCTTGGGATCTAAATTTGGTGCTGGCAGTTTTACAAAACAGCCTTTTGAGCCCATTTGGTCCTTTTGGTTGCAGTAACTTCAGCCAGAAGAGTATCAGAATTAGCAGCTCTCTCTTGTAAAGAGCCATTCTTGATATTGCATCAAGATAGGATGATTCTTTGTCCACACCCAGCTTTTTTGCCCAAGGTGGTGTCCGCTTTTTATTTGAATCAGGACATTATACTGCCTTTCTTCTTTCCAAATTCCCAAACAGCAGAGGAAAAGTTATTACATTCTCTTGATGTAGTATGTGCATTCAAGATTTATTTGAAAAGGTCAGCTCAAATTCGTGAGACCGACATTTTGTTTGTGCTGCCAGAAGGGCCCAGGAAAGGGAAGGCAGCATCTAAATCTACTATTTCTCAATGGATTCGCCAGGTTATTATCCAGGCGAATGGTTTGGTTTAAAAGGGAAGGTTCCACCTTTTCTTGGTAAAGACACACTCTATCAGAAGAGTAGTTGCCCCTTGGGCAGTGCGCCATTAACCACTTAAGCCCCGGAAGATTTTACCCCCATTCCGACCAGGGGGTATTTTGCGATTCGGCACTGCGTGACTTTAACGGACAATTGCGCGGTCGTGCGACGCTGTACCTAAACAAATTTGGCGTCCTTTTTTTCCCACAAAAAGAGCTTTCTTTTGGTGGTATTTGATCACCTGTGCGATTTTTTGATCACGCGCTATAAACAAAAAAAGAGCGTCAATTTTTCAAAAATAGCAATATTTTTCAAATTTTTTTATATGAAATTCCCCAAAAAAAAAATTTAAAAATCAAAATTCTTTTACTTTTTCGGCCAATTTGTTTTATGCTACCTATGTTTGGTAAAAAAAATCGCAAAAAGCGTATTTTGATTGGTTTGCGCAAAAGTTATCGCGTTTACTAACAAAGGGAAAGATTTCTGTCATTTTTGTTGTTTTTTTTTTTAACGTGTAATGGCGGCGATCTGCGATTTTTTTTTGCGGTACTGCGACATTGGGGCGGACAGATCGGACCCTTGACTGACATTTTTGACACTTTTGGGGTTACCAGTGACATTTCTACAGTAATCAGTGCTATATATATGCACTGTTACTGTAAAAATACACTGGTAGTGAAGGGGTTAACTTTATTTGGGAGGGAGGGGCTGTGTGTATCCCTAGGGGCGTGCTTTCTACTGTGATTGGCTGGGGCTTGAGCTGTATGGACACTGATCAACGGATCTACATACTAGATCCGAGTGATCAGTATCCTAACAGCAAGGAGAATGACAGGTGGCTTGTTTACACAAGCTGCCTGACATTCTCCCTCTCCCCCGCCGATCGCCGAGTGACCGGCGGACATCGGGTCCGCCGGTCACACGCGCGGGGGGGGTCCGTGACCACGCGGGAGCGGGAGCGCGCCTCCGGGGGCGCGCGCTCGCTCCCTAGACCCTCACAAGCTAGTGACGTAGCCCTACGTCACTTTGCCTGTGAGGGGCTGACTGCCGACGTAGATCGGCGTTAGGCAGTCGGCAAGTGGTTAAGCTTCTTTGGCTTATATTTGCAAAGCTGCGATTTGTTTGTCAGTGCATATGTTCACCAGATTCTATCAAGTGGATGTAAGGACCCAGGAGGAGTCTGCATTTGGCCGCAGTGTTCTGCGGGCAGCTATGTAGATCTTCTGTGGTCTGATGGCGGTATTCTAGGGTCCCCCCTCCCCTCAATTTCATTGCTTTGGGACGTCCCATATAGTAAAGAATATGGCTGCTTTATGTACCGTGATGTACAATAAAGAAGTATGGATTTTTCCTACAGCTTACCTGTAAAATCCATTTTTGGAGTACTTTATGGATGCAGAGGTCCCTCCCCTCTTGTCTGGGATGTTTATTGCTTGCTACAAAACTGAGGTACTTCCTGTATGGGAGGGGTTATATGGGGGGACTTCCTGTCTGATTGGTTGCCAGTGTCTATTCACCTATAGGTAGCGTATAACCCATATAGTAATGAATATGGCTGCTCTGTGTTCAGTGATGTACTCCAAGAAATTGATTTTACAGGTAAGCTGTAGGAAAAATCTATATATTATAGTGAATCATTTCATTGCTATTTAGGCACATAAATGAACACAAGTTTGTTCACTATGTGAGCAGTGCTGAGCTTAACCCTTTCACTGCCAGGTCTGTACGGCGTACGGACCTACAGCACTGCTTGCAGCTGGCGTACAGACCTCATTTCTCACCCTGCTATAAGTTCATGGTCACTTCTTCAATGACCATGAACTTATTACGGAATTGTTCAGCAATGATCAGAGTTATTAACCTAAAATGTGACCAGCCCCCCCCCCATGCCGCCGCTTCTCTGTCCCCAGCCTCTCCACCTCCCGCTGCTCCCTGTCACCTGCAACTACTCCCCCCACCCTCCTTTCCAAATCCTCCGGTGGAGGAATCCCCGTCCTTTAAGGACCCGGAGGATAGGAAGGCGGAGGCTGTGGCCCGCAATATGTACTCCCTGGCGGGGACTGCACTGAGACCTGTGTTTACTATGGACCTTGTCACGCAGACGTTGACTGAATGGGCGAAGCTACTACGCCATGACTTGGAGGGTAAGCCATCCCCTCCTGCTTTTGGGGAGCTGTTGGACCAGCTGGTGCAGGGGCTGCAATTTGTTTGCGATGCCGTGCTAGACACTGTTCCTTTGTTGGGTCAACTTTCGGTTTCGGGAAGCACGCCGCTGGCGACCAGACGATGGACCTTTGGGAGGGGAATGTACCTGGTGGGGGCTCCTGCCAGGGCCCCCCTTCCTGCTGGAATTGTGTTCGGTGCTATTGGGGTCCGTCATTTTCTTGTGGCTTTTTGTGCTGTAGATCAGCGGCCATGTTTGTGTAGCCTCGGTGGCCATTTTCTTGTGGTTTTTCTCATTTAAATTGGCAGCGGAAATGTTTTTTTTAAAGCTATATGACGGTGATTTTGGCGGTGGGAGCTCTTCCTCATCCCCTAGTGCTGACTCCTGGATCTTTCTCTTCCTGATCGCCGCATGGTGTACAGTTTGCCTGGTGCTGTAAGTGCCTGATCGGAGGTGGTGACTGCTTTTGTGTGGTTCTCTCTCCCTCTCTCTGCTATAGCAGCGGTAGTGCTCTGTGCTGGGCCCAGTGGTGCCGCCAGCATGGTGGGGGTGTCCCTAGCAGTGTTACACACTTTTTTTTGTGTGGTTCCCCTTCTTCTCTAATGGAGTCGCTGGAGCACATTTTCTCACCTAATCCCCTCTCAAAGGCTGTTGCAGTCTTGGAGTCCTTAGTGTTCAAGGTGGATTTGGTCCTGGGAAAACGGGCTAGCAAAAAGCGTCCCTTGCCTTTACCTGCTTCTTCTGTCTCATCAGATCCTGAATCTGATTCGGCCGCCACGGATGCGAGTTACCCTGCTGGGTCTGCATCCACGCACCTTCAAGCTCAGATAGTGAGGATTATTCCTCTGCTCCTCTAGCCATGCATGAAAAGGCGCTGGTGGATGCGCTGATTGTGTCAGTGCGTTAAACTTTGAAAATGGAGGATGCGGCTGATGCTGCGGATCAATTGGTCCAGGGACTACAGTTTGTCTGTAATGCTTTTGGATGCGGCTCCTTTGATTTCCAGACAGTCTGTCTCAGCAGTGGTCCTTTGTCGTATTATCTGGCTGAAATGCTGGTCTGTGGATCAGACTTCTAAGAAGGACTTCTCTGATTTCCCATTTGTGGGGGATCACCTGTTCCGAGCTTCCTTGGATGACATCATTAAGGGTCTCACTGGGGGGGAAGAATTCTCTTCTTTTGCAGGCTTTCAAAGGCAAGGAACCCCGTCATAGATGGGGGCCATTCTTCCCGGCTCATAATAGGCCTTTTCGTCCCCCTCAGGTTCTCAAGACAAGGGATCTAAACCCTTCAGAGCCTCCATCGGAGGTTCCAGGAGGACCTGGTCTGGCAAGTCACAAGCGGGCTCTTCCAGATCCGCAGACAAGGCTTCCTCTGCATGAAGGGGCGCCCTCACTTGTATCTGGGGTGGGGGGACATCTTCGCTGGTTTCCGGATTTGTGTTCCTTCCTGGTAAAGGACAAGTGGGTCGACAAAGTTATTTGGTCTGGCTACAAGATCGAGTCTTGGTCTTATTCTCCGGAAAGGTTCTTCCCTTCCAACCTGTGCTTTTCCCCAGATTGCTTACGGGTTCTTTTTGGGGCGATGCAAGACTTGTTACTTCAAGGGGTGATTGTTCCGGTTCTGACTTCGGAACGTTTTTTAGGGGTTTTACTCAAATCTGTTTACAGTTCCCATTAAGGAAGGCAAGGTACATCCAATTCTGGACCTCAAGGTGCTAAACTGCTTTGTACAGAACAGAACTTCCGAATGGAGTCCATTCGCACGGTAGTGGCGTCCCTACATCAGGGGGAGTTTCTTGCATCTCTCGACATCAAGGACGCTTACCTTCACATTCCAATATGTGCCGGTCATCAGCGCTTCCTCCGCTTTGCCATGGGCCAGAAGCATTATCAGTTTGTGGCGTTACCCTTGAATCTCGCCTCCGCTCCTCGGGTCTTCAAGAAGTGTTGGCCCAGGTACTAGCATTGTTGCGTCAGCGGGGGATGGGATACTGGGGTACCTGGATAATCTTCTTCTGCGATCAGGGTCTCAGACTGCTCTGATGGACAACTTGGAGATTACTCTGCAAACTCTGAGGGTGTTCGGTTTGAATCTGAACCTTCAGAAGTCTGCTCTGGTTCCGTCCACAAGACTGGACTATCTGGGTCTGACTCTGGACTCTGCCTCAGCCAGAGTGTTTCTTCCTCTGGAAAAACTCCAGACAAATCGCAGGAGGCAGTCCAGCTTCTGATGTCCAGCAGACGGTCATCCCTTCAGGCTTGCATGTGGGTGCTGGGCCTGTTCCATTTGCACAGTTCCACGAGAGATCTCTGCAAAAAGAGATCCTGGTGAAATGGGACAAGAATCCTCAGTCTCTAGGCAATCTGATCCTGTTGAGCTGGGGTACGAGAGCAAGAGGGTGCCTGATTTGGTAACTTTCTCAGGCATTTTGACAGGGAAAATACTTTCTCCCCCTGTACTGGACGGTTGTCACCACGAATGCCAGCTTGTCTAGTTGGGGAGTTGTCCTCGACACAGAATGTGTCCATGGGGTCTGGACTCTTTCAGAGTCCAGACTGCCGATAAATGTACTGGAACGCCGAGCGATCAGGCTTTGTCTGGATCATTGAACAATTTATCTTCAGGGGTGTGCGGTACACATATAATCGGACAATGTCATGGCCGTGGTCTATGTCAATCACCAAGGGGGCACAAGAAGTGCCCTGGCAGCTCAGGAGGTGGCCGGTATTCTAAGGTGGGCAGAACGATTAGTTTCAGCCCTCTCTGCTGTACACATTCCAGGGGTGGGAAATTAGCAAGAGGATTATGTCAGGAGGCAGACCTTGTACCAGGGAGAATGGTCGCTTCATCCGGAGGTGTTTTATCAGTTATGTCTCTGGAGGGGTACTCCTGAGATGAACCTGTTGGCCTCTCGTCTCAACAGGAAGGCACAGAGGTTTGTGGCACGGTCTCGGGATCCTCTAACCGACGCCACAGACGCCTTAGTGGCTCTTTGAAACCAGTATCGACTGATTTACGCCTTCCCCCCCTCTCAACTTCTACCAAGACTCCTGGGCAGGTTCGAGGCAGAAGGGATTCCAGTCATTCTAGTGGCTCCAGACTGGCCTCACCAGTATTGGTACGCCAATCTGGTACGGTTAGTTTCCGATGCTCCTTGGAGACTTCCTCTCAGGGAAGATCTGCTGTCCCAAGGGCCAATCTTTCATCCTGCTTTACGCTGGCTTTAATGGCTTGGCTGTTGAAAGCCAGGTGCTGAAAGATAGAGGTTTGTCTGAATCGGTGATTCCTACATTGTTAAAGGCTAGAAAATCTACCTCTAAGAAGATCTTCCATCGTACTTGGAAGATGTACATTGCATGGTGTGAGTCTCTTGGGGTTCACCCTTGCTCCTTTTCGATGGCTTGGATATTGGCTTTCCTCCAACGGGGGGTTGAGCAGCGCCTGGCCCTGAGCGATTTTCTTTCAACTCCCATTGGCCACACACTCCTTCGTGCGTACCTTTTTCCAGGGAGTTCAACACTTGGGTCCTCCATTGAGGTCTTTATTGCCGCCGTGGGACCTCAATTTGATGCTGTCAGTTTTTCAGAAGCCTCCCTTCTAAAATCTTTGGGAGGTTCCCCTGCTTACGTTGTCCCAGAAGGTGGCCTTTTTGGTAGTTATTACTTCTGCGCGCAGGGTGTCGGAGCTGGCGGCTTTGTCTTGTCGTTCACCTTTTCTGGTGGTTCTTCGTCCTTGTCCCTTGTTCCTTCCATAGGTCGTCTCTGATTTCCATTTGAGTGAAGACATTGTGTTGCCTTCCCTATGTCCTAGGCCCAAAAATCCTAAGGAAATTTCCTTGCATTCCCTGGATGTGGTTCAGGCAATCGGTGTACCTGGCAGCTACGGAGTCAGTTCGGAAGTCAGACTCACTATTTGTGCTCATGGATGGACCTTGGAAAGGGTTGGCTGCTTCTACTGTGACCATTTCCAGATGGATCAGGCAAACAGTGATTCAGGCCTATTCAATTAAGGATCAGGTTCTTCCTTTCCCTGTTAGGCACTCTCTACTTGGGTGCTTAGTGCCTCCTGGGCCTTCTGTCAGGCGTCAGTGCTGCAGATTTGCAAGGTGGCCACCTGGTCGTCTGTGCACACTTTCACAAAGTTATATAAGGTGGATGTGTTGGCATCCGTGGAGGCTTCTTTTTGCCGCAAGGTTTTGCAGGCTGCTGTTTAGAGGACCTGGCCCTCTTTGAGGGGGTATTGTTTTTTTTAAGGTGAGCTCCAGTTGTTTGTGGTTGAGCTCCATGTTACCTGGATGGCTACGGTTTAGCCTTGGGAATTTTTTCTTGCTGTTCCCACCCCTCATGTTTAACACTGCTTTGGGACGTCCCAATGGTCAAGAAGATAAGGAGCTGTGTTCGTCAATGAACGAAAGAGAAAATGGGATTTTCACACACCTTAAAATCCATTTCTCTGATGTTCACTCACTGAGTCAGGACCCACCGCTCTGTGGAGTTGGCTTTCTTCTGACACTGCTTGTAACAAAACTGAGTGCCTATAGCTGAGAGTGGGAGTATACCCCCTGGGACTGCCCCATAGGCATAGTCAAGCTTTTTCCTGCCTAGTTTCCTACTCAAAAATCCAATTTTTTCTTTTCCTTGCATGTCCCCCTCAGCTCTACAGTGACTGCACTTGCAAGTGCACTTGCAGCGCACTTGTAGTTCACAGTGGATTTACCTTTAGTAAATCAATCCCATAGAGTACATATAAGTCCATAAATGTGGAAATAGCCAGACAGAAGGCAGTCCGTGGGTGGATACAGCCGTGTCACATAAATCGCATAATTGTGGAAATTGTGATTCCCATCACCAAAAGCAATCCAAGAAGCTCACCTTATTGGTCTGACCCCTGCACTAACAGGATGGTTAAAACTCCTTTGTGTTAGTGAAGTAACCTAGAGCAAGAAACAGCCACACATCCAGATATGGAACTCCACAAGTCTGTCCACGTAGTGCTGTATAAATGATAAGAGGTAAACAGAAGACAAATTGTTCTCTCTGCTTTGATTTTTAAAAGAATCTAAAATCCACTTACTGTACAGGTAAAACCCTTTTTGAAAAAAGTGGCAAAAAACGAGCGCTGAAAACTCAGTGATGGGCCCTCAAGGACTTGTACTCCAAAGAAAAAAATCCTTTTGTAATCAAACAATTGGAAACAGGAGAGGGGGGAGTAAACCAAAGTACAAGTGAGAAAGTCTAAAAAGGAACACTGATTTCAGTTACTTCAACCACCCAAACCATATCTGTGAAAATACAAAAAAAACTCACTGAATAAGAAAGATTATACTTTATTGAAAAAATTCAAAGAAAAACAGAAAAGGTCAAAAAAATTAGCCTAATGGGTTCCAACATGATATTAAAACATGCCAAAGACAAACACTACAAAAGACAAGACACACACATTTAAATGAATAAAAACTCCTCCTTCTCCCCTAAATAAATCATTAGCCCCATATGTAACGGTATGTGGAAACTCTATGTGAATGACCATAAAGATGAAAAAGGCTGGTTAGTGATGCACTTGAATCCTTGGATAAAACAAGTTGGTTATAATCAAAGAAATAATTCTTGACATGTGTCACAAAATCGCATAATTGTGGAAATTGTTATTCCCATCACCAAAAGAAACCCAAGAAGCTCACCTTATTGGTCTGACCCCTGCGCTAACAGGATGGTTAAACCTCCTTTGTGTTAGTGAAGTAACATAGAGCAAGAAACAGCCACACATCCAGATATGGAACTCCACAAGTCTGTCCACGTATACATGATAAAAGGTAAACAGAAGACAAATAGTTCTCTCTGCTTTGATTTTATTAAGAATAAAAGAATCTAAAATCCACTTACTGTACAAGTAAAGCACTTTTTGAAAAAAGTGGCAAAAAAAGAGCGCTCAAAAAAGAAATGTCCAAACAGGGATTTGGAAGATAGCTACAGGTGACGTCAGTAGTGTGACCTCTCCCCCGTGCGCGTTGCGTCCTTGGCAGGACCTGTGGAGTTCCATATCTGGATGTGTGACTGTTTCTTGCTCTATGTTACTTCAGTAACACAAGCGAGGTTTGACCATCCTTTTAGCTCAGAGGTCAGACTAATAAGGTGAGCTGGATTGCTTTTGGTGATGAGAATCACATTTCCCACATTTATACGGCACGGCTGTATCCATCTACTTTGCCCTGCACTTTGGAACTATTTTGACTTTGCATAGGTTTTGTGAAATTTACCTATAAGTTGTCAGCTGGCAATATTAGGTTAGGTTTGTGTTCTGAATTGTGTCCTCCTGCAGGTTTAACCAATTAATGACTTTACTATTGCTTTAGGCCTGGTTCACATGTATGCGGGTTGGGGGCCCACATTTGCACAGGCATAGCAGCCCATTGATGTGAATGGGCTTGAGCTGCTATGCCTGCGTTTTCAGCTGAAAAAAGGTGCATGCAGAATTAAAAAAAATGCAGTGGCCATGAAATCCATCCTTCTTTTGCACCATGCGACTTACCTGCCGTTGCTGCACACGCAAACTGTTTTTAAATGCCGTGCCCACGTATACAAAAAATGCAGAAAGCTTGCCAGAGCAGGAACTGCAGGTTAGTCGCATGGTGCAAAAGCAGGATGGATTTCAAGGCCACTGAATTTTAAAAAAATGCTGCATGCACCTTTTTTCTGCGGAAAATGAGGGCATAGCAGCCCGTTCAAATCAATGGGCTGCTATGCCTGTGCAAATGTGGGCCGCCAACCCGCATACATGTGAACCGCCAACCCGCATACATGTGAACCGCCAACCCGCATACATGTGAACCAGGCCTAAAGCAATAGTAAAGTCATTAATAGATAAAAGCCCTGGTCCTCCTGCAGGTTTAACCACTTCTGGACCGCAAGGATTTGCCCCTTTAAAGACCAGGCCATCGGATCAGAGCGCCAGGACCAGTCATCACCAGGTAGGCCAGACACTGCTTGATGGCTATATAATAATAATGTAATGTGGGCTGCTGTATGTATGTATGTATGTATGTATGTATGTGTGTGTGTGTGTATATATATATATATATATATATATATATATATATATATATATATATTAGAGCTGCACGATTCTGGCCAAAATGAGAATCACGATTTTTTAGCTTGGAATAAAGATCACGATTCTCTCACGATTCTCTGTGTAACAAAAAAAAAAATTGGGATAACTTTACTGTTACGTTTTTTTTTTATTCATTAAAGTCTATTAATTGCGTTTGAAAGACTGCTGCGCAAATACAGTGTGACATAAAATATTACAACAATCGCCATTTTTTTCTGTAGGGTCTCTGCTAAAAAAATATATAAAATGTTTGGGGGTTCTAAGTACTTTTCTAGCAAAAAAAAAAAATGATTTTAACTTGCAAACAACAAGTGTCAGAAAAAGGTCCAGTCTTTAAGAGGTTAAACTTCTTTTCTCCCTGGCAGAGGGAAGGAAAAGATACAAATGTAATCATTTTTGTTTATAGTTAGGAGACTTAATGCTGAAAGGCATTAGTTGTGTGAGTGAATGAGTCATCCAGCTCACTGAAATGTATCAATTCACAAGTCAGACCCAGGAGCAGAGAAACTCGGTATTTTAAAAATGCCACAATAACAATACCGTGGCTATGCAATACCGCGATATATCAAATTACCGAAAACCGGCATATGTCTAGTGAACAGTAGCCCAACACCACATGAATTGGCCTCTCACCTTAAACCAAAAAGGAATGAGCCAAAATATCCTCTCACAACATGGGACAAAGGGCACCGCTAGTCCTGGGATACTCAGACCGACCTCCAAGGCTCCCTCCAACAATCATATTATGAGAAAGACAAAAGCGGGGAAAACCATAGCGTAATGCTGATAGCATACTTTATTATAAAGCCAGCAGATAAAATTGGCCTCTCACTCTGTTGCAGATAAAAGGAATGCAGATCGGGTACATGTAGCGGCAAGTCCTGCACGGACCTCGCCAACTTCCAAGTGACAGCGGGTGACGTCAGTCGCTCCTCCTTCCCCCCGCACGCGTATCGTCTCCTATGGGCGGAGACTTCCTCTTGGAGAGCGAAAAGGACATCACCCACGTAAATAACCTGCACCGATCACTGATTGGCTGGACTCCACTCCTAGTTGCCATAGCTACAGGGACGCCATAATAAACGGAAGTCACCAGGCGGCATCATTTTCTAAAGGGTGCATGGCCATATTAAATAAATATATATAAAAATATATAAAAAAGCTGCGACTGGTCTCTAAGACATCGGGGGGACAGACTCCATACTCTGTCTCCTCTCACAAGAACCAAAATCAGCTTTCATAAAACGATAATAGATAGCCAATACACTAGTATGCATCAACTACCAATCCTAAAATCAGGATAAAAAATAAGGAGCGTTTGAACCGTACACACCCGCTGTCACCCAGATCACATATGGATAAATATCAAAAAACATAACATACCATAAATACAAGAATTACAAAGAAGGTTATAAAATTACAAAAAACATAAACAGTACTAAAAATAATCAACGATCAGAAAGAAAACAATTTAAAAATCAACATTTAACCCACAGGGGACTGCAACTTTAGTCTCGTAAATCCAGAAGGATTCTCTCGGGCTAAGCTGTCGGATAAAGTTGCCTCCCATCCAGTGTCTTATAACTCTTTCTATGCACCAAAACTTGAGGCCCCTTGGGTCTCTATTATGAAACTTTTTAAAATGGTGGGAAACAAAATGCGATGTCTTACCCTTTTAATATTCCTCACATGCTCTGCTATACGAACTTGTAAAGATCTGGAGGTTCTACCTATGTACTGTAAACCACAGTTACACTCCAACATATAGACAGTACCTGTGGTAGAGCATGTAATGAGATCATTAATTGCATACTTTTGCCCCGTGGCGCTAGCTGTAAATTCCTTACGTCGCTTAACATTGCTTTTAGCTGTGCGGCACACCACACACTTTCCACAGGCATAGAAACCTGATAGGAAGGAAAAAAGTTTGTTGTTACTTTGTATGGGTGGGTCAACTACACCAGGGGCTAATAGGTTCCTGAGTGTCGGTGCCTTCTTGTACACAAAAGATGGCCTCACTGGTAATTTTGTGCCTAATGTCTTGTCCTGCTGCAAAATCGGCCAATGTTTATTAATAATCTTCTCAATTTTCTTATGCTGGATATTATAGTAGAGTATAATTCTCACCTCCTCCCCATTAGTGACTGTTTGTTTAGAAACATTAGAGAGCAGAGTTTCTCTGTTGATAGCCTGAACCGACAACCTGTCTTTCTCTAGTTTACACTTACTATAGCCTTTTTGCGTAAAACGTTCAGAAAGAGCCTTAGATTGTGTTACATAGTCAGCCTCAGATGAGCAGTTGCGTCTTAAATGCACAAACTGCCCCTTCGGGATATTGCACAACCAAGAGTGATGGTGGCAACTGTCCAGAGGGATATAAGAGTTGCGGTCAGTTGGTTTTGAAAAATTGCATGTAGTAAACTTATTATCGTCTTTAGAGATAACTAGATCTAGGAACACCACCTTGTCAGGACTGGTGGTCCATGTCAAGACAATATTTTTATTATTCTTGTTTAGTTTATCCATAAATGACGCAAGACATTCCGAATCCCCGTTCCAGACTAGGAACAGGTCATCTATATATTGCCTGTAGCATACTAACTCTGGGGGGCGATTATGGAACACTTCTTCCTCCCAGTGGGCCATAAACAAATTGGCCACACTGGGAGCAAATCGTGCGCCCATCGCCTCGCCCCTGGTTTGCAAATAATATATGCCGTCATACCAAAAATAATTCCTAGAAAGGCAAAAACACAGACTGCTCAACAAAAAACTCCTCAATTTTCTGGGAAGATCAGAGAAAGAAAAAGCCCATTTTATTGCTGCTTCTGCTGCCTCATGGTCAATAATGGTATATAAAGAGCTGACATCATGCCTCTCTCCTGACCCCCCCCCCCCCCGATTCCCTAAAAAAGCTCCATCATATTGGTTATCACGCAAAGGTTCAAACCTATTCTGGGTGGCTACCTGAGCGTAAGACTGGTGATTCCCTCTATTAGAGTACCCTCCTCTAATTGGGTTGGGGTTACCCCCTCTTCCACGTCCTGATGCCCGTTGCTCAAAAGTGGGGGTCTGAGGATATGTCCTCTGATTACCTCCATACTGGCCATTCATATAACCATTATTATGGAAGTTTTGATAATGGCCCCTTCTGGGGGCACCATTTCTTCCCCTACCACCTCTCCCTCCCCTTTTCCTCCCCCTATGATAATATCCCTGTTGGTATCCATTATCATAAAGGTCTGGAATTGGGGATGCTCTCCAGGTCTCAACTGGGATCTCTCTGATAGCTGGGGCTGGGGTGGAGGGAGGGATTTGATGGCCATTTTCTCCTTCACTCTCTTGGTTATTAGTCTTTTTTTGCCATTTGTAAATGTTATTAGTTTGAAAATCGCCAAAATCTCTCAAATATCTCTTCTTCTTTTTGTTTTGTGTCTCACTGTCCCATTTAACAAGTCTGTTTTTTAGGGTACCTGAACACTTATTGAACTCATCAGTTTCCTTAAAGGGTTCAAGAGAGATGGTTCAACAGAGTTTGGAGTCTGTCCCCCGATGTCTTAGAGAACAGTCGCAGCTTTTTTATATATTTTTATATATATTTATTTAATATGGCCATGTACCCTTTAGAAAATGATGTCGCCTGGTGACTTCCGTTTATTATGGCGTCCCTGTGGCTATGGCAACTAGGAGGGGAGTCCAGCCAATCAGTGATCGGTGCAGGTTATTTACGTGGGTGATGTCCTATTCGCTCTCCAAGACCGCTGAGGAAGTCTCCGCCCATAGGAGACGATACGCGTGTGGGGGGGAAGGAGGAGCGACTGACGTCACTCGGAAGCCGGCGAGGTCCGTGCATGACTCGCCGCTACATGTACCCGATCTGCATTCCTTTTATCTGCAACAGAGTAAGAGGCCAATTTTATCTGCTGGTTTTATAATAAAGTATGCTATCAGTATTACGCTATGGTTTGCCCGCTTTTGTCTTTCTCATAATATGATTGTTGGAGGGAGCCTTGGAGGTCTGTCTGAGTATCCCAGGACTAGCGGTGCCCTTTGTCCCATGTTGTGAGAGGATATTTTGGCTCGTTCCTTTTTGGTTTAAGGTGAGAGGCCAATTCATGTGGTGTTGGGCTACTGTTCACTGAAGATCACCAGTGTCATTATATCAGGATTTTACATCGTCCACATTCCTCACTCACGGGCTTGTGCATGGACTTTTATGTTTGCCATATTTCTATAGTTGCTAATGTTTTAGATTTTGACCTAAGAGCGCTGCACTATTTTTTCATATGACTTTTTGCTGGTTTTGTGTACAGCTGCTGTTTATTTAGTTATTGGACTGAGCGCTGATATATTGATTTTCCATTGACCATATTGAACCAGCTCAATTTTGATCCTTGTATGGCCAGCTCAGGCATCTAAGTCACAAGAAGGTGTATGATCATTTCTTAGGCAAATCAGGTATGATTTTTAAATGACTTCAGAAGGTTCTGGATTTTTTTTATTTTTAAAAATTGCTAAATAAATGACCATTTTTGCAATAAAGATATACAGTATATGTTCAATTGGTTGAACTTGATGGGCATGTCTTATTATACTTAACTGTGCAACTACGTGTAAAATAAAAGTAATTCTGTATAAACCACAGCCTTATAGAACAGATTGGAACATTACAAACTGATGCTACAGTGTGGCCTGCTTTCTAGTTAAAGCGGAACTCCAGGCTCCTTCAGAAAAAATAAGTCAGCAGCTACAAATACTGTAGCTGCTGACTTTTAATATTAGGACACTTACCTGTCCACAAATCCAGCAGTATTTTCACCTGAGCCGATTTTTCAATCGGCTCTTGGGTGCTGCTGCCACCATCTCAGCTAAGGGAAACCGTCAGTGAAGCCGGTTCCCTGCTGCGCATGCATGAGGAGGGGGGCCGAACTTCTGGATGTGTTTGCCACAGAAAACTCAGCCGGAGGTGAGAGTGGGTACTTGTCAAAACCATGTACCTGCATCCAAATGTGGCAGTGGAGGGGGGGAGGAGGCAGTTAAGCAGAGCTTCCTCTTTTGGGTCTGAAGAAGGAGCTGTTGTGAGCATGCTCCGAAACCGGTAACCGCCCATTCCTCGTCTACGGCCGCACGGTCCTTCTGTGAGGTATGCGGTTCGCCGCAGCCACACTCTGATTCAGCCCGCCGATTGGTTTAGGCTGGCAGCTTCCACAATGGGTACACAGTGAATTAGGAAGGACGCCGGGTCATGACGCTCCACTTTTTGCTTTTATGTAAGTCTTAATATGAGCTTAATAAATTTGTAATTACTGCTTCACTGAGTGGCGCCTTCTCTTTACTCTACACTCCTCTTTTGGGTGGAGCTCTGCTTCAAAGCGTATGTCTGGGCAAAAAAAAAAAGTAAATGCAGTATGTCTTTGTGAGGCATGTACATTTTTCCATGTTTCGTTTCTTTAAAAAATACCTCAAGTACAGAAAAATATTTCTTGATCCTGTCAGAAATATGTTCAGCTCCCAACTTCTTGTAGAATGTTGAAAACCCTGCCTTTGCTGCACTGCAATCCCAAGCAGTATATGGAAGATAAATATATACGTTGCTGCACAAGGCAATGATACTTACTACCTACATCCAGTGAGACACAGACAAAGGTAAATGTGCAATCCTGTTGGTGAGCCTAGTCCATGTAAGTGAGTAGGCATTGAGAGTTGGTGAGTGGCCATTCTTTCTATCCTGACACAGTGGTGGTGGAGTTTGATGGTGACCCCCTCTAAATATCACGAATCATATATACTATCCTGCTGACAAGCGTAAAAGTTGTGTTATCAGCTTTATATCATATGGACATTTATGGACTTTTAACGGATGTTTATTTTATTTATATTTTATTTTGTGTGCATAGTACAAGTGATAGCTGAGTGTGCTTAAATATTGGCTGTTGTTTAGTCATTTATACACTTGCACATTTACCTTTGTCTGTGTCTCACTGGATGTAGGTAGAGGGTACCACCATCCTTGCGCTACAGATATTTAGTATCATTGCCGCTTTGTGCGGCAACGTATAGATACTGTATTTATCTTCCATATACAGTTTTAGCAGCATTTTTGTTTTATGCTATTGTCAGTACCCCTACGTGCATAGGATCACTTAGTAACCTACTGTGAGAGTTGGTTATCTGACCAGTGGTGTTTTATATAATCCCAAGCAGTGTTGTCATCCCTGCCCAGTTTTCCATTGCAGGACTACGGAACACCTTTCTGTCTTTTCCTCAACATAACATATGGCTGATGTGTGTATTTATAAGTCTGACAGGGCTGATAACACTGCTTGGGATATGAGTGTAGCAAAGGCAGCATTGTCCGTTCACTACAAGAGGCAGGAGCTCACTAGATTATTGCCGGGATCAAGAGGCATGTTTCTGTATTTACAACGATTTTAGGAGGATAAAACATGGGCGAATGTGCATGTATTGTAGAACTGTACTGAATAATTTTTTCTTTTTTGATCAGACGTACTTTTCAAAAATGTCTAATTAGCAGAAGCATGAAGTCAGGAGTTCTAAATACACCTTCTGTCCAAGCAGTCTTTTCCTGTCATTGTATTCTAGTTAATGATATAATTAAAGTGGCTGAGAAAAATAAATACTCTGAGCAGCTGCTAGATTTGGATGGAGTGTTTTTCAGATTTTTTTCACAAGCTTAAACTTGGGGTCCATACTTGAAACCCCTAGAATTTAGCATTCCAGGGTACAGACTGAGTTTTTGGCAAGCCATGTTGGGAATTAGGATCTTTACCAGCTGGATAGCTGGTACTTTAAACTGTAATCCAGATGCTATGCCCTAATAAGCTTGGCATGATTGTGCTGCTGGCTCAGATCTTTTTATAACAGCAGTTCGTCTTCATGGGAACACGCACATATTCACTGTAGTTCTTGGGAATCCTACAAAGAAAATCCAACTTCTTCATTATGTGTTGATGACTACTGTGTATACATAAGGTAAAGGTTAGGACATACTGCTCTGGCATAAAAGATGTTAAAGGCTTGTGGTTCCTGTCAATCTCATAATTTCAGAGTTATGTTTGTATATACTCCCAGTGTTTTTTTGTTTGTTTTTTTTTTTTTTTGTAATGTAAGTTCTTTCCCACACTGTGTCCTTGTAAATCATTCTCTTTAGCCTTGTCCCTACTGTTGATCATCAGATGCTTTCTCCTCCCTTCTACAGACTTCATCTGGTTTGCACAATCAGATTATCTTGCTCGTCTGGCTCTGATGCCATTTTCCTCTGGAACAGCATGTGGAGTCACAGGCTGGCACGGCTCTTTTTAGAAGCCAGAAGATTCGGACCAAAGACCGCCAAAGGACAGAATTCTGGATTAGCCAGGTTCTGCAGATCGACTGGGGTAAGAAATCGCTGGCTCGGCACAGCTCCAGCAACACAAGAGTGCTCTTGGGTCCTGCACAAAGATCACTTTGGTAAGTTAACTAAAGCCTTTTTACAAAATGTTGAGAGAGGTAGCTGCCTCATTTCTGAGTAAACAGAGAACATTTTGCATCCTGTTAAGTTGCAGTGCCCATTATTAAACTTCATTCGGTAAATATTTACATATACAGTATATTAACAGAAGAAATTACATATTAATTGGAACAAAGGAAAGACGAGAGATGTTGGTTGAATATTTGGTAGCCATTAGGCTGTTGAAAGCTCTTTACCACCTCTACATTGACTTTCACATACACAGGTTTGATATAATGAGTATGTGAAGTGTTTGTTCATTTCTAGGTTATCTCAGGGAGGAACATAATTCTATATGTCAGAAATCCACTGGAGATACCCTTTGGCTCAGGGCTTTAAAAGAACTAGGCCGGTTTTGTCCTACTGTGGATTGGAAACTTTAAAGTATAACTAAAGGCAAAACTTTTTTTTAGTTTTGGATAGAGGGGAGATGGATTAGGACACCTGTTAGTTTTTGTTGCTGTCTGTGCCCCTGTTAAGCAGATTCCCCTTCTCTATTTGTCCTGTTTATCATTATCATTGAAAGTGAAAGTAAAAGAAAATCCCATATTTTGGGTTGGCCCTAGAAACGTTATACCATAGAGAGGAAATCTTCCAGTGGGGAAACTAGTTCTGGTGACCTGGGGGTCCCCAAGAGATCCCTTTAATTTGCAGGGATTTCCTCTCACTTCCTGTTTTAGCTTTGGGATAGCAAGTAAAGTTAAACCTCCCCAATGGGACAAAGATTTCAAAAAATAAACCTTACAAGGGTTATAACCATTGCTTATTCTATCCAAAATAAAAATAAAAATGTTGCCTACAGTTCTACTCTAATTTATTGTTGCTTTTTGTACATGTATTATTGTGACTGCGCACAGGTCTCAGTCTAGAAAGACTTGCCTGCCAGGAAGATGCTGCATCACTTCTTAGCCAGTAAGGTTTTCTTTGAGACAGATGTTTAAAGAGGTCAAGCTGGAACTGGTCTGCTGTCAGATTTTGCCAAGTCTAGTCTCCAGGTCATGTGTATGATTGGTCCATAAATTGTGCACAATACAGATAAGAAGCTTTTTGATAAAGGGATGGCTTTTTTGTTAAGCATAACCTATAGCCTCTACATACAGTGCAAAGTGTAAATAATTTGATCCCCCATCTACAATCTGTTTGTCTGTTTGAGATGATAAACGCGAGTGCATGCAAAAATAACTACTTGCGAAATATTATTATGTTTTTCAAAAGAGACGCCACACATCCTGTGTAACTTCCTTCTGAAAAGTCACTTTTACATTGTACTTATGGAAAAAGAACTAAAATCTTCCTTTGTTAGTTCTATGTTACCCTCTGTATCCAATCCAGTTATTGCCTTTTTTTTCTCCCACTCCCCAAAGGAAAAATCTGATTGATTCCTGTGGGAAACCATCTAACCTTGCAGATCATTTAGCCTTGCTGTTTAAAGTCACTGGTTAACTTTTCTACTCTCTGTGTCTGTTTAAATAGAACTGCTTTACTCTGGAATATGTATGCGTTTTGACTATGTGTGGCTACGGGATCACTGCCGCTCGGCTTCTTGTTACAACCCTAAAACCCACCAGCGTAGTTTGGACACAGCCAGCGTGGAACTGGACATCAGACCTGCACAGGTCCGAGTAGATGAAACCACCCTATATCTAACATGTAAGTTTGGGAATACGCATCCCCATTGTAACAGCCTTGTTTATTTTTTGTTGAGAAAGATAAAGATGCAGTTGTCAATTGAATACCTTCAGGTGGTCATGTTTATTATGTAACCCTTGCTTGAAAAATTATAGCAGATATGTAGATATAAGGGCATTTCCTCGAAACTTTACTCTGATTTTGAAACTTGAAGATGACTTATTAAATTAGCAGAAAGGAAATTAAAGCAGAAGTTAACTATATTACTTACACTAAATAAGAGATTCAGCTGCAATGAGTACAGTTTCCATAAATCAACCTACAGGTGGTCCCAGGGTTACAAACATCCGAAATACAAACCACTTCTACTTACAAACGGAGGTAGACAACAGAAAGTGAGAGGAAATCTACCCCTAGGAAGGGAAATTCACTTTTGGAAGAGTTATCATGGGGAAAAAGGTGTCTCCACTGAAGCTTTATCCCCAATCCTTGTCTCTACAACAACCCAAAATTTTCTGAATCTAATTTTCTATTTCGTTCATTGCCGAAATTCAAAGAGGCATCAGATTGTGCTCAGGGGGTGTGGACTTTGGACAATACCATGGACGTGGTCTATGTTAATCACCAAGGGAGCACAAGAAGTGTCCTGGCCGCTCGGGAAGTAGCCGACATTCTAAGGTGGGCAGACCAATTTGTTCCAGCCCTTTCTGCTGTACACATTTCAAGGAAGGTACAGAGGTTTGTGGCACGAGCTTGGGATCATCTGGCCGATGCCACAGACATAGTGCCTCCAGAATGGCCTAGCTGGTCTTGGAATGCCAATCTGGTATGGCTGGTCGCCGATGCTCCTTGAAGACTTCTCAGGGAAGGTCTGCTTTCCCCAGAGCTAATCTTCCATCCAGCTTTATAGTTGATGGCTTTAACAGTTTCACAGAAGAAAGAATAAAATCCAGGGAAACAGGAAGATCACAGAGTTTCTAGGAAATATTTTTCTTATAATGGGGAAGTAAACACAATTAATTGGTAGTATATACCAGGAACCACAGGCAACCAAAGAAAGATTCTGCAGAAAAGTTGGGGGGTAGAGGGGATAAAGATCCTCTCTAGAGGGTTGCAATAACTAGGCTCACTAATTGCTTATTGGTGCAAAATTAATTTTATTAGGTGATATCAAGTAACATAAAATGACAAACAATTTAAAGAAGCTGCCTTTGCAGCAGATATAGTGTGAAGGTAAAATCGCAGGACCCTATGGACCAGGAAAGGTATACTGCTTAGTGAGCAGTATCCCTGCCTTACCAAGTCCACCCTATGGAAGTAATCTTGAAGTAGTAAGATTATTTTGAAGCTTGGGTGATCGATCACTAAGGATCCTATTCACCTCTGCTTGAGTCTAGTCTTTAGGTATGCAGATATGCCTATAAATGTGCACTATACAGTGTATATTGATTTATGCATAGTTTATACAAAATATTTTGGTCAAATACATATTCACATTATGTGCATTAAATCATAGGCATAAAGCTTCTTCCGACCTTGGAGTGATAAGGAATATTGCTGGTTTTGAATCCAGAAAGTAGTATGCGCAATAGATAAATGTTATTTTAAGTGAGGGATCAAAAAATGTCCCTTGAAAAAGGTGAGTGTATATATATATCTCTCATGTGGGTTTAATTGTAGGAGCTCGTTAATAGAGAAATATATATATATATTTTTGTTTGTAATCCGGATTGGTGGTATCCGGAGGTATGACACTATGCAGCGGCTTGGGGTACCATGGAGTACTAGTATTGTGGAGAAGTAAATTGAGTTATATGTCTGTGGAGACTGGGGGGACTTCCTTTCTCTTTGCTGAGCAAAATATAATTGATGGCTTCTTATAGAGCTATTTAGGTTGCTCGGCTGTGCAGAGGGGCTCGTGGCACCCGGGACCAGGACACCTTAGTTGAGGGGAGTATATCCTTGTAGGAATGAATGCAGGGGTCTCCGATTAAATGCTCAAGAGTATATTTAGAGGGTGGTCAGTGTTTTCATCCGCTCACCCTTACTCACCCATAGATGTCCGGTCAACCTGCCTCGGTGTCACTGAGTTACGTTACCTCGTTTCCTTCGGGGCACCTCTAGATCCGTGTCATTGTGTGATGCAGACAGCTATAGTCGTGTCTGATCTCCCGCTGTTCTGTCTCCGGATTGGGTTTCTTCGGTTACCGAGTAGTTTTTGGAGGTCCGGAAGATTAAGGTGGGAGGAGGGATTGAAGAGAGGGGTTGGAATCGTTGTCTCTTGCGTCTCCGGTACTCTCCTGGTTGCCGCTTGCATGTGCCGTATCTGTATCCTTCATTCCATACGTGGTCGGATGTTTCTTTGGTGGGGTGGGCGTGGCGCTGGCGTATGACGTTTACGCGTTTCGCGTGATGACGCACGCTTCTTCAGAACGTCGATGTACCGTTCCGCCGTTGTTTATATATCCATTGTCTTTTTCTTATTGGTCGGTTTTGTAGTAGACTTAATTGTTTAGCTGAACTAGTGCCATCTAGTGGATTTAAACAGTAATGCCCTGTTTATTTTGTTCGTTCCAGTCCGTATTGATGTTAATGCAGGTCATCAATAAAAAACAGATAAATAAATCAAGAAGGCTCACAGTGATTATATAAAAAACATTGGTAAAAACCAGCACAGTTTTTAAACCATAATGGTAACTGAATATATTAATACTGTTGCCTCCTAATGAATTTAAATGAAATTAGGAAAGATGGCTTTTGTATATGGAGACTGGGGGGAGAGGAAGGTAGAAGATATATGAAAATATTTTATCATCCATCGGAAAAGTGTAAGGTTTATATATAATTAGTAAATACTGAGATTAATTTTTATCTCTTGGTAGTCCATGATATGAATTTTTTGGATTTTTGTACTTTTATACTGGATGTAAAATAAATATGTCTTATTTTATGGATATTGTCATTGATGGTATAGATGCATTGTTTTGAGAGATTGACTAATCTGAGTTTGTTTCAGGGATCCAGGAAGACTTTCAAACTTAGTTCTTTGTTAAGGCCCTTGGGCGCTAAAGTCTCCAGTCTAAATATCCATGCTTTTTCATGGCGTAGCAGGACCTGGTCAAAGTCGCCCCGTCGTTCTGGAATGTTTAAAGTCCAGAATCCTTTAACTTTTAGCCCTGTGGGCTTACCTTCGTGCTTTTCAATGAAGTGTTGTGCAATTGGTGTTTCTTCCTTTAGTCTTATGCTTTTTAAATGTTCTCCTATTCTGATCCGTAATGTTCTTTTGGTTTTTCCCACATATATTTTATTGCATGGGCAAGTGATTTGGTAGAGAAGGCGCGAAGTGCTGCAGTTGATAAATGACTGTATATTATAATTTTTAGTGCCTGAGGAGTTTGTGAAGGTGGTAGTTTTTTCCACAAATTCACAGATGTGGCAGTGTCCACATGGGTACATTCCTTTTAGTTTTGGTAAATCCGTGAGCCAATTTCTTTGTGTGTTTTTCGACCTAGTGTATTCAGAGTGTACCAGGTGATCTCCAAGGTTCTTGGATCTCTTTGCCACCATCAGTGGCTTTGGGCCTACTATATTTTTCAGCCTGTCTGTCATTTGCAAGATATGCCAATGTCTGTCTAGAACTTCTTTTATTTCCTTCCATTGGTTTCCAAATTTGGTAATTAGTCGGGGTGGGCCTGCGGTGTTTTTGTCTTCCTTAGAGTTTTGATTTGGACTGAGTAGTTGATTTCTAGTTCTTAGGCCTGCTTTCCTTTTTGCCCTTCGTAGGGTTCTGTGGGAGTAACCTCTTTCTCTTAATCTTTTGTATAGTGCTTTTGCCTCTATTAGATAGTCGCTGTATTTGGAACAGTTTCTCTTCAATCTTATGAATTGTCCCACAGGTATGTTTTTCTTTAGATGGTCTGGATGTGCACTATCTGCCCTTAGAAGGGTGTTTGCCGCTGTACTTTTTCTAAAGGTAGTAGTTCTGAATTTTCCATCTTCAAGCCAGATTTTTAAGTCCAGGAACGCGATTTGGGTTTTGCTGGCTGTATATGTCAGATGAATATTTCGGGTGTTTGTATTTAATTCCAGCATGAAGTTTTCTAATTCCTGTAGTGTCCCATCCCAGACCATGAGCACATCATCTATGTACCTCAGCCAAGTGAGTACATGGCTGTGGTACATAGACGAGGCGACCACATTTTCTTCTTCCCAGAATCCGAGGTGCAGACAGGCATAGGAGGGTGCCCAAGGAGCTCCCATTGCTGTTCCCCTTATCTGCTGGAAGTAATGGCCTGTGAATTGAAAAAAGTTGTTGCATAATGCAAAGTCCAAAATCTCCACCAAAAACTCATTTTGTGCTCCGAGTAGTGGGAACTTTTTTTCAAGGAAATGGTGTACTGCTAGTATACCCCATTCGTTGGGTATAGAAGTGTATAGGGATTCTACATCTATACCCACTAAAAATAGTTCTCCCTCAAAGTGCAGATTGGAGATTTTATTTAATACGTCTCCTGTATCTCGGACGTAAGAAGGTAATTCTATTACTAATTCCTTTATGAGAGAGTCTAGGTATTTCCCTATTTTTTTCCAAGGGTCCCCCCACTGCTGAGACTATCGGTCTTCCAGGTGGTAGAAGTGGGTTTTTATGTATTTTAGGTAGGATATAAAATGTAGGGGTATTATAGTCAGATATTTTAAGATATTGTTTTTCTTTTTCTGTAATAAGGTTAACCTCTCTTGCAAAGTTGAGTTTTTCATTCAGTTTCCTAATTAAAGTCGGGAAGGGGTTTTGTTGAATTCTCTTGTATGTTTCGGTGTCTGAGAGAAGTCTCATTGCCTCTTTTTCATAAAGGTTTTCTGACATCAATACAACGTTGCCTCCTTTGTCGCTTCTTTTGATGACTAGGTTAGGTGCCTTTTTGAGCTCTGTAAGTGCCTTTCTTTCAGGGCCCAGTAAATTGTCTGGAGGTAGCCAGTCCCATTTAACTTTTTTTAGGTCTTCTTCAATTAGTGTTAGGAACATATTCAACCATTTGTTGCTGTTGAATTTCGGCATTGTGGTAGATCTGATAGTGATGTTGGCTTTTCTATGTGTCATATTTGTTTCTTGAATTTGGTCATGTTCATATTCAGATTCTTCTAGAAGTGAATTTAATATATCCAGTGCTTCTTGATCTTCAGGATCGATAGTTTCAGATTCTGTGGTCTTAGTGTTATCCGTAGAATATAGTAATTTTAAGTAAAGTTTTCTGAGGTAGAGGCAGACATCTTTATATACTTCGAAATGGTCCATTCCTTCGGTTGGGGAGAAGGATAGGCCTCTCTGTAGTAGGTCAACATGTCTTGGCTCCAATTGGAAGTCTGATAGATTAATTACTTTCTGGTCATTTTCTTCGATTTTTCTTCTTGTTATATCATGTGGAGAGGTAAGTAGATTGATAGAGTTTTGAGGTAGTGTGTTTAAGGGGGTTATAGGGTCCAGATTATCCATTGGACTTATCTCTGAGTCTTTTCTTTTTTCCTCTGTTGTCTCGTTTCTATTCTTCCTCCTTCTCTTGCCCCTCCTCTTCCTTGTCTGTTTCCTCTTCCTCTGGGGGTCCTTTTTAGTATACTTTTGGGTGTTGCTGGAGGTACATTGTCCTCCAGCTGATCTTCCCCCGAAAAAGATACTGACCGTGTTTCTTCCTCACTATCTGATGGATCAGAGTAGTTTTGTGATCTACTTCTTGAGGATCTGCCACGTCCTCTGGATCTATTTCTTCTATTTTGAGGATTGAGGTCAAATATCTCTCCTGTCGCCCAATCTCCTTGGTCTCGCTGGAATTTAGATTGTTTGGTCAGGCGGAGTGATTTTTGTGCTCTCTCTATTTCTTTTTTAAGTAAGTCATTCTGAAGTTCAAATTCTTCAAGGTCCTTCAGTGGTTCAAGTTTATTAGCTGTTATTTTAATTTGTTCTTGTAGCTCATTCAGTTGAATTTTTTCCTCTTCCACTATCAATCTCATTACATTTATACCATGTTCAATGCATGTAGCCTTCCATTTTTCCAGGAATCTTGTAGTATGTAGATGTGATGCTGGGATTACTCTTTCCCTCAGCCCTCTTGGAATAATCCCTTGTTCGATGTATGATTCCAGAGATAGGATATCCCATCTCCGGTTTAGGGATTTTACTAGCAATTTTTTATGTTCCCTAAATTGTATTTTTAGGTTTTCTTCTTCGGTTTCCTCTGAGGAATTTTCTCTTCCAAATGTCGCTCTAATTTCAGCATCATAAGTGTCTCCTAATACAAATGCCATCTGTCCCAATCAGTATCAGATAAAAAACACAGTTTGGCTGTTGAAAGCCAGGTGCTAAAGGATAGAGGTTTGTCTGAATCAGTGATTCCTTAGCTGTTAAAGGCTAGAAAATCTACCTCTCGTACTGTCGTACTTTGAAGACATACATTGCATGGTGTGAGTCTATTGGGGCTCCCCCTTTTCCTTCAAGGAGGGGTTGAACAACGCCTGGCCTTGGGTACCATAAAGGGCCAGGTTTCAGCCTTGGTGGTTTTCCTTCAACGTCCATTGGCCACACTTTCCTTGGTGCGTACCTTTATCCAATGGAGACTGCACTTAGCTCCTCCAGTGCTGTCTCCATTACTGTCGTGAGACTTCAGTTTGGTTGTCAGTTCTCCAGAAACCTCCCATTGAAAATATTCAGGAAGTTCCCCTGCTTACGTTGTCCAAGAAGGTGGCCTTTTTGGTAGCTATTACCACTGCGCGCAGACTGTCGGAGCTGGTGGCTTTGTCTTGTCGTTCACCTTACCTGGTGGTTCACAGAGATAAGGTGGTTTTTCGTTCCTGTCCGTCGTTCCTTCCAAAGAACGTCTCTGATTTCCATTTGCATGAAGACATTTTGTTGCCTTTCCTATGTCCCAGGCCTAAACATCTGAAGGAAATTGCCTTGCATTCCCTGGATGGGGTTTGGGCAATCAGGGTGTACCTGGCAGCTACGGAGTCTTTTAGAAAGTCAGACTCACTATTTGTACTCACTTATGGACTTCGGAAAGGGTTGACCGCTTCTGCTGTGACCATTTCCAGATGGATCAGGCAGATGGTGATTCAGGCCTATTCCATTAGGGGTCAGGTTCCTCCTTTCCCTGTTTAGGCGCCCTCTACTTGGGCGCTTAGTGCCTCCTGGGCCTTCCATCATCAGGCGTCAGTGCTGCAGGTTTGCAAGGCAGCCACCTGGTTGTCTGTGCACACTTTCACAAAGTCTTAAAAGGTGGATGTGTTGGCATCTGCGGATGTTTCTTTTTACCGCAAGGTTTTGCTGGCTGCTGTTTAGAGGACCTGGTCCTCTTTGAGGGTGTATTGGTTTTTTTTTTCAGGTGAGCTCCAGTTGTTTATGGTTGAGCTCCATGTTACCTGGTTGGCTACGGTTTAGTCTAGGGGAATATTTTCTTGATGTTCCCACCCCTCATGCTTGACACTGCTTTGGGACTTCCCAATAGTCAAGAAGATAAGGAGCTGTGTCTGTCAATGAACGAAAGAGAAAATAGGATTTTTGACTTACAATAAAATCCATTTCTCTGATTTTCAATAATGGACACAGCACCCACTCTGTGGAGTTGGCTTTCTTCTGACACTGCTTGTAACAAAACTGAGTGCCTATAGCTGAGAGTGGGAGTATACCCCCTGGGACTGCCCCATAGGCGTATTCAACCTTTTTCCTGCCTAGTGTCCTACTCCTGTATGGGGCAGTATAACCCAATGGTCAAGAAGATAAGGAGCTGTGTCCGTCAATGAACACCAAAGAAATTGATTTTACAGTAAGTCAAAAATCCCATTACCACAGAGACAGAAAGTGAAGCGAAATCTGAAAAGGGGCATAGACATAGACAGCAAAACAAATGTTACAGGAGCGTTAACCCATTTTTTTGGCTGGAGCTACACTTAAAAATGAACCTGTTTTGACTTACAAACAAATTCAAAGTCAGTGAAAACATATTTCTCTTACGTCCTCCGACAGTCGCCGCCTCTTCATATTCGTCACAATGGGGTATTAGACTTTGCTCCGAAGGAGTAGCTAGGCAACAGAATATGTTAACATCAAAGCTTTTAACACATCCCACCCTCAAGGGGTGGTCCCCTCAGTCAATACCCTCCTTCTTCCTGCAACCATATCTCAGTTTCAATGTCTAGCTTAGGCATCGGCGGATGCTTCCTTTGGCCGCAAGGTTCTTAGTGCGACAGTTCCCTAGGGTCCCTTGTTGGGACCTCTGGCTGTTGGGATAAGTTTTTATCCCCTGGTTCTTTGTTTTTTCCTGGGTTGTTGCTCCTGTTGAGCAAGTTTTTTTCCTGTTGCCCAGCTGGTTTCCTTCCTTTGGTGAGGTTCCTTTCCTTGATGCGGAGACTGCGTTGCCTTACGGCGCGGATGCGTTTCCCACCCCTCATGTTTGCACTGCTTTGGGACGTCCCCATTGTGACGAATATGAAGAGGCGGCGACTGTCGGAGGACGTAAGAGAAAACGGAATTTTTGTAAAATCTTACCTGTAAAATTCCTTTCTCTGAGTCCTCCGACAGTCGCCGCCCCCGCCCCTCTTTTGGGGTTTGGTTGTATACTCTACTGCTATTCCACTGAAACTGAGATATGGTTGCAGGAAGTAGGAGGGTATTGACTGAGGGGACCACCCCTTGAGGGTGGGATGTGTTAAAAGCTTTGATGTTAACATATTCTGTTGCCTAGCTACTCCTTCGGAGCAAAGTCTAATACCCCATTGTGACGAATATGAAGAGGCGGCGACTGTCGGAGGACTCAGAGAAAGGAATTTTACAGGTAAGATTTTACAAAAATTCCGTTTTCTGTATGATTATTACTACAGACTTTTTCCTGAGTTTTAGTTTTTCTTTGTTTCATACGTTACCAATTATCGCTAGCAATGCTCTGCTCACAGTCACTTGAGAAATTAATGTAATTTATCACTGCTATAACTTTATAGATATAACAGTTTTAATAACTTTCATGTGATATAGTTCCTATCAGAAATGAATATATATTTGTAATGAAGATAGTAAGTTAGGAAAGGCAACTTTCCAAACATACAGCTGCCTTCCTTTCTAGCGTCTACAAGAAAATTAGGAGCCAGAGATTTTAAGTTTCGTTTGGCCTAAAGTATCACCAAAAATGATAGCATACAGGTTATTGAATGCTAACAATAGGTTTTTCAGTGAAGGTGTCTTTTCTTGTTTAATGGATAAACACTTTATCGCTAAATAAAAATAACATTCCCTTTCTCCTTTTAACTGGTTGTGTTGATTTAAAGTGATACCTAACACACGCTATTTTAATTTACATTCTCCCTTCTCTTCCTGTCTATGGATGATGGCGCTGTAACTATTAAAAAAAAAAAATCTAAGTACCTTATTTCCTAATCAACAGCTGTCATATGACCCAGCTCTTTCTCAGCCTGTCTGTAAGGAAACAGTGGCAGGAGGAGCTTCTAGTCTGCTGGTCACATTTTTAAAAAAAAAAAAAAGCCTTTGGAATACAGAGTAAAAAGAAATAATATCAAAAAACAAAAAATTAGATATGTGGTACAGTGCTCCACACTAATACTGCATAGTAAAACACAATGATAATGTATTATATGACACATTAAGAGAACATTGCATTTGAGGTCCTATACATCATTAGAACCAAATGCATTGTGTGGAATATATATATATATATATATATATATATATATATATATATATAATAAACAACAAAACACGCTATTAATGAAATACCACTGTGATGCCTAAACCAGTGATAATCAGTAATAGGCGTTTCCAGTGATATAAAGTCAAGTGGAGTGTGACGAAACTAGTCGGGCAAGCCTGGTGATGGCAGCGCGCTCTCAGAGGAAGATTACACCCTATTTGGTGGTTGCCAGTACTACATCCAAGGATCCTTAAGGGGGCTGCACACCCTTATTGTGCTATGCATGATATTTGAGTGCACCAGAGCTAGTGCACTGAAAAATGTGAATTGTCATTTCTTGTGGTTTTTATGAAAGTGGTTTTAAACAGTTCAGCACTGTCAGTTTTCTAATTTCTTTATGAGTACTGTATTTTCTGGCGTATAAGACTACTTTTGAACCTCAAAAAAATCCTCCAAAAATGGGGGGTCGTCTTATACGCCGAGTATAACATCTCCAAGGTAATCTAAGTATAAGTATTACTGGTAGATGTAATCTCTCAAGACGCTGGCTGTGTGGGAATCCTGTACCGGTATACCGTATGTACCGTAGCTTCGGCTACATACAGTGTACCGCGCTGAGCCAATCGGGGAGAGCGATGTATTCTATTATTGAATGCAAAGCCTGCTCGGATTGGCGGAGTAACATCAGCCCGCCTCTCTGACTCTGCCAATCCGAGCAGGCTTTGCATTCAATAAGAGAATACATCGCTCACTGTGATTGGCTCAGCACGGTATACTGTATTTAGCCAAAGCTACGGTACATACAGTATACCGGTACAGGATTCCCACACAGCCAGCGTCTTGAGATTACATCTACTGGTAATACTTAGGGTACCTTGAAGATATTATGAGAGATTACATGTATTACAGTACTAGGGGTACCTCGGAGATCTATGAGAAATCTGATGTTTTTCAATAGTGTTGCCTTGCTATGGAAGGGGGGTAGTCTTATACAGCGAGTATAGCCCAAAACCTATGTTTTAACTTGAAAATTAGGGGGGTCGTCTTATACGCCCAGTCGTCTTATACGCCGGAAAATACGGTACTACCAATAAGGATTGTCGATGGAGATAGAGGATTTATTTATCTCCTAAGGATCCAACAACCCATCAGAGGTTTCTTTAGCCACTTAAAGGGGAACGCTCATATAACCTGTGGAAGGTCAGTAATAGAGGTGACCTAATAGTTTGGAATGTGGCGGGCATTGGAAATTACTGTGAACCTTTTATGGGACCCATGGACTAGCCACTTCTTTATATTTTGTGTTTCAACCTTACTTTATATCACTGGAAACACCTATCACTGATTACCACTGGTTTAGGCATCACAGTGGTGTTTTACTTATAGTGTATTTTATTATTTATCATTTATATATTCCACATAATGTATTTGGTTCTAATGGTTTATAAGGCCTCACATGTAGTGTGCTCTTAGTATGTCGTATTATACATCATCAAGATGCAATATCCCACCACCATTGTGTTTAGCTGGTTAGTGGACACTGAGGAGACGGAAGGGGGTGGGCTGTTATTTACCACTGTGTATATGCCCACAAGTGGGACTTTATAGGCACATGGGATGCTCATAGGTGAACAGGGAGGGAATGCTCAGGATAGAAAGACACTGAAAACTAAGAATGTGCACTAGCTGCCAATACTGCTCTACATAATCCCCAACTGCAATGGGGACATGGACAGAAGGGGGAGGTAGAGAACAACAGGATCAGCCAGGTTTTTTTTTTACAAAAAACAGAAAATGGATCCCCTAGTGACTGAGTGTGTATGAACAGCATGGAATACAGCATTTATTGTAAGTTTTTTTAAAGATGTGGGTTTAATGACACTCTAATGCCAAATTCATTCAATGTAAGGATCATCAAATAATGATCTTTATATGGCACATGCCTTAAGTGCAGTTTAGCTAATTGGCCTCCGGAAGTTTTTACCCCCTTTTGCGATACGGCACTGTGTTACTTTAACTGACAATTGCGTGGTTGTGCAACACTGTACCTAAAATAAAATTGTTGTCCTTTTTTCCCCCACAAATAGCATTTTTTTTGGTGGAATTTTATTACTCTGGGTGCATGGTGGTGAGTCCCTGTGGGTATACATACAGTCCTTCTTCTGCTATAGACAGTGCCGCAGGTGCACTGATCCTTTGTGGTACCTTTGTGGGAAAAAAAAGGGAAACTTTTTTCTTTTGTGCACAGTGCGGTTCCGAATTACCCACGGAGCCCCTGACCCACTTCTTGAAGCGGTGGCACCCTCAGGGTCTTAGTCTGCCCTGGAGGCCATGAAGGTGGCCCTGAAATCACTTGTGTCAAAGTTTGATATGACCCTGCAAAGGCGGCCTAGCAAGAAGCGTCCCCGCCTTCACCTGTCTTCTCTGCCTCCTCAGAGTCTGAGGGGGACTTGGCTGCCGCGGACTCGAGTCAACCAACTGGGTCTGCATCCACGCACCCTGAGTGCTCTCACATGAGGATAAATCCTCTTCCACTGCAGCCGCGCATGAGAAGGCACTGGTGGAGGCACTGATTGTGTCAGTGCGGGAAAATTTAAAGTTGGAGGACTCAGCTGATGCTGAGTCCGCAACGCTGGTGCAGTTAGGCACCCACAGATCTTCCAAGGTGACTAAGGTATTCCCCTTTCCTGCCTATTTTGATGAGAGTTTCGCTAGTCAGTGGGGATCCCCGAAACGCATGGTTGGAATACCCAAGCGTTTCGCTAGGAGATATCCCTTTGAGGAGTCTCTCCTGAAGAAATTGACAGTTCCTCCGTTGGTAAACTCTCAGGTTTCCAGGTTAAATCAGGCCACAATACAATAATAAAATATGCCCTGATGCACCCCATGACGCACCTCCATCCCTCAATAACATAGAAAGTTGCAAAGATTTGCCCTTGGGTCTTTAAATGAGGTGCGACACGCCCAATGATACAATGTAAAAAGCAGGTTTATTGGAACATACAATGTCAGCAAGTAAACACAGACAGGTACCATATTATGAAACAGATTTGCGATGTTATACATAATATATTGATATTCATAGTCAAGTTCAGTATTCCATAGAGCAACGCGTTGCTTGAACAATCGTTCACTTCCTCAGGGGTTGATGTGATATATGGTTTCTAAGAAGTAAACAGTTTGTGGCATGTAACTGTTTATTTCTTAGAAACCATGTATCACATCAACCCGAGGAAGTGAATGGTTGTTCACGCAACATGTCGGGTTATTAGGACGCACTTTCATACCTACCATGGATTGCTCATCCACATTTTTAGCTTTCAGACTATTGATTTGGTGGCTGTGTATTCTCCTTTTTCTTTCTTCCTTATCACATGCACTAGGTTTTCATTTCATCCTCTCTTCATATGTCATATCACTCTCTCTTCAACACTCCTTTACCCTCACTTCATATGTCCTATCCTATGCACTTAGGGAGTCTTGCTTATTTCACTTTAATTGTACAATATAGTACATTATTGCTACATATTCCAACTTAGGTAGGTCACTTCTACTCCCCATCCCTTCCTTTTTGAGGCCTCTGGAGCCATTTGGTTTGCTTCTTGTTTTGTCATTTCATTCAACTCTAATCGCACATCATTGCTTCATTGCTCACTTTTTAGCATTTTATCTGAACATCAGATACATACTTTTTGAACTCAGACTCACTCTGTGTTATCATTTGATACCCCTACTTACTGCACAGTATTATACTCCTTGTACTTATTGCTGATAATACTAAATACATACAGTTTAGATGAGTCTGATGCATAGATATGTCTCCTTTAGCCATCACCGTGGATGCTGTTTGGCCCTGTTTGTCCTGCCGGGCTGTCGTGGATCCCAGGCCCACAGCTCCCGGGATAGACATTCCCAGCAGCAGCCAATGGATCATGAGCATGCAATTTCTTTTACCAGATTTGTAATTATGGGCCCCTTGGTGGCCCCTTAGTGTTTTGTATTAGCATAACATTATCTACTATCTTTATTACATGCCACAAACTGTTTATTTCTTAGAAGCCATGTATCGCATCGACCCCTGAGGAAGTGAACGGTTGTTCACGCAACGCGTCGGGTTATTAGGATGCACTTTTATACCTACCATGGATTGCTCTATGGAATACTAAACTTGACTATGAATATCAATATACTATGTATAACATTGCAAATCTGTTTCATAATATGGTACCTGTCTGTGTTTACTTGCTGATATTATATGTTCCAATAAACTTGCATTGTATCATTGGGCGTGTTGCACTTCATTTAAAGTCCCAAGGGCAAATCGTTGCAACTTTCTAAATAAGGCCACACTTTACCGGTGGAGGGTTCTTCATCCTTTAGGGATCCTGTGGACAAGAGAGCTAAGGCTCTGGTTCTATACCTTTTCACCATGGCAGGTTCAATTTTGAGGCCGTTGTTTGCTATCCCAATGGTATCCCAGACCTTAGCGGAATGAGCAAAGATTTTACGCCAGGATCTGAAAGGAGATCAACATTGGAAGTATACTTGGCTCAGGGTGTTTGGACTCAAGAGGAGTCCAGTCTGCAGGTACACCCGGTAAGGATACAATCGGACAATGCAACAGTTGTGGAATATGTCAATCATCAAGGGGGCACAGGAAGTGCCCTGGTGGCCCGGGAAGTAGCCGGTATCCTGAGGTGGGCAAAACTATATGTTCCAGCCCTCTCTGCTGTACACATTCTGGGGGTAGAAAATTGGCAAGTGGAACTATCTCAATCGGCAGACGTTTGGTAAGGGAGAATGGTCTGTTCATCTGGAGGTGTTTCATCATCTGTGTCTCCGGTGGGGGACTCCCGATATAAACCTGTTGGCCTCCCATCTCAACAGGAAGGTGCACAGGTTCGTGTCAAGGTCTTGGGATCCTCTAACCGTTGCCGTAGACACCCCGGTGTCCCCCTGGGATCAGTATCGTCTGATTTACGCCTTTCCTCCAATACAACTTTTGTCTAGACTGCTTTGCAGAATCTAGACCTCGCCAGTCTTGGTACGCAGGCCTGGTAGGGCTGGTAGCAGACGTTTCTTGGAAATTCCTCTCAGGGAAGGTCTTCTGTCTCAGGGATCAATCTTCCATCCTGCTTTACAGTTGCTGGCTTTAAAGTCCTGGCTATTGAAAGCCAGGTGCTGAAGGAATAGAGGCCTGTCGGAGTCCGTGATTCCTACGCTGTTGAAAGCTAGGAAATCTACTTCTAGGAAGGTTTATCATCGAGTTTGGAAGGCGCACATTACTTGGTGTGAGTCTCAGGGGGTTTATCCCTGCTCCTTTTCTGTGTCTCGCCTGTTGGCGTTTCTACAACTGGGTGTAGATCAACTTTTGGCTCTGGGCCCCATCAAGGACCAGATATCCGCCATGGCTATATTTTTCCAAAGGCCGTTGGCGGTGAAGTCCTTGGTTCACACTTTTGTGCAGGTGTTATCCCTGGTACCTACATGGGATCTCAATTTGGTACTGTTGGTAATTCAAAAGCCTCCTTTTGAAAATATTTTTGAACTTCCTCTTCTCACTGTGTCGCAGAAGGTGGCCTTTTTGGTTACTATTACTTCTGTAGAGTGTTGGAGTTGGCTGCGCTGTCCTGTTGGTCGCTTTACCTGGTGGTTCACAGGGACAAAGTGGTGTTAAGACCCTGTCAGGCGTTCCTTCCCAAGGTTGTCTCGCGGTTTCACTTGAATGAAGGTATTGTGTTGCGGTGTTTATGTCCTAAACCGAAACAGCCTAAAGAAATTGCTCTACACTCTCTGGATGTAGTTCGGGCAATTCAGGTGTACGATTCTTTGTTTGTTCTTACGGATGGACCTCCTAAGGGGCAGGCCGCATCTGCTGCGACCATTTCCAGATGGGTCAGGCAGACGGTGGTCCATTAAGGGTCAGGTTCTTCCTTTGCTTGTCAAGGCGCATTCTACGAGGGCGCTTAGTGCCTTCTTGGCTTTCCGTCATCAGGCCTCAATGATTCGGGTGTGCAAGGGGCCACGTGGTGTGGCCATGTGGTCGGCTGTATACACATTCACAAAGTTTTATAAGGGAGATGTACTTGCATCTTTGGATGCTGCATTCAGCTGCAAAGTTTTGCAGGCTGCGGTTGCTGGGGCTCCTGCCTCTTGAGGAGGGGGAGTTTTTTTCCTGGTGGTGACCTCCAGTTTTTCCTGGTTGAGCTCCTGTTTTATCTGGTTGGCTATGTTAAGCCCTTGTTGGGAATATGTATTTCTTTGTTTTTTCCCAACCCTCATATTGACACTGCTTGGGGATATCCCAAGGGTCTAAGAAGAAATGGAGCTATGTCTGTCAGACACAGCATCTGCCCCTCTGTTGGGTTGTGTTATATGTTCTTCTGACACGGCTTGTTACAAACTGGAGTCCTATAAGAAGTGATGGTATACCATCTTGGGCATCCACAGGGGCATAACCATAAAGGTTTCTGCCTTGTCCTATTCCTGAAGAGAGAGCAGCATAAGCCCAAGGGTTTAAGAAGACATGGATGTGTTTTTGTCAGTGAACCTCAGAGAAAAGGATTTTACCGTAAGGAAAAAATCAATTTTTCTCTTTCGTTCATTGACAGACCCAGCTCCTGATATTCAAAACTATTGGGTTATACTGCCCTCTACAGGAGTAAGACACTAGGCAGAAAAAGAATCTGGCTACGACTATGGGCAGTCTCAGGGGGTATACTCCCTCTATCTGCTATATGTACTCAGTTTTTTTTCTTCCTAGTCAGGAGTAAAGACCTAGTTCCTTGCTGGGATCTCCGGTCCTGGCAATTTTTTTGCTTTTTAGATAGAAATTATTTCTCCCGTTTTTTTCTGTGAGATTCACAATCAACCGCCAGTCTGGGCAACGGGCTGGATAATCTAAATCCAGTGGTCACCCCAGTGTGGCCAGCACGCGCGCGCAGATCTCTGCTCTGCGCTAGGTCGGCTGTGACATAGCCACACTGGACGGGGGCTGGCCTGCGAGTAAAACGCCTTGTGAGGTCGCATCTAGGCCCAAGTTGCTGCCTTCCTCCAGGCCAACAGCCCCACCATCCCAACACCTCCCCCCTCAGTGTGTTCTCTCCTGACACCCCATGGTATGCCCTCCCAACCCCCCCACCCCAGTGTGTGCCCTCCTGACACCCCATGTTTTAATGGTTTTGTTCTTTGTTCTTAATGGTTTTGTTTTTTGAGATACAGTCGCCAACACTTGCAGGGAGGCCCCAGCGAGATTTGAACTCACGACCCCTGGTTTACAAGACCAGTGCTCTAACCCCTGAGCTATGGAGCCTTTTTTTTTTTTTTTTATGGTTTTGTTCATTTTGTGCACCTATGTATAAATATATATCTAAATATATACCTATGTTTTGAATTTGAAAAAATCATATTTTATTTTTTCAATTAAGAAGGGTTCGGTGAATGCGCATATGAAACTGGTGGGGTTCAGTACCTCCAACAAGGTTAAGAACCACTGCTCTAGCTATTCAAGGCGCCTCTTCGTACACGCATGCGTATAGGCGTTCGCCGGTTTGCGGCACCAGTGCGCCTATATATAGCAGTGGATCCCTGACATTGCCCCCTCCTTATGGGCAACCTCCTGTAAGATCCTGGTACTCTCAGTGCCTTTCTATCACCTCACTTCCGGGTTGCGTTCCACCACTCAGGTAGGTGGAACGCATATAGGTGTGTATTCCTTTAACAGGGCTGACATCATCATCAGGCGCCGCACTGAGTGGCTATTTCAACTGACGGTCTGCACTCACACATTGTTCGTGCAACCGCTCCTGATACCTGCCTAACCTGACGCTGCCGAATCTTCCAGCTACATACCCTATACCTGGATTGACGCCTCGCTACCTTGTCCTGCACTCCCTCACTACTGGCTATTGATAAGTACCCCACAGGGGACCCCCTCTTATCAACAACACTTGCTAACTAATACTTGCATAATTACCTATCACTCCTGCAACATCATTAACTGAGTGTTTGTGTATGTGCATACTGAATCAGGCTGAACCACTGTGATGAGTCAAGAGTGTTGGATCAGGTGATTTAACATATCTCTACAAGACTACTGAGTGGAATTCTGCAGCTGTAGATCCAGCCCCATTGAACTAAGAACCCAGAGCGTTACACCTCCGGGTGCCCAAAAGATTCCTTTTCTGAGGATGGCTGCGGAAAAAAGCCTGAATGAATTCCTGGGCATGGACATCCTGTTAGGGCTCCCACGAGTTCTCCTCTGGGCCATAGCCCTTCCATTTAACCGGGAATTGTATTTGGTTCCTCCTCCTTCTGCAGTCCATGATAGCTTCCACCTCGAATTCCTCATCACCGTCAATCACCACAGGGTCAGGAGGCCTAGAATCCCTACCCGGAAAGGGGTCAGGTAAGGCAGGCTTCAACAGCGAAGCGTGAAATACAGGGTGGATTTTAAGTGACTCAGGCAAAATCAGTTCGTAGGATACCTCATTAAGTTTCCTCTTTACTGGAAATGGCCCAATAAATTTGGGTGCCAATTTTTTCGAGGGGCAGGCCAAGCGGAGGTTATTTGTTGATAGCCAAACCTTGTCCCCTGGTTGGAGGATCAGTTCACCTTTCCTCTTTTTGTCGAAGATCACCTTGTTAGCTGCCTGCGCCTTGACCATCGCTTCCTGTAGCAGTTTGCTGTTGAGATTGAGGAATTCAGCGACACTCCGAGCTGCAGGGACCGATGGTGATGGATGGAACCCGTAGTTGGCAAAGAATGGTGACTGGCCTGTGGCTGAGTGTTTGGCGTTGTTATAGGCAAATTCCGCTAAAGGTAATAATGACACCCAGTTATCCTGGACAAACGTGGTAAAGCACCGAATATACTGTTCGAGAGTTTGATTTGTCCTCTCTGTTTGTCCATTCATCTGAGGATGGTATGCTGATGACATGGATAGCTTGATCTTTAGGGTTTCACACAGGGATCTCCAGAACCGGGAGGTGAATTGGACCCCTCTATCGGAAACGATGTCCGCCGGGATCCCGTGAAGCCTGATTATCCCTTGATAAATATTTGAGCAGTCTCTGAGGCAGAGGGGGTGTTCTTAAGTGGCAGAAAGTGAGCCATCTTTGATAGACGGTCAACCACTACATAAATGACAGAGCAACCTTCAGACGGAGGGAGTTCAACAATGAAATCCATGGAAATCACTTTCCATGGCCTATCTGGGACTGGCAGTGGTCTGAGTAACCCCCAGGCATTGCTTCTAACCGTCTTGCTCCGGTTACAGATGGGGCATGCTCCTACATACTGTTTATAGTCCCTTTCTAAATCAGGCCACCAGAACGTGCATTGTATGAGGTCCAGAGTCTTGTGAACCCCAAAGTGACCCGCCAAAGGGTGGTCATGGCACAGGCCCAGGATCATCACTCGAGTGCTTTATGAAAGATTTCGTGAACGTGGCTATTCTCATCGAACAATTAGGAGGGCTAAAAAGAAGGCAGGGATGAGGGACAGGAAGGACCTATTAGTCCCAAATAAATCTAAATCTAAAACTGACAATTCCAACTTACCACGCCTAATTACCAAATTTGGGTGCCATTGGAATGAAGTAAAGAAAATACTTGAACAACATTGGCATGTCCTCCAGAAAAATGAACACCTTAAAAGGATAGTAGGCCCCAGGCCCCTTATGGTGGCCAAGAGGGCAATTAACCTTAATGACCAATTAGTGCGCTCGGAATTCACGAGAACCCCTAAAAACAATTGGTTGACTGAACTACCTCCCATGAAGGGAATGTACCCATGTGGCCACTGCCATATCTGCAGCCATGTAGAAAAATCTCAAATATACACTGACTCTAGAGGAGAAGTGACGTACAAAATCGAGTCCTTCATTAATTGTTCCACCTTACGTGTTTTATATTTAATTGAGTGCCCATGTCACAAGTTTTACGTGGGCAAAACTAAGAGACAACTGCGTATAAGGATTGGCGAACATCTTAAAAGTGTACGCCTGAAGGAAGAGACGCCTATTGGCCTGCACTTTGCAGAAAAACATAACAGTGACCCGGCGGGTCTAAGGGTAAAGGGATTCTGGGCTTTAAAGATATCCTCTAGAAGGGGTGACTATGACAGGGTGTTGCTAAGAGAGGAGAAATTTTTCGCCTGCAGACACTCGTGCCCATGGGTTTAAATACTGACATGAGTTTACGAGTATTTCTTGAGCCCTGAAGAAAAGTATGAGGCAGTCTAGTGTTTGTTGGATAAGGTCCACGCCCCTCTCTCGAGGCTCCCTCTGTCATAGTGTTAAGTTCACAAACTAAATTATTTTACTCTTTATGACCTTGGAAATTAAGGAATAATATAGAATGTCCTGGTAGATTGTGAAAATTATAACTATGAGAGGACAGAGTAGAATGCCCCTAGAGCCATTGTATGTTGGTTAAAGGCTAATGAATCAGGTATTGTACCGACAGGAGTCGTTTCTTTCATATATGGCAGGAGGGCCTCCTTTCATCCAGGAGTAAGTTTATTAAACCTTCGTGGTCGGTCTCTGACTATGACCAGCTACTTAGGGTAATTTACATGCAAGCTCCTTATCTTTAGGCAATATGAGATTCCTCAGTGTGTGGATTTGCTTCTTGATTTCACTCCAGTTGTCTCCTCCATCCGTGTCTATGGGTGCGAGTAGTCCTATACTCATTTTTCCATATATATTAAAAATATTTTCAATATCCCTGTGGCAAAGGACTAAACAGACTCATTGAGTTTTTGGATCAATTGCTCCACTTTTTATTGGTATTAATACTGTTTTGTATAGATGTGATTACAGTATACCAAATTGATTTTGCCCAGTCGGGATGCCATGTGAATGTATAAGTAAGATACTTATATACAATATAATGGGAAAGGCTGGAGCCTTTTGAAAAGTTTACAACAATAGAAGATAGAGCAATGTGGATTTATTTACCCAATCAATGTATCTGGAAGAGTACATTATATTTCATGGTTAACATGTATTGTAAATAACGCTATGTGTAGCTTTAATATATGTATATCCATTAAAAATTACCTTATGTCATTGAAACAGAGACATGACATTGAGAGATAAATCAGTTTTGTCAGTTTAAGGAAAGGTAAATGTCTCAGATTTTATGTCACCTATTGTAATTAGAAGATATCTGGGCTTTGGGTTGAGCAATTCTGGAACCACATCGATATGGCTATTGAGAGGAATGTTTTATGATATACCCATTAGGGCTGTGCATCTTCACTTACCTCACGATTCGATGCGATTACGATTATTAGGGTCGCGATTCGATACGATTCGATTCCGCGATGCATCACGATGCATCACGATTACTATGGGGACCCTTTTCTAAAGGGGGATCTATGGGGACCCTGCTCTAAAGGGTATCTATGGGGACCCTTCTCTAAAGGGGGATCTATGGGGACCCTGCTCTAAAGGAGGATCTATGGGGAGCCTGGGCCTGCCCTAAAGGGGATCCAGGGGAACTGAGCTCTAAAGGGGGATCTATGGGGACCCTGCTCTAAAGGGGATCTATGGGGACCCTGCTCTAAAGGGGGATCTATGGGGAGCCTGGGCCTGCCCTAAAGGGGATCCAGGGGAACTGAGCTCTAAAGGGGGATCTATGGGGACCCTGCTCTAAAGGGGGAATCTATGGAATAGATCCCCTTTAGTGCAGGCAGGTCTCCCGTAGATCCCCCTTTAGTGCAGGCAAGGGCAGGTCTCCCGTAGATCCCCCTTTAGTGCAGGTAAGGGCAGGTCTCCCGTAGATCCCCCTTTAGTGCAGGGAAGGGCAGGTCTCCCGTAGATCCCCCTTTAGTGCAGGGAAGGGCAGGTCCCCCATAGATCCCCATTTAGTGCAGGCCCCCCCTTTAGCGCAGGCAGGTCCCCCCATAGATCCCATTCCCCTTTAGAGCAGGCCAGGGTCCCCTACCAATAGAGCCCCCTTGGAGCAGGCCAGGGTCCCCCTTCCACAGACCCCCCCCTTAGAGCAGGCCTGGCCTGCTCTAAGGGGATCTATATGGGGACCCAGGTGGTCCTGGCCTGCTCTAGGGGGATCGATGTGGGGAGGACCCCTGGCTTGGTGACTGGTCCCAACCAATAGACCCCCACCCCCCTTAGAGCAGGCCAGGGTCCCGACTCCCAAGCGACCCCCTCCATTATAGATTCCCCCATAGAAGAACACTGCAGCAGACCAGGGCCCAGCCCAGTCCCCCCCAGGGTGGATCCTCCATAAAGAACCCTTAAAACAGGCTAGGCCCCAGGGCCAGAGCAGGTCCCATCCCTTCCTGAGGTGGCCTACTGGCCCCCCCTCCCCCAAAGTTAAAACTTTAAAAACTTCTTCTGTTACTGTACCTTGTGTAAGTTGTGTCTCCCCTCAGTCTCTGGTCCCCTGGTCAGTCCGACTCCGGCCTCTCTCTCTCCACTGGTCCAGCAGTGGGGCCCCCCAGCTGCCTGCAACAACACGGTTCTTCCAGTGACCACCGGAGTCTCACCGCCGCACCAATTCCACAGTCCATCCCCCAGCCAGCAGAGAGATAATCTCACTGGCCAGCAGGACTCGGGAGGCTGAGCGGGACTGTCTGCAGGGGGGAGCGGCGGGCGGCGACTTCGGCCGGCGAGGCAGTGTCAGTGAGCACATGATCATCTCTGGGAGTAAAAAAAAAAATCAATGATGGCAGGGCAGCGTGGCGGACCCGGCAAGAACCACTCACGGACACCGGTGTCCGTGAGCGGACACCTTGCCGACCCCTGATCCCGGGGCCAGAGAGAGCACCGATAGCTCCGCTCTCCTCTACCGCGCCGCAAGGAGGAGCTCCGTGTTCCACAAGCCCGGCCAGCGGCCCAGCGCCGCCATGTCACTTCTGTCCCCGCCCCCGGAACTGACGTCATTAGTAATAGATTTTCCAAGCACCCCGAATCGATGCAGAATCGCGAAGGGTCGCATTGCGATACATCGATCTTCCGATTATATTGCGCAGCCCTAATACCCATATTGTACCACAAGATGGCGCTGTGCCATGGGTCTTTTAAATCAGTCGGAAGACAATGTGAAGGAATGTCCGCAATTATGTCAGCTGTGACTAATCCTCAATTAGGAAATGCTCCTTTAAATTGCCCTTCCGTACTATGCAATGACGTCCTGACGAAGCGTGCGTCACGCATGTGAAACGCGTTGACGTCACACGCCGGCCACACACCTCCCGGAAGTATCACCGACAATTTGATCCAGCCGAATGTGTTCTCAAACCGCCATGTGTGGTAGACGCTGCCAATCTGTGGCGTGCTGGAGAAGCAGTCCGTGACCAGCGGCCATCTTAACAACAAACAGACCGGCAAGCCCATTACCCGAAGTTGGCTATCTACATCCAGGTGTATGGTGAGCTTTCATATACATATGGGGATCGAGAAAGGGCCGTGAACACCGGGTGCACAGAGCATTTGGATGAACTGTCTTATGCAGCAGATGGTTATCTGGATGACACATTCCCATATGATATACCCTGCATAATATCTAAAAATAATATCCATTATTGCCAGACACCGGTGTGAGCCTGCGCAGCTATAGAGTGAATCTGCGTTTCTCCCCTGCTCCCATCCTAGACCTGGATCCATTTGGAGATCTCGCAATTATCTGTTTTTGGATGACCGTCACGGTCCAAAATTGCCCATTTTCATAACGTGGCCATATCATTGCCATTTGACTTCACCACATTGAAGACTAACTATCACTATTTAATTAACCGCTTGCCGACCGCCGCAAGTAGATATACTGCGGCGGTCAGCTCCTCACAGGCAAAGTGACGTATATATACGTCACTAGCCTGTGAGGCTCTGGGGAGCGAGCGCGCGCCACCGGCGGCGCGCTCCCGCACGGTCACGGACCCCCCCCGCGCGTGTGACCGGCGGACCCGATGTCCGCCGCTCACTCTGCGATAGTCGGGGGAGAGGGAGAAAGGCAGGCAGCTTGTGTAAACAAGCTGCCTGTCATTCTCCCCTGTGTAGAAACACTGATCATACGGTTCTACTATGTAGGACCGTTGATCAGTGTTCCTACAGCTCAAGCCACAGCCAATCACAGTTAGAATCACGCCCCTAGGGACACACACAGCCCCTCCCTCTCAAATAAAGTTAACCCCTTCACTGCCAGTGTATTTTTACAGTAACAGTGCATATATATAGCACTGATTACTGTAGAAATGTCACTGGTAACCCCAAAAGTGTCAAAAATGTCAGTCAAGGGTCCGATCTGTCCGCCCCAATGTCGAAGTACCGCAAAAAAAATCGCAGATTGCCGCCATTACGCGTTAAAAAAAAAAAACAACAAAAATGACAAAAATCTGTCCCTTTGTTAGTAAACGCGATAACTTTTGCGCAAACCAATCAAAATACGCTTTTTGCGATTTTTTTTTTTTTTACCAAACATATGTAGCATAAAACAAATTGGCCGAAAATGTTAAAAAAATTTTGATTTTTACTTTTTTTTTTTGGGGGGGAATTTCATATAAAAAAATGTGAAAAATATTGTTATTTTTGCAAAATTGACGCTCTTTTTTTGTTTATAGCGAGTGATCAAAAAATCGCACAGGTGATCAAATGCCACCAAAAGAAAGCTCTGTTTGTGGGAAAACAAAGGACGTCAAATTCGTTCAGGTACAGCGTCGCACGACCGCGCAATTGTCCGTTAAAGTCACGCAGTGCCGAATCGCAAAATACCCCCTGGTCTTTTAGCAGCCAAATCCTCCGGGGCTTAAGTGGTTAAGGACTGACAGTCTTTTCCTACACTTTTCCTTCATGCAGGCATTCCATCAATTTTTAAATCCATGTATTCAGGGACGACTTCATATACTTACAGTTTATCAACATGTGAGGATGCCATGATCTGTTCATAGCCTCAATACTGGTTATTGTTTGCACTAATCTGATAGTCTACAGACCAAGTCTGACACCATATTGAAATAAGCCAGGTGCAGACATTCCTTCAGGTCTACACATGTTTGTCTGGCTACATGAAGTTGTAAGATATTGAATCTCAATCTGTCATATCTCAATGTTGGTGGAGTATAAGGTCAGCCAAATTCTGACATTTTGAATATGTGGCATGCTGATGCACGATCAGACACCTAGGCAGCATTAACAAAGCTCTTAATTGAGCTATATGCTGCAGGTGTCAGTATCAATGTATCTTTTCTTCTGGTTTGTGTGTGGCCGGCCATGTGTGTGTAAGTCATTGTTTTGTTGTTTTTATGTTGTACATGTCTATTGTCACCGCAGATTGATTCTATTCCATGTATTATTTTTGAATTTCTCCCCTCACATTGGGGTTATTTTATACTCAGTATCCAATGTTTTTCAATAAAGTTATTGCATTTTTGAAATTAGCAGGTGTGAGCATCCCTTATTGCAGCCATTCTTAGGAGCTGACCTCTAGTTCCTTCCCCAAATTATTTATCAAAAATCTTGTTACCCCGCCATAATAGTCCCTCTCGGGAAGATGATGTAATTCCAGGGAGGCAGGGGACATCCCTCGAGGCTTGTTGCATAAGGGACAGCAGGTCAGGTTGAAGCAACAGAAAGTGGTTTGGGGATAGGATGGTGTCTGGCACTGAAGTCTCCTTAGGGTCGTCAAACATCTGGGAGAGCGCATCAGGCTTAACGTTCTTTGATCCAGGTCGATACGTAATGTGGAAAGAAAATCGGGAGAAAAATAATGCACAACGAGCTTGGCGTGGCTTCAAGCGCTTGACTGTCCTTAAATATTCAAGATTTTTATGATCTGTATAGATCAGGATAGGGTATGCTGCTCCTTCTAATAGATACCGCCATTCCTCCAGGGCGGCCTTGATGGCCAAGAGCTCCTGATCACCCACATCATAATTTTTCTCTGCTGGTGAAAGCTTGCGGGAGAAAAAAGCCACAGGGTAGACTAAATCTTTAAGACCCTGACGTTAGGAAATGACCGCACCTACAGCCGTTTCTGAGGCATCCACTTCAAATAGATAGGGCAAAGTGGGATCAGGGTGACTCAGGATTGGTGCGGTGGTGAATAGTCCCTTCAAAGTACTGAAGGCGGCCTGTGCCTCAGAGGTCCAACAGAAACGATTGATCTGCTTGGTTAGCTGCGTAATAGGAGCAATGATGGCGGAGAATCCTTTAATAAACCTCCTATAGAAATTGGCAAAACCAATAAAACTTTGTACCCCCTTTTTGTCTAAGGGTGCTGGCCAGTCCAGGATGGCAGAGACCTTTTGTGGGTCCATCTTGATGCCTGTGGAAGAAATTATGAGTCCCAAAAACTGAATACTCCATTGTTCGAACTCACATTTTATTGGTTTGGCATATAGCCTATGTTGCCGAAGACAATGGAGGACCTTCTTGACGTGTTCCCGGTGTTGGTCCAGGGAAGCAGAAAAGACTAGGATGTCGTCCAGGTAAACAATTAAAAAGACATCTAGATAATCTCTGAAAATGTCGTTGACAAAATGTTGAAAAGTCGCCGGGGCATTACAAAGGCCGAAAGGCATCACCAGATATTCGTAATGGCCAAACCTGGTACGGAAGGCCGTTTTCCACTCATCCCCTTCACGAATGCGGACCAAATTGTAGGCTCCCCTCAGGTCCAGCTTAGTAAACAGAGAAGCGAACTTCAGTCTTTGAAAAAGTTTGGGGATCAGTGGAAGAGGGTAACGATTTTTTAACTGTTATCTTGTTCAGTTCCCGGTAGTCAACACAGGGCCGAAGAGAATGGTCCTTCTTCTCTACAAAGAAGATTCCTGCCCATGCCGGGGAGGTGGATGGGCGGATGAACCCTCTCTTCATGTTTTCTTCCACGTACTCTTTAAGGGTTCCCAACTCACGTTCTGATAGAGGGAAGATCCGACCGAAGGGAATCTCAGCTCCTGGGAGTAACTCAATCGGGCAATCATAGGGACGGTGTCGGGATTCGAACCTGTGACCAGCCACATCCCAGGTGGTAGCCCTGCTTACTAGGCTACCGTCCTCTCTGGACATTCTTCCCTGAACATTCTTCCCTGAACATTCTTCCCTGAAGCCTATTAATTCAACCTTAGTCTTGCCAAGCCTTGCTCATCACCTTTGATTCCCCACACCTGGTACTTCCCTATATAAGTCCAGCCCCTTGCACTCCAGATTGCCGATTATTGAGCTTCTGAGCCTTGATCAAGCTTCTCCTCACCTACTGCTCTTATCTACTGCCACAAATCCAACGCTGACCAGGAATTGACTACCGACTACTCTTCTGCTTTGTCCCTACCTACTGAACTGCTACCTCTGTTGCCGATCCGGATTGTCTGACCACGCTTACTGCTGCCCGCCCCGACCTTTGGCTCGTCTGACTTCTCTCTGGTTATCCCTTGTCTGCTCCTCCGCCTTCGGACCGAACCTGCCCTCTGCCTGGCTGGGTGATCCTGAGGACCGCGTCCTGGTGTTAGCTTGCAGCGCAGTCTATCCCCACCATCAGGGGCTCTAGTGAAAACCAGCTAGCACTTAGTTTCCGCACCTCAGGTGAACCCGTGTCCTCATCAGAGTACTACGCTGTGTCCATCTGGTATCCAGCACCTACTAACTGCCTGCGGTCTTTGCCACTGGGCTCCACTCCTACCTCCGGCCAGCAGCCCTCTGACGCAGGTGAGCCTATAGGATTGTTACAGAATAATCAGCCATAACTATGGAGTCCGCAATGACCACTCTGTGTAGACAGGTCACTGAACTTCAAGAATTTGGTACTACGTATCAGGAGAAATTTGCCCAGCTCCAAGAAGTAGTCAAAAGCCAACAGCAGGAGATTATTGAACTACAGAGGCAACTCCTAGACGTCCGTGGCGCGGCCACAGACACTCGCATGCCACTCCCATCAAAATTCGGCGGTGACAGACGCCAGTATTGGGGATTTCTGAACCAATGTCGCATCTATTTTCAGATGAACCCGGCCCCCTTCACCACCGATAAAAAGAAGGTGCTATTCATGATCAATCTCTTGTCGGATGAAGCATTAGCATGGGCGTCGCCATACGTGGAGTCTAACAATCAGCTCCTGGACAACCTAACCAACTTCATCACCGCCATGAGCCTAGTCTTTGATGACTCCAACCGCTGTGCGACGGCGGAGGCGCGACTACATAGTCTGCGACAAGGGAGACGCTCCGTCGCCGAATATACCGCCGAATTTCGCCGTTGGGTCACGGACACCACCTGGAACCCAGCAGCACAGAGGAGCCAATTCCGGCAAGGCCTGTCCGAAGCAATAAAAGACAAACTCGCCAGAGTTGAAGCCCCGGACGATCTGGATGACTTTATTCAAGTATGCATCCGGATAGATCAAAGACTCTCTGAGAGGAAGAGGGAAAGATTCTGGTCCTCGGACCACAGACCCACTTACTCCTTCTCCTCTACCGCCCAGCGCGACCCCCAGTCAGCACCTGAACCTATGCAGGTCGACGCACTACGGAGGTCTCTATTTACAGCTGAGAAGGAGAGACGGCTGGCTGAAAACCTCTGCCTCTACTGCGGAGAGCCGGGTCATTTTGCCATCAAATGTCCCAATAAGATTCGAAGAACTATTGCCGTCACGGAGCTAAAGGAGCAATCACAGACTCCAACCCCGCCAGCAGCCACTGAAGATAACAACACAGCGGCTCATGGATCCCACTTCATCATCCCCATCCTCATCGAGGGGCGACAACTCCCCTGTTCTGCGATGTTAGACTCCGGGGCAGGAGGCAACTTCATGGACCTAACCTTCGCCCGCGAAAAGAACATTCCACTGACAATCAAGGCAGCCCCTGTTGACCTGGAAACCGTCGACGAATCCCCACTCTCCTTGGGGCCGGCGACTCACGAGACCATCAAACTACAACTCCTTATAGAACCCGATCACCACGAGAAGATCCACTTCTCGCTAATCGCCTCCCCGAAGTTCCCAGTGATCTTGGGCATCCCATGGTTGGCCACCCACAACCCCTCAGTGGACTGGGAAACCCGCTGCATACGGTTCCCGTCCGAGTTCTGCTCACTAAATTGCTCCCACAAACCCGTCCTTCCACCCGAAGACACCACCATCTCTGAACTATCTGTCAAGGATCTGCTACCCCCTCAATACCGCGAGTTCCAGGATGTCTGCGACAAGAAAAACGCAGACAAGCTGCCACCACACCGACCCTACGACTGCCCTATAGAACTGTTGCCCGGGGCTGAAATACCCTTTGGTGTTCTCCCTGGAGGAGGGAGGTGATGAAACCCACTTTTGTGGCTTCCAACGAGAAGGTCCGGGGTTGTAAGGAAAAATGTAATTTGCATGCATTGCGGAATGCACGGAACTTGCTGCGGTCTCCACCAAATATTTCTGGTGTAGAGACTCTCGGTTCCCGGGGCAACATGACCACCGTGGGTCCTGGTGTGGTCCCCGTGGGAGGTTTGGCAGATGAGGAAGCTGGATCTGCGGTAGGGTCAGCAGAAGAGACCAGGGACTGCACACGTCCTTCCAACTGGGTATACACCTCTTGAAGGGATTTCACGGCCTGAGTAAGAGCCGCCAGATGCTGACATATCTCATCCATCAGAGAGATCCCTCGTGCAGGCTCGGGGATTGCTGTGTTATACGCCTGTGGAGCCTGACTAATAGAGAGAAATCTCACCTGATGAGAAGGCCGTGGTAGCAGAGCTGGATGCCGGATGGACACCAAGGTAAGTACTCTGATAAGGACACAGGTTCACCTGAGGTGCGGAGTCTAAGTGTTAGCTGGTTTTCACCAGGGCCCCTAATGGTGGGGATGGACTACGCTGCAAGCTAGCACCAGGTCGCGGTCCCCAGGATCACCCAGCCAGGCAGAGCGCAGGTTCTGGTCCAGAAGCAGAGAAGCAGGCAAGGGTTAACCAAGAGAGTAGTCAGACGAGCCAAAGGTCAGGGCGGGCAGCAAGTAGCAAGGTCAAGAGGAAGCCGGGTCAAATAATCAGGAACAACAGGTACACAGGAACACAGGATAACACAGCAACTTCCTGTAGTGACAGCTGTGTTTAAATAGGCCAATTTGGTAGCCTCGAACTATACTGAGGTAGCCTCTAGCTATACTGAAGTAGCCTGGAACCATACTGAGGTAGCCTCTAGCTATACTAAGGTAGCCTCTAGCTATTCAAGGCGCCTCTTCGTACACGCATGCGTATAGGCGTTCGCCGGTTTGCGGCACCAGTGTGCCTGTGTATAACAGTGGATCCCTGACAGATAGCCTCTGAACTGTCCCGGGTCACACTTACCTGTAAGATTAAATACTTACCTTGAAAAGTTCTTCTTCAGTGCCACCATCTCAGGTGTGGGCAGCTGAAGCCGCAGCGTCCCTCTTCGTGTCCTCTTCTGTGATGTTGGAGTCCCACAATGCACTGCACCGTCCCCGCTCCTCACTTCCGGGGCAGGCGCGGCATCCCTTCACAGCTTCTGGGCATGCCCAGAAGCTGTATAGCAGGGAATGACGCGCTTGCACCGGAAGTGACGAGCAGGGCCGGTGCAGGCGCATTGATTCCTGGGAGCGATGATTCAGCGATGGTTCAGCTCCCAGGAGTCATAGCAAACCGGAATTGACGGCGCGGGCCGCGGCCGCAGAGGGAGGAAATGGAAGGAAGGTGAGTATATTTTCTTCTATAATAAGGTAAGTAAACAAAAAAAAAAACGGCAGTATCCATTTCTTTTTCAGGTTGCAATCAGCAAGCGGATGGCCCAAAATCGATTTTTTTAGGCCGGAACTCTGATTTAATCCTCTTTGAGGGTGTATTTTTTTTCAGGTGGGCTCCAGTTGTTTTGCTTGAGTTCCTGTTGCCTTGGCTACTGTTTAGCCTTGGGAATTTTTTTGCTGTTCCCACCTTTAATGTTTAACACTGCTTTAGGACATCCCAATAGTTATGTAGATCAGGAGCTGTGTCCGTCAATGAACGAAAGAGAAATTGGGATTTTTGACTTACCGTAAAATCTATTTCTCTGATGTTCATTCACGGACACAGCACCCATCCCTCTGTGGAGTTGTAATTCTTCTGACACTGCTTGTAACAAAACTGCCCATAGGTGTAGCCAGATTCTTTTTCTGCCTAGTGTCCTACTCCTGTAGGGGGCAGTATAACCCAATGGTTATGAAGATTAGGAGCTGTGTCCATCAATGAACATCAAAGAAATGGATTTTATAGTAAGTCAAAAATCCATTTTTTTTACTTACTGCTATAAAACATACCCAATAAAAACAATGTAAAAAAACAAATGTTTTCATCCAATTTAGGCTAATATGTATTCTGCTACATATTTTTGGTAAAAAAAAATCCCAATAAACGAATATTGATTGCTTTGCGCAAAAGTTATAGCATCTACAAACTATGGGATATTTTTATTTATTTACTAGTAATGGCAGTGATCAGCAACTTAAAGTGGGACTGCGATTCTGCGGCTGACAAATCAGACCCTAACTGACAATTTGACACTTTTTTTGGGGACCAGTGACATTATTACAGTGCAAAAAAATATGACACTGGCTGGGAAGGGGTTAACATCAGGGGCGATTTTAATGTTTAACCGTGTGCCTAGCCTCTGCTTTGTAGGAACACAGGATCAATACCTTCCTTTCTGACAAAACAGCAATCTGCCCTGTTTACATAGGCAGAATGCTGTTCTGCCAGTGTACTGTGTAATCAGCGGGTGCCAGCAGACATCCCACGCACCTGCCCCAAACCCAAGAAGTTTTAGCTCACGTACTAGGCACATGATCTGGCACAGAGCAGCCACCCTGCTACAGTGTATGTATGGTGGACGGTCCGCAAGTGGTTAAGAAAATGTGTCCACGAACAGAAACATAAAGCATAGGAGCTGCAGGATGCACAAAGCCCTGTCTCCCTGCAGTTGGGAACATTCCATATGACTTCAGCCATAGAATTCATCTATAAGCTAACCTTTGGAATCATGCACATCCTAAGATTCCAATACAACTTTTTTGGTATAACTTTTCAACAATGGAGCCCAGATATTCCTTAGGTTTGGAAGATGCCTTAAAGTAAACAAAGGAATGACTTAACCAGACGGGCCTTTGAAAGCTGTGAAAGATAAGGATGCAAAGGGAAAATCACCCGAATCTTAGGCTTGTGTAAAATTAGCTTTGATGTGTGCATCCCCTAAAGCAGAACACTGTAATGTGCTGTAGTCCAAAATTGGGAGTATCTCTGACTGGTACCATCTGCCTCCCCAAGACCCTGGGACTGCGTTACTCACCTGCTATGGTGAAAATCGACCCTCACAAGGCGGCTAAGTCAGCCGGTACGATGGACTGGTTCCTCAGCCAAGATGGTGCCTGCTATCCTCCTGTCTCCTTGGCCATCGCCGCCTCCTCGCTCCTGCCTGGCTCGCAGGAGGACTTCTTCCGCCCCACGGCTCCTGGTCTCCCTGACATTCCGCGATCCCCTGCCTGTGAGAAGGAGGTTTTTTTGTCACCAGGTGAACAAGGTGAGCCTGCACTCTCCCCTGTTGAACCCACGCTGGGCCAAATTATGTCTGCTATACAAGATTGCAAGGCCACACTAACTGCACAGATAGAGACCATTCATATTGATTTCTCTTTATTGAAAAATTATGTCCAGAATCTGCGTGAGTGTACGGGGGCTGCTGAGGAACGTATTTGCACTGTGGAAGACACCATAGCCCCACTAACTGTTACTGTGCAGGAAACTTCCAGTGAACTCATGGCTCTACACGCCAAAATCGATGATCTTGAAAATACAGTAGATCCCGCCGCAACAATTTAGGAACCCTCTGAGAGGACTGCCCCTGAACAGTTTCTACTCTCATGGCTGCGACAGACTCTGGGCCCTGATGTCACCCTTCTGGCCTTTGCTGTTGAATGGGCACACCACACACCCCCTCGCCCTGTGGGAGCCCCTCCACGCTCCCTGATTGCTCGCATTCTCAACTTTCAAGATAAAGTGACTATATTGAGAGCTGCCTGTCTGAAAGGTGAATTGCACTATAATGATCCAATTATTTGCATCTTTCCTGACTTTTCAGCTGATGTTCAAAAGCAAAGGGCCTCCTTCACCTCTGTCAAAGCTAGACTTTGGGATCAAGATGTTCAGTATTCCATGTTATACCCAGCTAAACTCAAGATTATTCATGCCAACAAATCCCTCTTTTTCACCTCACCTCTGGATGCCTCCACCTGGCTTAATTACACCTTTGGCTGCTCACAATGTCCCATACAGCGCTAACTGTTATCTCCCTGCAGCTACTATATCTGTGCACTTGCCAGTGCCCTCTACAGTCATCATGGTTATTCACCTGCCACCCTTCACTGGCCCTGGTCCTGAACTGTCCTGTTTGTTCTGCTCATCCTTCCTGCATGACCAGTGTCTGATCTCTCTGGGTTGATGGATTCGGCCCTGATCCCTGTAGAGACGTGCATCTCTGTTGTCCTGGTTTCTGATGACTTTTGGGTGTCCTTGTGAGTATTCACACTGAGCTTCATCCTCCTACCTGATGGCTGCTCTCCTACACCTGAAAGAGGACTGCATGGAATACCTGAGCTTCATCCTCCTACCTGATGGCTGCTCTCTACACCTGAAGAGGACTGCATGGAATACCTGGTTTCCCCCCTTCTTTAGTTTTGTCCCCTACCTTTTGTTGATGTTCGCATCATAGGGTTATTGACTGCTGTTTTTTTTTTTTTTTTTTTTTTTCTGTTTGGGACATAAGCTCTCTGTGGTTGAGATGGAAAAGCAGGGTGGATGGGTTGGGATTGAATTTCTGTTTCGCACTATTGTAGTTTTAACCCTGTCCATGTTTTGCTGGTGCTCCTGCTGTGTCTCCCCCATTATAGCCACTTCCTTATACCTCCTGAGGAGTGTCGGACGCCCCGTGGGCGTCGGACATTCATTTCTTTAAAATGGTTACTGTTACTATGTCTGATCATTTAAAAATTATCTCTTGGAATATTATGGGGTTGAATTCTCCTCACAAGCGGTCCCTGGTTTTCCTCTTCCTCAAGCAATATAGGCCTCATATCATTTGTCTACAGGAAACCCACCTTACGGCTCCTAAACAATTGGCATTAAAAAGAGCTTGGATAGCTCGCTCTTTCCACACTTTCCATACCTCATACTCCTGACTGTCCTCGGTGCCTGTGCTAAGGGCATCGCGGAGTATTGGGCAGCTAACCTCTGCACTACGGACTCCCTTACAGTGTGGGAGGCATTTAAACCTTCTGCCCGAGATATCTTTATGTCCATCACTGGCATTCTCAGGAAAAATAATAAGGCTTGTACTGAGGAGCTTGAGACTGCCATGCTGCGGGTGGAAGCTGATTATTTTGATCACCCCACCCCTCATACATGCTCACTGGCTACATGCTCGTAGGAGTTATGGACTTCGCCTTTTGAACCTTACGCAGAAACGTATGTTATATACCTCTCAAAAGTTTTTTGAACATGGTAATAAGGCTGGGCATCTGTTGGCCTATCTGGCGCGTCCGGAGTATTCCCCCACCTCTGTTCTGAGATTCCGTCTTTCTCCGACCGGGGTGCTGGATGCTCCCCGGGCTGTTTTGGAAGCCTTTGTCTCCTTCTTTACTGAATTGTATGTCTACTGCTCAATATGACGATGATTGCTTATCTGCATATTTAACTGGTTTCTCTCTCCCCTCCTTGACTGGACAGTGTAGTGAGGAACTAGATTCACCCCTCACAGAGGAGGAAATAGAACTGGCCATAGGACAAATGCCGAAGCATAAGACCCCTGGTCCGGATGGGTTCCCCCCTGAATGGTATCATACCTTTAAGCACGTCCTAAGCCCCCACCTCCTGCACACCTTTGAGGCAGCCCTGGAGATGGGTGTTCTCCCTCCCTCTATGCGAGAGGCTCTGATTGTCCTTATCCTTAAGCCACGTAAGGATCCCATAGAGTGCGACTCATATAGACCCATTTCATTGATAAAGGTAGATGTGAAGATACTTGCTAAAGTATTTGCCAACTGCCTGAACAAAATAATTCCCTCCCTAATTCAGGACGACCAGGGCGGTTTTATACCTGGCCATTCGACCCGTATGAATATCCGTAGACTCTTCCAAAAGTTACAGTATCCCCATGCCCACTCCTCTACCCGAGTAATTGTTTCCTTGGACACCTGTAAGGCATTTGGCTTGAGGAATGGCCTTACTTGTTCCGAGTATTGCAAATGTACGGCTTTGGTCCCTGACTGATTGCCTGGATCCGGCTTCTTTACACCGACCCAGTCGCTAGGGTTAGGGTGAATGCCTCGGTCTCTCCGAAGTTCTCAGTCTCCAGGGGTACAAGGCAAGACTGCCCCCTGTCCCCTCTCCTTTTTGCGCTGACCATTGAGCCTCTGGCTATTCATATCCGCTCTGCCTCGGATATTCGTGGCCTAGTTGTTGGTACTATAGAGGAGAGGATATCCCTCTATGCCGACGATACCCTCGTCTATTTGGCGTATCCCTCTGGATCCCTGTGTGCCCTCTTGAAGGAGATGTAGGACTTCGGAAGGTTTTCAGGCTTTCGGATCAAATGGCCCAAATCTAGTCTTTTTCCTTTGGACCCCGGAGCTGAACAGGTAATTTACTTGGGTTCCCAACTTCAGGTTAGGCATTAATTTCGCTACCTGGGTGTGATAGTTCAGGCACCTCTTCATTCCTATGTCACTAATAATTTGTGCCCCCTCATTCAACAACTTCAGCAGCGCGCTACTCATGATGGATCTTCCATTGAACCTGGTGGGTAGGGTTAATATGAAAAAAAAAAGATTTTTCTTCCAAAACTTTTGTATGTATTAGCTAACGCCCCCTGCAAAACCCCTAAGTTCCTCTTTAGGCGCATTGACTCTGTATCTCTTTTGTGTGGCATAAACGATCTCCTAGAATACCGCTGGAGACTTTGAAGTTACCCACACATTTGGCCGGCCTTGCCTTTCCTAGTTTCTACCTCTGCTACCTGGCAACCCAGCTGGTGGTGGTACATGATTGGCTGCACTCCTCCTCTCAGAATACCTGCAGCTATTGCCATCTCTTGAATCCCTACACAACTACATATACCGTAGGCAACTTCCTTCAGGCCCGGGCACATTAATGCTGCAGACTACGTTATCCCTTTTCAAAATAGTGGTCCAACGCTTCTCTAGGGAAGCATGGACTTCCTCCCACAATAACCTGCTCTGGCACAATCCCATGCTTGCCGAATTACTAACTATTCCACATTCCCATTTTTGGATAACTAGAGGTGTTAAATATCTTAACCACTTATATAGCACTCAGGGATTCAAGTCCTTCCAACAACTTTGGGAGGATTTTGAACTCGTCATCCTGATTTTACTATTTCCAGGTCAGACATGCCGTGCTAGCCCAGTTTGGCTCCCTTACGGCCCCTCTGCATATGGCTGCCCTGGAAAAGCTACTTAGGAACCCTGACAATACTAAGCTGATCTCCCAGTACTACTCCTTCTTGATAGCTGACTCTAACCCCAGATTTGTGAGCGCACAAGCTCGCTGGACAGCCTTGGACGTGGATCTTGCTGACGATGACTGGACTGAGTTTTCCGAAACTTACCACAGATCCGTCCTAGCCTCCAATGACCGACTTGTTCAGATTAAGGTGTTCCATCATAGTCATCTCACCCCTAGTCAACTGCATAAAACTGGGTTTACCCCCCACTCCTGAATGTTATAGGGGTTGTGGGGCGACAGCTGATTTTCTTCATTGTTTCTGGTCCTGTCCGCTAGCATCTGTGTTTTGGTCCAAGATTGACTCTTTTTATCTACTGTCCTTGGAATTCCTAATATTTTACATCCAAAAAACTGTTTACTGGGCGTGTTTGGAGACCTGATAATTTTCAGGCACACAAAGCAACTACTTCGCATCCTATACTTTTATGCTAGAAATGTTATCCTCTTGAGCTGGAAGGGATCCACTGGGCCTGCTGTTGCTACCTGGCTTCAGCTGGTCAACAGTTGCCTTCCTCTGTATAAACTTACTTTTGAATTAAGGGGTCGTCCTCACTTATTTGACAGAATTTGGTGCGGCTGGATATCCAGTCCCCTCATCTTGACTCCTCCGAGTTTGCGGGAGTAATGATCCTTATAGTCCCCCTAACTGATGCTACTGCTTTCCTCTGAAGTGATCATAGTTTATCCTGTATTGTACTATGCTTTTTGTTGTTTTTTATGCTCACATTTCTGTACATCGTTGCTGATGTGTATAATTTTCTGTATGTGATGTGGGGGGGGGGGGGCAGTGACCCGGGTGCGCCGGCACTAGTTGTTGCACTTGTTTAGTCACTTTGTTTTGTTTTTTATTGTTTTGTAATGTTTTGTTTGTTTTTCTCTGTTCGGAAAATTAATAAAGATATCTTTAAAAAAAAAAAAAAAAGATTGCACAGGACAGCTTTGAATTTATAACATGACCAATGGGTGTTTTGCACCTATTGAACAGATACTTTCAAAATACTTTGGTTGGTAGATTTACCAGACCAAAAGGTAGCAAATAAGATGTTAAGGTTTTCATACACATTTCGTATATATTGCTTTATTTTTTTCAATTCTTTATTTAATGGTTCACATCAGGGCTCAATGAAAGCCTTGGGTTAAAACAGAAAGGGTACAAGTGGCAATAGGTATATGAGTATGCAAAGAATAGTACCTGTTACAGTTTGTAGTATGGAATATAAAATAACATGTATCACAGCTTCTTCCCTTTGAAATGGTAAGACCGCAATGCAAGGATGGAAATACAGTCTGATGGGCACCAATTTTTGTAAAAATTAGGGGTCAAAATGTGTGTGGGGGGAGAGAAATCTTTAAATTAGGAAAGTTATTATTGGGGCAGGGGGAAAGGGGAGGGTGGAAAAAGAAAGTAAAGGACAAAAGGAAATAGGGGGAGAGACAGAGATTGTCCAGAGGAAGAGTGATCAGGCGTTGACATGGTGACAGATAGGCCTATTTAGAATTGTAAGAATTCAGGGGACGATCAGAACTGTTCCCAGTAGAACTATCTAGTTATATGTGCTTTAGGTTTGTCTTTAAAGGCTGAAGTTAGGGTTCCATCCATTCTATGTCGTTCACCCAGGCAGACTATTGTGTAGGGGGGGGGGGGGGGGGGTTGGTGTTTCAACATGCTTGGAATGCAGGCCCCTGCAGTGTTTAAAAGATGAATAAGTAATGACTTGCAATAACATTTTCTAGATGGAGAGGTCAGGTTCAGTAGAACTGCCGCAGCATTATCGAAAGGGATATGTCTGTAAGATGTTGTATGAATTATAAAACTTGTTGCCAGAAAGGACGAATGGAGGGGTAGTCTCAAAGCATATGTATAAGTATACCCTTATGTGTCTTGCGTCACTAGCAAAGGTCGCTTTGTGGTGGGAATAGCAGAGATGACCGGCGTCCAGGTACCTACATGGTATAATTTTGTATGCAATGTACCTGCAACTGATCGAGGCTTCATATGCAAAGAATAAGATTCAAGTAATTGTAAAGGTAGAAGTTTTTTTTTTATCTTCATGCATTCTATGCATTAAGATATAAAACTTTCTGTGTGCAGCAGCGCCCCCCTAATACTTACCTGAGCCCACCTCTATCCAGCGATGTTGCAGGAGAGACTCGGCTGCCCGGGACTGTCCCTCATTGGCTCCTACTGCTGTCAATCAAAGTCAGTCAGCCATGAGAAGAGAGAGGGGGGTGCGGCCTAGCCACAGCTCCGTGTCTAAATGGACACATGGAGCTGCGGATCGGCTCGGGTGCCCCCATAGCAAGCTGTGGGGGCACTCGTCAGAAGGGAGGGGCCAGGAGCACCGAAGAGGGAGGGGCCAGGAGCACCGAAGAGGGTCATGAAAAGAGGAGGATCTGGGCTGCTCTGTGCAAAACCATTACACAGAGGAGGTAAGTATAACATGTTTGTTTTTAAAAAAAAAAAAAATCAACGAGACTTTAGTATCACTTTCAGTCCTTCTGATTATTGGTAAAATAATAATATATTATTTTATTTTCACATTTGATAGGGCCAGATGGGCACATGACCAGATATGGATTAGAATGGTTATCACAGAATAGCTATGAAGGACAAAAACAGCAACTTGTTCAGCCTCGAATTTTATGGAGTGCAAACACTTACAAGGAAGCAAATGTGCCATCTGTCAGCTACTCCGATTTCCTTGAAACAAATGAAGGACTTCAAGACTTTCTGAAGAACTTTTTACTGTATGGCATCGCCTTTGTCGATGATGTTCCTGCAACCCGGGAGGATACAGAGAGAGCTGCACAGAGAATTAGTCATATCCGGTAACTAGAACAAAACTATGGTGCCTGTAAAATATCTTCTCTTTCGTTCATTGATGGACACAGCTCCTGGTATTCATAACCATTAGGTTATACTGCCCCCTACAGGAGTACAACACTAGGCAGAAAAAAATTCTGGCTACACTCATGGGCAGTATACTCCCTCTCTCTATAGCCACTTTTTCCGCCTAGTCAGGAGTAAGGACCTAGTTCCTTGCTGGGATCTTTGGATATTTTTTTAAATAGAAATTTTTTTCCACCTGGATTTTTCCTGTGAGATCTACAATTAACTGTCGTACTGGGCGACGGGCTGGATAATCTAGATCCAGTGGTCACCCCAGTCTGGCCAGCGAGACTGGATGGGGGCTGGCCTGTGAGTTAAACCCCACGCGAGGTTGCATACAACCGGGTCTCGGCCCGAGTTGCAGCGTTCCCCCTGGCTGACTGCCCCCCCCTATTGAGATAAAGAGGAATTCTGTCTGGAGCGGTGCCCGCCAGGTTCCTGGTATGGTGAGTAGCATTACTAGGTGCTTTACTAGGCAATACCCCTTTAAGGAGTCCCTTCTTATGAAGTGGACTGTGCCACCGGTGGTGGACCATAATTCCAGTTCAAGAGTCCTCTGCCTTTGAGGATCCGGCTGACAGGAAGGCGGAGGCTGTGGCCCACAATATATACACTCTTGCTGGTTCGGCACTGAGGGCGGTATTCACCATTGCCCTGGTGTCGCAAAACTCTGACCGAGTTGGCTAAGCTTTTACGCTGTGACCCTGGAGGGAGTACAGATCTCTCCGCCTTTGCTGAGCTTGCGGACCAGCTGGTCCAGGGGCTGCAGTTTATCTGTGATGCCTCTTTGGATGCGGCTCCCCTAGTGGCTCGGCTCTCTGTTTCGGCAGTGGTTCTTCAGCGTGTCTTTTGGCTCAAATGCTGGTCTGCGGACCAAACTTCAAAAAAGGCTTTGACTGATCTTCCTTTCCAAGGAGATCACCTGTTTGGAGCTACCCTGGATGACATCATTAAAGGTCTCACATGGGGAAAGAGTACTTTTCTTCCGCAGGCTACTAAGGGCAAGGAACCTCGTCGTAGACATGGGCCTTCCTTCTCAGCTTATAAGAAAGTTTTTTCGTCCCTCAGGGTCGACTGACAAGGGCTCCAAGCCTTTCAGGGCCTTTTTAGGAGGATCCAAACGAACCTGGTCTGGCAAGCCAAGATCGGGCTTCTCCAGACCCATGGACATGGCTCCTTCAGCATGAAGGCGCACCCTCACCCGTATCGGGGGTGGGGGGACGTCTTCGCTGGTTTCTGGACCCGTGGACCTACCTAGTACAAGACAAGTGAGTTCACTAAGTCATTTGGTCCAGTCTACAAGTTCGAGTTTTGCTCTTGTCCCCCGGGAAGGTTTTTTCCTTCCAACTTGCGCCTGTCCCCAGACTGCTTACAGGGCCTGTTTGGGGCGGTACAAGACCTGTTCCTTCAAGGGGTGATTATCCTGGTTTTGACTTCAGAACGTTTTCAGGGTTTTTACTCAAACCTGTTCACAGTCCCCAGGAAGGAAGGCAAAGTGTGTCCAATCCTGGACCTTAAGGTGCTAAACTGCTTTGTGCGGGTACAGAAGTTCAGAATGAAGTCCATTCAAACGATGGTGGCATCCCTGCGTTCGGGGAATTTTCTTGCCTCAATTGATATCAAGGATGCCTATCTTCACATTCCATTAAGTACCATACACCAACATTTTCTCTGCTTTGCTGTGGGAAAGGAGCATTATCAGTTTGTGGTGTTACCCATTGGTCTCGCCTCTGCTTCTCAGGTCTTCACAAAAAAGTTAGCCCCGGTGCTAATCTTGCTGCGCCAATGGGGGATCGAGGTACTGGGCTACTTGGATGATCTCCTTCTGCAAGCGGAGTCTCCTGCTGCTCTGGTGGACAACCTGGAGATCGCAATCCGGACTCAACGGGAGTTTGGCTGAATTCTAAACTTTCAGAAGTCTGCTCTGGTTTTGTCCACGAAGCTGTACTATCTGGGCATGACTCTGGACACGGCCTTAGCTAAAATGCTCCTTCCTCTGGACAAACTCTAGAAGTTGTAGGCTGCAATTAGTCTCCTGCTGTCCAACAGATGGTTGTCCCTTTGGACTTGCATGCAGGTCCTGGGCCTTCCATTTGCACAGTTCCATACAGGGTCATTGCAAAGAGAGATTCTGACCAAATGGGACAAGTTTCCCCAGTCTCTGGAGTAGTAGATGCGGCTGAGTCAGGAAACGAGGGAGTCCTTGATTTGGTGGCTTCGTTCTCCAGTGCCTTGGCTGGGAAAATCTTTCCTCCCCTTGTATTGGACAGTGTCTGGCTGGGGAGGCGTCCTCGGCAAGCATTCTGGATGCTGGAAGAGTCTAGAATACAGATTAATGTCTTGGAACTCTGAGCGATCAAACTGTGTCTGGATCATTGGATGGATCATCTTCAGGGTTGTCCAATGTGCATCCAATCGAACAACGCCATGGCTGTGGCTTATGTCAATCATCAAGGGGGCACAAGAAGTGTCCTGGCGGCCCTGGAGGTAGCAGACATTTCAAGGTGGGCAGAACGGTTCATTCCAGCACTCTCCACTATACACATTTCTGGAAATTGGCAGGCAGATTATCTCAGTCGGCAGGCGTTGGACCACGGATGGTGGTCCCTTCATCCAGAGGTGTTCCATCAGCTGTGTCTCTGGTGGGGCACTCCAGAGGTAGATCTGTTGGCATCTCGGCTCAACAGAAAGGTGCAGAGGTTTGTGGCTCAAGGGATCCTCTGGCGGATGCCATATACCCGTGGGGTCAGTATCGTCTGATTTATGCCTTCCCTCCTTTCAAGCATCTGCCCAGACTTCTATGCAGGATCGAGGCAGAAGAAATTTCAGTCATCTTAGTGGCTCTGGATTGGCCTCGCCGGACTTGGTATGCCAATCTGGTGCGGCTGGTCGTCGACATTACTTGGAAGCTTCCTCTCAGGGAGGATCTTCTGTTCCAATGACTGCTCTTCCATCCTGCTTTACAGCCGCTGGCTTTGACGGCTTGATTGTTGAGTGTCAGTTGATGAAGAATAGGGGTTTATCTGATTCCTACCCTGTTGAAAGCTAGGAAATCTACTTCTAGGAAGATCTACCATCGTACGTGGAAGACATACTTTGCGTTGTGTGATTCTCTTGGGGTTCCTCCTCACTCCTTCATGGTGACTCAGATCTTAACCTTCATTCAACGGGGGGTTGAACAGAAATTAGACTTGAGAACCATCAAGGGCCAGGTGTCGGCTTTGGCGGTCTTCTTCCAACGACCTTTGGCCTTTCACTCCCTGGTGCGTACCTTTCTGTCTGTCTGACACTTGGTTCCTCCAGTGAGGGCTCCGCTGCCGCCTTGGGATTTTAGTTTGGTGCTTTCAGCTCTGCAGAAGCCTCCTTTTTGAAAATATTTGGGAGATTCCCCTTCTTACGTTGTCTCAGAAGGTGGCCTTTTTAGTGACTATCACTTCTGCGCACAGAGTGTCGGAACTGGCAGGGTTATCCTGTCGTTCACCTTACCTGGTGATTCACATGGCTAAGGTGGTTCTTCGCCCCTGTCCATTGTTCCTTCCAAAGGTTGTTTCTGATTTTCATTTGAATGAAGACATTGTGTTGCCTTCCCTGTGTCCCAGGCCTAAACATTCGAAGGAAATTGCCTTGCATGCCTTGGATGTGGTCTGGGCTATTAGGGTGTACCTTGCAGCTACGCAGTCTTTCAGGAAGTCAGACTTTCTATTTGTGCTCCTGGATGGACCTCAAATGGTTGTTGGCTTCCTCTGCGACCATTTCCAGATGAATCAGACAGACTGTGACTCAGGCCTTTTCAATCAAGTGTCAGTTTCCTACTTTCCCTGTCAAGGCGCACTCTACTAGGGTGCTTAGTGCCTCCTTGGCCTTCCGTCATCAGGCATCAGTGACGCAGGTTTGCAAGGCGACCACTTGGTCGTCAGTGCACGCTTTTACAAAGTTTTATAAAGTGGATGTGTTGGCATCTGCGGATGCTTCCTTTGGTCGCAAGGTTTTGCAGGCTGCTGTTTAATAGGACCTGATCCTCTTTGAAGGTGTATTGTTTTTTTCAAGTGGGCTCTGGTTGTTTGGTTGATCCCCTGTTGCCTGGTTGGCTAATGTTTAGCCTTGGGAATTTTTTATTGTGTTCCCACCCCTCATGTTTAACATTGGTTTGGGACGTACAATGTACAGTGTCCGTCAATAAACGAAAGAGAAAATTAGATTTTTGACTTACAGTAAAATCCATTTCTCTGATGTTCACCCACCCCTCTGTGGAGTTATTATTCTCCTGACACTGCTTGTTACAAAACTGAGTGGCTATAGCAAAGAGAGGGAGAATACCCCCTGGAACTGCCCATGGGTGTAGCCAGAATTTTTTTTCTGCTTAGTGCCCTACTTCTGTAGGGGGCAGCATAACCCAATGGTTATGAATACCAGGAGCTGTGTCCGTCAACGAACATCAGAGGAATGGATTTTACGGTAAGTAAAAAATCCAATTTTTCTTAGCATTTGTAATCTGTCTAACATATTTCTGTAGAACAAAGCTTGCATATATATTTCTGTAATGTGGGGATACCAGTGACTATCATCTATATAAGGGGTCTCCAAACGTTTCATTTCGAGGGCCACATTGTATATTTTACACATACTTGTGAGCCAAAAAAAAAAAATCTTTTATAAATATAGCAGTAGAATAAAATAAAATTTGCAAGGCTGCCAGAAGCAAGGCTGGATGGCGCACCTGTATCCTCCACCTGCAGATAAATGCTGTAGCCTCATTCAGAGGGTTGAATTACAGTATGCATTAGGGCCTTACACCTGTGTCTCCATCAGAGTCTGCCCGAACATTTGTGTCCCCTTCACACTCATCAGAGGATCTCCACAAAGTACAGTGCCTTGCGAAAGTATTCGGCCCCCTTGAACTTTTCGACCTTTTGACACATTTCAGGCTTCAAACATAAAGATATAAAACTGTAATTTTTTGTGAAGAATCAACAAGTGGGACACAATCATGAAGTGTAATGAAATGTATTGGATATTTAAAACTTTTTTAACAAATAAAAAACTGAAAAATTGGTCGTGCAAAATTATTCAGCCCCCTTAAGTTAATACTTTGTAGCGCCACCTTTTGCTGCGATATTAGCTGTAAGTCGCTTGGGGTATGTCTCTATCAGTTTTGCACATCGAGAGACTGAAATTTTTGCCCATTCCTCCTTGCAAAACAGCTCGAGCTCAGTGAGGTTGGATGGAGAGCGTTTGTGAACAGCAGTTTTCAGTTCTTGCCACAGATTCTCGATTGGATTCAGGTCTGGACTTTGACTTGGTCATTCTAACACCTGGATATGTTTATTTGTGAACCATTCCATTGTAGATTTTGCTTTATGTTTTGGATCATTGTCTTGTTGGAAGACAAATCTCCGTCCCAGTCTCAAGTCTTTTGCAGACTCCATCAGGTTTTCTTCCAGAATGGTCCTGTATTTGGCTCCATCCATCTTCCCATCAATTTTAACCATCTTCCCTATCCCTGCTGAAGAAAAGCAGGCCCAAACCATGATGCTGCCACCACCATGTTTGACAGTGGGGATGGTGTGTTCAGGGTGATGAGCTGTGTTGCTTTTACGCCAAACATAACGTTTTGCATTGTTGCCAAAAAGTTCGATTTTGGTTTCATCTGACCAGAGCACCTTCTTCCACCTGTTTGGTGTGTCTCCCAGGTGGCTTGTGGCAAACTTTAAATAACATTTTTTATGGATATCTTTAAGATATTGCTTTCTTCTTGCCACTCTTCCATAAAGGCCAGATTTGTGCAGTATTCGACTGATTGTTGTCCTATGGACAGAGTCTCCCACCTCAGCTGTAGATCTCTGCAGATCATCCAGAGTGATCATGGGCCTCTTGGCTGCATCTCTGATCAGTCTTCTCCTTGTATGAGCTGAAAGTTTAGAGGGACGGCCAGGTCTTCGTAGATTTGCAGTGGTCTGATACCCCTTCCATTTCAATATTATCGCTTGCACAGTGCTCCTTGGGATGTTTAAAGCTTGGGAAATCTTTTTGTATCCAAATCCGGCTTTAAACTTCTCCACAACAGTATCTAGGACCTGCCTGGTGTGTTGTGTTCCTTGTTCTTCATGATGCTCTCTGCGCTTTAAACGGACCTTTGAGACTATCACAGTGCAGGGGCATTTATACGGAGACTTGATTACACACAGGTGGATTCTATTTATCATCAGTAGTCATTTAGGTCAACATTGGATCATTCAGAGATCCTCACTGAACTTCTGGAGAGAGTTTGCTGCACTGAAAGTAAAGGGGCTGAATAATTTTGCACACCCAATTTTTCAGTTTTTTATTTGTTAACAAAGTTTGAAATATCCAATAAATTTTGTTCCACTTCATGATTGTGTCCCACTTGTTGTTGATTCTTCACAAAAAATTAGTTTTATATCTTTATGTTTGAAGCCTGAAATGTGGCAAAAGGTAGAAAAGTTCAAGCGGCCGAATTCTTTCGCAAGGCACTGTAGTGTCACCTTTAGAGAGCCCCCTGCACATTTGTGTGCCCCTTTTCCCCTTCCTGGCACATTTGTGTGCTCATCAGAGCCTCCCACACATTTGTGTACCCATCGGAGCCCTTCTGTACATATTGGTGTGCCCATCAGAGCCCCCCTTACACTATTGTGTGCCCATCGGAATCCCCCCCCAAATTTGTAAGCCCATCAAAGCCCCCCCCCCCACTCATTTGTGCAACGATCAGAGCCACCCCCCCCCACACACACATTTGTGTGCCCAGCGGAGCCCCCTCGCACATTTGAGCACCCATCAGAGCCCCCCACACATTTGTGTGCACATCAGAGACCTCCCCTCCGCAGAATTGTGTGCCCATCAGCGTCTCTCTGCATATTTGAGTCACCCTCAGAGCCATCACACCCCCTCCCCCTCCAAAGTGTGTCCCCATCACAGCCATTAACCCCCCCCCCCCACAACTGTATCCCCTTCAGTTCCATAACCCCCCCCATCCTCTCACAACTATGCCCCCTTCAGTACAATCAAACCCCCCAAACTCTGCCCCCTTCAGTTCCATAAATCCCCCCTTCCTCACAACTGTGCCCCCTTCAGTGCAATCAAACCCCCCAAATTCTGTCCCCTTCAAAGCCATCATCCCCAATACAACTCTGCCCCCTTCAGAGCAATTAACTTCACACCCCCAACAACTGTGTCCCCAACAGAGCCAATCTATCATTATGCCCCACATTTGTTTACTCCCCATCAGTATCTCTGTATTTTACTACTGTATAGTGTGCCTTAAGTGCAGACCTTCTGCACCTCACAATCTCAAGTCCCACCCCACTATTACACAAGCACGCTAGATGCAAAATTACAGCGCTAAAGGACACTGATGTAAACAGCGGGGCAGGAGTCGGGAGGTGCAGCTGGTCTGAATTCTTCTATAATTATTGGCTAACCATACACATTGAAAGGTAAAGCTATTCATATACCATTTGAAGCATTTAAAGTGTGTCTATGGTCGAAATATAAAATCATATTTCTCTTTCGCTCATTGACGGCACAGCTCCTGATTCTTCTTAACCATGGGGTTATACTGCCCCTACAGTAGTAGGACACAAGGCAGGGAAAAGCTTGACCACGCCTATGGGCAGTCCCAGGGGGTATACACCTACACTCAGCTATAGGCACTAGTTTCTTGCTAGGATCTCTGGTCCTGGCAATTTTTTTAAATGGATTTTTTCCTATCATTGTTATTTCGTTCCTATGAATTCTACTATCAACTGCCGGACTGGGCAACGGACTGGATAATCTAGATCCAAAGGGTCCCCCCAGTCTGACCAGCGAGCTCAGGCCTCAGTTCCGCGCTAGGTTGGTCGCGACATAGCCCCACTGGACGGGGCAGACCTGCGAGTTAAACATCTCACGAGGGTGCATATGACCTGGCCTCGGCCTGAATCGTAGCGTTCCTCCTGGCCAACAGCCACCCACATCCCGATGGAGCGGTGGTCTGTCAGGAGGGGATTAGTGCACTTGCGGCTGGGCCTCCACACAAATTGAGGCCGCGGCCTTCCAGGCTATGCAGCCAGCTTGGCACCTCTCTTGGAAGGGGTGGCGCTGTGGGGGCAGTTTAATTTTTGATAGCAACCATGCCGCCATTGTTGTGGAGGGTCTAGCCCTATTAGCACTGCGGGACCATCAGGATACCCTGCCTGCGTGTCCGCGTCACGGCGGGCGGCCTCCTTTTTAAGGGGGCTATTTTACTATTGTGTGGGCCTCTATGGAGGGGCTCGGTGGGCGACCCCCCCCTTGTTTTTTGCGGGGAACAGTAGGTGGTCCATTCGTGGACCCTGGGTCGGCGCCCCCCTTGTGGGATGGCAGTCGACGGCCCTCCTCTGATTATGTTTTTTCCGGGTGACCTTAGTAATAGCATCCACCGCCCTCCCCTGCCTTATCTGTCCATCAGATTCTGAATCTGTTTTGGCAGCTGCGGGTGCAAATCACCCTACTGGGTCTGCGTCTATGCACGCTGAGTGCTCAGACAGTGAGGATGTTTCCTCTGCTCCTCTGACTGTGCATGAAAAGGCACTGAAGGTCCTCCGGTGTGGCGGGGGTATTTTCCTTTCCCGCTTACTTTGACATTATTGTCACATAACAGTGGGGTTGTCCAAAATGCACCCTAAGCATTTTGCTATGCGGTATCCTTATAAGGATTCCTTGCTTAAAAAGTGGACGGTCCCACCTGTAGTGAACTAGCCGGTTTCCAGGTTAAATAAAGCTACCTTACTTCCGGTTGAGGACTCCTTGGCCTTTAAAGATCCGGTCGATAGAAGAGCCAAGGCTCTGGCCCGCCATATGTTTCACTATGGCTTGTTCGGCTTAGGCCAGTATTTACTATTGCCCTGGTGTCGCAAACTCTGGCGAGTGAGCTAAACTTTTATGCTGGGACCTGGAGGCGAAACGGCTTCCCCCTGCCTTTACAGAGCTGGCGTATCAGTTGATCTAGGGGCTACAGTTTATCTGTGATGCCTCTTCGAATTTAGGCTGTCTGTATCAGTAGTGGTTCTTCGGCATCTTATCTGGCTGACAATGCTGGCCCGCGGACCAGACTTCTAAGAAGGCCTTATCTGATCTCTCCTTTGTGGGGGATCGCCTGTTTGGAGCTTCCTAGATTACATCATTAGTAGACGTGGGCCATTCTTCTCGGCTCACAAGAGGCCTTTTTGCGTCCCTCAAGGGATAAAAGTCCTTCAGGGCCTCCCCCCGGAGGTTCCAAGAGGACTGGGTCTGGAAAGCCACGAGGGGCGGACAAGGTTTCCTCTGCATGAAGGGGTGCCCTCACCCATATCTCTGGTGGGGGGACATCTTGGCTAATTTCCAAGTCTGTGGACCTCTCTTGTCACAGGTCATGTGGGTCCATGAAGTCATTCGGTCAGGCTACAAGATCGAGTTCCGGTCTTTTCCTCAAGAAAGATTCTTTCCTTACAACCTGCACTTTTCCCCATATAACTTTCGGGTCACTTTGGGGCAGTGCGAGACTTGTTATTTCATGGGGTGATTGTCCCGGTTCCGGCTTCGGAATGTTTTTAGGGGTTTTACTCAAACCTTTTTACAGTTCCCTGGAAGGAAAGCAAGGTACGTTTAATTCTGGAACTCAAGGCGCTAAACTGCCTTGTGCGAGTACAGAAGTTCCAAATGGTGTCCATCCACACGGTAGTGGCGTCCCTACATCTGGGGGCTTTTCTCCCTTCTATCGACATTAGGATCTACCTTCACATTCCAATATGTGCCGGTCACCAGCGCTTCCCCACTTTGCCGCGGACAAGAAGCATGATCAGTTTGTGGCATTTGGTCTTGCCTCTGTTCCTCGGGTCTTCACAAAGTGTTGGCCCCGGTGCTAGCTATGTTGCCTCAGCAGGGGATCGCGTTACTGGGGTACCTGGACAATCTCCTTCTGCGAGCAGAGTCTCTGACTTCTCTGATGGATGCCTTGGAGATTACTCTGCGATCTCTGAGGGAATTTGGTTGGATTCTGAACCTTCAGATGTCTGCTCTTGTTCCGTCCACAAAACTGGACTATCTGGGTGGATTCAGCCTCAGCCAGAGTGTTGCTTCCTCTGAAAAAACTCCAGAAATTGCAGGAGGCAATTCAGCTTCTGTTGTCCAGCAGACAGTCATCCCTCCGGGCTTGCATGCAGGTGCTGGGCCTGATGGTGTCTACCTTCGAGACGGTTCCATTTGCACAGTTCCACACGAGATCTCTGCAAAAAGAGATTCTGGTGAAATGGGACAAGAATCCACAGTCCTGTACTGTACTGGGTGGTTGTTACCATGGATGTCAGCCTGTCCAGGTGTGGAGGCATCCTTGGCATAGCTTGTGCTCAGGGAGTCTACTCGAGAAGAGTCCAGGCTGCGGATCAATGTACTGGAACTCCGAGCGATCAGTCTTTGTCTGGATCATTGGACAGTTAGCCTTCAGGGGTGTCCGGTACGAATTAAATCAGCCAATGCCACGCCCGTGGTCTATGTCAATCACCATGGGGGCACAAAAAGTGTCCTGGCAGATCGGGAAGTAGCCGGCATTCTAAGGCAGACAGAACGATCATTTCAGCCCTCTATGCTGTTCACAATCCATGGAAGGTGCAGAGGTTTGTGGCATGGTCTCGGGATCCTCTGGCCAATGCCGCAGACGCATTAGTGGCTCCTTGGCGTCAGTATCGTCTGATTTATGCCTTTCCCCCTCTCAAACTTCTGCCAAGACTCCTGTGCAGGATAGAGAAAGCAAGGGTTTCCAGTCTTTCTAGTGACTCCAGTCTGGCCTCGCCGGTCTTTGTATGCCGATCTGGTATGGCTGGTCGCCGATGCTCCTTGGAGATTTCCTCTGAGGGAAGATCTGCTGTCCCAAAAGCCAATTTACCATCCTGCTTTACAGTCGCTGGTTTGAATGGCTCTGCTGTTGAAAGCCAGGTGCTGAAGGATAGAGATTTGTCTGAATCGGTATTTGTACACTGATAAAGGTTAGAAAATCTACCTCTAGGAAGATCTTCCAATGTAATTGGAAGACGTATGTTGCGTGGTGTGAGTCTTTTGGGGTTCTACCTTGCTCCTTTTCCTTGGCTCGGATCTTGGCTTTCCTCCAAGAGGGGGTTAGGCAGCGCCTGACCTTGAGTACCATCAAGGGCAAGGTTTCCGGCCTTGGTGATTTTCTTTCGTTGGTGCATATCTTTATCCAGAGAGCGCGACACTTAGTTCCTCCGGTGCTGTCTCCATTACCGCTGTGGGTCCTCAAATTGGTGTTGTCAGTTATCCAGGAATCTCCCTTCGAAAATATCGGGAGGTTCCCCTGCTTACGTTGTCCCAGAAGGGGGCCTTTTTGGTGGCTATTACTTCTGCATGTAGGGTGTCGGAGCTGGCGGCATTGTCTTGTCGTTCACCTTACCTGTTAGCTTACAGAGCTAGGGTGGTTCTTTTTCCCTGTCGATTGTTCCTTCCAAAGGTCGTCTCTGATTTCCATTTGAATGAAGACATTGTGTTGCCTTCCCTATGTCCCAGGCCTAAACATTCTGAGGAAATTGCTCTGCATTCCCTGGATGTGGTTCGGGCAATCAGGGTGTACCTGGCAGCTATGGAGTCTTTTAGGGAGTCAGACTCACTATTTGTACTCATAGTCGGACCTCGAAAAGGGTTGGCCGCTTCTGCTAAGACCATTTCCAGATGGATCAGACAGACAGTGATTCAGGCCTATTCAATTAGGGGGCTGTTAAGGCACACTCTACTTGGGCGCTTATTGCCTCCTGGGCCTTCCGTCATCAGGCGTCAGTGATGCAGGTTTGCAGGCGGCCATCTGGTCGTCTGTGCACACTTTTTTACAATGTTTTTTAAAATGGATGTGTTGGCATCTGCGAATACTTCTTTTGGCCGCAAGGTTTTGCAGGCTCCTGTTTAGAGGACCTGGTCCTCTTTGAGGGTGTATTGTTTTTTTTTAGGTGAGCTCCAGTTGTTATGGTTGAGCTCCATGTTACCTGGTTGGCTATGCTTAGCCTTGGGAATTTTTATCTGCTGTTTTCCCACCCCTGATGTTTGACACTATGGGACATCCCAATGATTAAGAAGAATCAGGAGCTGTGTCCGTCAGTGAAGGAAAGAGAAAATGGGATTTTTGACTTACTGTAAAATCTATTTCTCTGATGTTCATTGACGGACCCATCACCTACCCTCTGTGGAGTTGGCTTTCTTCTGACACTGCTTGTAAAAAAACTATATAGAGTGTATAGCTGAGTGTGGGTGTACACTGTATACCCCCTGGGACTGTCCCTAGGCGTAGTCAAGATTTTTCCTGCCTAGTGTCCTACTCCTGTAGGGAGCAGTATAACCCAATATTTAAGAAGAATCAGGAGCTGTGTTCATCAATGAACATCAGAGAAATGGATTTTACGGTAAGTCAAAAATCCCATTATTTATTTTGCAAATTGTATTTCAATTATTTCTAGCCTACACTTATTAAAAAAGAAGTGTATGTGCTTGTGAAAAAAAAAAAGAAATTATACTCTCCTAGATGGTTGCAGCATTGATCCAATGCTGCATCTGTCCCCTGCTGGCTCTGAGACTGAGACTCTTTCAAGTAAGCTGTGTCTTGAACACAAGTCTTTCCTTTATATCTGGCACTGCTTTCTTGATCACATGCTTACTAAGGTTTGTTTCCGCCTTTTAACCCACTGATTGGAAAACTAAGATGCATCAACACGCTAATAAGTCATCAACTCAGCTCACTCTAGTTCTCTGTTACCACATGTGTATAAAGGAACATCTTATGGCTGCTAGCGCTGCTATTCCCTTCCCAATCTGAGTTATACTGTACAAAAAGTAGCTTAAAGGCTGATATCAGGACAAATTGAGATACGTATAATAGCTTTATGTAAAATATATTTTATTATTTTTGAATAAAGACCCAACTGTATGAAATTGCTTTTTATATCCTCCTGGAGTTTATCTATAAATTGGCTTGTATATGATTACCTGTCAACATGACTTTGGAGCACACGGGTGAATTCCAGCCTTGTTGATGGTACAAATGCCTTCTTTTTTTTTTTAGGGAGACAATCTATGGTAAAATGTGGGACCTCACATCTGACTTCTCCCGGGGAGACACAGCTTACACAAAATTGGCCCTTGATCGGCACACAGATACCACCTACTTCCAGGAACCTTGTGGGTGAGTTTTGATAGAGCATTCACTAAACAAGCTAACTGCTTAATAATGCTTCCTGTCCTCATGCATATATTCTGTACGACACGTCCAGTTGTCCTCTGAAATCTATTGCTTATGGTACCTATTCAAGAGTCACTAGGTGGAGGTGCATATGGCATTTAAATAAATTACTTGTAATGGGGATATTAAATATAAGTTCACCTTTTTGGAATATGTTACATGTTCCAACCATTTTTAGGGTGGAATATGTAACAAGTTCCAGCATCTGCAGTCTCTTCACCCCACCTCCCCCCCCCCCCCCTTCCCTGATCCCTCCTCTCCTCGCAAACGCTTCACAATTTGAAAACAGCAGGCTTCGCCCACACAACCATTGCATTTATACGCAGTTTCCTGTGAATTAATGCCTACAAGTACCATCAGCCATTGCGACTGATGGCTTGTAGTTTTGGTGAGCGCTCTCGTAGTCCATTGATTTTCCTGCTCTCAGGTAACTTCCTGTTTGTACCAGGTATGAGCAGACAACTATGCTGAGAGTCTGCAGGAGCATGGCATTGCACATGCACCCTTCCTAAATTTTCATATACAACAGTCAAATATAAAAAATAACAAGAAATTAAATATATAAGGACATGGCAAAAAAGTTTACAAAATATGTACTGACTGGATAAACACCATGGTTTTCATGAACAGATGCCCTTTAAAACATCTTTATTAACTTTATTACCAGCGTTTAACTGATTTGTTGTGTGTCTGTTAATTGCAGCATGCAGCTTTTCCATTGTCTGCGGCATGAAGGCACAGGAGGGCGCACCCTGTTGGTAGATGGCTTTCACGCTGCTGAACAAGTTCGTCAGCGTCACCTTAAAGACTTTGATCTCCTCTGTACTGTGCCGCTGAAACATGAATACATTGAAAATGTTGGATCGAGTCACAACCACATGGTGGGGATTGGACCAGTATTGAATGTTTATCCGTGGAATAAAGAGCTCTATATGATTAGGTGAGTGTCACCAGTAGAAAACAGGGAGAATGACAGATCACTAATTTTGTGTACATGCGGAGCTCGATTCTGCTGTGTGAAAACAGTCAACCTCATTAATTATTGTGTCTAAAGATTTACTTAAACAGAACTAAACCCTTCTATATTTTACAGCCACCCCCACCTGTGTTTATGATCGTGCTCTCTTTATACTGCTTTGCTACAAAAAGAGGCATGCTGGTTTTGTTTTTTGTTTACCAGTGTCTAGTCTCCCTGTGGGTGGTGGTATAACAAAAGGTTTAGGACTTCCTGTGGCAACAATCCAATTTTCTCTTTCCTTCATTGACGGACACAGCTCTCCAATATTCTGAACCATAGGGTTATATTGTCCCCTACAGGAGTAGGACACTAGGCAGAAAAAAAGACTAGGCTACTCTTATGGGCAGTCCTAGGTGGTATACAACCCTTCTCTGTTCCCTTCAGTTTTTTTTCTGCCTGGTCAGGAGTAAGGACCTAGTTCCCTGCTGGGATCTCTTGTCCTGGCTATTTTTCTTTTTAAATGGCTTTGTTTTTTTTCCTGTGAGATGTACAATTAACCTCCGGGCTGGGCAACAGGCTGGATAATCTAGATCCAGTGGTCACCCCAGTGTGGCCAGTGTGCGAGCGCAGACCACAGCTCCGCGCTAGGTCAGCCACTACATAGCCCCACTGGACAGGGGCTGGCTTTCGAGTTAAACGCCTCCCGAGTTCGCATGCGACCAAGTCTCGGCTCGATTTGCAGCACTCCTCCTGGTCGACAGCCCCCCCATTTAGTTGGCGAGGAGGTTCTGTCTGGGGCGGTGCCCGCCTGGTTCCTGGTATGGTGAGTAGCTGTCCCCTCTCTTCCCCTGGAGGGTTTTGGCATTTACGTTGGCCCCTCCCTGGAACAGTCGGTCCTGTGGGTTCCCTTCAAACCCCCCCCCCCCCTGCATGTTGGTGGTCCCTGTGCTTCATCTGGTTTTTCGTTGGTCTGACGTGCAAATAGAGCGGCACCCATGACAGAGGAGTCTCTGAACGGCGTTTTCATCTGTGGAAGCTCCTCCTTTTCCCCTGGTGCTGACTTTCCCTTTGGACGCCGCACATGGAGTAGTGCATTCCTGGTGGGGTGGTGAGTCTAATAAAAAGAACCCCCCCCCCCCCCCCCGCTTTCCCCTAACCTCATCTGTCTCCTCAGATCCTGAATCTGACTCGGCCGCCGCAGATGTGGCCCACCCTGCGGGGTCTGTAGCCACGCTCCCTGATTTATCAGATAGTGAGGATGATTCCTTCACTCCTGTAGTAAGGCATCTGGCTTAATATTCTTTGATCCTGGTCGGTAGGTTATATGGAAAGAAAACCAAGAAAAGAACAGTGCCCATCGAACTTGACGTGGCTTTAGACGCTTAGCAGACCTCAAGTACTCCAAATTTTTGTGATCCGTGTGTATAAATATGGGATGTGCTGCGCCTTCCAACAGGTACCTCCATTCCTCCAAAGCCGTTTTGATGGCTAGTAGTTCTCGATCCCCTACATCATAGTTCTTTTCAGCTGGGGAGAGTTTGCGTGAAAAGAAGGCTACAGCATGCATTAAATCTTTAAGACCCTGACGCTGTGAAACAACTGCCCCTACTGCTGTTTCAGAGGCATCCACTTCAAGTATGTAGGGAAGCGATGGATCAGGGTGGCTGAGAATAGGGGCTGAAGTGAATAATTTCTTTAAAGTTTCAAAGGCGGCTTGAGCCTCAGGGCTCCAGCGGAACCATTTGGTCAGTTGCGTGATTGGGGTAATGATAGCAGAGAAGCCTTTAATGAATCTCCGGTAAAAGTTTGCGAACCCCACAAAACGCTGTATCCCCTTCTTATCTGTAGGTGCAGGCCAGTCCAATATAGCAGAAACCTTTTGGGGGTCCATCTTAATTCCTGCTGTGGAAATCACCAACCCCAAGAACTGGATGCTCTGCTGCTCGAATTCACATTTTTCAGGTTTAGCATACAGTCCATGTTGGCGGAGCCCCCCCAAAACATGGTTGACATGTCTTCAGTGCAGGTCAAGGGACGTAGAGAAAATCAAGATGTCATCTAAGTACACGACTACAAAGATATCCATAAAGTCTCTGAACACATAATTTATAAGGTGCTGTAAGGTGGCAGGGGCATTGCAGAGGCCGAAGGGCATGACCAGATATTCGAAGTGGCCGAATCTGGCACAAAAGGCTGTCTTCCATTCATCTCCTTCGCGGATACGGACCAAGTTATAGTCCCCTCGCAAGTTGAACTTGGTAAAAATGGTTACGGACCTTAATCTCTGGAATAATTCAGGCATGAGGGGAAGGTGATAGCGGTTTTTAACCGTAATTTTATTTAATTCCCGGTAATCCACACATGGTCGCAGAGACTGGTCTTTCTTAGTAACAAAGAATATTCCCGCCCCTGCAGGAGAAGTAGATGGACGGATGAATCCCTTCGTTAGATTTTCATCAACATATTCCTTTAAGGCCTCTTGCTCATGCTCAGAGAGTGGAAATATTCGCCCGAAGGGGATCTTAGCCCCGGGAAATAGTTCAATCGGGCAGTCATATGGTCGATGTGGAGGGAGAGTGTCAGCCCCCTTTTTGCTGAAAACATCAACAAACCCATGATAGGCCTCAGGCACCAACTGGTGTATTTCAGGATCAGGGTCCGTGCATAACAGAGTTAATGAGGCGTCAGGGAATTCAGAAAAGCAGTGTTTTTGACAGTAGCGTGATTGGAAACTGACCTCTCCGGAACTCCAATCAATCTGAGGGTTATGGGCTTGAAGCCACGGTAGGCCCAAGATGATGGGAAATAATGGAGAAGAGATGGCATCCAGGTTTAATAACTCCTTATGTTTAGTAGGAGTAATCACGGGTAATGAGTAACTAGTCCTGATCTAAAACATGAGCCATCTGCCAGGTAGACAGAAAGTCCTTGAGTCTTGGGTCGCAGAGGAATTTGCTGCAGAGTGGCAAAGTTTAAGTCAATGAAACAACTGCATGCTCCAGAGTCAATAATGGCGTTAACTGAGATAGTTCCTTCCGGAAGCTGGAACAAGAGTGGGAGAGCTAGGTGAGTTGCATTAGCAGATAAAGTTGACAGGTTAGCAGGGAAGACAGGTGGACACTTACGCATATTAATGGCACAGGTCCGCACATAGTGGGCGGCTTCTCCGCAGTAAAGACATAGGTTGCCTAGTCAGAGGCGTTGTCACTCTTCAGGAGACAGCGCAGGGCGCATTAACCCAAGTCGCATTGGGTTCAGGGACATCTGATGTAGGGTTAATAGAACTTTAACTGGCTGGAGCTGAAGTGGTAAACGTAGGATGAGCTGGAACTGGAGCTCTAGCCATCATCCATGTAGGAAGAAACTGCTGGGAAGATCTTTCTGACCAACGCTCGCGGAGCCGACGGTCAATCTGGATAGCCAGGGTGATAAGGCCCTCCAAGGTATTAGGTACTCCAACCCGGGCTAACTCATCTTTAAGACCTTCTGACAATCCAAGGCGGAACTGGTGTCGCAGAGCTGCGTCATTCCATTTTGTATCCGCGCTCCAGCGTCTGAAGTCCGTGACATAGTTTTCAGCCGCTCTGCGGCCTTGCTGAAGCGCATGGAGAGCAGCCTCCGCCGTGACAGTTCGTTGGGGGTCATCGTACAGCTGAGCCATTGCGTCAAAGAAAGATGACATAGCATGAATCTTAGCACTATTTTCCTCGAGCAGCCGGTGGGCCCAGGTTTGGGGTTCCCCTTCAAGTAAGGAAATAATGAATCCTACTTTAGTGGATTCCAGAGAGAAAGTCCGGGGTTGCAGGGCGAAGTATAACTGGCATGCATTGCGAAATGCCCTGAATTTGCTTCAATCCCCCGAGAACCTTTCAGGTGTAGGAACCCTGGGTTCAGGTGGTAGCATCATCACAGAGGGTGCGGTAGTAGTCAGCGTTGGTGCAGGAGAGGGAGCTGTGGTAGGTTCTGCAGAGGTGGCTAAAGACTGCACACGTTCCTCCAGCTGGACGTAGCCTTCCTGCAGGGACTTGACGGCTTGGTTGAGGGCTGTGAGATGTTGACAGATCTTGTCCATTGGAGAGGTCCCTCTTGCAGGCTCAGACAGCCATGTACTGTCACGTACCTTGTAGCAGAGCCTAACATGCAGAGGGAGACCTCTCATACAGCCCTGGCTCAAGCACCACTATAGTTGCAACAGTGGATGCGAGAGCGCAGTGAGGTAAGAGTGCCTGCCCTGGTCTTCTGTTGGCAGTTGAGAAGAGTAGCTGATAAGTCACTGAACGCGGTTGGATTGCTGAGCAGCCGGAAGAAGCAGGTACAGAGGTGCGGATGCACAGCGGATGCAGGACAGCGTCTCCAGGCACTGGAAGGAGCTGGATGGGCAAAGACTGGAGCAGGGTCAGACAAGCTAGTTTCAGACACAGGTAATCACATACAGTTCAAGCAGCAGGCAGAGAATAGTCTGTGTACAGGCAGGGGTTGGCAGCAGGATATCAGGCAGGAAGCAGGTATAACAGAGTCAAGGCAAGCCGGGGTCAGGACTGGAGATAGCAACGAAGTCAGGCAAGCCAGGTCAATACAGGAATCAATACAAACACAGGAACAGAACTCAAGGTAAAGCTGCAGATCAGACAGCAAAGACACAGTGCTGCTGAGGTGTTTAAATAAGGCAGCCTGTTGCCAATTACTGAAATTAGTCTGTACTTAGTTAACCCTTAGGTGGCAGACCCATGGCACACCTGGAGTGCCTGGGCGGCCACGGAAGTGGCCGAGATTCTGCCTTGGGTGCATGTTCCAGCTCTCTCCGCTGTTCACCTTCCTGAAGTGGAGAACTGGCAGGCAGACTATCTGAGTCGTCAGTCCTTGGATCAGGGGGAATGGTCCCTGCATCCGGAGGTCTTTCGCCTCCTGTGTGCCCGGTGGGGGACACCGGGCATGGATCTGTTCGCGTCTCATCTCAACATAAAGGTAGAAATTTTCTAGGCCAGGGCTCGAGATCCTCTGGCAGACGCCACGGTCACGTTGGTGGTGCCTTGGCACCAGTATCAACTGATTTATGCCTTTCCCCCCGATTCATCTGTTGTCCAGGTTCCTCCGCAGGTTAGCATTGGAACAGGTGCAAGTGATTCTGGTGGCCCCAGACTGGCCTCGTCTGTCTTGGTACGCAGATCTCGTAAAGATGGTCGTCGAGCCTCTGAGAGAAGATCTGCTGTCTCAAGGGCCAATCTTCCACCCTGCTTTACGGTCTCTGGCTTTGATGGCATGGCGGTTGAAGGCCAGGTGTTGAGAGACAGAGGTCTCCCTGATGCTATTTTTCCTACCTTGCTGAGAGCTTGGAAGGCTTCCTCCAGAAAGATTTATCATCATACCTGGAAGGCGTACTTTGCCTGGTGTGAGTCGCAAGGGTTGCATCCTCGCTCCTTTTCGGTGGCGAGGGTCCTAGCTTTTTTTGCAGATAGGTGTGGAACAGGTTTTGGCGTTATGCACGAATAAAGGTCAGGTGTCGGCCTTGGCCATTTTCTTCCAGCGTCCCTTCGCGACCAATTCCCTGATTCGCACCTTTATTCAAGGGGTGCGTCATCTGGTTCCCCGCGGAGGGCCCATTTGCCTCCATGGGATTTGAATATGGTTTTGTCTGTTTTGCAATGACCTCCCTTTGAAAATAGCAGAGAAATATCTCTGCCTGTGTTGTCCCAGAAAGTTGCTTTTCTGGTGGCTATCACCTCTGCTCGCAGAGTGTCTGAATTGGCGGCTTTGTCCTGCTGTTCGCCTTATCTGGTCGTTCTGCGACCCAACCAGTCTTTTCTCCCTAAGGTGGTGTCTACTTTCCACCTCAATGAAGATATTGTTTTGCCTTTGCTTTGTGCGAAGCCTAAGCATCCCTAGGAATTCGCTTTGCATTCGTTGGATGTGGTTCGGGCAATCAGGGTTTACCTGTCGGCCACGGAATCCTTTAGGAAATCTGATTCCCTGTTTCCCTGTCCTTCCTGAGGGACCTCAGAAGGGTTCGGCTGTGTCCGCTGCAACCATTTCTAAATGGATCAGACAGATTATTGTTCGGGCCTATTCACTAAAAGTTCAGGTGCCTCCTTTCCCTGTTAGGACACATTCTACTAGAACTATGAGTGCCTCTTGGGCTTTTCGCCATCAGGCTTCTGTGGCTCAGGTGTGCAAAGTGGCGACCTGGTCATCTGTGCACTTTTACAAAATTCTACAAGATTGACATGATGGCATCCTCGGATGCTTCCTTTGGCCGCAAAGTTTTGAGCGCTGCGGTTTGTTGAAGAGACATGTTTTTTCTCTTCTTGGGGTGAATTTTTGTTCTGGGGTTAGCTCCTGTTTGGTTGAGCTTCTGTTGCCCTGTTGGCTAAGTTTGGTTCTGGCCTTGTTGACACGTTACCATTTTGTTTGTTGCGTCTCTTCCCATCCCTCACACCTGCACTGCTTTGGGACATCCCAATAGTGATGAAACTTGGAAGGGCTGCATCTGTCAGAGGACGTAAGAGAAAATAGAATTTTTGTAAGAACTTGCTGTAAAATTATTTTCTTTGAGTCCTCTGACAGATGCAGCCCCTGCCCCTCTATTTTGGGGTTGGTTGTCTTCTGTTTACACAGGGCTCCATGTTAGCTTAGATCATGTGTGGCAAGCATTAAAATGTGAAAAATTTGGCGGGAGCAGGGGGACACAACAAAATCATGAAAAGGCAAAATAATTTAAGACTGCATTCAAGGTACAAAAATCTATATACCCTTATATTATAGCAGGACCAAAAATATGTTAAAAAAGTTGTTTTTTGTACTTTAGGTGAGCAGGAGGAGCTTGATGCTCCTTTTGACTTGATTTGTAGTATAACCCAGCCTCCAGTTGTAAAAATTCTGTTGATTATAGTGCTCAGTAGCTCAAGCTGACCTATTCTGTACAACACAAGTAAAGTTAGTATGTAAAGCAGACTTGAGTCCGTCATGAATGTTGAGTCTAAACATCCATATTATCCCTATTCACATGTAAATTATGTCAAAGACAGACAGAGGCGCCTCTAAGTGTAGACTTTATGCAACAAGTTTAATGAATAAAATTATGCACTCACGTTAGTAAGTATATATTCATGCCCATAAAACAAAGTTCCATTGTGGAGAAGTGTACATCATCCGATCATGGACATCCGTCCTGCTGGAGCCAAAATCCTTTCACCTTGGCCGGCTTGTACTGCAAAGTTAGAACCAGGAAGTAGGCTCGGTGTATTTGCTAGACAGCGAGGCTTGGTGGATAGTCGAACCTGGATGATGTCATCTGCATGCGACGCGTTTCCGAGTATGCTTGCTGCCTGGGGGAGGGCAGCCGTGCTCCTTGTTCACGGCAAGTAAGGCAGCAAGCACGCTCGGAAACGCGTCGCATGCAGATGACATCATCCAGGTTCGACTCTTCACCAAGCCTCGCTGTCAAGCAAATACACCGTACAAGCCAGCCACGGCGAAAGGATTTTGGCTCCAGCAGGACGGATGTCCATGCTCGGATGATGTACACTTCTCCACACTGGAACTTTGTTTTATGGGCATGAATATATACTTACTAACGTGAGTGCATCATTTTATTGATTAAACCTGTTGCATAAAGTCTACACTTAGAGGCGCTTCTGTCTGTCTTTGTTTTAGCCCTGTGGAACCCCTGGCTTTTGGTTTCTGAATGGCTGCCCTACATGGTGGACTTTTTCTCCCCCTATGCCATTAATGACTTTTAACTCTATGGACTTTTGGTTCGATATGTGATCAAGCACCTGTTAACATTGTGTATACATGTAAATTATGTGATTAGGGATGCTGAGGTTTCCCTTTACCCCTGTGAGGGTTTGTACTGTGTGACTCACTCTATTGCTTTCTAGAGCAATAAGATATTTATGACAAGGAACTGTATAGATGAAAGACTAGGAGTAGCTTAGACTTTCCTGAGTAGGGCCAAAACACATGCTATCAGGAGAAGGGAAGGGTTTTAAAGCTGAACTCCATTCTGGTACCAATTAAAAAAGCCCTGTATTTATTAATTTATATATAAATGTATTTTATTAAAGGTAATGTAAGTACCTGTTTTTGACCTGGTATCAGCCTCTTGCAGTCCCTGTACAGTAGATCTCAGACTGAAAAAGAGAGCTGTGCTAGCAATAAACATGCAGATAGTAAAAAAGAGCAGAGTGACAAAGAGATGAGCTCTGCTTTCTGCTGCTGCTTCTTTCACTCTCCAGTCACATGGGAAGGAGTAAGACCTGTAATTGCTACTTAAAGGATAAGTTCACTTTTTTGAAAAAAATAATAAATGCACATTTTTTTGCAGGTTATAAAATCTGCATGTACCGTATATACTCGAGTATAAACCGACCCGAGTATAAGCCGAGACCCCTAGTTTTACCACAAAAAGATGGGAAAAATCATTGACTCGAGTATAAGCCTAGGGTGAGAATGCAGGGCGGCGGGCATGGTGCAGGAGAATGCAGGGTGACTGGCATGGTGCAGGAGAATGCAGGGTACTGGCATGGTACAGGAGAATGCAGGGTACTGGCATGGTACAGGAGAATGCAGGGTACTGGCATGGTACAGGAGAATGCAGGGTACTGGCATGGTACAGGAGAATGCAGGGTACTGGCATGGTGCAGGAGAATGCAGGGTACTGGCATGGTGCAGGAGATTGCAGGGTACTGGCATGGTGCAGGAGAATGCAGGGTACTGGCATGGTGCAGGAGATTGCAGGGTACTGGCATGGTGCAGGAGATTGCAGGGTACTGGCATGGTGCAGGAGATTGCAGGGTACTGGCATGGTATTAGAGGATCCGGGGTTGTGGGCATACTACAGAAGATGCAGTGCTGTGGGCATGGTACAGGTGGACCATGCCCGCAGCACTGCATCCCTCGTAGTGTGCCTGCAGCCCATGGCAGGTAGTGAAGCTGTTTCGCTTACCTGTTCCAGAGGCGCCTTCATTTTAAAAATGGCGCCGCCCGGCGCCGACACGTCATTGCGCACGCGCCGCCGCCGCTCGTATACTTTCGGCTATTCCCGGCCTCTCCCGAGCGGCGCCGGGAATAGCCGAAATTACACGAGCGGCGGCGGCGCGTGCGCGGTAACATGTATGCGACGGGCGGCGCCATTTTTAAACCTTAATCCCGTCGGAGAGGACATTTTTTTCCTTGACTCGAGTATAAGCCGAGGGGGACGTTTTCAGCAAAAAAAAAAATGTGCTGAAAAACTCGGCTTATACTCGAGTATATACGGTATTTATTTATTTATTCTTGGAGCCTGTAAAGCATTGCACCAGTGATCAGCAGATCCACGACGCCATTGTAGTTGGTACAAGCCGACAGCTGCAACGGCTGCAGGACCTTGTAGTTTTCCATTCACAGGAAACTGTGTATGATGAGCGTGGCCAGTTGGATGGAACCCCGCTTAGTCACGTTTTTTAAAATGTGACTTCTAGTTGAGGGGAGAAGATCCCCGATAGCTGTCAGATTGAGGAGGTGCACAGGGAATGTTATCCTTTAACAACAGCAGAGAAAAATCAGGTATCCTGCCCTACCAGAAAAGGCTGTGTCGTATGATAAGGAAAATAAATTATCAAGCGCCCAGCACCTCAAGGGTTAAATAAAACTACAATAGGGGAATAAGACAATGCTGCTGGTCCACTGTAGATGCACTACATAAAGGTATATAACAAGGATAGTGATCATCGCAGATTCTTATATTTCCCAGACAGACTAAATCTATTATGTCTCCCAAGGAAAAAGTGCGAGTGCAAAAATATGATGTAAACACCCACAAAACCTAATAAACATGTTCAACTGTTTGTGGAATCCAACAATTCATAAATAAATAATATTAAAATGTACAGTGCAAGCCACAAAATTCTAACAATTCATAAATAAACCAATCAATGATATTTGAGTGTATAGTGCAAAAATGCAAAAAACAGCCAGCTTCCTGGCAAATATATATAAAGTGGAAAAATAGGAAAACTTCAACTAGCCATCTGATATGTCCTTAAAATAAAAAGTGCAAGTGCATATATGACCTTATACATAAAATGATATACTAATATAAGTAGGTGATCAATAGTAGTGAATTCAGAAAAAATCTTTTAATGATAAATGAATCTCAAGCAAGGCTTAGGACACCAAAGAGAAACACCGCTTTGAGGAGATGCACGCTCGCGGCTAGGCTTTAGAGAGCCTGAGTGGTGCTGTTTTAAAACACCGGATATCCTAGTGTCGGGCAGACACTTTTCTAGTGAGTGTATCCATTATTTTGTTTAAATAAATGAATTTTAAACCAATTTGTGCTATGTGTGTACATTTCTTCTCCTTCCCCTCCATGTATATACCGGGGTAATCCTCATGAGGAACTGGACCATCAGGCTGAATATTGATTAATAAAGCGTGAGTGCTGGTTCTAACCAGCTTGATTTCTGGTGAGTCCATTAGGGGGAAAAGGTGGTGCACAGATGGTGGGATCCCCACGTGTGAACACTGAGAACACGCAATTACTGGAATTTGGCACTTTTCTGCACATTTTCACTTTTTTCACTTGGGAGGATTTATTATGAACTATTCTCATGGACTAATTGCTATATGATATATGTATTAGTTCACCTATTTATAGTTGATTTATTTATTTATTCATCTATATACACTAATTTAGTGTGGCACTATATACTGTCACAAGGAAGTTGGTTTGAGATTAATTTATCATTGAGAGATTTTTTTTCTGAATTCACTGCTATTGATCACCTACTTATATTAGTACGGTATATCATTTTATGTATAAGGTCATATATGTACATGCACTTTTTATTTCAAGGATATATCGGACTGCTAGTTGAAGTTTTCCTATTTTTGCACTTTATATATATATATATTTGCCAGAAAGCTGGCTGTTTTTTGCATTTTTGCACTATACACTCAAATATCATTGTTTTTTTTATGAATTGTTAGATTTTTGTGGCTTGCACCATACACTTTAATATTATTTATTTATGAATTGTTGGATTCCACAAAATGTTGAACATATTTATTAGGTGTTGTGGGTGTTTACATCATATTTTTGCACTCGCACTTTTTCCTTGGGTTACATAATTGATTTAGTCTGTCTGGGAAATATAAGAATCAGCGCTGATCATTATCCTTGTTATGTGTTGTATGGTTGAACTGTGTACATTTCAGGGCTGGATGGATAGTAATATAAATCATTTGGCAGGTAAAATAGTTCTCAAAAATTATGTGTATTTCATTTTTTTTTTTTTTTAGCAGTTTGCCTAAAGTTAAAAATTGTGGCTAATATTTGCTGTCCCTTAAAAGCTGGGAGCTCTGATTTATATCTATTCTTTTTTGAATACTGCTTTTTGAAGTCACAGGAGTACATTTACCTTCGTTCTCCTGTGACCCAGAGTCCGCTATTGCCCGCTATTGGCTGATAGGGCAGAGTTATGCCAGTCTCGGAAAGGATCCTGATAATATTGTCGTGATCCACTTGGCTGTCTGATTAACAGCTGCCTTTGCCTTTCAAAGCCCTGCTGGAAGTGGGAGCCAGCTGTGTCCAACCCTGCCTCAACCTGGCGCTCCACTGAGTGCTGCAGGACCAAAGGGGAATGCAGTGACTGACAGTTGCATCATGACACTGATATTGCAGTATGAAGGTGAGTAGGTAGTTTGTTTTTTTTTTACTTATCCCATACTACTTTAACTTTAGAAAATAAAAACTGCATAGCGCATGTTTAATACAGGAAAAAGACCTGTTACTTTAACAAAAAAAAAAACCTTTTTTTCAGATACAACAACTATGATCGTGCTGTCATCAACACAGTGCCCCATGATTTAGTGCATCGATGGTATTCTGCACACAGAATCCTAACCAATGAGCTGAGGAGGCCTGAAAATGAGCTATGGGTAAAACTGAAACCAGGCAAGGTATGTTAAATGAGATCAAAGAAAAGTTTCCTGTATACGGCAAAAAAGAGTTTCACCACTGAACCATTTCCTATTACTAAGCAATTTATCATTTCGCTGAACTACGTATTTGCTGGTGTATTAATGGAACTTTCACTAGGTAACATTCACCATACTTACACATTCACTGGTTAAAAAAACATTTGCCAACGTATGCTTCCCAGTGGAGAAAGGTAGTTTCTGTAACATTGGCCCCGGGTGGATGTTCTGTTATCTGCTTTTCTGTTGAACACTGTTGAAATCACATTCATTCAGGCTGAGATGTAAAACTGTATTTTATAATGAAAATGTAATGATTGCTTATGGAGAATGCTAAATATGTTTGTCCCATCCCAAGAATAGCCCAATTCGCAAAGCATGGTTATTGGTTTCTAAATTCTTCAGTATCTCCAGTGCTCAGTAAAGGTTTTAGCAAGAAGGGGCTTATTTGCCCAGGTAAACTGATTTTCTCTTTCGTTCATTGACAGACAAAGCTCCTGATTCTTCTTAACCATTGGGTTATATTGCCCCCTACATGAGAAGAACACTAGGCAGGAAAAAGCTTGACTACGCCTATGGGCAGTCCCAGGGGGTATACACCCACTCTCAGCTATAGGCACTCGGGTCCTGGCAATTTTTTTCATTTTAAATGGATTTTTTTTCCTCTTTTATTATTTTGTTCCTGTGAGAACTATAATCAAGTGATGGAGTAGGCAACGAACTGGATAATATAGATCCTTAGCGTCCCCCTAGTCCGGCCAGTGAGCATGTGCAGACCGCAGCTCCGCACTAGGTCGGCCGTGACATAGCCCTACTGGACGGGGGCTGGCTTGCTAGTTAAACATCTCGCGAGGACGCATACGAACTAGCTTTGGCCTGTTTTGCAGCGTTTCCTTCTGGCTGAAAGCACCCACATTACAAGCAGTGCCCACCCTGTTCCTGGTAGGGTAATTAGCTGTCCCCCCACTACCCCTGGAGAGTTTTAGGGTGGACACGGGCCCCTCCCTGGGATGGTCAGACCCCCGGGATCCTCTACCTTCCCCCCAGCCCCTCTAAGATTTCAGTCACTGTTGGTCTTTCTCCCCCACAGGTGATAAGCTTGCTTTGCCACATGCTCTTAAGGGGGGCTGGTTGGAGTTGCTGATGACTGGGCTGCTGACCGAGTTTTCCTGTTGAGCAATGGGGGGTTGAGCAGGTTTCCCTGCCATCCTAAGGGTTGGTGACTAGGGCAGGGATGTCCTCTGGGCTCCCTGCGGCGGTTGTTTGGCTCGGGGAGCAGATGTTTTTACCATCCGCAGGTACGCGCCTCACACGGCCGGATACGGACAAAAATTTACACCGCGGCTTTGCAGCCATTGGGGGGGCGGCCCCAGTGCGTGTAGCTGAAGCCCCCACTCTTCCTCTGGGCATCTGCCAGGCTGAGGATCTGTGCAATTGCGGCTGGGCCCCCACAAAAATGTATGCTTGCGCCCTGTTGGTCCATATTTTCAGCTTGGCACCTCCTTTGGACCATGTGGCGATGTAGGGGCGCTTCATTTTTAATGATAGTCTTGCCCCCATTATTGTGTGGAATATTAGCGAGGGTACCCTGTAGGCAGTGGCGTCGGCAGGGGGGGGCTGACCTGGGCTATAGCCCCGAGTGTGCTCCCCAAAAGCCCCGGGTCTCCTGTTGCTTTTTTAAAATGATTAGCCCCGAGTCCCAAAGCCTGGGTTTGGCCGAGAACTCGGGCTACATTCCTCAGCAGTGTAAGATTTATAAAGCACAAACAATGATTGGTGGGCAATCCGGGGCAGCCGCAAGGAGAGTGAATGCAGCTGTCAAGTTTCAGCATTGATGTCGGGTGTGGGCGGGGCCGGTATGCCACGCCCACCTTCCTCCCCAGACAGCTTCTGTTTCTCTATGCACGGAACAATGGGGCGGAGCCCCGCATACCGGTCCCGCCCACACCCGAAATCAATGCTACTTGACAGCGGCAATCACTCTCCTTCCTTGCGGCTGCCCCAGATCGCCCACCAATCACTGGATGCAGTGGCGTAAAGGGCACTGTGTAAACCGCAGGCAGTGGCAGCTCCTTCAGTCCGGGGACTAGCGGGGGCGGAGCCGCGGCGGGAAGGGGGCGGGGCCTCGGCGGGAAGAAGGGGCGGAGCCTCGGCGGGAAGAAGGTGAGTGCCCATTGCTCAAGTGTGTGTGCTGGGTAGGAGAGGGATGGGGAAGCTGCATATAGAGGAATTCATCTTTCCCTATTCTTTCTGCAGCTGCTGAATAACCCTCCTGCAGGAAGAATAGGGGAAGATCAATTCCTCTATATGCAGCTGCCCCATCCCCTCCTATACAACTTCTTTTGCTGGCTCACCAGTGCTCTTAACCCCCCCCCTCCAGTGTTCTAATCCCCCCTCAGTGCTCTTATTCCCCCCCCACTCGGTGCTCTTATCCCCCCCCCCACCCTCAGTGCTCTTATCCCCGACTCAGTGCTCTTATCCCCGACTCAGTGCTCTTATCCCAGACTCAGTGCTCTTAACCCCCCCACCCAGTGCACTGGACTGCCCCCTGTTCTTTAGCCCTCCCCCGGTGCTCTTCAGCTCCCCACTGTGCTTTTCATCTCCCTCCCCCCTATGCTCCCTGTCCCCCCCGTGCTCTCCACCCCCTGCGCCTTCCAACCCCCCTGCAATGCTTTCCAAACCCCCTCTTAATACTCTCCAGTCCCCCACCCCCACCCCACCGTGCCCTTCAGCTCCTCCAGTGCTCTCTTCTTCGCCTGTGCTCTCCGGCCCCCCTAGTGCTCTTCTATCTTCTATCATGTCCTCAGTCTCTGACCATCTCCTGTATCATGTCCTCAGTCTCTGACCATCTCCTGTATCATGTCCTCAGTCTCTGACCATCTCCTGTATCATCTCTGCAGTCTCTGACTGTCTCCTGAACCATGTCTGCAGTCTCTGACCATCTTCTGTAACATGTCCTCAGTCTCTGACCATCTCCTGTATCATGTCCTCAGTCTCTGACCATCTCCTGTATCATGTCCTCAGTCTCTGACCATCTCCTGTAACATGTCCTTAGTCTCTGACCATCTTCTGTAACATGTCCTCAGTCTCTGACCATCTCCTGTATCATGTCCTCAGTCTCTGACCATCTCCTGTAACATGTCCTTAGTCTCTGACCATCTCCTGTATCATGTCCTCAGTCTCTGACCATCTCCTGTATCATGTCCTCAGTCTCTGACCATCTTCTGTAACATGTCCTCAGTCTCTGACCATCTCCTGTATCATGTCCTCAGTCTCTGACCATCTCCTGTAACATGTCCTCAGTCTCTGACCATCTCCTGTAACATGTCCTCAGTCTCTGGCCATCTTCTGTTTAATGTCCTCAGTCTCTGACCATCTTCTGTATCATGTCCTCAGTCTCTGACCATCTCCTGTATCATGTCCTCAGTCTCTGACCATCTCCTGTAACATGTCCTCAGTCTCTGGCCATCTTCTGTTTAATGTCCTCAGTCTCTGACCGTCTCCTGAACCATGTCCTCAGTCTCTGACCATCTCTTGTATCATGTCTGCAGTCTTTGACCACCTCTTGTATCATGTCTGCAGTCTCTGACCATCTCCTGTACCATGTCTGCAGTCTCTGACCATCTCCTGTACCATGACGTCTCTAAGACTTTGAAATGTGTTCACCACATATACCGGGATGCTTCGCTTTCCATTCACAGGCCTGTGGAAGAGGTGCTGCAAATCACAGCAGGACAATGCTTGCTGGATCTGTTGGGTTGGGCAGGTGAGTGTTCCCACGTATAACATGTAAGAGGAGGGGAAAAAAATGATGGGACAATAGTCAGACATGGGGTGGTATGGAGAGGAGTACAGGGGGTCAGACATGGGTTGGTATGGAGAGGAGTACAGGGGGTCAGACATGGGGTGGTATGGAGAGGAGAGGAGTACAGGGGGTCAGTCATGGGGTGGTATGAAGAGGAGTACAGGGGGTCAGACATGGGGTGGTATGAAGAGGAGTACAGGGGGTCAGACATGGGGTGGTATGGAGAGGAGTACAGGGGGTCAGACATGGGGTGGTATGGAGAGTAGAGGAGTACAGGGGGTCAGACATGGGGTGGTATGGAGAGTAGAGGAGTACAGGGGGTCAGACATGGGGTGGTATGGAGAGGAGTACAGGGGGTCAGACATGGGTTGGTATGGAGAGGAGTACAGGGGGTCAGACATGGGGTGGTATGGAGAGGAGAGGAGTACAGGGGGTCAGTCATGGGGTGGTATGGAGAGGAGTACAGGGGGTCAGACATGGGGTGGTATGAAGAGGAGTACAGGGGGTCAGACATGGGGTGGTATGGAGAGGAGTACAGGGGGTCAGTCATGGGGTGGTATGGAGAGGAGAGGAGTACAGGGGGTCAGACATGGGGTGGTATGGAGAGGAGTACAGGGGGTCAGACATGGGGTGGTATGGAGAGGAGAGGAGTACAGGGGGTCAGTCACGGGGTGGTATGGAGAGCAGAGAAGTACAGGGGGTCAGACATGGGGTGATATGGAGAGGAGAACAGGGGGGCAGATATAGGGTGGTATGGAGAGGAGCGGAGTACAGGGGGTCAGTCATGGGGTGGTATGGAGAGGAGAGAAGTACAGGGGTTCAGTCATGGGGTTGTATGAAGAGGAATACAGGGGGTCAGACATGGGGTGGTATGGAGAGGAGCTCTCCATACCACCCCATGGTTGACCTCCTGTACTCCTCTCCTCTCCATACCACCCCATGTCTGACCCCCTGTACTCCTCTTCATACCACCCCATGTCTGACCCCCTGTACTCCTCTCCTCTCCATACCACCCCATGACTGACCCCCTGTACTCCTCTCCTCTCCATACCACCCCATGACTGACCCCCTGTACTCCTCTCATCTCCATACCACCCCATGACTGACCCCCTGTACTCCTCTCCTCTCCATACCACCCCATGTCTGACCCCATGTACTCCTCTCCATACCAACCCATGTCTGACCCCCTGTACTCCTCTCCATACCACCCCATGTCTGACCCCCTGTACTCCTCTCCTCTCCATACCACCCCATGACTGACCCCCTGTACTCCTCTCCATACCACCCCATGTCTGACCCCCTGTACTCCTCTTCATACCACCCCATGTCTGACCCCCTGTACTCCTCTCCATACCACCCCATGACTGACCCCCTGTACTCCTCTCCTCTCCATACCACCCCATGTCTGACCCCCTGTACTCCTCTCCATACCAACCCATGTCTGACCCCCTGTACTCCTCTCCTCTCCATACCACCCCATGACTGACCTCCTGTACTCCTCTCCATACCACCCCATGTCTGACCCCCTGTACTCCTCTCCATACCACCCCATGTCTGACCCCCTGTACTCCTCTCCATACCACCCCATGTCTGACCCCCTGTACTCCTCTCCATACCACCCCATGTCTGACCCCCTGTACTCCTCTCCATACCACCCCATGTCTGACCCCCTGTACTCCTCTCCTCTTCATACCACCCCATGACTGACCTCCTGTACTCCTCTCCATACCACCACATGACTGACCCCCTTTACTTCTCTCTTCTCCATACCACCCAATTTCTCACCCCCTGTACTCCTCTCCATACCACCCCTTGACTGACCCTTGACTGAGGGGGCCATTGGGTGGAGCTTGGGCGGTACTTACTTTTAAATATGGGAGGAGCTTGGGCGGGGCTTTTCTTTAAAATGTGGGAGGGGGTTATCAAATTTATCTTCGGGCTGAAGCCCCTGGTCTTTTTCCCACCTAGCAACACCCCTGCCTGTAGGGATGCACCGAAATGAAAATTCTGGGCCGAAACAGAAACCGAAAATTCAGGATGCCTTTGGCCGAAAACCGGAACCGAAAATGACTTTTTTCCCCCAAATGATTTTAAAATAGTAGGCAAGGTTAATTACCAATGGAATTAGTATTATGCAGGATGAGGGGGTTAATGTATTGCCACTGGTCACTGATGCATTAGTGACCGACCAGTGGCAGTTAAGTGTTAATTAATACTGGTTGCACTAATGCAACACAAAGAGTTAATTAACTGCCACTGGTCGGTCACTAATACATCAGTGACCAGTGGCAACACATTAACCCCCTCATGCTGCATAATACTAATTCCATTGGTAATTAACCTCGCTTCGCCTGGGTTATAGAAGACATTGCACTGGTCCTGGCTGTGATATATAGAAGACATTATACTGGTTCTGGGATATAGAAGACATTATACTGGTACTTGCTGGGATATAGAAGACATTATACTGGTTCTGGCTGGGATAAAGAAGACATTATACTGGTTCTGGCTGGGATATAGAAGACATTATACTGGTTCTGGCTGGGATATAGAAGACATTATACTGGTTCTGGGATATAGAAGACATTATACTGGTACTGGGATATAGGAGACATTATACTGGGTCTAGAGGGCACTGTACTGGTATTGTGTTCTTGAGAATGCCATAACTCCAGTACAATAGAGAGACAGAGACAATACAGGAGTTGGCTGTCCTGGTTTTCTCCTAGTCCTATGATAGGAGCTGTCAGTCCCTGCACAGATCAAAAAAAATGAAGAGATTTCCAGTCACAAGTTACCAACCAGCCAGCGACCAACCGAATTGACCTGTCTAACAGTATGCGTTAAAAACAGGGGTTTGGTTGCACACATTTGCAAATACATGCGTAAGCTGCAGGCCACGGCAAGGCACCCTGATATCTGCAGTCCCTAACTCTGCAATTTAAAGAGTCTCTACAATGAGAGCACATGCATTTAATGGGATAGATGGAGGACAGGTGACTAGAGGGAGCCCACCCCTCCTTAAAGGCACAGGGTCACACTGAACACCCAGCACATCGCACAATGGCGGCAAAGGTGTCAGTGCGTTGCCTGGCTCAATGCAGATATCAACGATAATGCAAAAAGTAGTCATTGCCTCCACCTATAACTGGTCTTAATGGTAAGGAGCACTGGAAGGGCGGACGCAGATCAAAAAAAATGAAGAGATTTCCAGTCACAACTTACCAACCAGCCAGCGACCAACCGAATTGACCTGTCTAACAGTATGCGTTAAAAACAGGGGTTTGGTTGCACACATTTGCAAATACATGCGTAAGCTACAGGCCACGGCAAGGCACCCTGATATCTGCAGTCCCTAACTCTACAATTTAAAGAGTCTCTACAATGAGAGCACATGCATTTAATGGGATAAATTGGAGGACAGGTGACTTGGGGTTTGGTTGCACACATTTGCAAATACATGGGTAAGCACAGTTCAGCCTGCACCTGCCTATCAGTGAAGTGTATAGAGACGTTCTATGACACCGGGGAGCTGTAATCTTGCAGTAGGGCAGTCTATTGTGTATACACGGCTCTGGTGACGCAGTAACTCGGTTCATAGTGACATCAGATCCCACACACCACTTACCCAGCACTTCCCCACTCTGCCAGAACTCAGGACGGAAAAAGGCGGGTACTGCACGGCATGACGTCACATCAATTCCGCGAGGAAGGGGGCACAGCACAGGGGAAGAGTGAATGAAGTAACACTCCGGGTGGGCGGGCGGGCGAGCGCCTGCTAATAGCTGGAACGAAGTGAGCCTTTCACTTCCCTGTTAGCGGAGATACCCACCTGACAGGGAAGTGAAAGGCTCATTTCATTACGGCTATTAGCGGCCGGTCGCCCGTCCGGTGTGTTACTTCATTCACTCTTCCCCGAAATGGGATAGGCCCATTTTCGGCCGAAAATTTTGGTGGCCGAAATTTCGGTGCACCACTAGTACCCTGCCTGCGTGTCCGCGTCATAGCTGGTGGCCCCCTTTTAAGGGGGCTATGTCCTATTATGTTCTCTTTGGAGGGCGACCCCCTTGTTTTCTCTATCTTTCATTGAAAGACGCAGCTTCATATCTTCTTAGCCATTGGGTTATGCTCCTCCCATCAGGAATAGGACACTAAGCAGGAAAAAGCTTTCACCACGCCTATGGGGCTGTCCCTGCAGGCATAAAGCCACACACTCTGCTACAGCCCTTAGTTTAATTTCTGCCTAATTTAGGAGTAGGGCCTAGTTCCCTGCTGGGACTTCGGTCTTAGCTGTTACATTGAAGACCTACATTGCATGGTGTGAGTCTCTTGGGGTTCATCCTCGCTCCTTCTCGGTGGATCGAATCTTACCTTTCCTTCAACGGGAGGGTTAAACAAAAATTGCCCTAGAGTACCATCAAGGGCCAGGTATCGGGTTTTGGTGGGTTTTTTTTCAACGACCTTTGGCCACACACTCCCTGGTGTGTACCTTTTCTTTAGGGTATCCGACATTTGGTACCTGCAGTGTGGGCTCCGTTGCCGCCCTGGAATCCTAATGTGGTGCTTTCAGCTCTACTGAAGATCCTCTTTGAAAATATTCAGGAGGTTTCGATGCTTACGTTGCCCCAGAAGGTGACCTTCTTTGGTGGCTATCACCTCTGCATGCAGGGTGTCGGACCTGATGGTGTATCCTGTCGTTCACCTTATATTGCTTCACAAGGATAAGGTGGTGCTTTGCCTCTGTCTGTCATTCCTTCCTAAGGTGGTCTCTGTCATTTAAACAGGGTTCGTACGGTCCTGGAAATCCTGGAAAGGTTTTGGAATTTTTAGATGACACTTTCCAGGCCTGGAAAGGTCATGGAAAATTAGGAAACACACTAGGTTTTGGAAAAGTCATGGAATTAAATTACTGTGGAGGTGCGGGGAGCGGATGCTTAATTATTTTAATTATTTTATGATAATTATATTGCCACATACTGTATTTACATTTCGCTGTATTAGCGTCCTTCCGGGTCCGCGGTATGTCATTGGCCAGCAGCAGCCAAGAGATGACCCAATCAGGCAGCAGGGAGGGCCGGCCGCGGTTTGCCTGGAGACACTGTGACTGGCTAGCAGCAGCAGTAACAGCCGGGAGATTATCAACCAATGAGGCAGCGGAAGCGTCACTAGAGGGCGGGCCGGCCGCATGAACGTGATGATGACGTGGAAGGGCCGTAACCCCCGGTGCTCTTCAGCTCCCCACAGTGCTTTAAATCTCTTTCCCCCCCCCCCATGCTTTCTGGCTCCCCTAGTACTCTCCAGCTCCCTGGCTCCCCCCTTAGTGATTTCCAGTTCCCCCCAGACAGTGCTCTCCAGTCCCCCCCCCCTCTCCCCCTGTGCTCTCCATCCCCCTGGTTTTCCATGCTCCCCCCCTCGCGCTTTCCAACCCCCCTGCAATGCTTTCCACACCCCCCCTTAATTCTCTCCAGTCCCCCCCCCTACCCCCCCATGCCCTTCAGCTCCTCTAGTGCTCTCTGCTTCCCCTGTGCTCTTCTATCTTCTATCATGTCTCTGACCTTCTCCTGTATCATGTCCGCAGCCTCTGACCACCTCCTGTGTCATGTCCGCAGTCTCTGACCACCTCCTGTATCATGTCTGCAGCCTCTGACCACCTCCTGTATCATGTCCGCAGCCTCTGACCACCTCTTGTATCATGTCCGCAGCCTATGACTACCTCCTGTATCATGCCTGCAGTCTCTGACCTTGTCCTGTATCATGTCCGCAGCCTCTGACCTTGTCCTGTATCATGTCCACAGCCTCTGACCTTCTCCTGTATCATGTCCGCAGCCTCTGACCACCTCCTGTATCATGTCCGCAGCCTCTGACCACCTCCTGTATCATGTCCGCAGCCTCTGACCTTGTCCTGTATCATGTCCGCAGCCTCTGACCTTGTCCTGTATCATGTCCACAGCCTCTGACCTTCTCCTGTATCATGTCCGCAGCCTCTGACCACCTCCTGTATCATGTCCGCAGCCTCTGACCACCTCCTGTATCATGTCCGCAGCCTCTGACCACCTCCTGTATCATGTCCGCAGCCTCTGACCTTGTCCTGTATCATGTCCGCAGCCTTTGACCTTGTCCTGTATCATGTCCGCAGCCTCTGACCTTCTCCTGTATCATGTCCGCAGCCTCTGACCTTCTCCTGTATCATGTCCGCAGCCTCTGACCACCTCCTGTATCATGTCCGCAGCCTCTGACCACCTCCTGTATCATGTCTGCTGTCTCTGACCACCTCCTGTATCATGTCCGCAGCCTCTGACCACCTCCTGTATCATGTCCGCAGCCTCTGACCACCTCCTGTATCATGTCCGCAGCCTCTGACCTTGTCCTGTATCATGTCCGCAGCCTCTGACCTTCTCCTGTATCATGTCCGCAGCCTCTGACCACCTCCTGTATCATGTCCGCAGCCTCTGACCACCTCCTGTATCATGTCCGCAGTCTCTGACCACCTCCTGTATTATGTCCGCAGCCTCTGACCACCTCCTGTATTATGTCCGCAGCCTCTGACCACCTCCTGTATCATGTCCGCAGCCTCTGACCACCTCCTGTATCATGTCCGCAGTCTCTGACCTTCTCCTGTATCATGTCTGCTAAATGTACAGTGTGTGTCGTAAAACGTTTGACATTTCGAACATGGGAGAGGCAGCGCTGTCTAGCCACGCCAAAGGTGCAAAGCACCAGTCTGCAGCTGCGTGCTTGACAGCTTCCAATCCGATCGCTGGCTTATTCACCCATGCTCCTGAAGTGACACCGGCTCCCAGCTGCGGCAGCGGTGCTTCCATCTCATCCACTGTAAAACAAGGGACCATTTTGAGTCACGCTGTATCCAGAAACGAAACCCTAACTGCAGAGGTACTGTACACTACAAAGATTGTCATTTATTTTAGTAAAAATATGCTGGGTGTGACATGGATTTTCTTCTTATTTAACATGTATACATAGATATTTCATGAAACATTATTTCATGAATATTTACGTGAAGTCATGGAAAAGTCATGGAATTTTATTGGTGAAAATGTGTATGAACCCTGTTTAAATGAAGACATTGTGTTGCCTTCCATGTCCCAGGCCTAAACATCTGAAGGAAATTGCCTTGCATGTCTTGGTTGTGGTTCGGCCAATTAGGGTGTACCTGTCAGCTACGGAGTCTTTTAGGAAGTCTGACTATCTAATTGCACTCACAGACGGACCTCACAAAGAGTTGTCTGCTTCTTCTGCTACCATTTCCAGATGGTTCAGGCCTATTGCATCAGGGGTCAGGTTTCTCTTTTCCCTGTTTAGGCGCACTCTACCAGGGCGCTTAGTGTCTCCTAGGCTTTCCGTTTTCAAACGTCAGTAACACAGGTTTTGCAAAGCGGCCATCTGGTCGTCGGTTCACAGTTTTACAACGCTTTTTGTAAAGTGGATGTGTTGGCATCTGCAGAAGCTTCTTTTGGCCGCAAGGTTTTGCTGACTGCTGTTTAGAGGACCTGGTCCTCTTTGAGGGTGTATTGTTTTTCAGGTGAGCTCCAGTTGTTTATGCTTGAGCTCTATGTTACCTGGTTGGCCTTGGGAATTTTTTTCTGATGTTTTCCCACCCCTCTATTTTTAACACTGCTTTGGGACGTACCAATGGTTAAGAAGAATCAGGAGCTTTGTCTGTTAATGAACGAAAGAGAAATGGGATTTTTGACTTACCGTAAAATCAATTTCTCTGATGTTCATTGACGGACGCAGCACTCACCCCTCTGTGGAGTTGGCTTTCTTCTTACACTGCTTGTAACAAAACTGAGTACCTATAGCTAAGAGTGAGTGTATACCCCCTGGGACTGACCATAGGCATAGTCGAGCTTTTTCCTGCCTAGTGTCCTACTCCTGTAGGGGGCTGTATAACCCAATAGTTAAGAAGAATCAGGAGCTGTGTCTGTCAATGAACATCAGAGAAATGGATTTTACGGTAAGTCAAAAATCCCATTTCTCTTACGTCCTCCGACATTCGCCGCCACCTCTAAAGGCCCGTACACACGTACCGATCGTCGGCATACAAACGTCGGCGGACGAAAGATCTGCCGATTGTACGCTTGTTAGTATGGTGCCTCCGACAGCCGTCAGCGCACATTCTGCCGACAAGAGTCTGTCTTGCAAGCATTAAAATTTTTGTATGCCGACACCAGAGCGGCCGATTGTTCGCCAGTCAGTACAGAATTCGGACGACAGACCACAGATTTGCAAGACTGGGCATGCTCAGAAAAGAAAAAACACAGGGAAAGTTAACCATTACATGACATCACTTCTGCAGTCGGCTGTAGTCGGCGGACAAAATTCTTGTGCTGTCTTTGCACTTTTCAACAGACACCGACAGCCCAGGGACAAAAGACGGCCGATCATCCGCTGACGATCGGTACGTGTGTACGGGCCTTTAGTCATCACTATTGGGTATTGACTTCCGCTCCGCAGGAGTAGCTAGGCATAAGACTTAGTCAAAAGAACAAAACCATTTAGCATAGACACACCCATGGGGGCTGTCCCACTGGTCAATACCCCCCTGCAGTGATCCCTCCCAACTCAGTTTGTTTCTGCCTAGCATCAGGAGTAGTTAGGCTTCCCTGTGCTGGGGCTACAGTCTCAGCCTTTCTAATCTTTTCTCTTTGATTTTCTTTGAAAATGTCAGTTTTTTCTTTGCTATACTAGCTGTTTATTTTGTCAGCTTTAGTTTTTAGTCGGATCTTCGGATGAAGACGGATTCTTGCGGAGCTGGGATTCGGACTGACTGCCCTGGTTCTCCAGGGCAGAGGGTCGGAGGGACTCCCAGCCCGCCATCGAGCGTTCAGCCATGTGTTCATCCTGGCATTATGAACGGCCCATCCCTGCTCGCAGCAGGGATGCAGCCTGTGAGGTGGCTACCTCACTGGACACATCTGCGGTGCTGCAGTGTCCTGTCCTTGGCTAACGGCATTCCCTGTCAGATGAGGGCAGCGGCTTTCCGTTCATAGAGGCACCCCTCGCCGTCCGGTACAGGTAAGTACTTTCTGTGTGGGGCCTCTGTCTGGGGTGGCAGTCCTGTGTTGCTGTGTATTCCCCATGTCTGTGCCTGTGTGGGGCTCCCTGATGCGATCCCTGAGGGGGTCTCCTTGTTAAATGCGCTGCGGTGCTGTGTGGTTTTGGGGGCCCCTTCCCCTGTGTCACTGCTGTGTTTTGGGGGTGCAGACTGTGTGTGTGGCGGCCGCAGCGGGTGAAAACCGCGCGGTCCGCCATTTTAGGTATGGGCAAGCATGTCTGGCTTCACTGTGGGCTTAGCTACATGCTGTTTTTGGCGCCATCCGGCACCATCTTGTGTGTGGCTGAACGATCGTTCCAAGCACATGTTCGACGGCCATCTTGCCGAAACCTTCCATTCAGTTCTATGGGCAGCCATTTTCCCTGGGTCTTGCAGCTTATAGTTCAGCCTCTGATGACCTCACTTCCTTTTCCTCTGAAGCAGCGATCGATGTGGTAACACTCTGTGGGGGCTCTGCAGACTGTCTCTTCCATAGCTCCTTGTTTTGTCCTTCCTGGCTCAGTTTTGTCTCCTTTTGGGGGTCTTTGATCACTGTGCATATAGCGGTGGGCTCTCCGCAGCGATCTTAAAGGGCCAGTACCTCTTCTTGTACTTTTTTACTTTAACTTGGGCAATGGAATCTCAGGACAGCAAATTACCTCCAGCCCTGGTGGGGGACCCCAGTCCTGCTGTACCCCCTGTTATACCTGATTTGGCCGTCGTAGTGGCGTCTTTAGTGTCCAAAATGGAGGCGCTGATGGCTGAACGTGCTGCTAGGAAAAGGCCTAGATTATCTTTCTCCTCTGATTCGGATGGTGATGTGGCTGCTGTGGCGGGCGTGCCCTTTTCAGGGTCTCGCTCATCCCTTGATCCTATGGGGTCTGAGGGGGAGGCGGAGGTGGAGGGGGTTGATGTTTCTCCCCCGGGGTCGCCTGAAGACTATGGATGAGTTGATCTCTTCTGTGAAAGAGACACTACATTTGGAGGATGAGCCCACTCCTCCGGGCATTGTGTCATCGTTTGGTACACATAGGACCCGCAAGTCGGCGCAGGTTTTTCCCTGCCCCGCTGAATTTCATTACACTGTGAATGAACTGTGGCGCAATTTAAAACGTCCATTCGCGGTGCCTACTCGGTTTAAACTGCTTTATCCCTTTGCGCCGGCTACGGACACGCGATGGGGTGTGCCTCCGCAGGTGGATCACACTGTGGCCGTCTTAAACAAGGCTACCTTGATTCCCACTGAGGACACCCCGGTGTTCCGGGATCCCACGGACAGGAGGTTGGAGTCTCTTGCCCGCCATTCCTACGCGGTGGCGGTTTCCTTGCTCAAACCTGTTTTCGCATCCATCCTGGTGGCTCAGGCAGTGGCGGATTGGACTAAGGTGCTTAGACGCAACATCGCGTCTGATTCTGCCCCACCTGCCACGCTGGCTATGGTGGATCAAATTCACCAAGGGGTCATGTATTTGTGTGATGCGGCCTTGAATGAGGCCCCTCTGGTCACACGCCTGTCGAGTGTCGCGGTGCTTAACCGTCGACTGATCTGGCTGAAGAGCTGGTCGGCTGACCAGACATCACGGAAGACAGTTGCTGATTTTCCTTATGCAGGTTCTCGCCTTTTTGGTGAGGCGTTGGATACCTTGGTAAAGGGCGTCACGGGGGCAAGAGCACGATGCTGCCCCAGAACCCGAAAAACAAGTCCTTTTGTGGCAAGCGGGGTTCCACCTCTCGACCCAATCAAGGGTCCTTTCGTGCCTTTAGGAATCAAACCAAGGGCAAGCCCTTCAAGGGCCAGGGTAGCCAGAAGAAGCCCTGAGCGGGCAAGCAGGTGTCCGGCAATGCCGGTGCGGCGGGTCAATCTGCCTCTGCCTGAAGGGGCGCCCTCACCCATTTCTGGGGTGGGGGGACGTTTGCGCGGTTTCCTCCAACCTTGGCTGCTCCACATTCCGGACAGGTGGGTTCAGGAAATCATTTGATCAGGGTACAAGATCGAATTCCTTTCCCGGCCAGCGGACAGATTTTTTCCATCAAATCTTCATTTAACCCCAGGGCGTCTCCAGGACCCGCATCAAGCGATGCAGGACCTCCTTGCTCAGGGGGTGATTGTTCCGGTGCCTCATCGGGACAGGTTTCGGGGGTTTTATTCCAATCTGTTCACTGTGCCCAGAAAGGAGGGCAAGGTGCGTCCTATTCTGGACCTGAAAGCGCTCAACCACTTTGTGCGCGTTCGGAAGTTCCGTATGGAATCTGTCTGCTCGGTGGGGGCCTCCCTGAGCCCAGGAGGCATACCTACACATCCCCATTTTCGAGGGTCACCAGAGGTACCTTCGTTTCGCTATCGCGGAGGACCGCTATCAGTTTGTGGCATTATATTTCGGTCTCGCTTCGGCTCCGAGGGTCTTTACCAAAGTGCTGGCGCCTGTTCTGGGGCTGCTAAGGGCACAGGGCATTGCGGTCTTGGGATATCTGGACAATCTCCTCTTAAGATCGTGTGTCTGCCAGAACCTACTGCGCGATCTGTCCACCACGGTACAGACGCTCCAGGAGTTCGGATGGACCATCAACATACAGAAGTCGTCCTTGTCTCCTTCGGTTTGACTTCCCTATCTGGAAATGATCCTGGACTCTGCTCAGGCAAAGGTGTTCTTGCCGGAGCACAAGCTCCGGACCTTACAGGACGAGATCAGGTCCCTCAGGGACAAACCATCCTCGTCACTCAGGACCTGCATGCGGTCCCTAGGGTTGATGGTGTCAGCCTTCGAGGCGATACCCTTCACTCAGTTTCACACGCGGTCTCTTCAAGCGGAGATCCTGGCCAGGTGGGACAGGCTACCTCAGTCCTTGGATCTGAGTATCTCGTTGAGTCGCCGGACCAGAATGGATCTTCTGTGGTGGCTGCAGTCCCCGGCTGTGTCAGAAGGAAAATCCTTCCGTCCGTTTCTGTGGACAGTGATTACCACGGATGCCAGCCTGTCGGGCTGGGGTGGAGTCCTTGGCAACCTGTCTGCCCAGGGCACTTGGTCGGAGGAGGAATCCTCCCTTCCGATCAACATTTTGGAATTAAGAGCGATCAAACTCTGTCTCTTCCAGTGGTCGGACCGACTTCGGGGCCGTCCTATTCGGGTACAGACGGACAATGCTACCGCGATGGCTTACATCAACCACCAAGGGGGCACCAGGAGTGCCCGGGCGGCCCGGGAGGTGACCGACATTCTGTCTTGGGCCGAGACTCATGTCCCGGCGATTTCAGCAGTTCACATTCTGGGTGTGGAGAATTGGCAGGCCGACTATCTGAGCCGCCAGACCCTGGACCAGGGGGAATGGTCCCTGCCCCCGGAGGTCTTCCAAATGCTGTGTGCGAAGTGGGGATCCCCGGACGTGGATCTGTTCGCGCCCCGGCTAAACCACAAGGTGGAAAGGTTCGTGGGCAAGAAAGCGCGATCCTCGGGCGGACGCCTCGGATGCGCTGGTGGCCCCTTGGCATCAGTATCGTCTGATGTATGCCTTTCCTCCAATTCAGTTGTTGTCCAGGCTCCTTCGTAGGTTAGCCTCGGAACCACACTCGGTGATTCTGGTGGCGCCGGCCTGGCCGCGCCGGTCCTGGTACACCGACATTGTTCACCTGGCAGTGGCGCCTCCTTGGCGGCTGCCAATGCGGGAAGATCTACTGTCTCAGGGACTGATCTTCCATCCTGCTTTACAGTTGCTGGCTTTAACGGCCTGGCTGTTGAGACCCAGGTCCTGAGAGACAGGGGTCTCTCTTCAGAGGTCATTCCTACTCTAATCAAGGCTAGGAAATCCTCTTCTGGTAAAATCTATTACCGTACCTGGAAAGTTTATTTCGCCTGGTGTGGGTCCAGGGGGGTTCTCCCCTCGCTCGTACTCGGTGTAGAGAGTATTGACTTTTCTCCAGACTGGCGTGGACCAGTGCCTGGCGCTGGCCACAATAAAGGGCCAGGTATCTGCACTGGCTATTTTTTTCCAACGCCCTGTGGCGTCTCATTTCTTGATTCGCACCTTTATTCAAGGTGTGCGACATTTGGCCCCTCCCCGGAGGGAGCCTTTACCTCCATGGGACTTGAACTTAGTTCTGTCCGCGTTACAGCATTCTCCCTTTGAAAACATCCGGGAGATATCGTTACCTCTGCTGTCTAAGAAAGTTGCCTTTTTAGTGGCGATCACTTCAGGTCGCAGGGCGTCGGAGCTGGCGGCGTTGTCTTGCCGCTCTCCTTACTTGGTGATTCACAAGGATAAGGTGGTCTTGCGACCTCATTCCTCTTTTCTCCCTAAGGTGGTCTGAGTTCCACCTTAATGAGGACATTGTTTTGCCTTCGCTCTGTGCGAAGCCGAAGCATCCTAAGGAGGTTGCGTTGCATTCCTTGGATTTTGTCCGGGCGATCAGGGTTTACCTGTCGTCCACTGAATCCTTTCGGAAATTGGATTCCCTCTTTGTCCTTCCTGAGGGACCTCGGAAGGGTATGGCTGCGTCTGCAGCGACCATTGCCAAATGGATCTGACAGACCATTGAACAGGCCTATGCTTTGAAGGAATGGGTTCCACCATTCCTTGTTAGGGCGCACTCTACCAGATCTTTGAGTACGTCCTGGGCTTACTGGCACCGAGCCTCGGTGGCCCAGGTGTGCAACGCTGCGACTTGGTTGTCGGTTGCACACCTTTTCCAAATTCTATAAGGTGGATGTTCTGGCATCAGCTGATGCCTCCTTTGGCCGCAAAGTTCTCAGTGCGGCAGTGCCATAGGGGACCCTTGTTTTTTTGTGGGTCCCTGGCTGTTGGGGTGTTTATCCCCTGGGTATTGTTTTCCTGGATTGTTGCTCCTGTTGAGCCTTTTCTATTGCCCAGAAGGTTCTCTTACTGTGCGTGTAAGGTTCCTTTCTCTGATGTGGGTACTGCGTTGCCTTTTCTACGGTTGCGTCTCCCACCCCTCATGTCTACACTGCTTTGGGACATCCCAATAGTGAAGACTTAGAGGTGGCGGCGACTGTCGGAGGACGTAAGAGAAAACTGAATTTTTGTAAAATCTTACCTGTAAAATTCCTTTCTCTGAGTCCACCGACAGTCGCCGCCCTCGCCCCTCTTTTGGGGTTTTTTCTTGTACACCTACTGCTATTCTACCAAACTGAGTTGGGAGGGATTTCAGGGGGGTATTAACCAGTGGGACAGCCCTCATGGGTGTGTCTATGCTAAATGCTTTTGTTCTTTTGACTAAGTCTTATGCCTACCTACTCCTGCGGAGCGGAAGTCAATACCCAATAGTGATGACTTAGAGGTGGCGGCGACTGTCGGAGGACTCAGAGAAAGGAATTTTACAGGTAAGATTTTCCAAAAATTCAGTTTTTCTCTATCGTCCGTCGACAGACGCAGCCTCATCTCCAAGAGCTGAGTGGGTTTATGCTCCTCCCATCAGGAGTAGTCTAGGCAGTAAAATTTGAATACACACGCCCAGGGGGCTGTCCCTCTAGGCATAAACCCCCATTGCACAATCCAGCACATCAGTTTGTTTCTGCCTAGAGAAGGAGTAGGACCTAGGTTTCCTGCTGGGACTCCGGTCTCAGTTTTTTTATTCTTTTCAGAATACTTTCTTTTATTTATCTTTACTCACTTGCTCACTAGTGTTCAGGGAAGAATTTTCCTGGCGATCTACAAGCAACGATGCCGGCTGGGGCTTCGCACTGGATAATCTAGATCCTTATGGTCCCCCTAGTCTGGCCTACGAGCGTGAGCAGGTTATAATTCTGACCTAGGCCTAGCCACGATGGTGCCCCCTGGTCAGGAGGGGGACTAATGTGCGAGCGGATGCCTCGCCGGGACGCATCGACCTGGAACGCCCTGAGTCTCAGCGTACCCATTGGCTGGCAGCACCCCCACTTCGGATGGGAGGCAATCTGCCTGAAGTGGAGCCTACCTGGTCCATAGTATGGTGAGTAAATGTGCCCCCCTTGCACCTGCTGGCCTTGGGGGGATGTGGGCCCTCCCCTGGGGATAATGGGATTTGTGCCTCTCAAGAGATCCCCCTCTGCCCGGTACCTGGTCTGTGTGTCCTTCCCTCTCCCTGTCCCTGCGGGGGCTGTGTGTCTGGTGTGTTCTGGCGCTATTGGGGGGGTCGGTGACATGGTACCTTGCGCTTGCTGGTCCCTGTTATGGTTCCTGAGGCCTTCATGTGTCAGTCCCTAGTAGCATGGTGTGCTGTGGGCGCCGCCATCTTAGATGTGGGCAATGAGATTTCTTTCTCCATAGACTTGTATGGGGCAGCCATTTTCCCTGCAGCTTTCTTTTGTTTCCTGAAGGGGAATGACAGGACCTCTTTCTAGTTGCTGGCAACCATTTTCTAGCTTGACCTGTGTAACACCATTTTCTTTCTTACAACTCTGACTTGTAATGACTTGTTTCAGTTAAGGTTACTTTAAGTCTTTAGTTAAACACGAACAATGACCTAAGTAAATCACCCGATATGTTTTTTCAGTGTTTTCACACCTTAGCTAAAGATACATTCTTTATCGCACATTAACTTCCTCTATACTAAGTCTTAGGGTCTAGACAAGGCATATTTTGCAATTTCTAATGAACATTCTGTATTAACCCATTGTTAAACTTTTGTGAGACATGACTCTTCCTGAGAGCACTCATTCCCCCCTCCCAACTGTATTTCCTGTTCAATACTGTGTATAATAGTTACCCCGCTTTGCAAATAAAACTAGAATGTTTTAGACTGATCACGGTTTGGACGTGTTTTCTTTAGCAGGATAGAACATTCTCCAGAGCTCTGCCTTATTTGCATAGAACAGACTAGACATTGCTATTAAGTCAGGGACTTAACTTTTGAGTATACATTTAAGGTATCTAGGGTGAATATAAAGAGAAATCACCAACATTTCCTATGGGCCTCCATCTTTGTGTAGCCCTGGTGCTATACTCTGCAGTGTTTCCCTATCAGGCGACATCACTTCCTGTGTGGTCATTTCCTGCTGCTGTGCAGAGGTCACTTCCTGCTTTTCTGTCCATGCTGTGGTAGATTCAGGAGGAAGTGTGTCTGAGGTGGTAATGTATTCGGGGTCTCTGCGGGCATATCCTTACACATTCTGCTATCAGTTTGGTTTAAAGGGGTTCCCTGCAGACCGCTGCGATCGGTGGTAGATATCGCGATCGGCGCTCTTAAATCGACAGTACTCCCTTTTTTGTGATTTGCACTATGGAGTCTCAAACTGGAAAATCACCCTCAGACCCACTCTGTGCGACTCCCGGACAGTCCGGATCGCAGTCGCTGGCCTAGATTTCAGCTTCTCTGGAAAGCCTGGCGACAAAAGTTGATTTAGTCATGAAAAAGGTTGATGGGCGAAAACGGCTGCTGCCTTCTCCTTCTATGGAGGTGTCCTCTGATTCAGAGGCTGATGGTGTCGTCCCGGACACCCCCCTACCTGTGGGGTCCCTGTACTCGCAGTCAGATGGTGAAGAGGACCTGTCCTCTTCAGCTGCAGGGCGGGAACGTGCCTTAGTGGAAGCTCTGATTTTTTTTTAGTGCGGGATACTTTAAAATTGGCTGAGCCCACGCTGGCAGGGACGCGGTTGACTTTTAGCTGGAAAACTGGCAAGGTTTTCCCTTGTCCCTACACCTTTCACGATATTGTGAATGACCATTGGCGGCGCGTTAAGCACGTGTTAGTGGTGCCTAAACGCTTTTAAACGCTGGTATCCTTTTGATGAAAAGGTCTCCAACCGATGGATGGTGCCACCTAAAGTGGACCATCCTGTTTCCAGATTGAACAAATCTACCCTTGTACCTGTGGCGGATTCCCCAGTTTTTACAGATCCATTGGACAGGCGGGTGGAATCCCTTTCCCGCCATCTTCATGTGCGGGCGGGTTCCATTTTAAAACCGTTTTTTCTGTCTGTGTTGGTTTCACAGACGGTGACGGAATGGATTAGGGGGTTGCGGGAGTCTTTGGACCTTGAGAACTGTTGGACCAGGTGATCCAGGCTCTGGTGTTCCTGTGTGATGCGTCTATGTATGCGGCTCCCCTGGTGGCCAGGGTCTCGGCCGTGGGCATGGTTTTAAGATGCATGGTTTGGTTGAACAACTGGTCGGCTGACCAAGCTTCTAAAAAGGCCTTAGCTGATCTCCCCTTTCTGGGAGACAGGTCATTTGGTGACTCATTGGATGAGTTGATCAAGGGACTGACTGGCGGGAAGAGTACTCTTCTTCCTCAATCTTCCAAGGGTAAGACACCCCGTCCTAAGCGGGGTCCTTACTTTTATGCTCACAAACCTTTTTTTCGTTCCTCTGGGGCGCAAGAAAAAGGTAAGCCGTTCAGATCTTCTGGAGGTGCTAAAAAGCCCTGGGGCAAGACCAAGGCCGGTCAGTCCGGTGCGGCAGACAAGTCCTCGTCAGCATGAAGGGGCGCCCTCACCCGGCTCAGGGGTGGGGGGACGTCTGTGCTTCTTTCAGGAACCCTGGACTTCCTTCATTCAGGACGATTGGGTTCGCAAACTGGTTTGTTCCGGGTACAAGATCGAATTCCGGTCCCAGCCAGGGGACAGGTTCTTTCAGTCAGATCTTCACCTGTCTCCGGAGCGTTTGAAGGATCTGCGGGAGGCTGTACGAGATCTCCTGGCTCAAGGGGTGATTGTGCCGGTTCCCCAACAGGACCGCTTTTGAGGTTTCTATTCACACCTGTTCACTGTGCCCAGAAATGAGGGCAAAGTGCGTCCAATCCTAGACCTCAAGGCTCTCAACCGCTTTGTGCAGGTGCAGAAGTTTAGAATGGAGTCCATTTGGTCGGTGGTGTTATCTTTGAATCAGGGGGATTTTATGGCTTCCATCGATCTCAGAGATGCGTATCTCCACGTCCCCATATTCGAGGGACACCAGCGATTCCTCCGCTTTGCGGTGGCAGAGGAGCACTTTCAGTTTGTGGCGTTACCCTTTGGTCTCGGCTCCAAGAGTTTTTACCAAGGTCCTAGCCCCTGTGCTGGCCTTGTTGTGTCGGCGAGCTATCTCCATTGTGGGGTATCTGGACGATCTCCTGTTGCGAGCAGTTTCCCATTCAGATCTGCTGGACAATGTCTCCATCACCATTCGGACCCTTCAGGAATTCGGGTTGACGATCAATGTCGCCAAATCTGCCCTGACTCCCTCTGTACGGGTCACCTATCTGGGGCTGTGACAAAGGTGCTAAGTGCAAGAAAATTATATATAAATCCAGGAACATCAATACATATACACTCTTCGTCCCAGTGTGACAGCTAACTGTACCTCCAAAATATATATAGTGAACAAAGTGACAAGTGCACAACAGCTGCGTAACAGTAGGATGATAATATGATGTATAAAACTAATAAACAATGAAATCAAAAAAATCCCATAAAACAAGTCCTTTCAGTGATCTGTAGCAGCTTCAATCATCATGCAGTGAAAGTGGCATCAAATCAGGTGGTGTAAAATCAGGTGAGTGATTCCAGGAATCAACCAGTGGGTGTAATAAGGAGATGTGCAAAGTTTCTGGGTGTGCTACACCCTTACCTTACTGCTGTAAGGTTACAGCATTTGGATGGTGTCAATTCCGTGTTCCTGTGTGTATCCAAAGGGGATGCTGGGAGGGGGTATTTAAATTGGATCCTATCCGACTTCCACCTTCCAGGGGTGAGGGAGGGAGCTGTTTATGTCCTGTGTGCTTCCAAATGGGGGCAGACAAGCAAAAAAACTTCCTCTGGTGTAGTATTTCACAACATTTATTGACCAAAAAAAATAGCAACTTACATTTAAATTCACAGTAGTCGGTGTGTACAGCTGTCCGTTACGAGCGGTCAGTGATGCCGCACTTCCGCATCCAGTCTCTGTCCCTGCGTCTCTACATGTATCGTCACGGCCCACGTGACTTCTTCAGGAGATTTCCTTTTGAGAATATTAGGGAGATTTCTCTGCTTTCCATGTCGCAGAAGGTTGCCTTCCTACTGGCTATCACTTCTGCCCGTAGAGTCTCAGTTGGCGGCGTTCTGTCGTTTGCCTTATTTGGTGGTCCACCGGGATAAAGTGGTCCTCCAACCTAATCCGTCTTTTCTTCCTAAGGGGGTGTCGGATTTTCACCTGAATGAAGACATTGTGTTGCCTTCCTTATGTCCTAAGCCTAAACATCACAAATAAGTTGCCTTGCACTCTCTGGATGTGGTTCGGGCGATAAGAGTTTATCTGATGGTTACTGAGTCCTTCAGGAAGTCGGACTCTCTCTTTGTCCTTCCGGACGGTCCTTGCAAAGCTTTGGCGGCATTCGCTGCGACCATTTCGAGATGGATCAGGCAGATAGCGGTTCAGGCTTATTCAATCAAGGGTCAGGTTCCTCCTTTCCCTGTCAAGGCGCATTCTACTAGAGCGCTGATTGCCTCTTGGGCTTTTCGCCCCCTCATACCTACACTGCTTTGGGACATCCCTCTCAGCTCATGGAGATGAGGCTGTGTCTGTCGACAGACGATAGAGAAAATAAGATTTTTGTAAGATCTTACCGTAAAATCTTATCCTCTGATGTCCGTCGACAGACGCAGCACCCGCCCCTCTGTTTGGGGTTGGTTTTTTGTCTTCGCTGCTTTTAAACTAAATTGATGTACTGGATTGTGCAGTGGGGTTTATGCCTTGAGGGACAGCCCCCTGGGTGTGTTTATTCAACTTTTACTGCCTAGACTACTCCTGATGGGAGGAGCATAAAGCCACTCAACTCATGGAGATGAGGCTGCGTCTGTCGACGGACATCAGAGAAAAAGATTTTACAGTAAGATCTTACAAAAATCTTGTTTTTTTTTTTGTTTCGTTTTTTACTGCTTGTCCTTTTTTGTCTAGGATACTGTCTGTACATACTATAAAGAATTAAGGGAGGCTTCAATTTGTTACCAGACTAATTGAAGCTATCTGTAGACAGCCTATGGATATTCAAGTATTTACATGAGGGGTACTGAAATGAAAATCATGAAGGTCTAGTCAGTAAAATGTTCTTCCAGCCAAGGTCCTAATCATATGTTTGACTCTTAATGGCACCTTTGCACAATGGCAAGTGTGGCGCATTTTTGCGAGTGCCACAAAGCATAGTGCATCAGTACCATGCAGCTTGGTATGGTGCAATTGAAAAAAAAAAAAAGGGTCAGGGACCTATTTTTCTGCTTATAAGGCAGCCCACTGAAATAAATGGGCTGCCTATACCCAAATTGCAGTATGCATTAATGTTAACCTAGCCTTAGATTCCTTACATCACAATCCTTTTATTATATAACTGTTCTCAGTCCCCCTGCACATTGCATTCCCCAGCCCCCCTTCAAATTCCTGTCCTCACCTTCCTTATAGCATCTCCTTCACATTCCTGTCATCACCCCCTTTATATCACCCCCTTCACATAACTGTCCTCACACCATTTATAGCACCCCCCTTCACATAACTGTCCTCTTCCCCATTATAGCACACCCCCCCTCCAAATCACATAATTGTCCTTACTCCCTTTATAGCACCACCTTTCACAGAACTGTCTTCACCACCTTTTTAGCACTCCCCTTTGCATACCTGTTCTCACCCCCTGTATAGCATGGCATACTAGCACGTTATGTGAAACTTACGTGCATACGAAGCCCTCGTTGTCACTGCTGGAGGCCGCATCCATCTTCACCCGCCTTCTTTCAGGGTCCATGGATCCCGGCTGTGTGACTGGCCGGAGCCACATGCCGTCGGTCATGGCACAGGGCTCCGAAGAAACGGCATGGGTGGCAGTTCCTTCAGCGAGCATGTGCCAATGATGTCATCGGCTGCATATATAGTAAATATGTCCTAAACAGTGCACATTTAGGACATATTTACAGTACCTATAGGTCATAGGCTTGCCTATAGGTACAAACAATCGATGGAAGTTTACTTCCACTTTAAGGTGCTGATATTTTTGTTTTAGGTCCATGGTGGTGGGTTAAATTGGACTTGAAGTTCAGGAGCACTATCATGGTGCAGCCAGTATTCTTAGCAATGTCTAGTTAATGTCAGGTTGTAACTAACTAATTCCACTAAATATTCTTTTTTTTTTTTTTTTTTTTTTCAGGTGCTTTTTGTTGATAACTGGAGGGTCTTACATGGACGGGAATCTTTCACAGGCTTCAGGCAACTTTGTGGCTGTTATCTTACTAGGGATGATGTGCTAAACATTGCGCGCTTACTAGGCCTAAAAGCATGAGAGCCTTAAAGAGCAAGCAGGAACTCCCAGACCAATGCAAAGACTAAGCCATATAACCAAACCACCATACTATTTTATCAGTAAATCTTTTTTTTTTTTGGACCAATGGACCACCAAGCTTATGGAACATGACTTCTCTTTAGCAGAATGATCAATTAATGTTAGCAGAATGCTCACTATTCTTTGGTACTTCAAGCTTTATTTAATTGATTGACAAGCTCACTATTTTAATTTGTGTATTATGTTATTATTTTATAGTGTAGAATTAGCAGCATTTGTTAATTAGACTCATGTTATTTAAAACATTTGTCACTGAATGCTAAAAATCAGAGACAAGTAAACGTTTAGATGGTACATACAGCAAAGCAGAATAAACAAGTAAATGCCTGCCAGGAGCAGGAAGATGAACTAGTGAGGAAATATGCATATAGAGTCCCCAGAATATAGTCTACAGGTAAGCATTAAATGTAGCTAAGCAATGTAGTGATGTAGTGTTCACAGGATCTTGGCAATGGGAACATACCAACAGTGTTTTGCTTGTAGAGCAGTATACTTTTGAAGGGGGTTTCCATGTGTGAATTAACTATTGACCTGTCTGAAGTGTATTTCTCTAGTGCCTCTCCCATCCTCTGATTCACTGCTAGAAGACATTTCAACCCAGACATGTTGAGCCCACATCATCCTACCACCAGTAAGATTGAGTAGTGCTAGTGGTACTTATCACAGTTTGGGAATCATGGCATTAGATGGTGCTGGCCAAAAACAAGGCCATATCTTCTGCTGTCTAGTGTATCCTCTATAATAATACAGTATTATGTAAACCGTGATTAAACTGAGGACAGTAGTAGTGCTGATGAAAAGCTAAATTGTGGCCTATGGCCATTGTGCCATTCTTGGAGGGGATCTGCTTGCAAAAAGTCACCTTCAGAATAGTGTTTATCTTTGTTTTAAGTATCCATTGTGAAATGACTGTTGCCACTGGGTGTCTGTTTTTTTTAATTTTAGGGGGTTATTTATTTTTTTAAAAAGTGTAGATGTTGTTAAAGTGACTTAAAAAGTATCCTGCAAAATGAAAAAAGAAATTGGATTAGTCACTGTAAAAGAAAAAAGAAAAATCCACTTTGGCTCCCATTTTCAGCCTTTTTAAGTAAGCTACCTGTAACAGATCCCCAATACCTGGACCAAGTATTTCTGTCTTAGGTCTCCAGAATCTCATGTGATGCAGTGACCTGGCCCCTCAATTTCCCCCCCAAACATCAGCCTAAGCTTGATGAAGGGTAAAACAAAAGACACTCTTTTCACCAACTCACTTCCAATATATACAGTCTCATGAGTTTGATTTCATTATCATATGCAAATGTAATTGTATACAGAACATAGTTGACATACCTTGGCCTTCTGGAAAGCGACAATAGGTGAATGAGACTGCAACATTTTCATAATTAATTCAACAAACAACAAGCCCAAAACATAGCCGAATACGCATTCCTAGAAGTGTGAACACACTCCACCTCTAAACAGATGAAAGCAGAAGACATAGGCTCTCAGACTGCCCGTCTCCATTTTCAACACACCTTATTATAACTTAAGTGTCAGTTCACATCCCCCCAGTATACCAAAGCTGAGTCTTACATCATTAGCATCTGTTTAGTCTCTCATAGTGTGAAGTCCTTTGTTGTAATATGCAGCTTAGGCCCAAAGTCTGTGTCGCTTGGGGTGACAGGGACTTGACTTCAAAGTAACAGTACTCCAAGGGTCCCCCAGCATACACCCCCAACCAGAGCCGCGCTCCCCTACAAGCCAGGGCTGTAGTCCGTGGGCAGGAGGCTGGCCTCCACACTCCTCCAGTAACCCGTGACGAACGTCCCAGCAAATGGGCGCTCGTCACATATCTCCCTCCTCCTGGGGAGACTAACCAGACCCCAGACCACCAACTGTGTTAGTCTGGTGTCTTTTGCCAGGCTCTGCCATGCTCCAGAGGGCCTCCTGCCCTACGTCCCACTTAAAATATCCGGGGTCTTCCTGGGCAGGGCCCCAGCTATAATCCACTCCAGAGGCATTCCATGGTTGCTAGAGGGGCAAAATCAGGGTGGCAGGGGCCCCCATACTAGGGGGTTGGGGATCTGGGCCGATTGCCCAGCATCTCTGTAATCCAGGGGTGGTGGCCATGGCTCCATCCACCCCTTCTATGCCAAAAGCTGCATGGACTGGTGGGCAGATACCAGTGGGGTTCTGCCCGGCTGCCAGCTCTTCCGCTGGGTAGACACTCTGCTGCTGGGACAAGGGACCTACAATCGCCTCTCCCGCTAATGTTGGCTGGTCCTGGGTAGTGGGCACGACCATCTCCACCCCCAGTGCTGTTGGCTGCTTCTGGGACGAGGGATCTACAATCGCCTCTCCTGGTAACGCTGGCTGGTTCTGAGTAGTGGGCATGACCATCTCCAGCCCCAGTGCTGTTGGCTGCTGCTGAGACGAGGGAACTAAAATCACCTCTCCCGGTACCGCTGGCTGGTCCTGGGTAGTGGGCACCACCATCTCCACCCCCAGTGCTGTTGCCTGCTGCTGGGAGGAGGGACCTGCAATCGCCTCTCCCGGTAACGCTGGCTGGTGCTGGGTAGTGGGCACGACCATCTCCACCCCCAGTGCTGTTGGCTGCTGCTGGGAGGAGGGACCTACAATCGCCTCTCCCGCTAATGCTGGCTGGTCCTGGGTAGTGGGCACGACCATCTCCACCCCCAGTGCTGTTGGCTGCTGCTGGGAGGAGGGACCTACAATCGCCTCTCCCGCTAATGCTGGCTGGTCCTGGGTAGTGGGCACGACCATCTCCATCTCCAGTGCTGTTGGCTGCTGCTGGGATGAGGGACCTACAATCGCCTCTCCCGGTACGGCTGGCTGGTCCTGGGTAGTGGGCACGACCATTTCCACCCCCCGTGCTGTTGGCTGCTGGTGGGACGAGGGACCTACAATTGCCTCTCCCGCTGATGCTGGCTGGTCCTGGGTAGTGGGCACGACCATTTCCACCCCCAGTGCTGTTGGCTGCTGTTGGACCAAGTCTAGGAGGTGTTGGTAGTCCTATTCCAACCCCCACTCGATGATAACCAGGTAGATGAGGTCTAGTCTCAGCTCCAACAACAACTGGACTGGTAGCATCCTTCTCTGGTAATAATAAATAGCCCAGAACCGCGACATTGCAGGGCTGCCAAAATCATCATCCTCCTCCATGGCCTTCCACAACAGGCCTGGGCCATCATAGCCCCCCCCCCTCCCCCTCTGGTTGAATGCCTCCTGCCAACCAAGGGTCTCGTTGGACTGCGTACCACCATAATGCCCGGTACGAGTCGTCAAGCATAATTTCTCTCTGGACCAGGCACTCAAGGTGCCTTTCCCACTGCATCAAGGGTTGTTCTCCCAGGATAAACATCCGTTGGCTCTCTTGTTCCTGCCAGCGTTGCGCTGTGCTTGAAAGCTTCTCTTTCCGCCGAAGCTGTGCTACTTCCATGGTGCCAGAGTTCTTGCATTACATATTTTCTCCAGTTCCCCTTGTCCTTGGCTGACATATGGCCCTGTTCCTTTGCCAGTATGTCTTGTAGTCTCCGCTGGAACTCCACCTCATATGGGGACACTGCCCGGGGGCTAACTCGCTCCATCTCCTGAGTTTCTCCTTAGACCGAGATGCTGCTGCGCCCCTCACTGCATTCCTGGTTTGGGATCTATTCAGAGAAGAATCCCACCGCTTGCCACCAGTGTAACAGATCCCCAAAACCTGGACCAAGTATTTCTGTCTTAGGTCTCCAGAATCTCACATGATGCAGTGACCTGGCCCCTCAATTCCCCCCAAACATCAGCCTAAGCTTGATGAAGGGTAAAACAAAAGACACTTTATTCACCAACTCACTTCCAATATATACAGTCTCATGAGTTTGATTTCATTATCATATGCCAATGTAATTGTATACAGAACATAGTTAACATACCTTGGCCTTCTGGAAAGAAACAATAGGTGAATGAGACTGCAATATTATCATAATTAATTAATTAAACAAACAACAAGCCCAAAACATAGCCGAATATGCATTCCCAGAAGTGTGAACACACTCCACCTCTAAACGGTTGAAAGCAGAAGGCATAGGCTCTCAGACTGCCTGTCTCCATTTTCAACACACCTTATTATAACTTAAGTGTTAGTTCACATCCCCCCAGTATACCAAAGCTGAGTCTTATGTCATTAGCATCTGATTAGTCTCTCATGGTGTGAAGTCCTTTGTTGTAATATGCAGCTTAGGCCCAAAGTCTGTGTCGCTTGGGGTGACATGGACTTGAATTCAGAGTAACAGTACTCCAAGAGTCCCCCAGCATACACCCCCAACCAGAGCCGCGCTCCCCTACAAGCCAGGGCCGTAGTCTGTGGGCAGGAGGTTGGCCTCCACACTCCTCCAATAACCCGTGACGAACGTCCCAGCAAATGGGCGTTCGTCACACTACCAAAATGTCATTAAGACAATATCTCATAGACAACTAAAATCCAGCAAAAAATAAATAAATGTTGCGCATATTCAAACATTTTAGAGAACATGGTACTCCTTTATTACATTACTTTTTATTTTCTCATTTTACAGTCCTTTTAATTAAACTAACAATTAATATAATATGTTAAAGCCCTTAAAAGGTGTAGATAAGGAAAAACAGGACCCTGCTTTTGCATGGCTACTGTGGCAAATTGCCATGTTACCCATTGGCAGTGTGGTTGTAGCCTATCTGGTCAGCTGGCATCTGGCAGCTCTATTTAAACAAGGAGTACTAGTAATGGTTCATGAGCTAGATGTGAATGGGTGCTCAGAATCTGTTTGAACAACTGCTACAATGCTCGGCTGTCAACAGAATACATAAGATTTTGTTACTATATTCAGCCTGTCTTGCAATCTAGGTACCCCTTCCAGACAACACAACCAGCCTCCGAATCTGCAGCCTATTCTGCAGTTAAAAAATCTGGCTGGGCAAAAAAATATATATGCAGTACGTCTCTGCAATACGTCCCTGCATTTCGGCTCTTTTCAGATTCTGCAGCTAAATACAATACTTTTTGATCCTACCAGAAATGGAATAAGTTCCTAACTATCTGGGCTGAAATCATAAACAGTGTCGTCAACCCTGCTCAGTTAGCATGAACTACAGAGAACTACAGAACACCTTCCAGATTTTGTGATCAGGAGAGGGAGAGGTGATCTGGGCCCAGCAGGAGAACTGGGCAGGGCTGACCATGCTGCTTGTGATTCCTGTGCAAAAGAGGCAGTTACAATGTTTGGGTAAATGTGTAATATTAAAGAGATGTGCTGTATGTTTTTATTTTTTTTTTATACATGCAATTTAGCTTAGTCAAAGACCTATCCTGGTCTGCGATTTAGCAATAAAGGAGCAGCAGAACGCTGTTGAGGTCACCTCTGTGCAGGCTCCTGTACTCATAGTCAGTGTTAAGCCACACAATTCAAAGCATTAAAGCCTTGACCCACCTTTTTCCATTTTCGCTGTGCTGTTAATTTCAGGAACCCTATATTGGGACAGATTCCAGTGCAGATTTTAGATTTTTCTGAAAATACAATTATAATTTTTTAATAAAAACATAACTACTGTAGGTTAAATTGTGATTTGATATAAAAATTGAATTGTTTTTAAAGTGTTTTACTGTCAAAAGCTCTGGCTCACAGCCATAGTTTATGTATGAATGAGCCTCAGAATATTTTTAGAATGCTAGCTTTCCCTGGTCTCTCTCTCTATATCCTTTGGTTGTCTGTTCTTTCCAATTGTAGGTGTACTATTATAGTAAAATCCTATTATCCTCATCATGGATAAGCTATATTGAATACTGTTTAGCTTGTTTTTTTTTCTTTGCCAGCCTACAATGGTTTATCACCAGCTGATCATGTGCCTTTTACCTGTATACAGCCATACATTTTAGAATTGTCTTTGGTATCATAATCTAATAAAGTACCAAAGGTTCCTATATGACAGTCTACACAAGTACCAAATTCAGTTGCTATGTGATGCACAAGACAGAAACTTGATTTACCTTTCATGCTATAACCTCTGGCCATTAACCTAGTTTGAAGGGCTCTGGCTTCTTTTTCAAAATCAGAATCTCGACTACAGTTACGCTTGAGTCTAAGGTATTGACTGTATGGTATGCTATTAATCAGAGGGGTAGGGTGAGAGCTGGCAGCGTGGAGAATTGTATTCCCCGATGAGAGTTACCTGTAAAGTGAAAAACCCACAGTACCATCCTCATTGAGGAATATTTTCACATCCAAAAATTCTATAGTATGTTGGTTATATGCCAAGGGGAATTTTAAGTTTAGTTCATTTTGTCTCAAAATGTCCACAAATGCTAGTAATTGCTCTTTAGTGCGGGTCCAAATAATAAAGATATTGTCAATGAATCATCGCCATATTAAAATATGGTTAGTGAAAGTCAATAGATCATCATTGCCGAACAGGTCACGCTCCCATCCCCCCCCACCCCAGGTACAGGTTTGCATAGAAGGGGGCACATCTGGTCCCCATAGCAACTCCCTGTACCTGGAGGAAGTGGGAGCGGCCAAATAGAAAGACATTGTTAGACAAGATGAAATCCAACAATTGTAAGACAAATAGGTTATAATCACGATCAGTCAAACCACATTCAGATATAAATTCCTCAACAACACGTATCCCTAAAGAGTGAGGGATACAATTGTACAAGGCCTCAACATCCAAGGCTACCAGCCATGCACCTTCAGGGACAAATATCTCCTCCAGGACTCGTAGCAAATCATCAGTGTCCTGGATATGGGAACTGAGAGATTTAACATGAGGACGAAGATATTCCTCCACTAACTGGCTTGCTGGTTCTGTTAGGCAGCCATTTCCCGACATAATCAGCCGACCCGGAGGGTTGGTTGCATTTTTATGGATTTTTGGAAGTGTGTATATAGCTGGTGTTCTAGGATTTTTTACATTCAGGAAATCAAAGGTTTTTTGATCAATTAACCCCCTATTGAAGGCCCCAACAATAAGTTTCTTAAATTTGACAGTAATGCAATTAATATGATCATTAGATAGTCTATTATACCATTGATGATTTTTTAAAATATCCATGACCATATTTTCATATTTAATTCTGTCTATTACTACTAGATTTCCCCCTTTGTCTGCTGTTTTTATGACAATTTCTAAATTATTTTGCAGAGAAGATAGAGTGATTTTTGGAGCATGCATTCAATTTGTGGGCAGTTTAGGATTCCATTTTGTTTTTTCTCCTTGGTTACCTGTTGCGTGAATGCCCAAATGTTTGGGTTTGCTTGAAGCAGAGGAAAATCTTCATGTAATTCATAAGGCTTTGACGGGTCAGCATAGGCCAGCACGGGAGCTTTAGTGAGACTTTCCTTTAACTTCCAAAAGGCTTGCTCACATCTGGTGTTCCATTGAGCTTGAATGGATTCTTTGGATCCTCTAGACCCCTTCAGGTGCGGTTCCTTGACACCCAACTGCAATTCTCCTTCATTTTTTTCCTTCTGTAACAGCTCATTCAAGGGTTTCGCTGTATGAGCAAAATTCCTGACAAATCTTCTATAGTAAGAACAGAACCCCAGAAAAGACCGTAGCTCGGTTACTGTTCTAGGTCGAGGCCAGGTGGTTACAGCTTCTAGCTTCTTGGGATCAGTAGCTACCTCTTCAGCAGACACTACATGCCCCAAATAGGTTACAGACGTCTGGTAGAATTGACACTTCTCCAAAGAAAGCTTCAGCCCCTCTTCATACAGCCTCTGAAAAACCTTCTCCAAAAGAGCTTCATGCTCTTCCAACGTTCTCCCAAACACAATGATGTCGTCCAAGTACACAAGGACTTCGACTAGATTCATGTCACCCACAGTATTTTCCATTAGCCGTTGGAAAGTGGCTGGGGCTCCCGCCAAACCTTGGGGCATGGGGTCGAACTTGAAGAAACCCAATGGGCTAATGAAAGCGGTCTTTTCTCTGTGATCGGGGTGCATGGGTATTTGATAGTAGCCACTGTTTAGGTCCAGCACACTGAACCACTTGGCTCTGGACAAACATTGCAGGGCATCTTCTATTCTGGGAGTAGTATACTGATCTGGAATGGTCCTGCGATTCAAAGTCCGAAAGCCAATACACATTCTGATAGTCCCATTTTTTTTTCGAACTACCACAATAGGAGAAGCGTATGGACTACGAGACTCTCGGATAACACCAGACTTTTTTAGCTCAGCCAGCTGCTCTCTGAGATCTTCCAGATCACTTAACAGTATTCGTCTGGCTCTTTCACGAAAAGGTTTGTCTTCGCTCAGCCGAATTTGGTGCTGAGCACTATTGGCACACCCCACATCGTAATCATTCCTCGAGAACAGCTTCTTCCATCTTGATAACTGAGTCTTCACCTGCTCCCCCCACTTGAATGGGACAGCAGGGCGCCAAGTCTGGGGGTCTTCTACTTGCTCACTCCCCTCTTCCTTCTTGAACAGATCCTTCAAGGACACTATGGTACCAACACTCACTCGCCCCAATAACATTCGAGGCTTCAGGCTGACTGTCTTTCCTGTAGTGTTCCTGCTACTGACAGGGACTTTTCCCCCAGTTCGCCACAAGGCCTTGATAGGGACTATTTCTGGGACTAGCTAGAGTCCGTTATCTTCCCCCAGTGGGTCGTCTTCCAGCATCATAAAGGGACCAGGCTGATCCCAGGACAACTTAACGGTGGCCTTCATACACGTCCTTTCATCCGGCTGCAACACCCGCTCTTAAGTGTCCAGCCGCCACAGCTTCCCACCCCCTCGGCAGGGGCCTTCTGTTCTTGAATCACTCGCTGGAAAGCCGCCCTAATTGCAGATGCACTTCTTCAGCAGGTGAACCCTTCAAGGCTAAAGGGGTAAGCATCCTTCTTACCAAGTCAGTATTTGTCCGAATAATGAGGGAATTCTGCTTAGCTCCAGGAGGTCGAGGACACAATACTGCCAAAGTGTCAAAAAACTCCCATCTTCTCCCTCTGCTGACAGGTTGAAAGAAATCTTCTCTGGTATGTATCCATCATAGGGAAATTTCTGAGGTCCAAGGCCCCAAATTTCCAGCTCCTCCAGCTTGCACAGTGGGATATGCTTCAAATATTTATTGTAAAAGTCTCTGTATAGCAACATTACTTGAGCTCCAGTATCTAATAGAGCCTTAGTGTAAATGCCTTCCACTTGTAGCGAGACTATCGGGGATGGCCCCACTAGCTTCTTGGGCATCCGCCTCTCTGCCGGAGTAAACAACTTCCGCCGTGCAGCAGGCACTGGCCTTTCCAATCTCTTTGGGGTGTCCCTTCCAGGGAACTCAACAGTCTGTAATTCTACTGATCTCATCACAGGTGACCAAGTCTTCTTCTTCTCTGCCTTCACACACACAGAGTAAAGGATTTTTCCAGAGGCAGCCATAAATCTCTGTGTGTTTTCTCAGGATGTCTGAGTGGTCAAAGACTCAAGAGTTTTTTCTTCACATTGTATGGGTGTTCTGGTTTCAAAATGGAGTTGTTGGTTCAAATTCCATTTCTGACAGTCAGTTTTCACATTTAGGTTGAAATAAATTGAACACATCCACTGTAGTTTAGTGCTACCATGTCATGGAAAAAGAAATCCAGAGAGTTTGCAGATCCTACAACAAGATCATATTCTTGTGACTTGGTGCCTAGGTTATGCTTTAAGAAGTGCATTTGCAAAAGGGCCTAGATATAGAGCATTAACCACTTAAGCCCCGGAAGATTTTACCCCCATTCCGACCAGGAAGTATTTTGCGATTCGGCACTGCGTGACTTTAACGGACAATTGCGCGGTCGTGCGACGCTGTACCTAAACGAATTTGGCGTCCTTTTTTCCCACAAACAGAGCTTTCTTTTGGTGGTATTTGATCACCTGTGCGATTTTTTGATCACGCGCTATAAACAAAAAAAGAGCGTCAATTTTGCAAAAATAACAATATTTTTCACATTTTTTTTATATGAAATTCCCCCCAAAAAAATGTAAAAATCAGAATTTTTTAACATTTTCGGCCAATTTGTTTTATGCTACCTATGTTTGGTAAAAAAAATCGCAAAAAGCGTATTTTGATTGGTTTGCGCAAAAGTTATCGTGTTTACTAACAAAGGGAAAGATTTTTGTCATTTTTGTTGTTTTTTTTTTTAACGCGTAATGGCGGCGATCTGCGATTTTTTTTTGCGGTACTGCGACATTGCGGCGGACAGATCGGACCCTTGACTGACATTTTTGACACTTTTGGGGTTACCAGTGACATTTCTACAGTAATCAGTGCTATATATATGCACTGTTACTGTAAAAATACACTGGTAGTGAAGGGGTTAACTTTATTTGGGAGGGAGGGGCTGTGTGTGTCCCTAGGGGCGTGCTTTCTACTGTGATTGGCTGTGGCTTCAGCTGTAAGGACACTGATCAACGGATCTACATAGTAGATCCATGTGATCAGTGTCTTTGCAGCGAGGAGAATGACAGGCAGCTTGTTTACACAAGCTGCCTGACATTCTCCCCCGCCGATCGCCGAGTGGCCGGCGGACATCGGGTCCGCTGGTCACACGCGCGGGGGGGTCCGTGACCACGCGGGAGCGGGAGCGCGCCTCCGGGGGCGCGCGCTCGCTCCCTAGACCCTCACAAGCAAGCAACGTAGCCCTACGTTAGTTTGCCTGTGAGGGGCTGACCACCGACGTAGATAGTCGTGCGGCGGTCGGCAAGTGGTTAATACAGCTCTTTGATAATTATAATAAATTAATAAATATAGTCCCAAGAGTAGAGGATTTTTGCAGAGGCAGCCAGAAATCTCTGTGTGTTTTCTCGGGATGTCTGAGTGGTCAAAGACTTGAGTATTTTCTTCACATGGTGTGCGTGTTCTGGTCTCCTAATGGAGGTGTGGGTTCAAATACCATTTCTGACAGTCAGTTTTCACATTTAGGTTGAAATAAATTGACCACATCCATTGTAGTTTTGTGCTACCATGTAACTGAAAAAGAAATCCAGAGAGTTTGCAGATCCTACATGAAGATCATATTCTTGGGACTTGGTGCGTAGGTTATGCTTTAAGAAGTGGTTTGGTGGTGAATTGGCGCAAGAAGAAGTCTCAAAAAAAGTCTGGTCCTGGGGACCCGGGGGAGGGGGGGAAGGGAGAAGGGAAACACCAGGGGTGGGGGGACCCCCAAACAGTTCAGGGGGTAGCTGTCCACTGTAGCGGCTGCCGGCGGAAGAGACAGAAGAGATCTCTGTGGGGAGACAAGAGGGAAGACAGCGCAGCGCCTTCTAAGTGCAGCAAGACATTTATTGAAGTATGTGCAGCAGTATTACACTCACATTTAGTCGGTGAATAAGATGCAGTTAGTCAAGTAATGTTGATCATCAGGAGCATCACTGGAGCGGGTCCTGGTGGTGGAGGCAGTGGATCCCGGTGAGATCGGCAGGGGGGTTCCTCCGTGTGTACAGGGATGGCCTCGGTGGTGTCCGTGGGCTCCTCGTCAACTGGTGGAACGCTGGCACTCGTGGGTCCTGGGATCCTGACGTCACTCCTGGCGGTGATGCGGGATGCTACGGCGACGCGTTATCGGAGCATGCGCTCCTTCTTCAGGCCGTGGATGCACCATGTTTGGACCCGGTATTTATGCAGTGATAAGGACGGTGGCTCAGGGGAGGCAAAAAGCATGGCGTGAAAGTCTGCAATAGGTGGAATATCGGTGTTTGGCCACTAGGTGGGGTGTGTGGGTACACAAACTGATGTGGTTAAATGCATGGGAAGGGGAATAACAGACCATGTGGGAAACTATAGTGTAATAGGACCGTAGTTGAAAACTGAAAAGGGGGGGTTGTTTTGAGGGTTTTTTTTCACTGGGAGGGATGGAGATGACAAGGGAGGGGGGGGGGTTTTGGGGGGATTATGTGTATAAGTGTCACGGATATGTGTTGCTGTATGTATGGTGCTATGGGATAAGAATAGGGTACATGGTTTGGGCAAGGGTACATATTGGGGGGGGGAGGGGAAGGACATGTTGGGTGTTGGGGGGGTGGAGGAGGGGAAGATGTGATGTAAAAAAAAAAAAATGCATGTACAATAACTGGGGATGGTTTTGGTTGTAGCTTTTTTCAGGGGTTTTTGTTTTCACGGGCAGTTTGATCCGGGGGGGGGGGGAATGGAAGGGTGGTGTGTTGTCTTAACAAAAAAAAAAAACACACACAAATCAATAAATATCAAATCCGAACTTTTGCAACAGGCGATGGGGGGGGATGGTTTTGGTTGTGGTTGTGGCTGTTTGGGGGGGGGAGGGAAGGGTTTTGGGGGTTTTTTGTTTTCACGGGCGATTTAATCCGGGGGGGTTAGTGGGGGGCGTGGAAAGAAGGTGGGTGGGGTGCATGGAGAAGCATTACAGTAAGGTGTTGGTTTCTATTTCCTCGTTAAGGCCTCCAGGCGCGAGGGTGTCAAGTGTGTAGATCCAGAACGTTTCTCTGCGACAAAGTCGCTTGTAACGTTCCGTTTGTGGGAATGAGTTGGGGATGGACTCGATGATCCAGACACGCAGACCTGTGGACGATTTCTCATGGTGTTCGGCAAAATGTCTGGGCACACTATGTTTGTCTTTTCCGGCCTCGACTAGGCGGCAGTGTTCGCCAAACCGCTTTCTTAGGGTCCGGATGGTTCTCCCTACATAGAACTGGCCACAAGGGCAGGTGAGGCAGTAGATCACGTATTCGGATGAGCAGTTGTGGAAGTGTTTGATGGTGTATGTTTTGCCTTTTACTTTGAATTCTTTTTGTCCATGTTGTATGTGCTTGCAGGTGAGGCAAAGGGCTTTGCGGCATTGATACATCCCAACAAGCGGGATGAGGCATAGGGTGGCTATGGGGGTTTTTTGTTCTTGTTTTAGTTTGCTCGGTGCTACAAGAGTTTTGATGCTTCTGGCCTTTTGGTAGGATACCTCAGGCTTTGGGGGGATGGTGGATTTTAGGTGGGGATCTTCCAATAGGATGGGCCAGTGTTTGGTGAGGATCTGTTCCATTCTGCGAAATTTGACATGGAATTGGGTGGTGAAGCGTATGGGCTGTGTTGTGCGTGCGTCTTTGGGGGTGGGGGCAGGGATGTTTGTGTACTGGGAGTAAGCTTCATTGATGAGGGGTTGGGGGTAACCTTTTTCAACAAATTTTTGGGTTAGCAGGCCGCTCTGTTCGGTGTAGTCATGTTCTTTGGTGCAATTTCTTCTGAGTCTGCAGAATTGGCTTTTGGGGATATTTGAGATCCATCTTGGGTGGTGGCAGCTTTGGAAGTGTAGGAAAGAATTGCCCGCAGTGGGCTTGGTGTAATTCTTGGCCAATATATGTTTGTCTTGGTGGTATAATAGGAGGTCTAAAAAGGCGAGTTCTGTGGGGTCGCATACTGAGGTGAATGAGAGGTTGTAAGTGTTGTTATTGCAGTGGTTGACGAACAGTTGGAAGAGAGGCTCGGGGCCGTCCCAGATGACAATGATGTCATCTATGTATCGACCGTAGTAGATGATGTTGGCGGCGAACGGATTATTGTGCCAAATGTGGTTGGTTTCCCAATAACCCATGGTGAGGTTGGCATAGCTGGGGGCAAAATTAGCCCCCATAGCTGTGCCATTGACCTGGAGGAAAAACTTACCATTGAATTCAAAGTAGTTTTTTTGGAGGCAGAATTCTGTGGCTTTGCTGATGAAGTTGGCTTGTTGAGGGTTGATGGTGGGATCATCCATGAGGAAGTGGGTAACGGCTCTGAGGCCTATGTCATGGGGGATGGAGGTATATAGAGAGTTGACATCAAGGGATGCCCACATGTAGGATGATTCCCAGGAGTAGTGGGAGAGTTGTTCAAGGAGGTACACTCCGTCTCTGATGTATGCTGGGAGGTTTTGGGCTAGGGGTTGGAGGAATTGGTCAACGTATTGGGAGAAGGGGCTGGTTAGGCTGTGCCTCCCCTGAGCCACCGTCCTTATCACTGCATAAATGCCCTGTCCAAACATGGTGCATCCATGGCCTGAAGAAGGAGCGCATGCTCCGATAACGCGTCGCCGTAGCATCCCGCATCACCGCCAGGAGTGACGTCAGGATCCCAGGACCCACGAGTGCCAGCATTCCACCAGTTGACGAGGAGCCCACGGACACCACCGAGGCCATCCCTGTACACACGGAGGAACCCCCCTGCCGCTCTCACCGGGATCCACTGCCTCCACCACCAGGACCCGCTCCAGTGATGCTCCTGATGATCAACATTACTTGACTAACTGCATCTTATTCACCGACTAAATGTGAGTGTAATACTGCTGCACATACTTCAATAAATGTCTTGCTGCGCTGTCTTCCCTCTTATGATTTAAGAAGTGCATTTGCAAAAGGGCCTAGGTATAGAGTGTAAATACAGCTCTTTGGAAATGATCATAAATTAATAAAGTCCCAAGAGTAGAGGATTTTTCCAGAGGCAGCCAGAAATCAAAGTGTTTTTTCTCACGATGTCTGAGTGGTCAACGACTCAAGAGTTTTTTCTTCACATTGTGTGGGTTTTCTAGTTTCCAAATGGAATTGTTGGTTCAAATTCCACTTTTCACAGTCGGTTTTTACATTTAGGTTGAAATAAATTGACCACATCCATTGTAGTTTAGTGCTACCATGTCACGGGAAAAAAAAATCGAAATAGTTGCAGATTCTATATGAAGTTCAAATTCATGTAAAAATCCTGCTAGGCCCTACTGTTAAATATTTAATTTAAGTTAAACAGAGCAAGAATTTGCCAGTAAATGTCACAAGAACACAGTATTGAAAGCGACCACGAAGGGACTTGAACCCTCAATCTTCTGATCCAAAGTCAGACGCCTTATCCATTAGTCCACAAGGTCTACTGCAGTCAACTTCTCTTGTTTGAGGTGAGCGGATAAGCCAAACACTTGAAGATGGACTCAGACATCTTCATCAACTTGCTTTGCTCATGCAGATTTTGTAGAAAGGATCTGCAAGGTATGACATGGTGCCAAGGTCTTGCTTTAATAAGTGCATTTGCAAAAGGGCCTGGGTGTAGAGCAATAATACAGCTCTATGACAATGGTAATAAATCATTTGAGTCCCACGAGTGGAGAAATTTTCCAGAGGCAGCCAGAAACCTGCTCAAGTCTTGTCAGTATGGCCGAGTGGTCTAAGCCGCCAGACTCCAGAGTTGTTTCTTCACCTTGTGTGGGTGTTCTGGTCTCCTAATGGAGGCGTGGGTTCAAATCCCACTTCTGACAGTCAGTTTTCACATTTAGGTTAAACTAAATTGACCACATCCATTGTAGTTTCGTGTTACCATGTAACTGAAAATGAAATACAGAGAGTTTGCAGATATTACATGAAGATTAGTGCTGAGCGAACACGGACCGTATTATTCGTGTTCGTACCGAATAATTGGATTTTTTTTACCCGGACACGGACACTTTACTGTATATTCGGGTAAAAATACGTGTTCGGTCGTTTTATTTCCGGGTTTTGCATGCTTTGGCGCGCTTTTCATGGCGGGCTTTCAACAGCCAATCAACAAACGTTTAACTGGTGTGCCTTAAGCCATCCCAGCCATGCCTACAAATGTATCAGTAGCTGTGATTGGCCGTCTGAAGCATGTGACCAAGTCTTTATAAGTTCGAGGCAGCGACGCTACGGCGTCATTCTGCTGCTTAGATCAGGGAGAGAGCACACATCAACGTGCTGGCTGCTGATTAGGGACAGACAGGAAAAAAAAAACATTTGTGTCCGGATAGAATTGAGGGACAGGTCGGAGTGTGTTAGGCAGGGAGAGTTGTAGGCATTTTAGGGAGAGAGTCTGCTGATTTTTAGGGAAAGTGTGTTCTACAAACTACAATCGACATTGCTGTGTTGGGTGGGGTTTGCAGTCACCCGATCTACGATCTCTTATCAATCCTGTTAGGGATAGAGTCTGCTGATTTTTAGGGAAAGTGTGTTCTACAAACTACAATCGATATTGCTGTGTGGGGTGGGGTCTGCAGTCCCGATCTACGATCTTATAAATCCTGTTAGGGATAGAGTCTGCTGATTTTTAGGGAAAGTGTGTTCTACAAACTACAATCGATATTGCTGTGTGGGGTGGGGTCTGCAGTACCGATCTACGATCTTATAAATCCTGTTAGGGATAGAGTCTGCTGATTTTTAGGGAAAGTGTGTTCTACAAACTACAATCGATATTGCTGTGTGGGGTGGGGTCTGCAGTCCCGATCTACGATCTTATAAATCCTGTTAGGGATAGAGTCTGCTGATTTTTAGGGAAAGTGTGTTCTACAAACTACAATCGATATTGCTGTGTGGTGTGGGATAGGAGATAGGCAGGTGTCAGTGATCCACATCCATTTTGCTGTGTGTGGGCTGCAGTGAGCACAATCTTTTTGGGGTGCAGTGAACACAAACTGTTGGGGTACAGTGAACACAATCTTTTTGGGGTGCAGTGAACACAATCTTTGTGGGGTACAGTGAACACAATCTTTGTGGGTTGCAGTGAACACAATCTTTTTGGGGTGCAGTGAACAAAATCCTTTTGGGGTGCAGTGAACACAATCTTTGTGGGGTGCAGTGAACACAATCTTTTTGGGGTGCACTGAACACAATCTTTGTGGGGTGCAGTGAACACAATCTTTTTTGCCCACTGAGGAAGAGGGAGAAAAGTCTTTTTCTATCAGTCACTGTGTGCAGCATTTTTCCTTCAGCTGTGCTGTGCTGAGTGACTGATCATACACTGCTGTGTTCAGTTCACATGTGCTAATATTGAGTGGTTTCAAAAATCATACACTTTTTTTCTATTCCACTATTCAATATACAGCCTTGGGTTAAAAAAAATTAATTTGTGGCCTGCAGTACAGCTGAATGATATTTGGGGTTTTTGGGGTTCATCTCATACTTCTGAAGATTTGAGGGTGCTGCCTGTTCCATACTCCCCCCTACTCCTCATCCAGCCTTTAGGGGTACAAACAATAGTAATTGGGGCCTAGTGTGGTTGTGTACGTGTGATATACATACACTTTTTTTGATCATATTTTTTATTCCGCTATTTAATCAAAAACCTTTGGGGATCAGTTAAATTGGGGGATAGTCTGTGTTGGTACGTGTGGGAGAGATCCACCTTTCCAAGTTTTTGGGGTTCATCTCATACTTCTGAAGATTTGAGGGTGCTGCCTGTTCCATACTCTCCCCTACTCCTCATCCAGCCTTTTAGGGGTACAAACAATAGTAATTGGGGCCTAGTGTGGTTGTGTACGTGTGATATACATACACTTTTTATGATCATATTTTCTATTCCGCTATTTAATCAAAAACCTTTGGGGATCAGTTAAATTGGGGGATAGTCTGTGTTGGTACGTGTGGGAGAGATCCACCTTTCCAAGTTTTTGGGGTTCATCTCATACTTCTGAAGATTTGAGGGTGCTGCCTGTTCCATACTCCCCCTACTCCTCATCCAGCCTTTTAGGGGTACAAACAATAGTAATTGGGGCCTAGTGTGGTTGTGTACGTGTGATATACATACACTTTTTTTGATCATATTTTCTATTCCGCTATTTAATCAAAAACCTTTGGGGAACAGTTAAATTGGGGGATAGTCTGTGTTGGTATGTGTGGGAGAGATCCACCTTTCCAAGTTTTTGGGGTTCATCTTATACTTCTGAAGATTTGAGGGTGCTGCCTGTTCCATACTCCCCCTACTCCTCATCCAGCCTTTTAGGGGTACAAACAATAGTAATTGGGGCCTAGTGTGGTTGTGTACGTGTGATATACATACACTTTTTTTGATCATATTTTCTATTCCGCTATTTAATCAAAAACCTTTGGGGATCAGTTAAATTGGGGGATAGTCTGTGTTGGTATGTGTGGGAGAGATCCACCTTTCCAAGTTTTTGGGGTTCATCTTATACTTCTGAAGATTTGAGGGTGCTGCCTGTTCCATAATCCCCCCTACTCCTCATCCAGCCTTTTAGGGGTACAAACAATAGTAATTGGGGCCTAGTGTGGTTGTGTACGTGTGATATACATACAATTTTTTTTATCATATTTTCTATTCCGCTATTTAATTAAAAACCTTTGGGGATCAGTTAAATTGGGGGATAGTCTGTGTTGGTACGTGTGGGAGAGATCCACCTTTCCAAGTTTTTGGGGTTCATCTCATACTTCTGAAGATTTGAGGGTGCTGCCTGTTCCATACTCCCCCTACTCCTCATCCAGCCTTTTAGGGGTACAAACAATAGTAATTGGGGCCTAGTGTGGTTGTGTACGTGTGATATACATACACTTTTTTTGATCATATTTTCTATTCCGCTATTTAATCAAAAACCTTTGGGGATCAGTTAAATTGGGGGATAGTCTGTGTTGGTATGTGTGGGAGAGATCCACCTTTCCAAGTTTTTGGGGTTGATCTCATACTTCTGAAGATTTGAGGGTGCTGCCTGTTCCATACTCCTCCTACTCCTCATCCTGCCTTTAGGGGTACAAACAATAGTAATTGGGGCCTAGTCTGCTTCTGTACGTGTGAGATACATACACTTTTTTTGATCATATTTCCTATTCCGCTATTCAATAAAAACCTTTGGGGATCAATTAAATTGCGGGATAGTCTGTGTTGGTACGTGTGAGATCCACCTTTCCAAGTTTTTGGGGTTCATCTCATACTTCTGAAGATTTGAGGGTGCTGCCTGTTCCATACTCCTCCTACTCCTCATCCTGCCTTTAGGGGTACAAACAATAGTAATTGGGGCCTAGTCTGCTTCTGTACGTGTGAGATACATACACTTTTTTTGATCATATTTCCTATTCCGCTATTCAATAAAAACTTTTGGGGATCAATTAAATTGCGGGATAGTCTGTGTTGGTACGTGTGAGATCCACCTTTGCAAGTTTTTGGGGTTCATCTCATACTTCTGAAGATTTGAGGGTGCTGCCTGTTCCAGACTCCTCCTACTCCTCATCCTGCCTTTAGGGGTACAAACAAATAGTAATTGGGGCCTAGTGTGGTTGTGTACGTGTGATATACATACACTTTTTTTTGGATCATATTTTCTATTCCGCTATTTAATCAAAACCTTTGGGTATAAACAATTAAATTGCATGATAGTCTGTGTCGGTACGTGTGAGATACACCTTTCCAATTTTTGGGGCGCATCTCATACTGCCGAGGATTTGAGGGTGCTTCAGTCTGCCTCCTGCCTGTTCCGAACTCCTCCTACTCCTCATCCTGCCTTTAGGGTAGAAAAAATTGTAATCGGGGCTTAGTTTGTGTTTGTACGTGTGAGATACACCGTTTTGTAAAATTTGTCCTATTCCGCTATTCAATATACACCCTCTTTGAGTGTAAAAAATTAAATTGCGGGATAGTCTGTACCGGTACATGTGAGATACACCTTTTTAAATTTGTTTGGCGCATCTCCTTCTACCGCCGAGGATTGCAGGGCACTTCAGTTTGCCTCCTGTTCCCAACTCCTCCTACTCCTCTTCCTCATCCTGCCTTTAGGGTACAAAAAATTTTAATTGGGGCCTAGTTGGTGTTTGTACGTGTGAGATACACCGTTTTGTAAAATTTGTCCTATTCCGCTATTCAATATACACCCTGTTTGAGTGTAAAAAATTAAATTGCGGGATAGTCTGTACCGGTACATGTGAGATACACCTTTTTTAATTTGTTTGGCGCATCTCCTTCTACCGCCGAGGATTGCAGGGCGCTTCAGTTTGCCTCCTGTTCCCAACTCCTCCTACTCCTCTTCCTCATCCTGCCTTTAGGGTACAAAAAATTGTAATCGGGGCCTAGTTGGTGTTTGTACGTGTGAGATACACCGTTTTGTAGAATTTGTCCTATTCCGCTATTCAATATACACCCTGTTTGAGTGTAAAAAATTAAATTGCGGGATAGTCTGTATCGGTACATGTGAGATACACCTTTTTAAATTTGTTTGGCGCATCTCCTACGGCCGAGGATTGCAGGGCGCTTCAGTTTGCCTCCTGTTCCCAACTCCTCCTACTCCTCTTCCTCATCCTGCCTTTAGGGTACAAAAAATTGTAATCGGGGCCTAGTTGGTGTTTGTACGTGTGAGATACACCGTTTTGTAAAATTTGTCCTATTCCGCTATTCAATATACACCCTGTTTGAGTGTAAAAAATTAAATTGCGGGATAGTCTGTATCGGTACATGTGAGATACACCTTTTTAAATTTGTTTGGCGCATCTCCTTCTACCGCCGAGGATTGCAGGGCGCTTCAGTTTGCCTCCTGTTCCCAACTCCTCCTACTCCTCTTCCTCATCCTGCCTTTAGAGTACAAAAAATTGTAATCGGGGCCTAGTCTGTGTTTGTACGTGTGAGATACACCGTATTATAACATTTTTCCTATTCCGCTATTCAATATACACCCTTTTGGAGTGTAAGAAAATTAAATTACGGCATAGTCTGTATCGGTACGTGTGAGATTGTAACGTTCATGCGTTTTTGTTTGTGGATGGATTTACAGCTGCAGAATTATTACACTCAGTAGCCTTGTAGAGAATCTGTTCAACAACATATCCAACTCTCAGGACTTCATCACCGTGTACAGCCTGTTATATACTATATATATATTAATAGATATTTAATGGAGGGATAGAGTATATGAGGATATATAGATGAGAGACAGGCTATTGTATGGTGAGCACTAGAAGTAGTATTAGGAGAGTTGCAGGTGATGGTAAGCAGATAGGTTCTGATGTCAAGTATAGTGCAGATGGTAAGAGGACACAGATGGAGTATACTTAGACAGAGTAACCTAGTGCAAGGATAGTTGAAGGTAGTCCCAAGAGCTAACAGTCTATGCAGATGATAGTGAATAGATAGATACAGATAGTCTTGGTAATTGCAGTAGATGACAGTAGGAGATTGGTTAGCAAGAATCCCCTGCGGGGTACTTATCACTTAGATAGGTTTAGGAATAACAGTGTCCATTGGAGAGGGGCGATCCCGTAGCGAGATACGGATCACCAGCGAGGTTTCCGGCTTCAGTTCAGCAAGGGAGGTATGTCAGCAGCTCCGACTTCTCAGGCGTAGATGCGATGAACATGTGGGTTTGAACGAGCGATGAGTGAGAGCAAACCGGCGATTGAAATAGCCGCTCATAGCGGCGCTCGGCAATGATGTCATCCGGTCTTAAAGGTATATGCGTCCTTGTTACACAAGATGGGACGCAATTAGGAGAGGAGAAATATGGAGACAAGGGTACCAGAGGTACCGGAACATTACAGTACCCCCCCCTTAAGGCCGGCTCCGGAAGGCCTCTAGAACTGGTTTTTCCGGATATTTCGAGTGGAAATTGCGAATCAGTCTAGGGGCATGTATATCGGAGGTATCCAGCCAGGTGTCATCTTGGGGCCCATAATTCTTCCATCGTACAAGATACTGGAGTCTTCTTCTATTGAAACGGGAATCCAAAATTTCTTTTATCTCAAATTCTTCTCCACCTTCCACTTGTACAGGAGGTGGAGGTGAGATAGTAGGCCTTATTCCTTGGTTAGGAACATGGGGCTTCAGTAGAGACACATGGAAGACAGGATGTATCTTGAGGTCTACTGGCAATGTGAGTTGTACTGCAGCTTTTCCAATAAGCTTCTCTATTGGAAAAGGTCCCAGAAATAGAGGTCCAAGTTTTTTACTAGGGATTTTTAGTCTCAGATTTTTTGTAGAAAGCCAAACAAGATTCCCAATGGCATATTGGGGAGAGGGTTTCCTACGGAGGTCGTAGTACTTTTTTTGTTGGCTATGAGCATGAGATATGGTATTGTTGAGTAATCCCAGAGAATCCTTTATCTGGGCAAGATAATCAGATGCGACTGGATTACTTGATGGCAAGATACGTGGAGGAAGGAGTGTGGGATGAAACCCATAATTCAGGTAAAACGGACTTTGCTTAGTAGTGCTATGAGTAGCGTTGTTATAGGCGAATTCCGCCAGCGGGAGGAGATCTGCCCAATCGTCCTGTAGATACGAAGTATAGCAACGCAGGTACTGTTCAATGCACTGGTTAACTCTCTCTGTCTGTCCGTTGGTCTGAGGGTGGTAGGGAGAAGTAAGGTTACGCTCTATTCGCAGTATCTGACATAGAGCTAGCCAAAACTTTGAGATGAATTGTGAACCACGGTCAGACAGCAGTGTTTTTGGAATACCATGTAACTTAAAGACATGTTTCACAAGTAATTCCGCTGTTTTTTTGGATGAAGGTAGTTTTCGGATAGGAGTGAAATGTGCCATCTTGGTCAGATGGTCCACTGACACCAAGATGGTGTTGAATCCTTTGGAAGGTGGTAGTTCCACTATGAAGTCTAAGGATACCACTTCCCACGGAACCTGGGGTATCGGTAAACTACAAAGTAACCCTGATGGTTTCGTGTTGTCAATTTTAGACCTTGCACAGATATCACAAGATGAAACTAACTTTTTTACGGTTGTCTTCATGTCTGGCCACCAAAATTGCCTAGTGAGTAGATTGAGAGTTTTAGTCATACCCATATGTCCAGCCATAGGTACATCATGCGACAATTCTAAGATCTTGGTTCGCATAGTAGGGGGTATGTATAATTTATCGTTGTAGTAGAGGAAGCCTTCTGCGTCAGTAGTTAGTTGTGGTGGAGGTGAATCCAACCCTATGCTGTGCAAAATCTCCTCCTTCAGGGAGCGAACGACTCCGATAATACGCTCAAGTGGTATTATAGGAACTGAGGGAACCTCAGTGCAATCTTTCTCGGCTAGTCGTGAGAGTGCATCCGCTTTTTTATTTTTGTCTGCGGGGGTGTAAGTTACTAAAAAATTAAATCTCAGAAAGAATAACGACCACCGTACTTGCCGGTGGGAAAGAGTTCTATTAGTCTGAAGGTATTGAAGGGTTTGTGATCAGTATATATCAGAATTGGCATTTGAGTGCCCTCAAGTAGATGTCTCCAATTCTCTAATGCCAGTTTTATGGCTAATAACTCCTTCTCACCTACTGGGTAGTTCACCTCGGGGCTACTTAATGACTTTGAAAAGAAAGCAACTGGGTGAAGAGGTGAGGTGTTTGTTGGTCGTTGTGAGAGAACTGCTCCTACTGCCATATTAGACGCATCTACCTCCAAGATGTATTGAAGGGATGGGTCTGGATGGCATAGTATGGGGGCAGTAGTAAAGCTTGATTTCAGCAGAGAGAATGCTCCATTTGCTTCTTTTGTCCAATTAAATGGTTTCTTCGTGCTTGTAAGTTGTGTGAGAGGTTTCACAATCGCAGAGAAGTTTTTAATGAATTTCCTATAGTAATTAGAGAATCCTAGGAACCTTTGTAATGCTTTGCGAGTGGTTGGCACAGGCCAATCCAGAATGCAGGATATTTTGCTCATGTCAATTTTGATTCCACTTTTAGATATAATATATCCTAGGAATAGTACTTCCTCTTTATGAAACAAACATTTCTTTGATTTAACATATAAGTTATGTGCAAGTAGTCTTGACAACACAAGTCTCACATGTTTTATGTGCTCAGGTAAGGAATGAGAATAGATAAGTATATCGTCCAAATATACTACCACACAAACATCAAGCAAGTCTCAGAATATCTCATTTATAAACCGTTGGAAGGCTGCGGGGGCATTACTTAGCCCAAATGGCATTACAAGGTACTCAAACAGTCCGTATCTGGTTCTGAATGCCGTCTTCCATTCATCCCCTTTACGGATTCGAATTAAATTGTATGCCCCTTTTAGGTCCAATTTTGAAAAGAAAGAAGCCCCACGCACCTGTTCGATAAGTTCAGGAATAAGAGGTAAAGGATAACGATCCTTTATTGTGATGGCATTTAATTGTCTGAAATCAATGATAGGCCTAAGGCTAGAGTCCTTATTGCGGACGAAGAAGAGCCCAGCAGCAGTGGAGGAAGTAGAAGGTCGGATGAATCCTTTTGCCAAGTTCTCATCCAGATATTCCTTAAGGTGAGAGAGTTCATCCTGTGAGAGAGGATATACATGTCCGTAAGGCAACTTGCTATTAGGGAGCAGATCGATACAACAATCATAGTCCCTATGGGGAGGTAGCATTTGAGCGTTTTTCTCAAGGAAAACCTCCGATAAATCTTGATAACACTTAGGAATAATGTCATCCGGCAGTACAGACAGGATCCTATCATGTGTGGGGAGGTTACACGTCGTCTCACAATAGTGAGAAAAGAAGGCTAACGTTCTTGTTTTCCAATCGATGATTGGTTGATGTATGTGTAACCAGGGAAGTCCCAAAATGATTGGAAAATGTGGTGAAGTTAATACATCAAAGGTGGTGGTCTCCACATGAGACTCGTCAGCAGTTACAAGAAGTGCCTGTGTCTGACTGGTGATAGGACCAGAGGATAAAGGGGTACCGTTAATAAAACTAACGGAGACAGGTTTGGGTTTTGAAACAATAGGTATTTTATTAAGGGAGACAAAACAAATGTCAATGTAGTTTCCACAAGATCCTGTGTCAATCATAGCCTTGGTGGTGATCCTAGTTTGGTCCCACTGCAATGTTAATTGAACAAAAAGATAAGGATTAGAAAAGGAAGTTGTGAGTCCCCCTAGCAAGACATTTGAACACTCACCCTCTTTTCTGCGGACAAGAGGACAGTCGTTTACCAAGTGATTCGGGGATGCGCAGTACATGCAAAGATGTTCGGTTTTCCTCCTGGCACGTTCAGAAAGGGTCAGAGGTGGACGTATCATTCCTACTTCCATAGGAGTAGGGTCAGCAGGCAACATCCGAGAAGGACTGGAAAATGGTGAGCCCATCTTCTCAGCCTTTCTTTCTCGTAGTCGTCTGTCAATATTGATACTGGTCTGGATCAGTCCCTCTAGAGTGCCAGGTAAATCGGCTCGGGAGAGCTCGTCTTTAACGGCCTCAGATAGGCCGAGTCTAAACTGCGTTCGCAAAGATGTGTCGTTCCACCCTGAATCAGGGGACCATCTTTTGAAATTCGCCACGAAATCTTCAACAGGTCTCCTTCCCTGTTTTAAGGCCCGTAATTGGGTGTCATGGGTACTCTGCTTGTTGGGGTCTTCATATAAAGTAGCAAGTTGTGCTAAAAATAAGGGATAAGAATTAAGGAGTGGATCATCCTTTTCAAAGAGAGCATCTGCCCAGGCCCGGGGTTCACCCGTTAAATAGGAGATGATGGTACAAACCTTAATTTGGTCAGTGGTGTAGGTTAGAGGTTTTAACAAAAAAAAACAATCGACATGCGTTTTTAAATTCACGGAATTTGCTCCGATCACCAGAAAACACTATAGGAGGGTTTATCTTAGGCTCACGGGGCTGAGCAGCAGGAGGCTGTGTGAGACGGCCAAGCTGCTGTCTCAAGGTTTGATTGTCACTTTTTACCTCTGTAAGCGCAAGGATCAATGCATCTACTTGCTTCTTTAATTGTAGTACATGAGTGGATAATTCTGCTGAATCCATATTTTTTTTAAAGGCTCGTTCAATCTGTAACGTTCATGCGTTTTTGTTTGTGGATGGATTTACAGCTGCAGAATTATTACACTCAGTAGCCTTGTAGAGAATCTGTTGAACAACATATCCAACTCTCAGGACTTCATCACCGTGTACAGCCTGTTATATACTATATATATATTAATAGATATTTAATGGAGGGATAGAGTATATGAGGATATATAGATGAGAGACAGGCTATTGTATGGTGAGCACTAGAAGTAGTATTAGGAGAGTTGCAGGTGATGGTAAGCAGATAGGTTCTGATGTCAAGTATAGTGCAGATGGTAAGAGGACACAGATGGAGTATACTTAGACAGAGTAACCTAGTGCAAGGATAGTTGAAGGTAGTCCCAAGAGCTAACAGTCTATGCAGATGATAGTGAATAGATAGATACAGATAGTCTTGGTAATTGCAGTAGATGACAGTAGGAGATTGGTTAGCAAGAATCCCCTGCGGGGTACTTATCACTTAGATAGGTTTAGGAATAACAGTGTCCATTGGAGAGGGGTGATCCCGTAGCGAGATACGGATCACCAGCGAGGTTTCCGGCTTCAGTTCAGCAAGGGAGGTATGTCAGCAGCTCCGACTTCTCAGGCGTAGATGCGATGAACATGTGGGTTTGAACGAGCGATGAGTGAGAGCAAACCGGCGATTGAAATAGCCGCTCATAGCGGCGCTTGGCAATGATGTCATCCGGTCTTAAAGGTATATGCGTCCTTGTTACACAAGATGGGACGCAATTAGGAGAGGAGAAATATGGAGACAAGGGTACCAGAGGTACCGGAACATTACAGAGATACACCTTTTAAATTTGTTTGGCGCATCTCCTTCCACCGCCAAGGATTGCAGGGCGCTTCAGTTTGCCTCCTGTTCCCAACTCCTCCTACTCCTCTTCCTCATCCTCCCTTTAGGGTACAAAAAATTTGAATCGGGGCCTAGTCTGTGTTTGTACGTGTGAGATACACCGTTTTTTTATCCTTTTTCCTATTCTGCTATTCAATATACACCCTTTTGGGGTAAAAAAAATTAAATTGCGGCATAGTTTGCATATTTGACTGTGAGATACACCCGTGCGATACTGTTGTATTTTTGTTACGCTATTCAATAAACACCTTTCTAGGGCAAGATCATAAATTACAGAAATATGAGGAGACCGTCAAATAGGGGCCGTGGCCTGGGTCGTGGTGCTGCTGGTAGAGCTCCTGTTGCAAGGAGAGGACGTGGTCAATCTGTGCCAGCTACACGCACAAGTGAAACACCTTCCACAAGTGTGAGTAGGCGACAGAACCTGCATCAGTATTTGGTAGGGCATCATGCGCCTCTAGACGTGATGAGGCCTGAAGAAGTACAGGCGATAGTAGATTGGGTTGCTGACAGTGCCTCCGCTTCCTTCACATTGTCTCCCACCCAGTCTACTGCAGAAAGGTCAGAGTTGGCACCTGCAGCCAATGTCCAACCGTCTTTCACCACACCCCCTTGGAAATCAGGCAAGCAGTCTGAGCCCCAATCCATACAGCAGTCTCTTCTTCTTTTTGAGGACTCTGTCAGCAGGGTTTCCCAGGACCATCCACCTAGCCCTGCCCCAGAAGTTGAAGAGATTGAGTGCAGCGATGCCCAACCACTTATTTCTCAAGATGAGTACATGCAAGGACCATCGCAGCACGTCTCCGATGATGACGAAACGCAGGTGCCAACTGCTGTGGCGTTCAGCATTGTGGAGACCGACAAGGAGGGCAGGGGTGAAGACTGGGTGGAAGATGATGTGGAGGACGATGAGGTCCTCGACCCCACATGGAATGAAGGTCATGCCGGTGACCTGAGTAGTTTGGAGGAAGAGGCGGTGGTCGCACAGAGCCACCAGCACAGCAGAATAGGGAGCAGGGTGCAGAAGCGGAGCGGCCGTGCCCTAGACACTACGCCCGCTACTGCCCAACGCAGCAAGGGAACGAGCGCACCAAAGTCAGCTCAAAGGAGTTCTCTAGCGTGGAAGTTCTTTAGAAAATGTGCTGATGACAGGACACGAGTGGTTTGCACCCTGTGCAATCAGAGCCTGAAGCGAGGCATAAACCTTCTCAACCTGAGCACAACCTGCATGATCAGGCATCTAAGTGCAAAGCACGAGCTGCAGTGGAGTAGACACCTTCAAAACCAAGAAACGTCTCTGGCTCATCCTGCTTCCTCTTCTGCTGCAGTCTCGGCCGCTCCAGCCACATCTGTAGTGATACCGGCACCTGCCACCCCACAAACAGAGGATCTGTCAGCAACACCACCACCTGGGTCACCAACCATCTCCACAATGTCCCGTGGAAGCGTTCAGCTTTCCATCTCCCAAACACTTGAGAGGAAGAGGAAGTACCCCCCTACCCACCCGCGATCCCTGGCCCTGAATGCCAGCATTTCAAAATTCTTGGCCTTTGAAATGCTGTCATTCCGTCTGGTGGAGACGCACAGTTTTAAAAACCTTATGTCGGTGGCTGTCCCACAGTACGTCGTGCCCAGCCGCCACTACTTTTCCAGGCAAGCCATCCCTTCCCTGCACAACCAAGTGGGGGAAAAAATCAGGTGTGCACTGCGCAACGCCATCTCTGGCAAGGTCCACCTAACTACCGATACGTGGACCAGTAAGCACGGTCAGGGGCGTTATATCTCCCTAACGGCACACTGGGTAAATGCAGTGGCGGATGGGCCTGAGGCGGATAGCAATTTGGCGCATGTCCTTCCACCACCGAGGATTGCAGGGCGCTTCAGTTTGCCTCCTGTTCCTAACTCCTCCTACTCCGCTTCCTCATCCTCTACCGCCTCCTCATCCGCACAGCATAACACCTTCACCACCAACCTCAGCACGGCCAGGGGTAAACGACAGCAGGCAGTTTTACAACTTGCCTGTTTGGGGGACAAACCACACACCGCGCAGGAGTTGTGGAGGAGCATGGAACAGCAGACAAATAAGTGGTTGCTGCCAGCGAGCCTCAAGCCCGGCCTGGTGGTGTGCGATAACGGGCGAAATCTCATAGCAGCTCTGGGCCTAGCCGGTTTGACGCACATCCCTTGCCTGGCGCATGTGCTGAATTTGGTGGTGCAGAGGTTACTTAAAAACTACCCCGATATGTCAGAGCTGCTGCAGAAAGTGTGGGCCGTCTGTGCGCACTTTCGGCGTTCTCACCCTGCTGCTGCTCGCCTGTCAGCGCTGCAGCGTAACTTCGGCCTTCCCGCTCACCGCCTCATGTGACGTGCCCACAAGGTGGAACTCCACCTTGCACATGCTGCAAAGACTGTGCGAGCAGCAGCAGGCCATAGTGGAGTTTCAGCTGCAGCACGCACGCGTGAGTCGCTCTGCGGAACAGCACCACTTCACCACCAATAACTGGGCCTCCATGCGAGACCTGTGTGCCTTGTTGCGCTGTTTTGAGTACTCCACCAACATGGCCAGTGCCGATGACGCCGTTCTCAGCTTAACTATCCCACTTCTATGCCTCCTTAAAAAAACAATTAGGGCGATGATGGAAGAGGATGTGGCACAGGATGAGGAGGAGGAGGATGAGGAGGTAACATTTCCAAGGCTTTCAGGGCAGTCATTCGCAAGGTGCTTCGAGGGTGGGTTCCTGCACACACAAACGCCAGGGACACAATTGTCCAGCAGGGGCACAGTTCTGGAGGAGGAGGAGATGGAACCATGTTCACAGCAGGATGGCAACCAGGCCAGCTCATGGCCATCACTGGTGCGTGGCTGGGGGGATACAGAGGACACGGACGATACACCTCCCACAAAGGACAGCCTTTCGTTGCCTCTGGGCAGCCTGGCACACATGAGCGATTACATGCTGCAGTGTCTCCACAACGACCGCCGAGTTGCCCACATTCTAACTTGTGCTGATTACTGGGTGGCCACGCTGCTGGATCCCCGTTACAAGGACAACGTACCGTCCTTAATTCACTCACTGGAGCGCGATCGCAAGATGCGCGAGTACAAGCGCACGCTGGTAGACGCCATGCTGCTGGCATTCCCATCTGACAGCGGGGCCGCAGTGGAAGCACAAGGCAGAGGAGGAGGAGGAGGAGGTCGCCAACGCAACCAGGGCACCGCCAGCACCTCAGAAGGCAGGGTTAGCATGGCCGAAATGTGGAAAAGCTTTGTCAGCACGCCACAACAAACAGCAGCACCAGCAGCTCAGATGGAACGTCTTAGCAGGAGGCAGCATTTTACCAACATGGTGGAGCAGTATGTGTGCACACGCCTACATGTAGTGAATGAGGGGTCTGCCCCCTTCAACTTCTGGGTCTCCAAGTTGGGCACATGGCCTGAGCTTGCCCTTTACGCCTTGGAGGTGCTGGCGTGCCCTGCAGCCAGTGTATTATCTGAACGGTATTTAGCACGGCTGGGGGCGTTATCACAGACAAGCGCAGCCGCCTGTCCAGAGACCATGTGGACAAGCTCACGTTCATTAAAATGAACCAGGCATGGATCCCACGGGACTTTTCCTTACCTTGTGCAGAATAGCGATGGATACCGACCTTACCCAGCCATTGTTCTTTGTTTGCTCTTTCTCACTCTTTTGGGGTGTACCCTCATTTAAAATTTGCGAAAAGAAGCAGTGTTGGCTACCTTGTCCTCCTCAGGGCCAGATTAACGTAGGGGCTATTGGAGCTGCAGCTCCAGGCCCCTACCTTTATATAGGCCCCGGGTTGGCCATATTCACTGTTACCGCTCTTCTGTCACTTGTAAACACAGAAGTTTGGCTTCTATGCTCGCTTCCCCAGGCAGCTCCCTCAGAACCTCCCCACACAGCACGAAGGCCGGACAAGGAGGGACAGTTGCCGATGCATGGATGTGTTTATGGGCTTCATAGACAGCATCCCATGTTGAATTAGGCATGCATGGCTGCACCCTTCCTCCGCAGGGTGCATGCCAAGGCACGGCCCTTAAGGCCCTTCAAAATCCTCAGCACCAAGCCCATGATGCTCTTAATCCGGCCCTGGTCCTCCTCCACCGCTTTTTCCACCTACACCGCCCATAGGTGTGCGCAGCCTATTGCATTAGGGTGTGCACCCCAAAGTTTAAATACACATGCATGTGTTTGCCTACATGTACATGGCCCCGATACATTACTCTCCCTGCTGGCAAAGAGAAATGGAGCAGAGCAGGTCCGAGGGAGATCTTTCCCATCTCCTCACTGCCAAACAGAGCGATAATGCTATGTGCCCTAGGTGATTAGGGTGTGCCCAGTTACACCCGGCACACCCTGTGCACACGCCTATGACACCGCCACATCCACCACCACCTCAACCTCCCTCCTACTCCATATGGGCCTCGTCCTTCAGAGATGAAGAACATTGTTTTATTTTTCTGTTTTTTTTTTGTTGTTTTAAGTTATTTCCCTATCCACACTTGCCATGCTCTTAACTACGTTTTGCTGCCATTTGCAGCACTCTAGCCCTTTCCATTGGTGTTTTAGAGCCATTTTAGTGCCTGAAAGTTCGGGTCCCCATTGACTTCAATGGGGTTCGGTGTCCGGGAAAAGTTCGGTAAAAGTCCGGGACACAGGCCCGGACTTTTTTTTAAAGTTCGGCCGGACCCGCCGGACACGAACATCCAGGTGTCCGCTCAGCTCTAATGAAGATCATACATGATCCTACATGAAGATCACATTTAGGTTAAACTAAATTGACCACATCCATTGTAGTTTCGTGTTACCATGTAACTGAAAAAGAAGTCCAGAGAGTTTGCAGATCCTACATGAAGATCATATTCTTGTGACTTGGTGTGTAGGTTATGCTTTAAGAAGTGCATTTGCAAAAGGGCCTAGGTATAGAGTGTAAATACAGCTCTTTGAAAATGATAATAAATTAATAGAGTCCCAAGAGTAGAGGATTTTTCCAGAGGCAGCCAGAAATCGAAGTGTTTTTTCTCGCGATGTCTGAGTGGTCAACGACTCAAGAGTTTTTTCTTCACATTGTGTGGGTTTTGTAGTTTCCAAATGGAGTTGTTGGTTCAAATTCCACTTTTTGAAGATGAACTCAAACATCTTCATCAACTTGCTTTGCTCATGCAGATTTTGTAGAAAGGATCTGCAAGGTATGACTTGGTGCCAAGGTCTTGCTTTAATAAGTGCATTTGAAGGGCCTGGGTGTAGAGCAATAATACAGCTCTATGACAATGGTAATAAATAATTTGAGTCCCACGAGTGGAGAAATTTTCCAGAGGCAGCCAGGAAACCGCTCAAGTCTTGTTAGGATGGCCGAGTGGTCTAAGGCGCCAGACTCAAGAGTTGTTTCTTCACCTTGTGTGGGTGTTCTGGTCTCCTAATGGAGGCGTGGGTTCAAATCCCACTTCTGACAGTCAGTTTTCACATTTAGGTTAAACTAAATTGACCACATCCATTGTAGTTTCGTGCTACCATGTAACTGAAAAAGAAATCCAGAGAGTTTGCAGATCCTACATGAAGATCATATTCTTGTGACTTGGTGCGTAGGTTATGCTTTAAGAAGTGCATTTGCAAAAGGGCCTAGGTATAGAGTGTAAATACAGCTCTTTGAAAATGATCGTAAATTAATAAAGTCCCAAGAGTAGAGGATTTTTCCAGAGGCAGCCAGAAATCGAAGTGTTTTTTCTCGCGATATCTGAGTGGTCAACGACTCAAGAGTTTTTTCTTCACATTGTGTGGGTTTTCTAGTTTCCAAATGGAGTTGTTGGTTCAAATTCCACTTTTCACAGTCGGTTTTTATATTTAGGTTGAAATAAATTGACCACATCCATTGTAGTTTAGTGCTACCATGTCACGGGAAAAAAAAATCGAAATAGTTGCAGATTCTATATGAAGTTCAAATTCATGTAAAAATCCTGCTAGGCCCTACTGTTAAAAATTTAATTTAAGTTAAACAGAGCAAGAATTTGCCAGTAAATGTCACAAGAACACATTATTGAAAACGACCACGAAGGGACTTGAACCCTCAATCTTCTGATCCGAAGTCAGACGCCTTATCCATTAGGCCACGAGGTCTACTGCAGTCCACTTCTCTTGTTTGAGGTGAGCAGGTAAGCCAAACACTTGAAGACGGACTCAGACATCTTCATCAACTTGCTTTACTCATGCAGATTTTGTGGAAAGGATCTGCAAGGTATGACTTGGTGCCAAGGTCTTGCTTTAATAAGTGCATTTGCAAAAGGGCCTGGGTGTAGAGCAATAATACAGTTCTATGACAACGGTAATAAATCATTTGAGTCCCACGAGTGGAGGAATTTTCCAGAGGCAGCCAGCAAATCACTCAAGTCTTGTCAGGATGGCAGAGTGGTCTAAGGCGCCAGACTCAAGAGTTGTTTCTTCACCTTGTGTGGGTGTTCTGGTCTCCTAATGGAGGTGTGGGTTCAAATCCCACTTCTGACAGTCAGTTTTCACATTTAGGTTAAACTAAATTGACCACATCCATTGTAGTTTAGTGCTACCATGTCACGGGAAAAAAAAATCGAAATAGTTGCAGATTCTATATGAAGTTCAAATTCATGTAAAAATCCTGCTAGGCCCTACTGTTAAATATTTAATTTAACTTAAACAGAGCAAGAATTTGCCAGTAAATGTCACAAGAACACATTATTGAAAACAACCACGAAGGGACTTGAACCCTCAATCTTCTGATCCGAAGTCAGACGCCTTATCCATTAGGCCACGAGGTCTACTGCAGTCTATTTCTCTTGTTTGAGGTGAGCGGATAAGCCAAACACTTGAAGATGGACTCAAACATCTTCATCAACTTGCTTTGCTCATGCAGATTTTGTAGAAAGGATCTGCAAGGTATGACTTGGTGCCAAGGTCTTGCTTTAATAAGTGCATTTGCAAAAGGGCCTGGGTGTAGAGCAATAATACAGCTCTATGACAATGGTAATAAATCATTTGAGTCCCACGAGTGGAGGAATTTTCCAGAGGCAGCCAGCAAATCACTCAAGTCTTGTCAGGATGGCCGAGTGGTCTAAGGCGCCAGACTCAAGAGTTGTTTCTTCACCTTGTGTGGGTCTTCTGGTCTCCTAATGGAGGCGTGGGTTCAAATCCCACTTCTGACAGTCAGTTTTCACATTTAGGTTAAACTACATTGACCACATCCATTGTAGTTTCGTGCTACCATGTAACTGAAAAAGAAATCCAGAGAGTTTGCAGATCCTACATGAAGATCATATTCTTGTGACTTGGTGCGTAGGTTATGCTTTAAGAAGTGCATTTGCAAAAGGGCCTAGGTATAGAGTGTAAATACAGCTCTTTGAAAATGATCGTAAATTAATAAAGTCCCAAGAGTAGAGGATTTTTCCAGAGGCAGCCAGAAATCGAAGTGTTTTTTCTCGCGATATCTGAGTGGTCAACGACTCAAGAGTTTTTTCTTCACATTGTGTGGGTTTTCTAGTTTCCAAATGGAGTTGTTGGTTCAAATTCCACTTTTCACAGTCAGTTTTTACATTTAGATTGAAATAAATTGACCACATCCATTGTAGTTTAGTGCTACCATGTCACGGGAAAAAAAAATCGAAATAGTTGCAGATTCTATATGAAGTTCAAATTCATGTAAAAATGCTGCTAGGCCCTACTGTTAAATATTTAATTTGTTAAACAGAGCAAGAATTTGCCAGTAAATGTCACAAGAACACAGTATTGAAAGCGACCACGAAGGGACTTGAACCCTCAATCTTCTGATCCGAAGTCAGACGCCTTATCCATTAGGCCACGAGGTCTACTGCAGTCCACTTCTCTTGTTTGAGGTGAGCGTATAAGCCAAACACTTGAAGACGGACTCAGACATCTTCATCAACTTGCTTTACTCATGCAGATTTTGTGGAAAGGATCTGCAAGGTATGACTTGGTGCCAAGGTCTTGCTTTAATAAGTGCATTTGCAAAAGGGCCTGGGTGTAGAGCAATAATACAGCTCTATGACAATGGTAATAAATCAGTTGAGTCCCACGAGTGGAGGAATTTTCCAGAGGCAGCCAGCAAACCACTCAAGTCTTGTCAGGATGGCCGAGTGGTCTAAGGCGCCAGACTTAAGAGTTGTTTCTTCACCTTGTGTGGGTCTTCTGGTCTCCTAATGGAGGCGTGGGTTCAGATCCCACTTCTGACAGTCAGTTTTCACATTTAGGTTAAACTAAATTGACCACATCCATTGTAGTTTCGTGCTACCATGTAACTGAAAAAGAAATCCAGAGAGTTTGCAGATCCTACATGAAGATCATATTCTTGTGACTTGGTGCGTAGGTTATGCTTTAAGAAGTGCATTTGCAAAAGGGCCTAGGTATAGAGTGTAAATACAGCTCTTTGAAAATGATCATAAATTAATAAAGTCCCAAGAGTAGAGGATTTTTCCAGAGGCAACCAGAAATCGAAGTGTTTTTTCTCGCGATATCTGAGTGGTCAACGACTCAAGAGTTTTTTCTTCACATTGTGTGGGTTTTCTAGTTTCCAAATGGAGTTGTTGGTTCAAATTCCACTTTTCACAGTCGGTTTTTATATTTAGGTTGAAATAAATTGACCACATCCATTGTAGTTTAGTGCTACCATGTCACGGGAAAAAAAATGGAAATAGTTGCAGATGCTATATGAAGTTCAAATTCATGTAAAAATCCTGCTAGGCCCTACTGTTAAATATTTAATTTAAGTTAAACAGAGCAAGAATTTGCCAGTAAATGTCACAAGAACACATTATTGAAAATGACCACGAAGGGACTTGAACCCTCAATCTTCTGATCCGAAGTCAGACGCCTTATCCATTAGGCCATGAGGTCTACGGCAGTCTACTTCTCTTGTTTGAGGTGAGCGGATAAGCCAAACACTTAAAAGATGGACTCAAACATCTTCATCAACTTGCTTTGCTCATGCAGATTTTGTAGAAAGGATCTGCAAGGTATGACTTGGTGCCAAGGTCTTGCTTTAATAAGTGCATTTGCTAAAGGGCCTGGGTGTAGAGCAATAATACAGCTCTATGACAATGGTAATAAATCATTTGAGTCCCACGAGTGGAGGAATTTTCCAGAGGCAGCCAGCAAACCACTCAAGTCTTGTCAGGATGGCCGAGTGGTCTAAGGCGCCAGACTCAAGAGTTGTTTCTTCACCTTGTGTGGGTGTCCTGGTCTCCCAATGGAGGCGTGGGTTCAAATCCCACTTCTAAAAAGTCAGTTTTCACATTTAGGTTAAACTAAATTGACCACATCCATTGTAGTTTCGTGCTACCATGTAACTGAAAAAGAAATCCAGAGAGTTTGCCGATCCTACATGAAGATCATATTCTTGTGACTTGGTGCGTAGGTTATGCTTTAAGAAGTGCATTTGCAAAAGGGCCTAGGTATAGAGTGTAAATACAGCTCTTTGAAAATGATCATAAATTAATAAAGTCCCAAGAGTAGAGGATTTTTCCAGAGGCAACCAGAAATCGAAGTGTTTTTTCTCGCGATATCTGAGTGGTCAACGACTCAAGAGTTTTTTCTTCACATTGTGTGGGTTTTCTAGTTTCCAAATGGAGTTGTTGGTTCAAATTCCACTTTTCACAGTCAGTTTTTACATTTAGATTGAAATAAATTGACCACATCCATTGTAGTTTAGTGCTACCATGTCACAGGAAAAAAAAATCGAAATAGTTGCAGATTCTATATGAAGTTCAAATTCATGTAAAAATCCTGCTAGGCCCTACTGTTAAATATTTAATTTAAGTTAAACAGAGCAAGAATTTGCCAGTAAATGTCACAAGAACACAGTATTGAAAGCGACCACGAAGGGACTTGAACCCTCAATCTTCTGATCCGAAGTCAAACGCCTTATCCATTAGGCCACGAGGTCTACTGCAGTCCACTTCTCTTGTTTGAGGTGAGCGGATAAGCCAAACACTTGAAGATGGACTCAAACATCTTCATCAACTTGCTTTGCTCATGCAGATTTTGTAGAAAGGATCTGCAAGGTATGACTTGGTGCCAAGGTCTTGCTTTAATAAGTGCATTTGCTAAAGGGCCTGGGTGTAGAGCAATAATACAGCTCTATGACAATGGTAATAAATCATTTGAGTCCCACGAGTGGAGAAATTTTCCAGAGGCAGCCAGGAAACCGCTCAAGTCTTGTAAGGATGGCCGAGTGGTCTAAGGCGCCAGACTGAAGAGTTGTTTTTTCTCCTTGTGTGGGTGTTCTGGTCTCCTAATGGAGGCGTGGGTTCAAATCCCACTTCTGACAGTCAGTTTTCACATTTAGGTTAAACTAAATTGACCACATCCATTGTAGTTTCGTGCTACCATGTAACTGAAAAAGAAATCCAGAGAGTTTGCAGATCCTACATGAAGATCATATTCTTGTGACTTGGTGCGTAGGTTATGCTTTAAGAAGTGCATTTGCAAAAGGGCCTAGGTATAGAGTGTAAATACAGCTCTTTGAAAATGATCGTAAATTAATAAAGTCCCAAGAGTAGAGGATTTTTCCAGAGGCAGCCAGAAATCGAAGTGTTTTTTCTCGCGATGTCTGAGTGGTCAACGACTCAAGAGTTTTTTCTTCACATTGTGTGGGTTTTCTAGTTTCCAAATGGAGTTGTTGGTTCAAATTCCACTTTTCACAGTCAGTTTTTACATTTAGATTGAAATAAATTGACCACATCCATTGTAGTTTAGTGCTACCATGTCACGGGAAAAAAAAATCGAGATAGTTGCAGATTCTATATGAAGTTCAAATTCATGTAAAAATCCTGCTAGGCCCTACTGTTAAATATTTAATTTAAGTTAAACAGAGCAAGAATTTCCCAGGAAATGTCACAAGAACCCATTATTGAAAACGACCACGAAGGGACTTGAACCCTCAATCTTCTGATCCGAAGTCAGACGCCTTATCCATTAGGCCACGAGGTCTACTGCAGGCAACTTCTCTTGTTTGAGGTGAGCGGATAAGCCAAACACTTGAAGATGGACTCAGACATCTTCATCAACTTGCTTTGCTCATACAGATTTTGTGGAAAGGATCTGCAAGGTATGACTTGGTGCCAAGGTCTTGCTTTAATAAGTGCATTTGCAAAAGGGCCTGAGTGTAGAGCAATAATACAGCTCTATGACAATGGTAATAAATCATTTGAGTCCCACGAGTGGAGGAATTTTCCAGAGGCAGCCAGGAAACCACTCAAGTCTTGTCAGGATGGCCGAGTGGTCTAAGGCGCCGGACTCAAGAGTTGTTTCTTCACCTTGTGTGGGTGTCCTGGTCTCCCAATGGAGGCGTGGGTTCAAATCCCACTTCTAAAAAGTCAGTTTTCACATTTAGGTTAAACTAAATTGACCACATCCATTGTAGTTTCGTGCTACCATGTAACTGAAAAAGAAATCCAGAGAGTTTGCCGATCCTACATGAAGATCATATTCTTGTGACTTGGTGCGTAGGTTATGCTTTAAGAAGTGCATTTGCAAAAGGGCCTAGGTATAGAGTGTAAATACAGCTCTTTGAAAATGATCGTAAATTAATAAAGTCCCAAGAGTAGAGGATTTTTCCAGAGGCAGCCAGAAATCGAAGTGTTTTTTCTCGCGATATCTGAGTGGTCAACGACTCAAGAGTTTTTTCTTCACATTGTGTGGGTTTTCTAGTTTCCAAATGGAGTTGTTGGTTCAAATTCCACTTTTCACAGTCAGTTTTTACATTTAGATTGAAATAAATTGACCACATCCATTGTAGTTTAGTGATACCATGTCACGGGAAAAAAAAATCGAAATAGTTGCAGATTCTATATGAAGTTCAAATTCATGTAAAAATCCTGCTAGGCCCTACTGTTAAATATTTAATTTAAGTTAAACAGAGGAAGAATTTGCCAGTAAATGTCACAAGAACACATTATTGAAAACGACCACGAAGGGACTTGAACCCTCAATCTTCTGATCCGAAGTCAGACGCCTTATCCATTAGGCCACGAGGTCTACTGCAGTCTATTTCTCTTGTTTGAGGTGAGCGGATAAGCCAAACACTTGAAGATGGACTCAAACATCTTCATCAACTTGCTTTGCTCATGCAGATTTTGTAGAAAGGATCTGCGAGGTATGACTTGGTGCCAAGGTCTTGCTTTAATAAGTGCATTTGCTAAAGGGCCTGGGTGTAGAGCAATAATACAGCTCTATGACAATGGTAATAAATCATTTGAGTCCCACGAGTGGAGAAATTTTCCAGAGGCAGCCAGGAAACCGCTCAAGTCTTGTCAGGATGGCCGAGTGGTCTAAGGCGCCAGACTCAAGAGTTGTTTCTTCACCTTGTGTGGGTGTTCTGGTCTCCTAATGGAGGCGTGGGTTCAAATCCCACTTCTGACAGTCAGTTTTCACATTTAGGTTAAACTAAATTGACCACATCCATTGTAGTTTCGTGCTACCATGTAACTGAAAAAGAAATCCAGAGAGTTTGCAGATCCTACATGAAGATCATATTCTTGTGACTTGGTGCGTAGGTTATGCTTTAAGAAGTGCATTTGCAAAAGGGCCTAGGTATAGAGTGTAAATACAGCTCTTTGAAAATGATCGTAAATTAATAAAGTCCCAAGAGTAGAGGATTTTTCCAGAGGCAGCCAGAAATCGAAGTGTTTTTTCTCGCGATATCTGAGTGGTCAACGACTCAAGAGTTTTTTCTTCACATTGTGTGGGTTTTCTAGTTTCCAAATGGAGTTGTTGGTTCAAATTCCACTTTTCACAGTCGGTTTTTATATTTAGGTTGAAATAAATTGACCACATCCATTGTAGTTTAGTGCTACCATGTCACGGGAAAAAAAATGGAAATAGTTGCAGATGCTATATGAAGTTCAAATTCATGTAAAAATCCTGCTAGGCCCTACTGTTAAATATTTAATTTAAGTTAAACAGAGCAAGAATTTGCCAGGAAATGTCACAAGAACACATTATTGAAAACGACCACGAAGGGACTTGAACCCTCAATCTTCTGATCCGAAGTCAGACGCCTTATCCATTAGGCCACGAGGTCTACTGCAGTCAATTTCTCTTGTTTGAGGTGAGCGGATAAGCCAAACACTTGAAGATGGACTCAAACATCTTCATCAACTTGCTTTGCTCATGCAGATTTTGTAGAAAGGATCTGCAAGGTATGACTTGGTGCCAAGGTCTTGCTTTAATAAGTGCATTTGCTAAAGGGCCTGGGTGTAGAGCAATAATACAGCTCTATGACAATGGTAATAAATCATTTTAATCCCACGAGTGGAGAAATTTTCCAGAGGCAGCCAGGAAACCGCACAAGTCTTGTCAGGATGGCCGAGTGGTCTAAGGCGCCAGACTCAAGAGTTGTTTCTTCACCTTGTGTGGGTGTTCTGGTCTCCTAATGGAGGCGTGGGTTCAAATCCCACTTCTGACAGTCAGTTTTCACATTTAGGTTAAACTAAATTGACCGCATCCATTGTAGTTTCGTGCTACCATGTAACTGAAAAAGAAATCCAGAGAGTTTGCCAATCCTACATGAAGATCATATTCTTGTGACTTGGTGCGTAGGTTATGCTTTAAGAAGTGCATTTGCAAAAGGGCCTAGGTATAGAGTGTAAATACAGCTCTTTGAAAATGATCGTAAATTAATAAAGTCCCAAGAGTAGAGGATTTTTCCAGAGGCAGCCAGAAATCGAAGTGTTTTTTCTCGCGATGTCTGAGTGGTCAACGACTCAAGAGTTTTTTCTTCACATTGTGTGGGTTTTCTAGTTTCCAAATGGAGTTGTTGGTTCAAATTCCACTTTTCACAGTCAGTTTTTACATTTAGATTGAAATAAATTGACCACATCCATTGTAGTTTAGTGCTACCATGTCACGGGAAAAAAAAATCGAGATAGTTGCAGATTCTATATGAAGTTCAAATTCATGTAAAAATCCTGCTAGGGCCTACTGTTAAATATTTAATTTAAGTTAAACAGAGCAAGAATTTGCCAGTAAATGTCACAAAAACACATTATTGAAAACGACCACGAAGGGACTTGAAGCCTCAATCTTCTGATCCGAAGTCAGACGCCTTATCCATTAGGCCAGGAGGTCTACTGCAGTCTATTTCTCTTGTTTGAGGTGAGCGGATAAGCCAAACACTTGAAGATGGACTCAAACATCTTCATCAACTTGCTTTGCTCATGCAGATTTTGTGGAAAGGATCTGCAAGGTATGACTTGGTGCCAAGGTCTTGCTTTAATAAGTGCATTTGCAAAAGGGCCTGAGTGTAGAGCAATAATACAGCTCTATGACAATGGTAATAAATCATTTGAGTCCCACGAGTGGAGGAATTTTCCAGAGGCAGCCAGGAAACCACTCAAGTCTTGTCAGGATGGCCGAGTGGTCTAAGGCGCCGGACTCAAGAGTTGTTTCTTCACCTTGTGTGGGTGTCCTGGTCTCCCAATGGAGGCGTGGGTTCAAATCCCACTTCTAAAAAGTCAGTTTTCACATTTAGGTTAAACTAAATTGACCACATCCATTGTAGTTTCGTGCTACCATGTAACTGAAAAAGAAATCCAGAGAGTTTGCCGATCCTACATGAAGATCATATTCTTGTGACTTGGTGCGTAGGTTATGCTTTAAGAAGTGCATTTGCAAAAGGGCCTAGGTATAGAGTGTAAATACAGCTCTTTGAAAATGATCGTAAATTAATAAAGTCCCAAGAGTAGAGGATTTTTCCAGAGGCAGCCAGAAATCGAAGTGTTTTTTCTCGCGATATCTGAGTGGTCAACGACTCAAGAGTTTTTTCTTCACATTGTGTGGGTTTTCTAGTTTCCAAATGGAGTTGTTGGTTCAAATTCCACTTTTCACAGTCAGTTTTTACATTTAGATTGAAATAAATTGACCACATCCATTGTAGTTTAGTGATACCATGTCACGGGAAAAAAAAATCAAAATAGTTGCAGATTCTATATGAAGTTCAAATTCATGTAAAAATCCTGCTAGGCCCTACTGTTAAATATTTAATTTAAGTTAAACAGAGGAAGAATTTGCCAGTAAATGTCACAAGAACACATTATTGAAAACGACCACGAAGGGACTTGAACCCTCAATCTTCTGATCCGAAGTCAGACGCCTTATCCATTAGGCCACGAGGTCTACTGCAGTCTATTTCTCTTGTTTGAGGTGAGCGGATAAGCCAAACACTTGAAGATGGACTCAAACATCTTCATCAACTTGCTTTGCTCATGCAGATTTTGTAGAAAGGATCTGCAAGGTATGACTTGGTGCCAAGGTCTTGCTTTAATAAGTGCATTTGCTAAAGGGCCTGGGTGTAGAGCAATAATACAGCTCTATGACAATGGTAATAAATCATTTGAGTCCCACGAGTGGAGAAATTTTCCAGAGGCAGCCAGGAAACCGCTCAAGTCTTGTCAGGATGGCCGAGTGGTCTAAGGCGCCAGACTCAAGAGTTGTTTCTTCACCTTGTGTGGGTGTTCTGGTCTCCTAATGGAGGCGTGGGTTCAAATCCCACTTCTGACAGTCAGTTTTCACATTTAGGTTAAACTAAATTGACCACATCCATTGTAGTTTCGTGCTACCATGTAACTGAAAAAGAAATCCAGAGAGTTTGCAGATCCTACATGAAGATCATATTCTTGTGACTTGGTGCGTAGGTTATGCTTTAAGAAGTGCATTTGCAAAAGGGCCTAGGTATAGAGTGTAAATACAGCTCTTTGAAAATGATCGTAAATTAATAAAGTCCCAAGAGTAGAGGATTTTTCCAGAGGCAGCCAGAAATCGAAGTGTTTTTTCTCGCGATATCTGAGTGGTCAACGACTCAAGAGTTTTTTCTTCACATTGTGTGGGTTTTCTAGTTTCCAAATGGAGTTGTTGGTTCAAATTCCACTTTTCACAGTCGGTTTTTATATTTAGGTTGAAATAAATTGACCACATCCATTGTAGTTTAGTGCTACCATGTCACGGGAAAAAAAATGGAAATAGTTGCAGATGCTATATGAAGTTCAAATTCATGTAAAAATCCTGCTAGGCCCTACTGTTAAATATTTAATTTAAGTTAAACAGAGCAAGAATTTGCCAGTAAATGTCACAAGAACACATTATTGAAAACGACCACGAAGGGACTTGAACCCTCAATCTTCTGATCCGAAGTCAGACGCCTTATCCATTAGGCCACGAGGTCTACTGCAGTCTATTTCTCTTGTTTGAGGTGAGCGGATAAGCCAAACACTTGAAGATGGACTCAAACATCTTCATCAACTTGCTTTGCTCATACAGATTTTGTGGAAAGGATCTGCAAGGTATGACTTGGTGCCAAGGTCTTGCTTTAATAAGTGCATTTGCAAAAGGGCCTGAGTGTAGAGCAATAATACAGCTCTATGACAATGGTAATAAATCATTTGAGTCCCACGAGTGGAGGAATTTTCCAGAGGCAGCCAGGAAACCACTCAAGTCTTGTCAGGATGGCCGAGTGGTCTAAGGCGCCGGACTCAAGAGTTGTTTCTTCACCTTGTGTGGGTGTCCTGGTCTCCCAATGGAGGCGTGGGTTCAAATCCCACTTCTAAAAAGTCAGTTTTCACATTTAGGTTAAACTAAATTGACCACATCCATTGTAGTTTCGTGCTACCATGTAACTGAAAAAGAAATCCAGAGAGTTTGCCGATCCTACATGAAGATCATATTCTTGTGACTTGGTGCGTAGGTTATGCTTTAAGAAGTGCATTTGCAAAAGGGCCTAGGTATAGAGTGTAAATACAGCTCTTTGAAAATGATCGTAAATTAATAAAGTCCCAAGAGTAGAGGATTTTTCCAGAGGCAGCCAGAAATCGAAGTGTTTTTTCTCGCGATATCTGAGTGGTCAACGACTCAAGAGTTTTTTCTTCACATTGTGTGGGTTTTCTAGTTTCCAAATGGAGTTGTTGGTTCAAATTCCACTTTTCACAGTCAGTTTTTACATTTAGATTGAAATAAATTGACCACATCCATTGTAGTTTAGTGATACCATGTCACGGGAAAAAAAAATCGAAATAGTTGCAGATTCTATATGAAGTTCAAATTCATGTAAAAATCCTGCTAGGCCCTACTGTTAAATATTTAATTTAAGTTAAACAGAGGAAGAATTTGCCAGTAAATGTCACAAGAACACATTATTGAAAACGACCACGAAGGGACTTGAACCCTCAATCTTCTGATCCGAAGTCAGACGCCTTATCCATTAGGCCACGAGGTCTACTGCAGTCTATTTCTCTTGTTTGAGGTGAGCGGATAAGCCAAACACTTGAAGATGGACTCAAACATCTTCATCAACTTGCTTTGCTCATGCAGATTTTGTAGAAAGGATCTGCGAGGTATGACTTGGTGCCAAGGTCTTGCTTTAATAAGTGCATTTGCTAAAGGGCCTGGGTGTAGAGCAATAATACAGCTCTATGACAATGGTAATAAATCATTTGAGTCCCACGAGTGGAGAAATTTTCCAGAGGCAGCCAGGAAACCGCTCAAGTCTTGTCAGGATGGCCGAGTGGTCTAAGGCGCCAGACTCAAGAGTTGTTTCTTCACCTTGTGTGGGTGTTCTGGTCTCCTAATGGAGGCGTGGGTTCAAATCCCACTTCTGACAGTCAGTTTTCACATTTAGGTTAAACTAAATTGACCACATCCATTGTAGTTTCGTGCTACCATGTAACTGAAAAAGAAATCCAGAGAGTTTGCAGATCCTACATGAAGATCATATTCTTGTGACTTGGTGCGTAGGTTATGCTTTAAGAAGTGCATTTGCAAAAGGGCCTAGGTATAGAGTGTAAATACAGCTCTTTGAAAATGATCGTAAATTAATAAAGTCCCAAGAGTAGAGGATTTTTCCAGAGGCAGCCAGAAATCGAAGTGTTTTTTCTCGCGATATCTGAGTGGTCAACGACTCAAGAGTTTTTTCTTCACATTGTGTGGGTTTTCTAGTTTCCAAATGGAGTTGTTGGTTCAAATTCCACTTTTCACAGTCGGTTTTTATATTTAGGTTGAAATAAATTGACCACATCCATTGTAGTTTAGTGCTACCATGTCACGGGAAAAAAAATGGAAATAGTTGCAGATGCTATATGAAGTTCAAATTCATGTAAAAATCCTGCTAGGCCCTACTGTTAAATATTTAATTTAAGTTAAACAGAGCAAGAATTTGCCAGGAAATGTCACAAGAACACATTATTGAAAACGACCACGAAGGGACTTGAACCCTCAATCTTCTGATCCGAAGTCAGACGCCTTATCCATTAGGCCACGAGGTCTACTGCAGTCAATTTCTCTTGTTTGAGGTGAGCGGATAAGCCAAACACTTGAAGATGGACTCAAACATCTTCATCAACTTGCTTTGCTCATGCAGATTTTGTAGAAAGGATCTGCAAGGTATGACTTGGTGCCAAGGTCTTGCTTTAATAAGTGCATTTGCTAAAGGGCCTGGGTGTAGAGCAATAATACAGCTCTATGACAATGGTAATAAATCATTTTAATCCCACGAGTGGAGAAATTTTCCAGAGGCAGCCAGGAAACCGCACAAGTCTTGTCAGGATGGCCGAGTGGTCTAAGGCGCCAGACTCAAGAGTTGTTTCTTCACCTTGTGTGGGTGTTCTGGTCTCCTAATGGAGGCGTGGGTTCAAATCCCACTTCTGACAGTCAGTTTTCACATTTAGGTTAAACTAAATTGACCGCATCCATTGTAGTTTCGTGCTACCATGTAACTGAAAAAGAAATCCAGAGAGTTTGCCAATCCTACATGAAGATCATATTCTTGTGACTTGGTGCGTAGGTTATGCTTTAAGAAGTGCATTTGCAAAAGGGCCTAGGTATAGAGTGTAAATACAGCTCTTTGAAAATGATCGTAAATTAATAAAGTCCCAAGAGTAGAGGATTTTTCCAGAGGCAGCCAGAAATCGAAGTGTTTTTTCTCGCGATGTCTGAGTGGTCAACGACTCAAGAGTTTTTTCTTCACATTGTGTGGGTTTTCTAGTTTCCAAATGGAGTTGTTGGTTCAAATTCCACTTTTCACAGTCAGTTTTTACATTTAGATTGAAATAAATTGACCACATCCATTGTAGTTTAGTGCTACCATGTCACGGGAAAAAAAAATCGAGATAGTTGCAGATTCTATATGAAGTTCAAATTCATGTAAAAATCCTGCTAGGGCCTACTGTTAAATATTTAATTTAAGTTAAACAGAGCAAGAATTTGCCAGTAAATGTCACAAAAACACATTATTGAAAACGACCACGAAGGGACTTGAAGCCTCAATCTTCTGATCCGAAGTCAGACGCCTTATCCATTAGGCCAGGAGGTCTACTGCAGTCTATTTCTCTTGTTTGAGGTGAGCGGATAAGCCAAACACTTGAAGATGGACTCAAACATCTTCATCAACT